>NC_059441.1:19012110-19728985 GCF_021028975.2 Sphaerodactylus townsendi | reverse complement strand
CAGTCAGATTATGAATTGGAATATGGTTCAATATAGTTTCTGAAGGGTTTTAAAAATGTGTGGCATCCACCCATTCACATCATGTTCAGCACTCTGAAAAGCGCATTATATTGACTCAAGAGCGTGAGCTGCATCGTGGTGCCTGGCTTTCCTCCACCTTATTAAAATGGCAGGTGCTTCAGAAGAGCTCAGGAACCACACCTTTATGTCTGCTGGGAGCCAGTGAGGAGTAGTGGTTAAGAGCAAGTGGATTCTAATCTGGAGAGCTGGGTTTGATTCCCCACTCCTCCACCTGAGTGGCAGAGGCTTATCTGGTGAACCAAATGTGTTTCTGCACTCCTACTCTCCTGCTGGGTGACCTTGGGCTAGTCACAGCTCTTCGGACCTCTCTCAGCCTCACCTACCTCACAAGGGGTCTGTTGTGGGGAGAGGAAGGGAAAGGAGTTTGTAAGCCCCCTTGAGTCTCCTTACAGGGGAGAAAGGTGGGATATAAATCCAAAATCATCGTCATCTTCTGTTATAAGAGACTTGCAACTTCCCAACATTTTTGATGGCCCCAACAGCCCTTAGCCGCCATTTTGTGATTTGTGTAAGCCATTTTGTGATGGCATTTACTCCCTTTCCTCAAAATTCTGAAAATATCCACAAAGACAACCAGATTGAAGGCTCTGGTTTAACAGTTTGCCCTGTGTCTCTGGCTTATTCCACACATGCAGAATAATGCACTTTCAAACTGCTTTCAGTGCTCTTTGAAGCTGTGCGGAATGGCAAAATCCACTTGCAAACAGTTGTGAAAGTGGTTTGAAAACGCATTATTTTGCGTGTGCGGAAGGGGCCTCTGACTCTATAGTCTGTCCCTGACCATGCAATCTGCCATCTCAGCACATTTTCGCTCACAGATGAATCTGGGACTCTGCTGCTCTGTCTGATGTCCGTGTGTGAAAGTTTTGGCAGGTTCCAACAGAACCTGACTGAGCCATTGAAAAATGATGGGATTAGGAATACCCTGCCCCTTGGGAACAATTGAGAAATAGGCTTGGCTTTTTGAGGAATTATAAGCCTCAGCAAACTTGGCGAAAGGTTTGCCTTTGTCTTTTTTTAGCATTAAGATCTAGAACTCCAGCTCATGACTGACTAATAGTCACGCTAAGTGGTCAATGCCTCGCGAGTGATAATTGAAATACATGTTTTTAATGGGTGCGTCAACCACCCTTCTTCTGCTTGTATGCTTCAAGGGAATAAGAAGTCCTTTTGGCCTCGTGCCCTCCCATGACTCACATTCCAATATTTATTACTTGTATAAACACTGCCTATGAGGTCAGGTAGAGGGTGAGGAATTATTCAGGTTTTTTACATTACCATACGTGGTGCTGTGCTGGATCAGAATAGCAGCTTGTCCAGTGCCCTGGGTCACCCAGAGCTCATCTGAAAGGGCCTCCAGGCAAACCAGGGTGGCAAAATACTTTCAACTGTACAGCCCCTCAAGTGATAATCAAAGACACACTACCTCTGAATATGGAGGATCCACTTGGCCGTCATGGTTCATAGCCATTTCTAGGCCCCTCTTCCATGAAGTTGTCTAACCCTCCTTTTATGGCCATCTGAGCTAGCTGCCCTACTTATGTTTAATTCTAGTGAGTTCCACAAGTCAATTATAATTGTTTGAATAAATACATTTCCCTCCTGACCTGATTTGCTGATTTAACTGGATGTCCTTGAGTTCTAGTGTTAAGAGAGAAGGAGAAAACCATTCTCTATTTCCACTCTGTGTACTTTTATACATCTTAATCATGTTTTCCCATGTACATGATCCTCAACTTCCCCCTCCTAAACTGAAAAGCCACACACTGTTGGACGAGATAGCATGGCTTAGTGGTTAAGAGTGGTAGACTCTAATGGAGACGCTAACCTTGATTTGCCACTCCTACACATGAGCAGTGAACTCTAATCTCATGAATTGGATTTGATTCCCCACTCCTCCACATAAAGCTTGCTGGGTTAGCCTCGGGCCAGTCATGATTCCCTTCTCAGTCCCACCTGCCTCACAAGGCATCGATTGTAGGGAAGGTGTTTAAAAGCCACTTTGAGACTCCTCACGGTGGAGAAAAGTGGGGTATGAATCCAAACTCTTCTTCCTGTGTTTAGTTTTTCCTTGCAGGGAAGGTGTTCTGAGTTGGCCATTCTCCAGCAAGCAGGCCAAGTGAATGAGCTCCTGTCCAAAGTACAGATTCATGTAAGTGGTGAAGTCTAATCCCGCTTTGAAGCCCTTGCTTGACTCAGTCAAGGACTGAACATTATGGAGGATGCTATTGCTATCCCAAAAAGTGAATATTTAGACTCTACTTTTTTGTCCAATGGGGACCCAAAGTCAGGACGAGGTTTTGGCTGGTTCCCTTATAGCCACCATGGATTCCAACTCCCAACTAAACATGTTTCATCGTGCAGCTTAGAGTTTCAACAACATCTCTCCACTCCCCAATGAATAGCAACTGTTTGTTGAAAGCTACACCTTGCGACAGACCCAAACCAGCTCCCCAGACCTTCCACAAGCTGTGATTTGCCTAATGAAGAAGAAGAAGAAGAAGAGTTTGGATTTATATCCCCCCTTTCTCTCCTGCAGGAGACTCAAAGGGACTTACAATCTCCTTGCCCTTCCCCCCTCACAACAAACACCCTGTGAGGTAGGTGGGGCTGAGAGAGCTCCGTAGAGCTGTGACTAGCCCAAGGTCACCCAGCTGGCGTGTGTTGGAATGTACAGGCTAATCTGAATTCCCCAGATAAGCCTCCACAGCTCAGGCAGCAGAGCGGGGAATCAAACCCGGTTCCTCCAGATTAGATACACAAGCTCTTAACCTCCTACGCCACTGCTGCTCCTATGAAATGTTCTCTTCTCATGATTGTTGCATATAGTTATGTTTGGAGATCTATTTTACTGTTTTTTCCTAATGGATTTGGAACAATCAAAATATTATGGCAAATAGTTGAGTGGAAATTTAAAAAAAACATTGCTCAATTGGGTGCATGGATAATTGCTTGGACTAATTAGCCTGAGTGTTAGACAGCTAAGTAATAAAACTAGTCACGTCTTGCATAACAACAGTATAAAAAGTTAAATTGCTGGCCTGAACATATTAGCTGAACATATTAGCTGATGTAACCTCTAACTGTGGGTTCTGTGGGGCAGAACTTGGAAGGAGTTGCAAAGAACTAAATTTTAAAACAAAATGGTTTACTTAACAAATAAAACTTTTAACATTTTCATTTAACATTAACAAGTTACAGTCCTTCTAAGTTGCATTTCAAGTCCTTATCTTGACAAACTACTGATAAATGCAAAGTCCAATTCCTGCTGGTGGTTGGCTTATGAGAGGAGCTTCAAGAGCTTCAGTGAATGGAATCAAGATGATGAAGGTCCCCAAGCGAACTCCATCAGCTACATACATAGCAAGCCTGAAACAATAAATTCTAACATTTGAATTATAACCAAAAATAACCAACTCCTTCCACTAGTTCCCAACAACTTGGCAATTACCTTAAACAAGGTGTTAAGAGCTTATAACGGATTAAATCAAGGTCCCAGCCTGGTAGCCTTGCTTCCTCCAACTTCACCAGTTTTGCAGCCTTCTGAGGCTTAGAGTCTCCACCCCTTTCTGGGTCAACCCATTCTGCTCATAGGGGTTACATTCTTCCCCCCTAAAATTCTGTCGTCCGACGGTATTTATAATAACCCCTGAAATCATTAAACAATGACACATTACCATGGGAGTGTTGACTCAGTTAACCCACTGAAAAGTTTAGAACATAATCAACTAATTTAGTAGGTTGAGTTCTAACTCTTTGAGTCTGGGGAATTGAGTTACTGATTTCCCTCAGAGAGATCCTGTACTAGGTGGAACCACATTTGGGGAATCTGACAGCACAACTTTGTCTTTCTTTTGTCTTGACTGAAAAGTTTCCAACTGCAATAACCTCATCAGAGGGGAAGCTTGGAGTAAATTCTCTTGCCATGAAGTTGAGGTCTGAAAGGGAGTTAGATGTGGATGCAAAATCTCCTCCCTACTGAGTTGACATCAGCTAGCTTTTGTCTCGTCCTACCACTAATAGGACTGTCTGGACTGTCAAATCACTTATGTTCTCTGAGAATAAATCCACATGGTGCATATATCCCGGTGCAGGTTGAACAACACCTTCACCATCTTCGATTGCACTTTGTATACAGGAAGGTTTTCATGGGGTTGCTCTGGGAACTATATGCACAACAGGTTCCCCATGGTTAAGCTAATTTCTGCATTCCCGCAGGGGACTTAAGTTGCATTACCAGTACTCTGTCTCCTGTTGAAATGCGATTTGATGACTTTCATATCCCATCTTCGTTTGTTGGCTTGCTGATGCTTTTCACTTTCCTGAGTGGCCAAATCCTTATGCATAGCGAAGCCTGCGTTTAAGTCACCATTACATATTCTTGATGAGCTACCTCTGTCTGCCCTTGACTTTATCCCAAAAGACACACAAATCAATTGGTAGTAGTGGTTGTCTTTGAAGCATTAAAAAATAAGGAGATTCTCCAGTAGTATCATTTTAAGTGCAATTATAAGCATGAGCTAATGGTTTATGTACTTTCTCAATTAGATTTCTTATTTGCTTCTAATGTGCCCAGCTTTATGTCTAAAGGGATGCGATTGAACCTCTCCAACAGGGTTTCCTCTTGGGTGATATGGTGTTGTATGGGATTTAGTTCCTGCAATTTTACTCAGTTCTGTAACCAGTTCTGACTCAAAGGCTGCTCCTTGATCACTTTCTGTATGTGGAATCTTCCACAAATCCATAATGGCATATAAAATTTTCCCAGAGAGTTATGCTTCTACTGTTCTTGCAGTCTGATCTTTCGAGAATTAAGGGTATGCTTGTGCATGTTGGTAAAATGATCAGTAACTACTAAAATATTTTTGGTGCCATTTTCATCAGGTTCAAGAGTTAAAAAATCTGTGAATAACTCTAAAGGGAGCATATGTTTTTATATTCACTAATTCAGCTGCTCTTTCTACTCTGGCTTTCCTCTTTACACAGCGTTCACAGTTACGGCACTTCTGTTCTATAGCTTATTGCCATTTTAATTAGAAGAATCTATCCTAGCCAATTCAAGAAGTTCTTTCAATTCCAAAATGACCGGTATGAATGCCTTCTAGGGCTCTCCTCGATGAGTGTAAAGAGATCACAAGTTGCTCTACATCTTCTCCTTTTCGTTGAACCTTCGATGTAGAACTCCATTCAACAGAAAAAAGTCGGGGCCACTCTCTCAAGTACAGTCTAGTTTCATACTCTTCTTCTTTTCTTTCTTCATCCCAGGTGGGTTTTATGCCTTCTCTCAAAAGTGTATTATTCTAGCTATATATCTGTCCCTTCTTTGCAACTTCTTCCAATCAGGAAACTCATCATTTTGATCAGAAGGGGATTTAATATGGCATCCTTCATTTGCAAAATTCTTCTGGAATACTGTCCTCAGAGGCGGAGTAAAGGTCTCAATATAACTGTGGTCCCTTTCATTAAATCATGGCACTACTGGATGTTTGGGGCGTACACTATGAACTTGGATAACTGCCTATACAGACTTCAGCATCCTAATGCACTTTGGTACATTGGGATCATGTTGAGATCTTTAGGGAGCATTTTTAGAAATTCTTTCTAGTTGTTTTATCCTTCCTCATCCTCATAGTGAGCTCTTTCATGTCTTCTAGAAAGTGAGTCAGCATCTATATTAGCTTTTCAGATCTGTAGACTGTTCAAAATTATATAAAGATAATCACTGACACTCCACCTCTGCCCTGCAGCATCTAATTTAGCAGAGGTTGTAGAACATAAGTCATTGGGTTGTTATCAGTCTGTTACCTTAAACTCTTGATCCATACAAAAAATCATGGAAGACTTGGCTAAAGCGGCCCACATTTTAGCGTAAAAACTCCAATTTATTGCACTGGATAATTCGCGTTCACTCTGGCTTAAACTATCTACTGGCATAAAGCGCATGACCGCGGAGACAGTTATTTTGCATTTGGTACAGAAGTGACACCTGTCCTGTGGAGACTAGCATCTGTATGCAATATATATGGCAACTTCCAGTCTGGCAAATCCCAATACTGGTGCTGTGGTTAACTTTAAAGTCCTCAAAGGCCTCTTGGCAGCCTACATCCCATTTGTCTTTGAGAGACTGGTTTCCTTTAGTTTTGCTTCCCCTAGAATCTACCTGCTAGCAATGAATTTAATGAAGCCTTAGCATTGATTAGAATATCCTGACACTGGAAAACCTCCTATAATATCCAACAAACCCAAAGAATCTCGAGTTCACTCGAGGGTTTGTAGGCACTGGCCGGGTGGTAATGGCATCTGTCTTTTCATGTCTGGCTCTTCTATTCCAGAGAGCTGATATGATATGACCTAAATATTTCACTGATGAGTTGAAATAATTTACATTTAGAAGGAGCCAACTTTAATCCATATTTCTGAAGTCTTTATACCGGCCTTGAGGAGAATGCGTTCATGCCTCCTCTTTAGTTGTAAGAGAATAATGATCAAATCATCCAAAAAGGCAATAGTTTCAGTAAGGTTCAAGCCTATGCATCACATTTTCCATCATTCAAGGATTTGAAGGTTGAGGGGGCATTTGTGTTCAACCCTTGGGGCATCATCTTAAACTGCCAATTACCAAATGGGGTGAGAGTAAATGCTGTCTTTTGGCAATCTGCTGGGTCCATTGGCACCTGATAATATCCACTTTTAAAATCTAAGGCGGAGAACCACTCTCGTGATCCTCGCGGTAAATGCAGTACATTTCTTCTATTCTAGGCAGAGGATAGCATCCTTTTCTGTTATTAAAGAGTATTTAATTTCCTATAGTCCACTACCATCCTATAGGGCCCCATTTTCTCTCCTTACCAATACTACTGGTGAGTGCATATGGACTGTTGGTTTCTTCTTCAATTATGTATGCCTAAAGTAGCCAACCTCATAGATGTTGGGCGTGAGAGTCTTCAAAATCTGTGGAGGTGAGACTGCCTAGTTCTCTCTCTAAAGTTAGGGCGCATCACTTTTTTAAATGAATTTTGTGGGTGACACCTGAAACTCTCCCAATGTCCTAAAATCATGCATTGCAAAGACCCTTGGTGTTTCTGTTGCTGTATACGTTTGTGAAATTCTTTTTTTTGTTCCTGGCTTACTTTTAATGCTGGCGCACCAAGGAATTTAAAACTGGGAATTCATTTCCATTTGTGAGGAGGTCCAAACCTGACAGGGCTTCAGAGCTCTTGACCATCTCTACTTCATAAGCTTTTAGCAACTAACAGTATGAAGGCTTCAAATACAATATCCTTTTGTGTCAAATTCTTGACACAGACCCCTATTCTCATATTTAACACTGTAGGTTTTACTATTTCCAGTGGAAAGATGGACAACCCTCCTGGTCCAACTGCCACTTCTGGGTCTTCTAAAAGGACTGTTGTTCCCCATTTTTTCTGTGGTGAAGTTTGCAACACACCTTGTCACTGTGCACATGGTTTCCTGCTGGGATGAACAGGCCTTCCCGGCTGTAGCAGCACCTTCACTTCCCTCTTCACTGGCCTTCTTCCTTTGACTTTCTTAAATGAAGTAGCTGCAAAATAACTTTCCAGCGATCACGGCAAAGTCTGTGCAAGCTGCAAAACTGATCCCATCTGGGATTTAATATTGGCCTGAGTCACACATCTTAACACATTGAGTACCAATAATGGCTGAAACTTGTTGATTCATCTGCGTTGGTCTGGAGCACACTAGAGCTAAAATTTCATATTTCTCTCCCTATATCTTTGGTATTATTTTGAAATATATGCAAGTCTAGAATTATAAATCCCAAATAGGATACTGTTTGACCTCCTGCTCCTTCTATTTCCAATAAATCCTCAATAGGCTCTTCAGCTCCGATGAGATAAATGGAGGCTTTATAAAAGGGTCTCTACAAATGCACGTCCACTTGTGAACCTGTATCCTATTAAACAATACATTTCACCCCATCCAAATATACACAATCATTGCATACAGGTCCTATCAAGCCCTTGCAATAGTTCCTTTGCACCCTTATCTACAGTCCACCTTTCCAGATGCCCATTGGCTTGCTATATACTGCTCCTTTAGATGAGCCATCTAAACAAGTTTCTTCTTGGTTACCAGCTATATTTAGTAATTTTTTGATGAAGACCAATACTGGATTTGGCTGATTGGACACAATCAATTTAAGATGACCCTTTAATCCATTGAAGTTAAAACACCACCCCTTACTGTGGGGTCTTTAGAGGGCTACCATTCTCCTTTCTCTCTCCAGACCCTGGGAGAACCTTCAGAGGCTTTAGTCAGCTACAGTCCCTTGCTTGCTGGAAGCTTTAGCTTTAGCCATCTCCCTCTCAGATTCTAAGTATTTAGATTTCCAGTCAATCTCTTTGTTAGTACCCACTCCTTGTCAGTCACTGTACTTTTATCAATTGTTCCTCACAATTTTGATTGAAAGGCTTCTTCCCTTTTCATGCATCTCTTTGCTTCAAGTTCCTTTCCTGTTTACAAGAAAGTGCTCTCTAAAGACCTCACTGCATGAGGTGAGAGCAGTATATGGAACTATGCTTTTAGTCCACTACTGCACCCTATGTTCCTTATTTCTAGGGCTGTTAATAATGCTTTCATGCCAGCATCCCCCTAAGAATTGTTCCTGAACATAGAACTTAAACTCTTCATCAGCAATCCCTCCTTTCTTTCTGATATTCTCCATAGCCAGAGGCATGCAACCGATTTAAATATATACTGATCGCGGGTTCATTAATGTGCTGATAGGTCTCATAAAATTTAGCTTTGGTCCAGAAACTGGAACAATATTGCCATATGCAATTTCAAAATAGCAAAACATTGTTTTTGCAGGGAGCATCCTTCCCTGCTCCCCAAAGCTATGGGCAATGCAGGGAGGCAGCAAGCTCTCTATAATTTTCCTTCTTTTTTAATATTTTCTTGGGAACACTGTCATCTGCAATTAATTCTCTTGCATGAACTCGCTTCATACTGGAGTATTCTATTTCCCAGCTGGTTTATAGGGTGAGATACCAGAAAATGTTTCTTTAATTGCAACCTTTAGATCACTTGCTTTTTCGGAAACTTAGCTATACTAGCAGTTTGCAAAACTCTTTCAAGAAGCTGTTGCAATTCCAGAGTTTGCACAAAGAAAGGGTAGAGGTTGCAACTGGAATCCCTTTCCCTTCATGTAACTGCCAAACAGTGTTCCTTTATCTCCTGTGCAGAGGGGTTTGCTTCTTCCCAACTGACTGTTGCAAACTCTGCATCAATAGGAATTACATCCCATTTCCCTTGCAACTTACAGTTTATACACTGGTTGACTATCTTGCAAACAGAATTATGTGGTTTCAAATTCACACACAGTAACATCTCTTTCCCTCTGCCCTTTATCCTGTACATTTTTTAGCAATTGCACCATAAGTTTCCACAGCATGCTGAATATCCCTCATTTACATCTCTTTGAACTTATGTCAAGCATAACAAGACAGTTTTATGGGGATCAAATTAAGAGCTTGTTGCAAACTTCCATTGCAAGCAATTTATATTTGGCAATCTCACTTCCATTAAGCCCCACGCCTGGTTGGGCACCAATTTTGTAACCTCTAACTTCCAATGGGTTCTGTGGGGCCAGAACTTGGAAAGGAGTTGCAAAGAACTAGATTACAAAACAAAATGGTTTACTTAACAAATAAAACTTTTAACATTTTCATTTTAACATTAACAAGTTACAGTCCTTTCTAGTTGCATTTCAAAGTCCTTATCTTGACAAACTACTGATAAAATGCAAAGTCCAATTCCTGCTGGTGGTTGGCTTATGAAGACTTCAGAGGCTTGGTGAATGGGATCCAAGATGATGAAGGTCCCCAAACGAACTCCCATCAACTACATACATAGCAAGCCCTGAAACAATAAATTCTAACATTTACAATTATAGCAAAATAACCAACTCCCTTCCCACTAGTTCCCAACAACTTGGCAATTACCTTAAACAAGGTGTTAAGAGCTTATAACGGATTAAATCAAGGTCCCAGCCTGGTAGCCTTGCTTCCTCCAACTTCACCAGTTTTGCAGCCTTCTGAGGCTTAGAGTCTCCACCCCTTTCTGGGTCAACCCATTCTGATCATAGGGGTTACACTGACACGAATGTTTGGATCCTAGAGGTTTTGTTTCAAAATTTGTAAACAAGGCTGAAATGCATTTTGCAAAGATACATATTTTTTAACTTTGTGGATTTCAATTTGCTGCCAAGGCGTTTGAAGCAATACAGGTGGGTTTCCCCAGGAAATTCTCCACTTCAGTTCCAGCTTAGCTTCATCACGTTTGCTGTTTCTTCATACTCTGACCCATGCTGGGTTACCAACAGCAGGTTCGCACCACTTTGGCAGAACCGGTTGTTAAAATGGTGCGTGTGTGCAACCAGTTGTTAAATTATTTGAATCCCATCACTGGTTACCAACCTCCAGGTAGGGCCTGGAGATCTCACAGAATTGCTACTGACCTCCAGATGTGGAGATCACTTTCCTAGGAGAGAAAGACTGCTTTGCAGAACAGGCTGAAATGTATTCATGTCTGGGGAGACGTAAATGTATTCAGTTACTTCTGTTTCTTGGCTTCATGTGTATCCAGAGGCGGGATCCAGCAGGTTCTCACAGGTTCCCGAGAGTAGGCTACTAATTATTTGTGTGTGCTGAGAGGGGGTTACTAATTGGTGATTTTGCCACGTGATTTTGGCCTTAGTTACGCCCCTCCTCTCAGCAGTCGCGCGCAGAACTTGAAGCAGTCTAGCAGGAGGTGCACCGGCGTGCGTGGCAGCCCATGCATGCCTCATGCGTGCATTCGCTTTCCTCACTCCAAGGACTGGCGCAGCAGCTGCGTCCTTGCCACAGCCCCGCCCAGCAATGCCCCGCCCCCGGAATGACCGGCCACGCCCCCATCGTGCCCCGCCCAGCCCCATTGGCGCTACGCCACAATTTGAATCCCACCACCATGGGAACCTGTTACTAAAATTTTTGGATCCCACCACTGTGTGTATCCCACCATTCTCTCCGGCGGAGACCCAAAGTGGCTCACATTGTTCTTCTGTCCTCCACTTTATTCTCACAACAACCCTGTGAAGTAGTGCAACCTGAGAGTGTATGACTGACTCAAAGTCACCCAATAAGCTTCCATGGTAGACTGGGGAGTCCAACCGGGGTCTCTCAGATCTGTTTTAACCACTACACCATCTTGGCTTTTCCCCTTAAATGCTTTAACAAAAGAAAACTTCAAAGGAAGAATCCAGCGTGGTTCATCCAGGAATGCTATCTCTCCCCAAGGGTTTAACAAAGACTTGAATTTCATCACTTGCTGTAGATATATCTGATAAAGTGCTTTGTTAGTGCTTAATGTGTGCTGGACTTCTGGGTTTTTTTTTTGTCCACTGGGTGTGTCCATATCACGTAAGCTGATGTACAAGTGATGGTCTGGCTGAAGTCTAGATCCTCTGACAATGTTGCTCTAAAGCTGCTGTTCCTCTTCCCTTGATGGACGTTCTGTACCTTCCAGCAGTCTTCCAGTAAATTCATCCTCACTTGAAATTTTTTTCAAGAACATTTGACGCGTTTCCAGCTCTGTTGGAATTAGAAGTATGCAACGATAATACAGTAGTTGAAATGAGAATGACTGTATTTTTATTCTCTTGGCATTGTTTCTAAAGATTGGGCTGCAGGTGTTCTTTGGCACACTGGGGAAATGATTTGAGATGATGATTAATGATTTGAGATGATGATTAATGATAGTGACAAAATCTGAATTTTCCATGTTTGAACAATTCAGTGACAGGGCAGCTTTGTAGACAGAACAGACAACAATCTGATTTATCACCTGGGCTGCCTTACCATCCCTATGGTGAAATGGAATGATAAAGATTTGGGAAATATGCACAGGTAACTGTGAGCGACTACTATTTATCTAGAGGCATCACATGCATTCAGCGGGTTTCCAGGGGAGAGCAATCAATTCTGTATTACTGTAAACAGCACATTTTAATGTATAACTGTAGTTTTGCTTCTGTAGTCTGTACAAAAAGCTGTCCTGTCTGGTTTACATGATAGGCTCCTTCCGCACATTAAGAATAATGCACTTTCAATCCACTTTCACAATTGTTTGCAAGTGGATTTTGCTATTTCACACAGTAAAATCCAGCTGCAAAGTGCATTGAAAGTGGATTGAAAGTGCATTCTTCTGCATGTGCAGAAGGGGGCTAAATCTAAGTATCTCCAAAACCCTATGTGCACCTGTGATATGGTGTGTATCTCTAATAACAAGTACAGGAACCTGTAACTGGAGAATCTTCTTCCATTCAAGTCTGGAACCAGCTTTTGTTACTTTTGCTAGAGGTAGCAAGGAAATCTCTTTATGTTTTACCTACTGTTGGGAGGGAAAAAGCAAGAAATTCACTGTCTTGGCTGCCAAAAATGGCTTCCATAGCATGCTCCTTCTTTCTTTAGATTTCAACAGATCCTGCAACCTGGTTTCTCCACGCAGCCATGAGTAATAGAGACTTGCTTTAAATGTTTCTGAAATGTTGAAAGCTATACTTCATAGGAAATCATAGTGTTCTTCTGCTCTGTTTCTACCTGTATAACACAAGCCTGGACTGTCCATAGAAGCTAAAGTGACCAAACCGAGGCTGTCGTCCTTTGGTCACTTAATGAGAAGACAAGATTCACTGGAAAAGACAATAATGCTAAGAAAAGTGGAAGGCAGCAGGAAAAGAGGAAGAACCGAGATGAAATGGGTTTCTCTGTAAAGGAATCCGTGGCCCTCAGTTTGCAAGGCCTGAGCAAGGCTGTTAACGATAGGACGTTTTGGAGGACCTTGAGTCATAGACCTGCCATGAGTCAGAAATGACAGCACTTAACACACACAAACACAGAACACCCCAGTGTCTGGAAAGCATTCCTTTTGTTTGGTGAGTCTAGTTCTGTGTAGTTGGGCTGGTTAGTGTTGAAAAAGCAAGGTTTGAGTTGGAAAAGTGACTTATCCCTGTTCATAGTTAAGAGCAGGTGGATTCTAATCTGGAGAACCGGGTTTGATTCCCTACTCCTCCACCTGAGTGGCAGAGGCTTATCTGGGGAACCAGATGTGTTTCCGCACTCCTACATTCCTGCTGGGTGACCTTGGGCTAGCCACAGTTCTCTCCCAACTCACTCAGTCCAACCTACGTCACAAGGTGTCTGTTGTGGGCAGAGGAAGGGAAAGGAGCTGGTAAGCCACTTTGAGTCTCCTTACAGTGAGTAGATTACAATTACAGTGAGTAGATCTATCATGGGACAGGGATGGACAAATTTCTAGGCTACTTCAGGGTCTGTTTCGGACATCTGACAGGTCACCATTGAAATAAAGTTGTGCATTGTGCTTTAATGTTGAATTGTTTGGAATATCATTATTATTTAAATTGATTTTAAATTGCACATGGTTTTATGATAATTTGATGTAATTAAGTAAGGTAAGGAAGCCGCCCTGTTCCCAGCTTTTGCTGGGAAAAGGCGATGGATCAAGTTTAATAAAACAAACAAATAAAAATAGAAGGTATTGTTGAAAGCTTTCACAGCTGGAATCACCGGGGGTTGTGTGGTTTCCAGGCTGTATGGCCGTGTTCTAGCAGCATTTTCTCCTGACGTTTCATCTGCATTTGTGACTGGCATCTTCAGAGGATTCTGAAGATGGCCATACAGCCCAGAACATGGCCATACAGCCCAGAAACCACACAACCCTCCCCAAATAGAAGGCAACATCGTAAAATGTTGCTGATAATATGCTATAGACAGATATGATGGTAGTGATCTCCAAAAGGATACAAAAATGGGAAAGAGGCGTGAATGAAGCTTGTGCCAACTCAGGAGCATGCCCTAAGTTAGTGGAGAAACACATGTTTTGGAGGCATCCGTGAAGAAAGATCTTGGTTGCCCCAGCAAAACCTTAAAGCAGCGGTTCTCAACCTGAGGGTTGCGACCCCTTTGGGGGTCGAAGTCCCTTTCACAGGGATTGCCTAAGACCATCAGAAAACGGTCTTTTATATTTTATATATACCAATTTTATGGTTGGGGGTCACCACAACATGAGGAACTGTATTAAAGGGTCGCGGCATTAGCAAGGTGACCAGACGTCCCGCTCTTGAGCAATTTGTCCCGCGTCCTGCGGGGTTGCTTAATTCTCCCGCTTTTTTGGAAGGCTGCCGCACTGCCTTTTGGGGCGCTCCCCTTTTCCCACCCTGTCACAGGGCGGGAAACAGGGGAGCGCCCCAGAAGGCAGTGAGGCATCCTCCCGCGCACGCGGCTGCAGGAGCGCACTGCCTTTTGGGGCGCTCCCCGGTTACCCGCCCTGTCACAGGGGAGCGCCCCAGAAGGCAGTGTGGCAGCCTCCTGCACACACGGCCGCAGGAGCGCAGTGCCTTTTGGGGCGCCTCCCCGGTTCCCCCCCTGTCACGTCCCGCGTTTAAAACGTGAAAATCTGGTCACCTTAGGCATTAGGAAGGTTGAGAACCACTGCCTTAAAGTGATTATGGTCATGGGGTACATTTTCATGTGCTTGCCTGTTCTAGTGGAACGTCGGAGAATCGGGAAGAAGCATGGAGGGCACTGTTTGGTTTGGCAGAGTAGAAGACAGAGTCAGTTTCCCCAAATGCTGTCACTTTGAGGCCTTAACAGCAGCACTTGGATTAGTGGGCCCTTTTCCCTCCTAGCCAAACCGGTGTCACATGCATTTGCTGTGACTTTGAGCCCCAAAAGGCATAAAAAGGAGAAATCTATTCAGGCGGAACCACCAAGCTTCAAATTGCCATTTGATCTTGGAAACTCCATTACCAAATGTGCTTTTCTTTCCTCTCCTGCTTGGATCCAGAAGACAAGGGCTTGTATTTATCCCTGGCAGAGGCAGGTGCCACTGCCTTTTTAGTCAATGTGTCTTTTGATCGTTTTATGGTGGGCTTGGTTTTGAGCCAAAGATGTGGGCACATAAAAGGAGCTGATTCCCCCTAGATGCCATCCATCAACATCCACCTTTTCCCTGCTCCTTTACCATTTTTTTAGAATATAGTGGGTTTCTGAGGGGTTTCACAGATGCTTTTCAAGCATCCCTCTGAGAAACCAGCAGTACAGTTCCTCTGAAACCAAACTCATTTTTAATCACAGTCTTTGTCCAACGAGTGAGGGAGATCTAATCATGGATTGCCTAGTCCTCCCCAGATGCATAGAAATCAGCATAGGAGAAGGAGAAGAAAAAAAGTTTGGATTTGTATCCCCCCTTTCTTTCCTGTAAGGAGACTCAAAGGGGCTGACAAACTCCTTCTCCTTTGCCCCCCCCCCCATCACAACAAACATCCTGTGAGATGGGTGGGGCTAAGAGAGCTCCGAAGAACTGTGACTTTCCCAAGGTCACCCAGCTGGCATGTGTTGGAGTGTACAAGCTAATCTGGTTCCCCAGATAAACCTCCAAAGCTCAAGTGGCAGGGTGAGGAATCAAACCCGGTACTCCAGATTAGAGTGCACCTGCTCTTAACCACTACACCATGCTGGCTCTGTAGAAAAGGTTCTCTAGAGGTGGGAGATGCGGAAATGATGGCCGTGTTGTGTCGAGCTTCATTCAACCCATGTAGTGTTTGTCTTTGTATATTTTGCAACCTCTGTGTTCATGATGATGCGTACTGCCGTAAGCCCTGTGACCCACGTGTGGGGGGCAGACTCTCCCGGTCAGACCCGTATTTCCTCTGCCTCAATGCCGTCTATTCTGGCTGGCAGCAGCTCTTCAGCGGTCTCAGTTGTTCCGACCATTTGGCATGTTTTCATTGAATATGCCAGTGCTTCAGTTTGGCGGGATCGTGTATCTAAGACCCCTTCCGCACATGCAGAATAATGCACTTTAAATCCACTTTCAATGTACTACAGCTGGATTTTACTGTGCGAAATAGAAAAATCTACTTGCAAACAGTTGCGAAAGTAAATGGAAAGTGCATTATTCTGCATGTGCGGAAGGGGCCTAAAACATCCAATCCACCACAGTTTCAGACTTTTACCATAAAGCTCTTTCAAGTGCCTCTTGGCACCTCACTTATTGAATGATAGTTTCACTGTTCATTCCCATATTTGTTAATCAATTGTGCTTGATTATTTTATCCTTTGATGTAATCCACCCTGAGCCCTGCCTTAGCAAGGGAAGGGTGGAATTTAAATATGATGAATAAAATAAAGCTTCCCTGCTTTCTTCCACATCCAGGAAATTTTCCAATTAGTTTGTAAGCTATGGGGTGGGGCTGGCAGCTGAGAGATTGCTTTGTTAACGGAAGGTCTTGGGCATCTCTGTTTTGAAAAAGGATCAGAATGTAGGATATGTCAAGTCAAGTCAAGTATTTATTGTTTGAGCCATTGGCTATAACAATACAGAGATACATGCAGTTAAACATTTAAATTAAAACAATAACTTAGTTTTACATTAAAATATAAATTATTTGTATTCGCAATTTCTAAATTAAAATGCCCCATCAAATACTTTCCACGTCAGATGTTTTTGCAGCTTTTTCAGCTAGTCTAAATTGACCTCCAGTACTTTGGAACATCAGTTCAAACAGTGCTTTAAATACTTTCCTCGTAATTTCCTAGCCGCCAGGGCAAAGAGAGCCATCTTGTAAGAAACATAGGAATCAATATCAGATAGTAAGAAAATCAGTTTCTCATCATTGGACAAAAAAGCTGTCCTAGGTAGTATTGGCTCCAAAAACCTAGGATATGTGAAATAACTCACCTGAGACCTTGAAGAACTCATCTTGAGACCCTGGAGATCTTGATGCTGAGACCTGGCCAGAGTGGACTAACCTGGATAGACCAAAAGTCTAATACTATGGAAGATAGCTTCATGTATTCTGATTAGCTGGTGGAATGGCATTTTTTTTCGAGCAATGGGTGCAAAAGGATCACTTTTCCCAACTGTTCACTCATCGTATTGTTGAAGGCTTTCACGGCCGGAATCATGTGGGTGTTTGTGGGTTTTCCGGGTTGTATGGTAGCTTCTTTTGTTCTCTCATCCATTTTTCCTCTTTCTTCCCCCCCACTTTGTGCGCACCTTTATGCACCCCTCCTGGAGTCTTGGTTGTTGATGAGCGGATGAAACGACTGGATAGCTTTAAAAGGGGCTTGGACAGATTTATGGAGGAGAAGTCGATCTATGGCTACCAATCTTGATCCTCCTTGTTCTGAGATTGCAAATGCCTGAGCAGACCAGGTGCTCGGGAGCAGCAGCAGCAGCAGCAGCAGCAGCAGCAGCAGCAGCAGCAGCAGCAGCAGCAGGCCATTGCTTTCACATTCTGCATGTGAGCTCCCAAAGGCATCTGGTGGGCCACTGAGAGTAGCAGAGTGCTGGACTAGATGGACTCTGGTCTGATCCAGCAGGCTCTTTCTTATGTTCTTATGTTCATGAGACATCGTATGCACACACACAGGTTTCCAAACCACCACTGTATGACCAGACTACCCAGTCACACCAATCTGAAATGCTGATAATGGATAAACAGATTTAGATGCATCAGTTTAGAAATAAGCTGCGTGTTGGGAAATGGAAAATGGTCTCGATTTCAATCCTTGAAATCCTGAATATTTTGGCTACAGTTAGAAATGAAGTCACTCAGGAAATATTCCTTACCAACTGCCAAACCTACCTTTTTTAAAAAAGTTCCTTGTACCACTTACTGTATCTTTGATAGAGGAACAGTAATTGTTCTTTCTTTCTCTTAAGCTAGAAGCACAATGTTTAAAGCTCAACTGCCTTGATCTCAGTTTGTTTGGTTAATAGCTGCATTCCTTCTTGTGGTTACAGTTACTGGTGTTAGGTTTTATTTTCCTATAGGCTTCTGGTTTTTTAGCAGATACACAAGCCAGAATTCAAATAAGTAAACCCCCCCCCCCCCCCCCCAATAGCTTCATGTATCTATTTCATGGGAAATGATGTATCTTGTCTGCTATGTGATACAGTGGTGTAGTGCCCAGGGGGAGGAATGGGACATCTTGCACCCGCCACACGCTGGTGCGGGGGCGTGGCAGGGGTGCAGGGCACATGTGCCCCGGGCGCAGTTCCCCTTTGCTACGGTTCTGATGTGATAGATTGGGAGGCCTGCCCAAACCCACCTGCTTAGGGCTTTTAGGGGAACAATCCTGAGGAAGTCTACTCAGCATCCTACTGAAATGTGCCCAGTGGGTCCTACTCCCAGGAAAGTCTCATTAGGCTTATGCTGCAGACGTCGTAAAAACTGCACTATTAACAGCTTTAACTGCACTTCTGTTTCAAAGCAAGGATGATATAGGAGTGTGTAACCGAAAGTGATTGTGTGTGTGTTCCTGCATTGCAGGGGGTTGGGCTTGATGGCCCTTGGGGTCTCTTCCAATTCTAAGATTCTACTATTCTAAGTGTGTGGGTTGTCTGGACTGTGGTTGCCAGAAGTGTGTGGGTAGGTGGGTGTCTTTGCCATTCACAGCTTGCCTCGTTTGCTGTCGGAAATTCTTTGTGCACGAGCCCAGCGATCCTTGTGGTTTGCGTTCCCTCTCCTCATGTGGAGCTCAGCTAAGTAGAGGTTTCCAGGTTCATGGCCAACGGTGGGTTTTGCTTGCCAAGTGATCTATGATGCCAAACTGGGAATGCAATCCTTTTTGGGCCTTGTTTGGCATGCACTAACACAAAATTAAATAGCAAGTCACGGGTAGCAGCCACATCTGGCCCAAGACATTGATGAATGTCTGCCGTTTGGGATAAGGCTGGGTTGACCTAACTGGGAAATGAAGGGGAATGGGTTAAGGACCCCCATCGGTGCTCCCTTGTTATCCCATTTTGTAAATTGCCATTTAAGAGAAACACAGTAACCTTCCGCACATGCAGAATAATGCACTTTCAGTCCACTTTCAATGCGCTTTCCAGCTGTGCGGAATAGCAAAATCCACTTGCAAACAATTGTGAAAGTGTATTGTTGAAGGCTTTCACGGACGGATTCAGCTGGTTGTTGTGGGCTTTCCGGGCTGTGTGGCCGTGGTCTGGTGGATCTTGTTCCTAACGTTTCTCCTGTATCTGTGGCTGGCATCTTCAGAGATGTATCAGAGAGGGAAGTCTGTTACACACTGTGTCCAGTAGCAGACTTCCCTCTGTGATACACCTCTAAGGATGCCAGCAACAGATGCAAGCGAAACATTAGGAACAAGATCTACCAGACCACGGCCACACAGCCCGGAAAACCCACAACAACCAATTGTGAAAGTGGATTAAAAGTGCATTATTCTGCATGTGCGGAAGAGGCCACAGGGTTTCCTCCCTAATGTCAAATTCCTTGCTCTCTTTTGAAAACAAAAATAGCACTGGAAAGGGTTTTGTTCACCTCCTTCCATCTCCCTTCCTCCCTTTCCCCCTGCAAGATCTAGTATGTTGCTGTAGAAATGATTTTGGAAACTATTTTTTTCCCCTCATGGAAGCCCAGATTTTGCTCAGATTGATTTCCCAGGGCTTCGTCTGAAATCTTTGCATGCCATCTGTGGAAGAGTTCCAGCCTTCGCTTTGAAAGAACTTGGAAGATGGGGAAACCGGCTCTTACATGCCCTAATGTTTATTCTAATCACCATTAGATTTTTAATTTAGAACTTGTTGTGGCTTATGATGACTGAATCACATGAACAGAATGGAGCGGTGCTTATTTATTTTTAGGTTACCGGGGCTTTGCCAAACCTACTCTGCGCATCTTAACACGCTAATGATTTTGCCAGAGCTTTTCTGTTAGCACTTAGGGTTTTATCCAGCAGCGCTTTCTAGGTCTGCACTCTTTAAAGGGAAGAGTGCAAACTCCATGATAGTCCAACAGGGAGGGTAGAACAATGAGTTTGGTTCTATCAAGAGCCAACCTTGGTAAAAAAAAAAAGTGCGTGTGACATTTTAAAAAAAATTGGTAGTGCTAAGAAGTCCACCAAAATTCCTGGCCTGGCCACCTTGTCCCAAATTTCCTTTGCAACTTGTTTGTGGAAAGCTTCCACTTTTACAAATGTAGAAAGGGGACTCGCAGTTTTCTTTTTTGCAAACGTTCTGTTGTCCAGTTGTTGGGAAATAGTTTGATCTTGTCCCAGGTGAGTAGTTCTGTATGACTTCTGGTGACTTAAGGGACACAGCTACAGTGACTGCTCAGATTTGTGCAGAAGAGTTGGTTTTTATACCCTGATTTTCTCTCCTGTAAGGAATCTCAAAGTGACTTACAAACTGCTTTCCCTTCCTCTTCCCACAGAAGACACCTTGTGAGACAAGCGGGGCTGGGAGAGTTCTGAGGGAACCGTGACTGGCCTAAGGTCACCCAGCAGGCTTCATGTGCAAGAGCAGGGAAACAAATCCAGTTCACCAGATAAGAGTCGGCCACACATGTGGAAAAGTGGGGAAACAAACCCAGTTCTTCAGATTAGAGTTTATGGCTGTTAACCACTGCACTACATTAGCTCTCCTTCTGCTTCCCCACTATTAAGGACTAGGTCATTTATTTGGATGGACGTTCCAGGCTGGTGTGCATTTTTCCTCATAGGCATGGTCTTCTCCCTTTATTGACATGAGTGACACCAATTGTGCTTCTGGGGAAACTTGCTGCTGTAAATCCTGCATTTGGATGATAGAATAAATATTGACTCATTCAGCAAATGAATGGCAGCAAGTTACTTCCTTCCCCAAAAGGTGCTTGTTGTGGTGTCTTTTCTGCGCCATGTTGCGGAGTGGTAAGTTGCAGTATTGCAGTCAAAGTTCTCATTACCTGAGTTCAATCCCAAGGGAAGTCCATTTCAGGTAGACAGCTCAAGGTTGACTCTGGCGCCCATCCTTCTGAGGTCGGTAAAATGAGTACTCTAATCTTGAGAACCAGGTTTGATTCCCCGCTCTGCCACTTGAGCTGTGGGAGCTTATCTGGTGAACCAGATTAGCTTGTGCACTCCAGCACATGCCAGCTGGGTGACCTTGGGCTAGTCACAGCTTTTTGGAGCTCTCTCAGCCCCACCCACCTCACAGGGGTTTGTTGTGTGTGTGGGGGGGGGAGGGAAAAGAGCTTGTAAGTCTCCTTTGAGTCTCCTTACAGGAGAGAAAGGGGGATATAAATCCAACTCTTCTTCTTCTATCCAGATTGGTGGGGGTAGTAAACGTTGTGTTGTGATGGCCCCCCATGAGTCAGTAATGACCCCCTGTTTGCACAGAGGACCACCTTTATCTTTTGTTGTAATCGTGAATGATGAATATTTCAACCAAGTTGGAGAGCATTGGCTGGCTTAAAACAGTGGTTGTGCCAAGCTCTTTGCTGTATGATCAAACAAATATCAGGATAGCAGGGTTTGGTCAACTTCACTTCATCTCTCTTCCCCTGCCCCCACTTTCTTCTTTAGCTCTATGTTCAGGCCAGATGTCTTGAGAATCTGACCTTATCAACTGCCAGAGCAACATACCATTCCCATCCTCAGAGGCTACGTGGAGTGAATCAAGGAGTCTTGTACCAAGTACCAGCCTGGAGTGATGCTGGCTCAATCTTGTAATGCCCAGTGGGATGCCAGAGCCCCGGAGGACGTGATTCTTTATGTGGTCAACTTCCACAGGTACCAAATGAAAGGGCACGGCTGGATGGGATCTGGGTTGTGTCAGGCGGCACATTGTGCTTTAGAGCTATTCCGAGTTCTTGCTGACTCTGTTTCTTTTTGGCCTTCTTCAAAAATTGAAATGAACAAAAGACCAAAAAAAGCGCCTCTGTTTTTACTTTCTCTGCCATCTCTCTGATGTTCAAAGTTGCTTCTCCTTCCAGTAATTTTTTTTAAAAGAAGACATTCAAGTTTACTGTTGGCATTCTGGCTCCAGGATCAACTCCAGCAGATCTTTGGCACGCTTGTTCTCATTAGTTTACTTTAGCTGCTGTGCACATAACTTTTTCCCCCCATCGCTCTCTGGAAAGGGCAGCGATGGTTCTGAGGGCATCAGGAACGCTGAGTGTTCCCCCTGTAGTCTAAACACTGAGATTGCTATTTAATTCTTCTGTTATATAAGAGCTTGAAAACACCAGTCTTTTCCTTGCTGAAATAATTCAGAACTGACACATGAGTCTCTGGGCTGTGCTCCATCCCAGATTCCATGTTTTTCTTCCATTCTGTTTTCTGTTATATAAGCTAGGGATGACACCCAGTTAGAAACCGTCTTTTTATTCCCCCCTGCTTTTAATTCTGAAGGTGGTTCAGTGTTGTATAGACAAATTAATTCAGACAAACTGACAAGCCCTGACTTCCCTTTGCATGCCTCTTTGAGAGCCAGGGTGGGGTAGTGGTTAAGAACCGTGGTTAAGGATTCTAATCTGGAGAACTGGGTTTGATTCCCCACTCCTCCACCTGAGTGGCAGAGGCTTATCTGGTGAACCAGATGTGTTTCCGCACTCCTACATTCCTGCTGGGTGACCTTGGGCTAATCACAGTTCTCTCTGAACTCTCTCAGCCCCACCTACCTCACAAGGTGTCTGTTGTGGGGAGAGGAAGGGAAAGGAGTTTGTAAGCCACCGAGTCTCCTTACAGGAGAGAAAGGTGGCGTATAAATCCAAACTACTACTACTACTACTATTAATACTACTACTACTACTACTATCCTCCTCCTCCTCCTCCTCCTCCTCCTCCTCCTCCTCACTGGAATAGATTCCCAATTCTGAGCAGTCCAGTGGGTTTTTTTGGGGGGGGGGTAGCCAGCCTGTTTTGAAAGTGAGGGAGCAAGAATCCAGCTTTGACTTCTCCTGGTGGCTTTTGGGTTTTTTTTTAAAGATAAAGCATTGGGTTCAGTGGTAGCTTTCCGCTAGCAGAAGACAAGTCCATCTCCTGCAATCCTTCTTCTGCGGAAGCGCATTGGCCTCTCCTAACTGCTGCTCCTGGGAGACAGAGGACAGCCAGACATAGCATGAGAAGCAATTTGGGAGTCTGTTGTGGGAAGTGCAAACTGGCAACAATTCTACCCACCTACCATTTTCTGCTGGTGGAAAAATACCACTGAATCAGATCATAGAATCATAGAGTCAGAAGAGACCCCAAAGGCCATCCAGTCCAACCCCCTGCCATGCAGGAACACACAATCAAAGCACTCCTGACAGATGGCCTTCCAGACTCTCTTTAAAAACCTCCAAAGAAGGAGACTCCACCACTTTCTGAGGCAGTGAATTCCACAGTCGAACAGCCCTGATGGTCAGGAGAGTTTTCCTGATGTTTAGGTAGAATCTCTTTTCCTTCACCTTGAAGCCATGACTCCTGGCCCTAGTATCTGGAGCAGCAGAAAACAAGCTTGCTCCCTCACCAACATGACATCCCTTCAAATATCCAAACATGGCTATCATGTCTCTTCTTAACTTTCTCTTCACCAAACTACACATCCCCAGCTCCCTAAGTCTGTCCTCGTAGGGCAAGATTGAAAAGTTTCTCTCTGTGTGTGAAATGCCATTGCCTTCCTCCGTGTCATGACTGTGGTATTCCTTGGAAGTCTCCCATCCAAATACTAGCCAGGGTGAGGACTAAAAGTATATGACTGTCCCAAGGTTTCTGTAGTAGAGTGGGGGGTCTGAATCTGGGTTTTCCAACCCTTTAACCACTACACTATGCTGCCTCCTGAAAATTTCTTTTAGTTACTTGTTTTTCCTAATCCTGAGTAAAGTGGGAAACTGTTGTAGTAATGCACATGAAGCAGCTGGAGTATTCTAGAGATCTTGATAAACATCTTGTTTTATAGACTGTAAATAAGATGTAGGTTGGAATAGTGGCATAGCTAGGGTTTGGGTAGCATGTTGCCTTAATGGCACTTTCCTACTCCAAGGCCTTTGTGGGAGGGGTCATAATCACCAGCTCAGACTCCACCAGTTTGTATGTGAAACAAGGATTTATCCCCCCACCTCAACATACAACACTGTCTCCTAAATAGGACCCAAAACTGATCCTTCAGAACTAGGGCTCCTTCCGCACATGCAGAATAATGCACTTTCAATCCACTTTCACAATTATTTGCAAGTGGATTTTGCTATTCCGCACAGTAAAATCCAGCTGCAAAGTGCATTGAAAGTGCATTATTCTGCATGTGCGGAAGGGGCCTCAGAGGTGTTCAAGCAACTGGCATACAAGAATTGTAAAGGGAAAGTGAATAGCATAGGGATTTTATATGACCCTTACTTTGCTTTAAATGGTACATCACTTCCTTTTTAGAATGTTTCAAGATGCCAAGCAGGCTAGACAAGTTGGGGTCGTTTGAATCTGGCTTGGCATATGATGCAGTTGATAATTATTCCTGAGACACCTTTGCTTTGGACAGAGGGAAAAATGTGTAAAGTGCAGGCTGTGCAAAACCCTGACATATGATTGACAGGCTTAATAGCAGTCTTTTGGTCTTTCTAAGTGCAGCTTGATAGAATCATTAAAACTATTTTTTTCTCCACTCCGTGGACTAAGATAGCGGGGGATGCTGATGTTGCAGAGAATGCTGCCACAGTGTTTTTGGATTAAATATTCAGCATTGGCTAAGAAAAGGCCATTGGGGAAATAAAAGAATTTGATAATGCGTTTCAGGCTGTTCCCAAGGTCGTTTGTAATCTTGACACTGAAGACTTGGTTTGCTTCTCTGCCGTACCTATACTCTGTTCCACAGAAAGATGGTAGCTCAGTCAGTTGAGGTTCAGCAACTGAGAAAATGGTCTGCTTCCACATTCGAATACATTCCCAAATGAATATGAGAATTATTGTTCATTTTTACGAGCTGCCTTTGTCAAAACCATTATTTTGTGCATTTTTGAACATGGTACTTTGATACCAGAGCTTTTATGCCAAAATGTATTTTTACTTTCAAACTTTCAAACAGATGTGGTAGAGCAGGGCTTGGTAGGCACTAGGACCTAGGTGGAGGATTCTACAACAAAGAAGGTCCAGCATGCTTTGTTCTGTGGCGGAGAAATATACAACTCTACTATCATATTTTTGTGGAACAGAGTATAGAAATGCCAAGAAATCTGCCAGAGTAACAGAAGGATAGAATGAATTAGCTAGAATGGATTGTGAAGTGGGATAGCTTTAAATAGTTGATACTAGCTGACGATCACTCTTGGAATCCAAAAAGGTTTTTAGTTAGCCAGGAAGTGTAATTTCAGTGACTGAATAACCCTTCTTAAAGGGCTAATTCGTACATCACATACACAGGTTGGGTCTGGGTGTTCGAAGGCTCCATCTACATCTTATAAAGTCTTTGTATATATTGGGCAAATGACCCCAGCATCCATAGAAAAACATCTGTAGCCTTACATCCTCAAAATGCTATTGAGCAGCTATTGGCTCCAGTGTGTGGCTGTGTTTTTTTAGAACACAGGCAGTAGCTGTTCCATGGGGCAGTTTTTGGATGCGAAAACAGCATGGGGTGGTAGGCCAAAGCTGCTACTTGCATGTTGTAGTCACAAGCAGGGGAAAAAAACCCTAGTATGCGTCTGGGAGTCACACAACTCCCATGACACATGTGATACAAAATCCTTTTGTTGTTCCCCAATAAGCACAAGGATTTTTTAATGTGTTTATGGAGCCCTCAGACATGAGTTATGGATTCTCCTCAGTTCCCTCAGGGACTCGGCATGATGCCAATCAAGAATACATGTGGATTTCCCTCATAGGCAAAATAGTGCATCTCTGGGACAGTTGCAGGTCAAAAAGCTGACCAGAATGAAGGTAGATATTTTCTCTCCATGTGTGGTGCTATCAAAATTAGAACTTGCATATGTAAAATTTGAGGAGAAACCACGACTAAATGTGTGATCTGTGTACCCTGTAATGTGTGAATCAGCCATTCTAAAAACTGAAGTCACATATGTAGTATAAGAAAGCATATTTGCCATTTGTGGTAACCCTTGGATGGTAGTCTACCCCCTGCCAAAGTTGTATTGTGGGAATTGTTGCACAGAAAAAATATGTTTTTTGTTAGGTGAGCGAAACGATCTGGCAAAAGTTTGAATTGTAATATGCAGAGGTAATCTTCGTGCAGTTCAAACATTTCTTGATCCTGTTCCATAGGACAAAGGGGACGTAAGATAACATTTGGCACAAGAGTCTGATTGGAATTTTAATTGCACAGAATAAATTTAGCCCCCTGTAGAGCTGATTGCAATACTCCGGGGTCTGTTCTTGGCTAGCGTTGGGCACGTCCACATACCTAAAATCTTTACATGATGTTGGAACCAGTCTATTTGCTGGCTAGCACACCATCATCATATATCTAATAAGAAGAGGTGGCTCCACCATGAGGATAAAAACATCCATACATTGGGTCCTCCAAGAGCTAAGGTGCAGATTTCTGAAAATTAGGGGGAGACCACCAGTTTCCAGAATAACCTTGAATGTTGCAAAGATAAAGATGGAGAGGGAACAACCTCCCCCCCCCCCGCACCCCACAACCACAAGCAAAGCAATGTGTGAATATTTGCAGACATTTCAACAAGCAACAGAATTCCTTGGTGAACGGGTCCTCATGAAAACACATTGTGAGATCTCCATTGCCATTTTGGGTTGAATAAATCTGGGAGGCAGAGATATGGTGAAGAGGAAGAAAGAAAGCAGAAGCAGAGGTGGTGGGGAAAGGCAAGGCAGCGAAAGGATTTCCCTTCCCCAAAACTCGTATCTACATATATCTGAAAATGCACACTGCATTCTTCTGGGTATTTCTGTTCCTTCATGCCAGGATTAAAATTGCCTGCAAACCTGGGCAAAGCGGCTTGTTGAGACGGAATGCTTGCTTACAGCCTCTGGAGAGAAAACAATAGCTGAAGCCCAGCTGGCACAAGGGTGGTTGGTGAAAATATGGGCAGGAAATAGAACCACTTGGAATAAGCAAGCTAAGATGTGCCCCGTGGGACTTTGGCACCTTCCAAGGCAAAGGTAATCCAGCTGAGTGGATTAGTTGATGGTTCTTTAGTTTCTGCTTGAATTGCTCTCAAGAGCACTAATAGAGCAGCTCTGGCAATGTGTGACATGACGTCCAGTTCCATTATCAGAAAGGATGTTTCATGGCATCACACAATGCTCATCCTCACCCCCAGAAGGTCCAGAGGGTATAAAACAATGTCTTTATAGAGATCCCTAGAGATGACAATCTGGGGGTATCGGGTCCCCCACAAGGGTGCTGTGGTACCCACCAGCATCTTTTAAAAAATGTTTTTAGGAAGCAAGTAGTAGTAGGAGGGGCTTTTGCCCAGCAAGGTTTCTGATTGAGTATTGAAGATCTGATTGGCTGTGCAGATTTTGTAAAAATATTGCTTTGGCAGCAGTTGCTCCCGCAGCACAAAGATCTGAACTGTGTTCCTGAAATTAAGCAGGGGCAACCATTTTGTGGGTGGTTCTGCCTCCTGGAGCCCCCATTTGGTGGTCGCCATTTTGCAGCTATGTCCACCGTACCAGGTCAGATGTGTCCACAGGCTCAAAAAGTTGGAGGCCCCTACTGTGCATAGGACTTACTTCGAACACTCCCAAGAAGGTTAGAAAATCCAGACATTGGCAAATGTTGTTAATTAAAGCAACTTAGGTGAAACAAAAAGAGACTGAGAATAGAAGAAAGTATAAGAAAAATAAAGAAAAAACTGAACTATCACCACATCCAGTTAGATGACATAGCTTGCAAAGTAGACATCGATGCATTTATTGAGTTAGTCCACCTTTCTCACCAGGATTCAAGGCAGATTCCGCAATTCAAAACAGTGCAATGAGAGAATATAATACATACAATCAACAATGGAATTAAACAGAGTAACACACTAATAGTATCCTACATACAGTAAAATGATATAATACAAACAATTAAAACAAAAACCTACAAAATCAGAGAAACAGCGCAGCAGTATAATGCGTGCTTTAAACAAAGCAATGAGAATGACCGAAATTAAATACGTAAACAAGGTTGGCAATATTGATATTTTTAATGAATATTGGGAGACTATAAAAAACAGAATAAACCCAGCAAAATTCCCAAATGTGCTTTTTGTAAATTATTTAGATTTAAATCGTAATGGCCAAAGGGAACCTTGGAAAACTGTGGTGAACATGATCAGTGGCTCTCAAGCCTTGAGACTGATCCTATGAGCTTTGGACGTAGAGAGACCTAGAGGGGAAAACTTCAAATAGACTTTACCTGTTGCATCAATTCTGTTCTGTGTGCAGATTAGAAAGGCAAATAGCACAATAGTCTCTGGAAAAGTTAGCGCCCCTGTTGGAAGCACTGGATTGCAGACTGCAGATACCAGTCTTGTTGAGAGTGTCTGCCACGCTTGATTCTTATCTAAACCCTCCCGGTTTTCTCTGTGGTTGTAACTGGCAGCGAAGGTAAGCAAGATAAGGGTGCAGGCTCCTTCTGTCTGAGGCCAACAATAGCGATGTTAACCAGAGCCCCTTGGCAAGAAGCTTATCTTTGCTGGTTCAATGTGAGTGGAGTTAAGATTAGAACTAACAAAAGCAGAACAGAAGACCAAAGAGAGAGAGTTAGAGAGGCTGTAATTGACTATTCAGTCTAAAACTGCCACCCGATATAAAGTGTTGGAATGTTTAACATAAGATGGGAAGGAATGCGGATCTTCAACCACTTAACCCTGCTTTTTTGGCTTAGTCTTGGGATGCTCTAGAGCTGTGGTGGGGAACCTTTGGCACTCCAGATGTTCATGGACTACAATTCCAATTGGCCATGCTGGCAGGGGCTGATGGGAATTGTAGTCCATGAACATCTGGAGTCCTATAGGTTCACCACCACTGCTCTAGAGCTATGTCTTGGACTGGATGTTTTGGGAGATGCGTGGCTACCACCAAAGTGTTACCCATTCCTCTCACGGTTGGGCCTTGTACCATCAAGAGAGTGATGTGTCTGCCATGTGCTCTCCCCACTGCTCCGTCTTTCCCCTGGTTCCTGCTTGCAGAACTACAAAGGCTTGGCAGATAGCTACCGTGTTTCCCTGAATATAAGACAGTAATTTTTGCTCCCAAAGATGTGCTATGTCTTATTTTCAGGGGATGTCTTATTTTTCCTGTGTTCTGTTCGTTGGGCATGCTTCCAAACAAAAACTTTGCTATGTCTTACTTTCGGGGGATGCCTTATATTTCGCACTTCAGCAAAACCTCTACTATGTCTTATTTTTCGGGGATGTCTTACATTAGGGGAAACAGGGTATGTCGCATTGCACATCCTTCATCTGACAGCCACGACTCTGTGGCTTGGTGTGTGAATGGTGGATTGTGGGCTTTTCCACATGTATTATTTTCATTGATTGTGTGGTTGTCAAGCCCGGTTCTCCGGTTCAGGCCCAGATCTCCAGGTTAGAATCCACCTGCTCTTAAACACTACGCCATTGAGGCCGTCCAGCAAAGCCCTCATTTTCTCGAGGGAGACCGAGCTCAGTAGTTTGGAGGGTGGACTTTATCTTCCTGCAGCCCTATGGTGGCCATCGGGAGAGTGAGAAGTCCAAGCACAGTTTGTATGGGACGGACAGCTTCTCTGCCCTAGCCAAGGACATTCAAAATTCTCAGGCGTCCCTGGGGCTTCCTGAAATCGAAGAACCAGGCATACAGGAGGATATGTTAGCGGCTCTTAATGATGCTGCCAATTGCTTTGTGAACGAGCCAGGATCTGACATTTGCCTAGTTGTGAAAAAACGTGGAGGGTGGGGGAAATTTCTCCGTGCTGGATCGCCACCAAAGAACGAGCTCTGCCCTCAAACTCAGTGATGATTGGCACGCTTTGGATGCAAATCTACCGCTAGCTTGCAGCTGATTACACCCTTCTTGCAGTGTTATTCTCTCTTGCTTTCTAAGCTCTTAATTAAACATACCATTAAATTCTTTACCAATGATGCACGCGGAAGGGCGAAGCGAGGTGATCAGCCGAGGCTAGAACAGACTCATTGCAGACATGCCTAGTTGTTAGGACTATTTTATTTCGCCCGCCCCCTTTCTGTATAAAGAGTCATCTCTGTGTTGTGCTGTATTAGATTATGGGTAACTGAGAAGGCGGATGAAAAGAATGATTGGCAGCCCTCAAGGTATTACTAGATAATTGCTATTATGCAATTAGTAGTTAGAATGCCAATAAATGACTCAGCTACAAGGCTTTGGGGGGGGGGGGGGGGGGATTTACTTAAATGACCTCCAAAGACTGAAGTTATCTCTGTTGTAGGACTTAAGGGGGATGGTATTTAGAGTCAGGGATTTCTACTAGAGACCTCTGAGCCAGTGTTTCCCAACCTTTTCGACGTCATGGTATGCTTGACCTCACTCTTCATATCTCACGGTACCCCTGCCATCCCCTTCCCCCACTCCCCGTGCCCCTGCTTGCCACCCGCCCACCTTCCCCTCCCAGGGTGAAGGGAAGCACTGGGGTGGGGGTGGCAGGAATTGGCTGCTGACCTTGCAGCAAACCCTGCCCTCTAGGCCAGCTCCATGTCCTTGCTGGCACCAGTGGGAGACACTGCAAAAGTGAGGGGGGCCGTTAGCGTTGCTGCAGTACCCCTGAGACACGGCACCCCAGGGCACCACGGAGCCCTGGTTGGGAATCGCTGCTTCTGAGCACATTTCCAAGCCATTCCTGATTTGTAACTCCAGGTTGCCTGTTCTAAAAACAATCAAGCCACGCTGTCCAGCATTTTTTGGGGGAAACCAGTCCAAGGAAAAGTTTGTGGTATGAACTCACAAGAATACATATTAAATCAGTCCATTGGTCACTCAGTGTTAGTGTTATCTGCTCCATGGTAGTAAGATCTTCCACATCCCCTGTTACTCACTCACTGTTTGAAGATGCCAGCAAATGACTCCGTAGGGCCTTTTGCCTGAATGACACATAATGTGGCAGTGACCGCCAGTATTTGCTGTGGATTCCGATCCTTGGTTTATCAAGATCAGTATGGAGATTTTGGCAGCAACTCTCCAGGATTTCTGGTGCAGATTTTCTCCACAAGTTACATCCTGGTTCCTTTAACTGTAGAGGCTGAAAATTGAACTTACATGCCTAAGCAGATGCTATACCTCTGAGCTGCAGTCCTGCCCCCAAAATAATTGTATGTTTGTAGGTTAGTTACCCTGATCTGGATAGCCCGATATTATCAGATCTTAGAAGCTAGGTAGGGTTGGCTGTGATTAGTAATTGATTGGAAGACACCCCCCCCCAAGGGATTTTAGGATTACTACATAGAGGCAGGCAATGGCAAACCACCTCTAAATGTCTCTTGCCTAGAAAACCTAAGGGGTCTGCATCACTTTCCATCACCGCCACTATTATAGCTACATCACAGTACAGATATCTTGAGAGCTGCTGGTTCTTACAATATTCTAATCTGGATTCTAATCTGGAGAACCACGGTTTGATTCCCCACTCCTCCACCTGAGTGGCAGAGGCTTATCTGGTGAACCAGATGTTTCCACACTCCTGCTAGGTGACCTTGGACTAGCCACAGTTCTTGGGAACTCTCTCAACCCCACCTACCTCACAAGGTGTCTGTTGTGGGGAGAGGAAGGGAAAGGCACTTGTAAGCCATGTTGAGTCTCCTTACAGGAGAGAAAGGTGGGGTATAAATCCAAACTACTACTACTACTACTACTACTACTACTACTACTACTACTACTACTACTACTACTACTGTTTATTATTATTATTATTATTATTATTATTATTATTATTATTATTATTATTATTATTATTATTATTATTATTATTATTATTATTATGTCTCTGGTGTAGCAGTAGTCCGCCTGTTTCCTACTTCTCTGTGTCTGCATTCTCCATTAATCTGATCTCCTTGCCAACTGCTCAGGAGAACTTTAAAAAACATTCCACCAGCTGTGTTTTTTTGCTTTAACTTGAGGATACTGAGACTACAAATGTCAACTGTGCAATTAGGGAAAAAAAAGACAACCACAAAACAGCCACTGGTTCTGTTTCATCAGCCATTGCCAAACGGACGTAAACAGAATTAAATAAATTCATTTTAGGAGGAGGGGAATTCTAAAGCGCACTGTGTGAATTGCTGGATGACAGTGAAACAGGAAGAGGAGAGCAGCAGAGTTGATATTTTTTTGGCCTGCAGCATCTTTTAAACCTTCATCATAGTGGATGAAAGTGTTCGGTATGCTCTCCCGTTTAATACGCTTGCCGAGGCTCGCTGTGGCTTCACTGAGAGCAAATATTTAGCAAGGGGAGCAGAGAGGCCATACCATCCAGAAAATAAAAACTTTAAAAATGCCACATTGAAGAAATGGACTGAACTGTATTGCCAGAGTGTTGATTTTGCTGTTTTAGAACCTGCAACAGTGGGGCGGGCTGCGTGCAATGGTACAGTCCTCGCTTTACAGGCAGAAGACTCTGTTTCAGACTCTGCCAGCTTCACCTGAAAGGCCCTCTGGGTGTTGGCAAAGACATTTGCCTGAGATCTGGGGAACCACTACCAATCAGAATAGGCCAATTATCCACAGAGTGTTGCCCACGGGCACTGCGGCATCTGCTGATGTGTTTCTTGGTGCCTACTTGCTTATTCTCCAACACAGAGTCAGTTCTAATTGTCCTCCTCTTCACTGGAGCAGGGAGTGTTTTAGAAGACCTAGGGATAGAGTTACGTACCACCAGGAGATCTTGCAGAATTATAGCTAATCTTCAGTCTATAGAGAACAATTTCCATGGAGAAAATGTCTGCCTTGGAGGGTAGCAGGGGTGTAACGAGGCAGCCCTGGGCAAACTGTAGCCCTGGGCAAAACCTGAGTTGGATGCCCCCCCCCCCCCATGGGCGGCCACTCTACCACGACCAAATTTATTTTTGCACCAGGACATTGGTGCCTGCAGGGGGTGCATTTTTAGACATATCAGCACCAAAATTTCAGCATATCGAGGAGGCTGGTAGCTTATGCTACTCCCCAAGTTTGGTGAGGTTTGGTTCAAGGAGTCCAAAGTTATGGACTCCCAAAGGGGCTGCCCCATCCCCCATTGTTTCCAATGGGAGCTAATAGGAGATGGGGGCTACAGTTTTGAGGGTCCATAACTTTGGCCCCCCTGAACCAAACTGCACCAAACTTGGGGGGTGCCATCATCTTCAGATGATACCCTGAAATTTTGGTGCTGATACTTCCAAAAATGCACCCCCTTCAGGAACATCCTAGAAATTTGCCCAAGAATCTTTGTTCTGCATTGAGTTTTCTGCATTGCTGTCAATGGGGGTTGCAGGCTGTGGGGGGCACATTTCTGAAGGTACAGTCTCAAAACTTTCAGGGTCTCATCAGGAGACTGCCCTAATGATACCCCCCAAGTTTGGTGCAGTTTGGTTCAGGGGGGCCAAAGTTATGGACCCTCAAAACTGTAGCCCCCATCTCCTATTAGCTCCCATTGGAAACAATGGGGGATGGGGCACCCCCTTTGGGAGTCCATAACTTTGGCCTCCTTGAACCAAACCTCACCAAACTTGGGGGGTAGCATAAGGACAGTCTCCTGATGATACGCCGAAATTTTGGTGTCGCTAGCCTAAACATTGCGCCCCCTGCAGGGCAAAAATAGAAAACCACTAAAATACCCAAAAACGAACCCCACATTTTGATGCCCCCCACAAGGTGATGCCCTGGGCAGCTGCCCACCTTGCCCAATGGGCATTACGCCAGTGGAGGGTAGACTTTATGCCATTATTCCTTCCCTCCCAAATCTTGTCCTCCGAAGTTGCGCTCCCAAATCTCTAGGGATTTCCCAGACCACTTCTGTGCCTTCTGTTGGAAACAGATGCCCCCATCAAAAGAGAAGTGTACGGCTTGCAACCTTCCAAGATTTTGCCATTGGAACCAGCTCCTACGGCAGCCATTTTGTGGTTGGTTCTTCCACCTCTGCTGTGACTGCCATTTTGTCACGGTACACCACTGGTTCTCGAAATTTCAGCCATGTGCACAGGCTTGTTGAGGCTGGGGAAACTTTAGGTAGACAATATGTGGACTGGTTCAGTATACGTCAATTTCATATGTGCAAGAAAATAGTTAAGAGAAGATTCCTCACTGCACTCGACTGTCAGTTTTATTTGCTTGACCCAGCTGTCAGCTGTCGTCTCTAGATGGGCATGTGTGTCTGGGAAGTTTTGCTACGTTTACCCACCCTGTTGATCTGCTTTTCAACAACCACCTGGCAGATATTTAACAAATGAGGCTTTCCCTGCCCCTGAAAATAAGTGGCAGAAATTGCTTTTTCTTGCTAAATATCTGATTTTCAGGATGCAGTCTTCCCAACGAAACAAGCCTGGAGAAGCTCTTTAAATCTATACAGGATTTAAATCCAAAGCATGCCAGGTTGAGGTTCGCATTTCAGTCAGAAGCGGGTTATTGGCCACCTGTATTCACAAATGAATGCATGCAAGTGAATGTGAATTTAGAAATGTTTGTGGTCCAATGTATAAATTTCAGGCTGCATTAGCAATAGGGAGAAACTCGAGCCAGTTCCTTCGAGTTCCTGGGTTTCCCATCATGCTGTCTGGTAGGTCAACAAACCCATCATATTTTACAAGGGAGCAGAAAGGACAGGCTGTTCTAGATTTCCAAAGCCAACGTCTGATTTGGTTTCCTCTCTCCTGTTCTTTTACCAATCCCAGTCAGAGAGTGCCCTCTAGATTTTAAAGCGGCACCATTTGTGATTACAGTGGATGGAGGGAATGCTTTAATCTAGCAGTACTGAAAGAAAAAAAACCCAAGAGGACTTGTTCATGGTCTTTTCTGAAGATGTCACCATTCCAATGCTTTCTCCTCTCTTTCAAGAGTTGCCAGTTTTGTTTTAATGTTTTTCATGCTTTCACTTTGTTCCATGAAGACATGGCTATCATATTGTCTCAATTATAGGATGTTGGGCAATTTTAATTTTTTTTCTTCATTTAGATATTTAACTCCTACTTTTGCTCTGCTGGGGACCAAAGGCATGTTACAACCAAGACAGCAGTGGCATAGTGGTTAAGAGCAGGTGCACGCTAATATGGAGAACCAGGTTTGATTCCCTGATCTGCCACTTGAGCTGTGGAGGCTTATCTGGGGAACTAGATTAGCTTGTGCACTCCAACACATGCCAACTGGGTGACCTTGGGCTAGTCACAGTTCTTTGGAGCTCTCTTAGTCTCACCTACCTCACAGGAAAGGAGATTGTAAGTCCCTTTAAATCTCCTACAGGAGAGAAGGGGGGTTATAAATCCAAACTCTTCTTCTTCTTTAACCCGTACAACAATCCCGTGAAGTAGGTTAGTCTGAGAGTGGCTCGGCTAAGGATGCTTTTCAATGAGCGAGTGCAGATTTGATCCTGGGTCTCTTAAATCCCTGCCTGACTTTCTGACCACTTCACCACACTGATTTTGCAGTGTGACCACATTATGAATGACACCACCTTCAACGGGAAAAGAAAACATTAGAAGTAAAATTTATAGCAGGCGTAGGAATGGGATACAGCAGAATAGCTGAATGAGAAGTCCCGAGAGTATCCAGAGAACTTCCTAGTAGTTACAAGCGCAGCAAACCATTTGCCAAAACAGATGGAGGAGGAAAGAGAATTTTGAAATCTGTCTTGTTTTTACATATTGTTTTTTTAATGCCCCATGTTGGGAAAGGCAATATTGTTGCTCCCCCTCCCATTAAAGACCCACATATGCTCAAAGAGCGGCTGCACAAAAATCGATATTTTGGGGAAATATATGGGATGGAGTTAACACTTCAACTACGAAGAAAAGCAAATTGTTGGGTTTTTTTGCTCTGAAGTATTGGCTGGGGCATAAAAGACACACTAAGTCTTCTGTACCATGTACTTCATCCAGCAAATAGAAACCAAGGGCAAATTGCTGGCTGTGAATCAGCCCTCGTGTGGTTTTAATCTGCACATTTGTTTTTAAAATGAGCAGTTTTAATCTGTCTGTGTTTAATCCTTGTTTTTAATTTTAAAAAAACGATCTTGTGATTTCGTTATTTTTTTTCTTGTTGATTAACTTTGTTGTGGTTGTTGTTGCCACTTGCCTGGAGACTAAGGAGAGAAAGTGGGATTATGAGGCTTAGCAATAAAATAAAAGCAAAAGCCCCAGCGCAGCCAAAGATATCTAGATGCGTCTGCTCTCTTGTATGCACATTGCAAGTGTGGCTGCTCACATGAATGTCCTGAGACAGTGATGACAAACCAATGGCACGGGTGCCAGAGGTGGCACTTGGAGCCCTCTCTGTTGGCACGTGCACACAGCGTTCGTCATGTGGGGGGCAGGAAATAACCTCCCCCCAAAAAACATCTAGGCTGGCCTGGGCCACTGAGCACGACATGCGCGCACCGCGGTGAGCAGGGAGGACTCAGCTGGCGGGCCTGGTGCCTGTGCGGGGACGCAGAGGAGGCAGAGATGCTAGAGAGGCACAGAGCGGTGCATGCAGGACTTGCTGCAGGCTAGAACAAGAGCAGGCTGACCGCTGCTCGAGCGGTTGGGGTGGAGGAAGAGGGAGCCAACTGGTTTTTTCCAAACTAAAACCTCAGCATTCAGGGTTGGCACTTTGTGATAAATAAGTGGGGCTTGGGTTGCAATTTGGGCACTCGGTCTCAAAAAGGTTCGCCATCATTGTCCTGGGATTAGCTGAACTCTGAGATGTGGATGCATATGGAAGAAGAGGAAGAATTTGGATTTATATCCCCCATTTCTTTCCTGTAAGGAGACTCAAAGGGGTTTACAATCTCCTCCCCCACCCCCCACAACAAACACCCTGTGAAGTAGGTGGGACTGAGAGAGTTCCAAAGAGCTGTGACTAGCCCAAGGTCACCCAGCTGGCATGTGTTGGAGTGCACAAGCTAATCTGGTTCCCCAGATAAGCCTCCGTAGCTCAAGTGGTAGAGTGGGGAATCAAACTCAGTTCTCCAGATTAGAGTGCACTTGCTCTTGACCACTACACCATGCTGGCTAGGTTTTGCTATGGCCTTTCAAGAGCTCCAGAAGATTTCTGCAGTAGTTGGCTCCTAAATGATCACAGGTACTGTTCCATGGACATACTAATTCCCCCCTCTTCCCCCACCCCCAGGGTTCTTCTGCCCCACAGCTGCATGAATTCACTCAGCACGTTTTCACACTTTTCTACTGTCCTGGCAACATGTCTACCAACTGGACTTCAGCTGCTAAAAAGTACTCAATCTTTGCAAAAGGGTGGGGTGAATTGGTATCTTCAGCAGGTGCCAAAAAGAGGGTTTAAGTGCAGAACAAATATTTTTCTCTGATGGGAACTCTGGGCCTTGGGGCACTGATTCGCATGTCCTGTTTTGTAGGATAATTTGTTTGGAATGTTTAGCTTTTTTTTTTTAAAAAAAAGAAGAAGGTTATGTCAGTAAATTAAACTGATATGATTTCTGTTTCCCTCCGTATTTGGGTTATGTTGAAACGCCTTGGGATATTTACGAGTTTTAGTTGTACGAGAAAAAATACCTGTTGTTGAAAGGGAGAGGTGCGTCCATAAAGCTGGCTGGGGCAAGCAAGTTGGGTTAAAGTACCTACCCAGAGGGTTTGGTTTCAGTGCCTCCCAGCCCAACACCTACACCTGTCTTGCAAGGTAACTCCAAGTTGTTGTGGTTGTGAAACATGGAAAATTTTCACACAGAATGAAGCCAGCATTTTACTTGTTGAGAAAATATGTGCTGCCTCTCCAGGTTTGCTGAAATGATACTGTCCCCCTCACGGCTTACCAGTTGCCTCCCCAAAGTAGGTAACATCTTGTCTCCGCGCGTCATCTCCTATGTTTGCGGCAGGGTGTGTGCATGTGCGTGTGTGTGCGTGCGTGCGTGCGTGCGTGCACTGGCTGACATCACAGCATCCACAATGCTCTAGAGATTTCGCCACATCTCTGTGGTCTCTACCGTAGTGATCGGGAAAATTCCGAGAGTGCTGAAGACACTATGTTGTTTCTTCCCCCTCCACAGTTTTAATTTTCTGAAATGCTACTTGGGGCTTCCATCACTCCCAAGTCAGAAACAGTTATCGTGTTCATGGGTATCTTAAACAGCAAGCCCGGTATAGTTGGTAAAGTGTTAGAAAAGGACCTGGGAGAGCCAGGCTCACATTTCCACTGTATCGTGAAATCTCACTGAGTGACTTTGGACAGTCATATACCCTCTGTCTAGCCTACCTCGCAGGGCTGTGGAGGAGGGGAGAACAACATTGTAAGTTGCTTAGGGTTCCCAGTGGGGGAGAAACGCAGGGTATAAATATCCAAAAGAAATTTTCTTTGCCCTATGGCAATCTCCTTTGATCCTGGGATGTTCAGCTTCTGGTCTGGGTCATTCATCAAGGAGGTCTGTCCTATTGTGCTACATATGGTGGGGCTCTGAGAGATGGTACTCAGGTTTAATATAAGCTGAGATCTGTGTGTGCCCTCCACCAAACCACAGGTTAAAATAAGGATGTATTTGGCCCACCCTGATCCTTCTGCCATAGCTGCTGCCAGAGCGCCCTCCATTTCCTTCTTGGCCCGCTGCGTAGACGCAATCAGTGGAGCGGGCCATCTGGATGTGCCATTATGGGAGGAAAATGGGTGGGAATGTTGCTTGCATGCTGGCATTTTGGGGTTTGGCATTTGAAAAAGAATGGAAGGCTGCAACATCAGTCTGGCCATAGGAATTAAAAGTCGGGGTGCTTTTTCTTTGAGGCTAAGGTAAGATGTATAGTAGATTGGTTGTAACGGTTCAAAGCTAGCCTTATTAGCTGCACCATCTGAAAAGGCAATTTGTATTCTTCATGACTTGTGATGTCCATTTTGAGTGTATGCACAAAAATTGAGATGTTCGGTGTAGTGACTAAAAGCAGGTGGATTCCAATCTGGAGAACCAGTTTTGATTCCCCACTCTTCCACCTGAGTGGCAGAGGCTTGTCTGGTGAACCAGATGCGTTTCCGCACTCCTACATTCCTGCTGGGTGACCTTGGGCTAGTCACAGTTCTTCGGACCTCTCTCAGCCCCACCTGCCTCACAAAGTGTCTGTTATGGGGAGAGGACGGGAAAAGAGCTTGTAAGCCACCTGGAGTCTCCTTACAGGAGAGAAAGGTGGGATATAAATCCAGACTCCTCCTCCTCTTCCTCCTCTTCTTCTTCTTCTTCCTCCTCCTCCTCCTTCCCCCTTCTCCCTTCCCCCTCCGACATTTAGCGTCAGGGTTGGGGGAAAGGGAGAGGGCTAGAGTTGCCAGCCTCCAGGTAAAGCCTGGAAATCTGCTGGAATTGCAACTGATCTCTAAATAACAGAGATAACTTCCCCTGGAGAAAATGGCTTCTTTAGAAGGTGGGCTTCATGGCATCATCCCCTGCGGAGACCCCTCCTTCAGCCACTCTCTCCCAGGTGCTTCACCCAAATATCCAGAATTTTCGAAACCTTGAGTTGGAAATCCTCACAAAGGGGCTGAAACTCGAGGAATGGCAAATCCACGGCAGCTCAAGTGCACAAAGAGATATTTTTAAACGTTCCCCAAAGGCCAAATGAGGATAGTCGTTTATTAGGGACAGACAACAGAAAACAGGGATTGTCCTATGGCCAGCTGGGGTGAGGCGGAAATAACTATTTTTACCACAGTCACTGTTAACCCAGGACTGTTATAGTTCCACTGAGTCATCGCCCTGTTGAAGATGAAGCAGAGACCAGTAGAATGGCCTGTTTTAATTTTTTATTGTAACTTTCCAGATACGTTCTAGAAATGTTGTGTGAATTCTAAGAAATCATTTGCTGGCGGAAAAAAAGGAAGGGGTTGCTGTTTTAAGTTTCTAATCTGCGTTTTTCAACACTCCATTATTGGTACAGGGTTTATATCTTGCTGGTCCCCATAACTATGGTGTTCATTGGAGGTGGTGTGGAGCAGAAGGATGAAAGTCCATGGCCCCAGGTCACCTTTCTGTCCTAGAATCATAGAGTTGGAAGAGACCCCAAGGCCCATCAAGTCCAACCCCCTGCAATGCAGGAACACACCATCAAAGCACTCCTGACAGATGGCCATCCAGCCTCTGCTTAAAAATTTCCAGACTCCACCACACTCCGAGGTAGTGCATTCGAACAGCCCTTTCTGTCAGGAAGTTTTTCCTGATGTTTAGGTGGAATCTCTTTTCCTTCACCTTGAACCCATTGCTCCTGGTCCTAATCTTTGGAGCAACAGAAAACAGAACCCATTGCTCCTGGTTCTAGCCTCTGGAGCAGTAGAAAACAAGCTTGCTCCCTCACCAACATAACATCCTTTCAAATATCTAAACATGGCTATCATGTCACCTCTTAACCTTCTCTTCACCAAACTAAACATCCCCAGCTCCCTAAGTCCCCCCTCGTAGGGCATGGATTCCAGAGCTTTTACCATTTTGGTTGCCCTCCTCTGGACCCGTTCCAGTTTGTCAATATCCTTCTTGAATTGCGGTGCCCAGAACTGCATACAATATTCCAGGTGAGGTCTAACCAATGCAGAATAGAGAGGTACAATTACATCCCTCAATCTAGACACTATACTATTGATACAACCCAGAATTGCATTGGCTTTCTTGGCCACCACATCACACTGCTGACTCATGTTCAGTTTGCCGTCTACTAAGACTCCCAAATCCCTTTCGCATGAGGGAGTCCTTGTGTGGCTTTCACCAACAGAGTGGAGTGACTCACATTTTGGGGAGAGGTAAATTGGCATGAGAGGCTTGAATCGAGGGGCATGCCTATTCCTAACACTTGCTTTTGGATGTCTTTGGATTAGTCTGCAATCCTCAAGGACACTTTCCTGAGAGTAAACCTTACAGAGTAAAGAGACTTGCTTAGGATTGCTCCCTTAGAGATGGCATGACGTGAACTTGGGTCCTTGGGTGGGCAAAGCAGGTTACCTGACAGCTGTTGTTTTTCTGTAGCTACTACACTGTAAAGATGCATTGCCAGTAATCTCTTTGGTGAACACCACTTACGAAACCTGACAATTTTCAGCTCTGGTGGATGTTGTGTTGATCCAGAAATAAGCAATAACAGATCTAAATCTGTTATCTGAGGGAGAGGTCTAGGGTGGGGATTATGAAGTCTGTTTGTATTTTCCTCTTGAAGACAGATTCCTTGTTTATCATCTTTAGCTTTGCCAGAGTGTTTTTAGATCTTCCTCCTTTCACCAACAGGAGAGACCGGCTGTATGTGACCTTCTCTTTCATGAAGGGAACAATTTTTGGTGTTGTGGGGGAACTTTACCAGTGACAGACATTTGCCGAAGATTTCCCACAGAGGTTTGCTCTGCTTGCATCGCGCCCACTTGCTTTTCCTGTGTGTAAAGTACATGAATAAAGTTAATTTTTTCCTGGTGATCTCAGAAACGTGTCGTTTTTCCTTCTTTCTTTTCCAAGATACTTTCAAAGCTACACAGATTCAATATGAGAATGCGCAGATTTTGAGTCTGCTTAGCTGTGAAGGCATCTCATTGGGGGGGGGGGGGGGGGAAGGAAAAATGACGTGCTTGCAAGATTGCCGGAAAAACTAACTTTGTTGTGTGCTTTATACATGCAGGAAAAGCGAACTGGTAAAATGCAAGCTGGGGAAACCTTCGTCGGAAACTTGCAGCAATTGGTGGGCCCTGTGGAGGATTCCGGAGGCAGAAAAGCAGGGGGACTCGCTGTCTCCTCTCGCACTTTATTTGTCTGTGCTGTTTGGGGGGGAAAAATCCCCAAGACGTCTTAAAAAGGTTGTGCAGAAAAACACACACATGGTTTTCCTCTTTCCAGTTGAGCAGTTTCATTTGGAAAGGGTCAAGCCTGTGCCACCCACACCCTTGTGTTTCTAGTTAAAGAAAAAGAAAACAGATAAAAGGCTAACTGGATAATGGGAGACAAAGAAATCATCTGCTAATATTTTTGTTGAAGGGGGATGTACACTGTTTACCAACTCGAGTCTCCTCTGTTGCCTAATCGTGACCAGAGAGCCGCATCCCATCTATAAATGTCAATCTTGGAACTAAAATTAGAATCTCGTCCTGAATCCAGACTTCATAAGTGACCCATCAAATCTTAGATCCAGCGTAATGTACAGCAGCCATTTCCTTTTGTGAAAGAAACACTCCCCATAAACCTGCTGACCTCTGTGAAACTTGAACAGGCCCAATCTCAGATAAGGTTGCTCTTGCGACATACTTGTGAGGACTCTCCAGAGAGTCGGAGAAATAGGACTTTCTGAATTAACCAAACTAAAAAGAAGACAAATCCCACAAATTACTCTACGGGGAATAAAGAGGACCCAGGAGGGACTGAATATGGAGAGCTGCAGAACGGCTGTTCAAGGGACCGAAAGAAAGGGAGGAAGAGGAGCAGCAATTCATGTGCTCAAGTCCCCCCAGAAACTTAAGAGCCAGTGTGGCGTAGTGGTTAAGAGCAGGTGCACTGGAGAACTGGGTTTGATCCCCTGCTCTGCCACTTGAGCTGTGGAGGCTTATCTGGTGAACCAGATTAGCTTGTGCACTCCAGCACAGGCCAGCTGAGTGACCTTGGTCACAGTTATTCGAAGCTCTCTTAGCTCCACTCACCTTACAGAGTATTTGTTGGGGGGGGGGGGAGGGAGGAAAAGAAGATTGTAAGCCCTTTTGAGTTTCCTTACAGGACAGAAAGTGGGGGGGATATAAATCCAAACTCCTCCTCCTCCTCCTCTTCTTCTTCTTGAGGCAATAGATAGAAAGGAACTACATCTCTTTTGACACAGTGCCAGAATTTAGAATCTCCCTATGAAACTCGTTGGCATTAGATTCAAAGCATCAAAACCAAATCCTGTCTGGCACAACGGGTATCTGTCGAAGGGAACTTTGACTCTCAAAACTTTTACCCTGGAAATCCCATTGGTCTCTAGCTGTAGTAGAGTCTTGCTGTTCTACAGCCAGCCAACACAACTACTCACCTGATACAATGGAAAGCTGACTTGAGAAACTCACTGCCAGAAGAGGCCTCAATGGTCACTGCCACAGCTGGATTTAAAAACAGGTTAGATTTATGGCCAACAGGTTAATTGTTGGCAGCTATCCATGGTAGCTGAATGTGACTTCCTGGTTTGTTGGATGCTGGGGAACAGTGGCTCTTCAAATGGGCTTCCCTGTGACATTTGACAAGCCACTGCTGGAAACAGGATGCTGGACTAGATGGCCTAGTGCAGGGGTCTCCGACCTGCGGCTCTCTAGATGTGCATGGACTACAATTCCTATCAGCTCTGCCAATTGGCCATGCTGGGAAGGGCTGATGGGAATCATAGTCCATGAACATCTGGAGGACCGCAGGTTGGAGACTTATGGCCCAGTGGTCTGCGCCAGCATGCCTACTCTTACATTCTGTAGGATCCTGGAGAGAAAGCATCTGGGCATGGGAGAGGGACTGATTTCCAAATTGATGTCTCTCCCCATGATTTCTCAGGAAGCCCATCTTGTCTCCCTGCCTGTCTTTTCAGTTAGACGTAATCTCTTGTTTTGTTTTTTGGAGTGGGTGCACGTGCATGTAACACTACTCTGCCGGACTTTGTTTTGTTTTTAACAATATCTTGCGTCGGTGGTGCTCTCTCTTCCCTGGCTCTGTTGTGAACTTATGGTCTTCTTTTTGGTACACACAATTTTAAAAGCCTGCTAATAATAGTATCAGCCGTATATGTTTGTCCACAGTAAAAAGCACGTGTTTCTAGTTAAGGAAAACAAAAACGGAGAAGAGGCTAACTGAATAATGGGAGACAGAGAAATCATGTGCTACATTTTTGGGTTGGGGGGAATGAACGTTGTGTACCGACACACGTCTCCTCTGTTCCCTAACCCTGACCAGAGAGCTGTATCCAATCCATAAATGTCAGTCTTAGTATTAAAATTAGAATCTCACTCTGGGTCCAGGCTTCACAAGTGACCCATCACATCTTAGATCAAGTACTGCAGGATGCAAGAGGAGGACATCGTACCGTGCATCGTTCACGGTGGGATTGGGAAAACAGTTGTTGTTCCTGTTTGAATGAAATGTTATTCTCAGATTATGTAAACAGGTTGTTTACTGGCGTGCCGTTCACTGTACGGTTATTCATTCTGGCGCATCATAGCTGACTTACTAATACTGAGCATATGGATTTGATTGGGGGGGGGGGGGGGGTTGTTGTTGTTTTTCTGGCTCTGACCTCAATGGAATTCCAGGGTTCGTAATTTCTGCTCTTCAGCAAATTTCTGTTGTTGCTTTTAAACTACTCAACTGGATAAGGGAGATATTAGTGATTTTCCTTCCTGATTCTCCGTGCTCTGCCCAAGTCTCCTAGTCTCTGGATTGGTGTTTAAAAAGCAAGATCCTCAACTGCTGTACCATACTGGCAATTGATTCCCCACTCCTCCACCTGAGTGGCAAAGGCTTATCTGGTGAACCAGATGTGTTTCCACACTCCTACATTCCTGCTGGGTGACCTTGGCCTAGTCACAGTTCTTCGGAGCTCTCTCAGCTCCACCTGCCTCACAAAGTATCTGTTGTAGGGAAAGGAAGGGAAAGGAGCTTCAGGAGAGAAAGGTGGGGCATAACTCCACCTCCACCTCCACCTCTACGGCTGCTGCTGCTGCTGCTGCTGCTGCTGCTACTTCTCCACCTCCTCCTCCTTTCCCCCCCTTGAAGGAAAATAATCTGCTGAATGTGACCAGGTTCTCAAAGCCATAGAAATAGCACTGACTTCATTTTAAGCACATAATTTGGTCCAGGTTGGTCCAGATTCAAGCGCCAGCATTTATGGCATCAGCTGTGGCCAGAGGCTTGGGGGAACTCCCAGGAGAGATGCGCGGGCCACAGTCCTTTTCAGATGGCCTGCCACTCCCACATAGTTACATGTAGGAACACCTAGACCTCTTGCCAAGCCTGGCCAGGAAAGTAGGCTCCAGGTCTTCTGTGCAGCGCATGCCCATGCATTTGCTGTGATTTTGTAGCAGCTGTGAAGGGAACTTCCATGTGGAGGCAACCAGTTCCCAAAATTAACACGACTTGGCAATTCCAGTGGTGTGACCGGCCTGTGGGTTGTGGGTCAAACATTTTTGGAGGCAAACAGATATAGGCCCCCAAAGAATTTGAATCAAGGCTGTTAAAATGAGAATCTGGATGCCAGTGCAGTGTGGTGCTACAAGGAGGAGAAGGAGTTGGAGTTTAGATTTATATCCCCCTTTCTCTCCTGTAAGGAAACTCAAAGGGGTTTACAATCTCCTTTCCCTCTCCCCCCCACAACAAACATCCTGTGAGGTGGGTGGGGCTGAGAGAGCTCTGAAGAACTGTGAATAGCCCAAGCTCACTCTGCTGGCATGTGTTGGAATGCACAAGCTAATCTGATTCACCAGATAAGCCTCCACAGCTCAAGTGGCAGAGCAGGGGATCAAACCCAGTTCTCCAGATTAGAGTGCATCTGATCTTAGCCACTACACCACACTGGCTCTCTTAGAGTATCAATCTGGGAACTGAGACCCAGGTGCAAATCTCCACCCTTCCCTGGATTTTTACTGGGTGACCTTGGACCAGTCACAGGCTCTTCACCCCAACTTTTGTCATAGTGTAGTGGCTGTTGTGTGAATAAATGGAGGAGAACAGAAGGGCTGTTTTGGGTTACCATTGGAGAAAAAAAGCAAGACTTGATAGTACTGGAAAGAGCCATCAAGTTGCAGCTGAAAGTGCCCTCCTTGAACCATCTAAGTTTTTTTGACGCTGTAAGAAAAAACTGAGATGGTCCACAGAGGGCAGGTCTACCCATTCTTCTGAATGGGCAGTAGAGCAGTGTTCTGAGGAGCTAGAATTCTCATATGCGTACCTGCGTAGCTACGAACACAGCTCCTTCAAAGTAAAAAAAATTAGTAAAACCATGCATTGCCAGATTCGGCAGGAAAAGCTGAGCACAACAATGTAGTTTTCGAGCTAAAAAGGCACCCAGGATCGGAGCCTGCAGAGCAAACTTCCTTGAAACCTTCAGCAAATGGAGGCAGGGAGAATCCTTTCAGCATCACACAAAATGCCGGGCGCAAGTGGAGGGTGAAATTGTCCAGAGAGCTAAACAGTTGGGCGGGAAAAAAAACTCTTTCCTCCTGTGCTGCCTGGAAAACTAATGAGAGGTGGGGTTTTTTAAAGACGTCCCCAGGACGCCTTACTTTGGGTGCGTGGAGTAAAATTAAGAAGTCACCTCTTTAGGACATCCCCAAGATGTCTTTTGTGAGCTGTGTGGAATGGGCCAGGGTCTTGTTTTACAGCTGAGGGTTTCTCCTGGTTCTAGATGCACGGTCCGTCATCCTTGTGACCAATGCTGCAAAAGTTGCCAGCGGGGTAACCCGTTATGCCGAGACCTCCATCCAAGAGAGGTGAGTTCCGCAGAGCCAGCCAAGGTGACCTAGCCCTGCATGATTGGTGAAGGAACTGACCTACTTTGTTGCATCTAAATGTGTCCCTGGAAGAATGCGATGGAAGCGACGTGCGAGCACAACTCCAAACTATGTTTTCTTTTGGAAGTTTGCCGGGGTCACGGCGGATGAAAGCCAAGCGCTGGAAAACTGTCAGCTGCTTTGAAGTTAATGGCTACTTTCCCACCAATCTGCAGATAAAACAGGGGGTGTCTTTGCTCTTGTTTTTACTCCCCCCAAACCCAGCATTCGAAATATTACTTATGCCAGATCCCGTCACAGCAGTTTCCTGGCTGCCGTTTCAGTGACTGACTTTTCCATTTTCTAAATTGTGCCCTATTTATTCTCACCAGTGTATTCTTCGCCACCGCTCCCTTTTTTGGGGACAGATGAGAATTAGAAGGGTTGCCAGACTGTCCAATAAACTTTGTCTCCCTGCCCCTTTCCCCCCTTTTTGAACAAGTCTATGGCTGGACTTCTCTGACAGGCGGCCGAATCTTTTTTTTTGCCTTGAACGTGTTTCGGCATCGGGGTCGGATTCTTTCTGTCGTGCATCTGTTCCACATTCCTTGTGGTTTTCTGCATCGCCACATAAACATGGAACAACAGAGTTTTATAGACAAAACTCTTGACTCCTGGCAAAAGCAGTCGAGTAACCTAAAAGCAGAGTTCATGTCCAAGAGGATACAGAGCAGTTCATGACCACAAATCTGATCGGTCGGCCGCTACCGTATCTCCTATACGTAAACTGCTGTTGTTGATCATTCCTGAAGTAGCCAGAAATCATGTTTAATACTCTCAATCTGATTTAACTCTGGCAAGCAAGGGTTTGGGTTGCAGATCTGCAGCTGAGAAGGATCCAAAAGCCATTTAATGAGTCTGTGGTTTTGTACTCAGATTTAAACTCAACTCCTTTCCGTTCTATCTCTAAAAAGTATACCTTTAGAAGCCCACCTTTTTCCCTGCTAACTGGGGCCCAAGGTGGGTAACAGCAGTAAATAGGTGAGTAACCACGACAGAGAGTAATTCTAAAAGCAACAGAATTAAAACAACTAACAGCAAAACTGCGTTGATGTCTTTCAAGATTCTGTATTTTCTTTTTCTCCTAATGTGCTCAGGATTTATACCCCGCTTTTCTCAGCCACAAGGAGTCTCAAAGCGGCTCACAAACTTCCTTTCTCTCCCCACAATCTTGTGACATAGGTGGTGCTGAGAGAATTCTGAGAGAACCATAATTAGCCTGAAGTCACCCAGCAGGCCTCATGTGGAGGAGCGCGGAAATAAATCTAGTTCACCAGATAAGAGTCTGCTACTCATGTGGTGGAGTGGGGAATCAAACCCGGTTCTCCAGATTAGAGTCCACTGCTCTTAACCACTGCACCGCACTGGCTCCTTGAACTGATTTTCATTGGGATTTTTAATTATCCTAGAGCAAGGGAAAAAATTAAAAGAATGCACAGACAGGTGGCTCTGGCTTGCAGCCGTGGCCCTCTCCATCCATTTATCTTGGGTACCTGTGGGCAGGTAACAGTTTGGCAGAAATTGTGTTTTGATGAGGCTAAATGGAACGTACCTCTGCAAAAACGGGGGGAAACCCTGCAGAAACAAACAACAATCCTTCCGTACATGCAGAATAATGCCCATTCAATCCACTTTCACAATAGTTTGCAAGTGAATTCTGCTACTCTGCACAGTAAAATCCAGCAACAAGGGCATTGTTCTGCATGTGCGGAAGGCCTTGCTGACTTTTGTCTTCATCTTTCTTTCAAGATTAATGGGAGGAAAATCAGCCAGAGTCTTTGCCCCCCCCCCCCCTCCATTTGCTAGTTCAGGGGAAGAGGTTTCCATTAACGAATCCAGTGTTTGTCCCCCAGGAGAGGAGATCTGTGTCCAAGCTGGTCAAATACAGAATTCTTGTCAGATGGAAAGTGTGTTTGTGCAAATGTAATTGCCACGTTCCTAGCGTCCTTTTTGTGGCACCCTTTCTTTACATTAATCCTCCTGGAAAGCAGACCAGGAGCGCAGCCAAACCTGACTTTTGCAGAGTATAATTTCTTTTCTTTCTTTCGTTCTTTTTTCGATAAGAAAATCAGCCAGCCAGCCGTCTGGGCCTCAGCTTAGTTGCCTTCTCAAGGAGAGGTCAACAGTGGACTTGGATTTATTTCCAGTCAGAGATTATGAGTAGCGTTACTTTTTGGATGCTGGAATGTGCCAGTTCTTTTTTTTCTTTTGCTTTGCTTTGTCCACAAAAAGCTGATGCTATCAGAAAGAAAAGCGATTGAAATTCAGTCTGATGGGTACTGCTAAAATATCCGTGCTGAAACATACTTAGCTCTCTCTCTCTCTCTCTCTCTCTCTCTCTCTCTCTCTGTCTTTAAATAGTTCAGGTATTGAAGAGCTAATTGTGTTGTTAGGCCCTATTGGTTAAAGGGAAGTTCCGTTTTATATTTCTGCCCTTGTGCATAGTATATAAAAGTGCAACGAAAGGCAAAATTGTGTTCCTTTTGTGTCCTTCTGTCTTGAAAGTATACAAGATTTTTCCTTCTGGGGGGGAGTGGATTAAAGAACACTCAGGGGTGCACGGTACATAACTGCGGTTATATTGTAAATTCATGCTGGCAGCATCTATTTGGTCACGAAGGTATGTGACACAATTGTAATGAACTTCCTTTCCTTCCTGGTTGTTAAATTACTTGAATCCTTTCGCACCACTTCGGCAGAATCGGTTGTTAAAATGGTACTTGTAAACAACCAGTTGTTAAATTATTTGAATCCCACCACCGGAACTGGTTGTTAAATTATTTGAATCCTGCCACTGAGGAGGTCTTTATATTTTGAAAAGTCTTGGTTAGATTGAAGCTACAGAGCTGCGAGAAACGACGGGTGCTTGTCATTTGGTAGGTTACTTTTTCCTTGGCAAGGGATACATTCCTCAATACGGTGTTGGCAGGGCCGTGCCCTTCATGTTTGGCTGGAGGGAGAGATCTCGAAGGAGAGTTACCACATGTGGGCCGTTCTTTGCATACTTTTGAAAAGGAGCCTGGGTGTTTAAAGCCCCCCCCCCACACACACACCATTCTAGTAAAATTCCTATCTGGATCTTCACAGCAGGGCTAATTAAAACTCACCCACCCACCCTCCAATTCCACCGTGTGTGGTATTTGCCCTCATGCTCTTTAATTACATTTTGTTGCCCATTTGAAAGAGCTGAGGCATTCCTCTGGAGCAGGGTGTCGGAGGACAAATTCTCGCTGTACAGTTGCGGGGCCTGTGGTGGTGTTGGTCCTGTGCTGCTGATTAAACCCCTATGGGGAGTAGGCGACCGGGTTTGTTCTGGCCTGCCCTTGCTCTTCTGCCGTGCTTGTTACGTCCACCTGCTGTTCGCGTGTTAAGAGTTTGTGTTTCCATAGAAGGCTGCGCAGGTAGGTGCCTTTAGACCGTTGCTTTTCGCCCTTTGCAGATGTTACACTGGGATTTCTGTTCACACAGAGAGGGATGCCCCCCAGCCACACAATTGCATAACATGTGGATATGGATGCCAGCCTCCAGGCGGGACCTGGTGATCCCCTGGAGTTACATCTCCAGATTACACTTCCGCTGGAGATAATGGGGGTTTGGGAGGGTGGTCTCGACAGCCTTGTGCTCCACCGAGGTCCTTCCTCTCTGCAGGCTCCATCCCCAAATCTCCAGGAATTTCCCAACCTGGATCTGGCAACCCTGCCCCCCATCCTCTGCCGGTGACCAGGCAGGACCTGTCAATGTTACATGTGAACTGGGCAACACGTGGATTTTCCACAGAGGTCCAAGTTCAGGCATGTGACTCAGAACCCTGCTTTTCCAGAGTTTTGGTTTGCATGAATGGAAGCCACACCCACATGGACCAAAACACATTTCTTGATGCATTATGGCTGTAGCATGAATTGAGTGATGGGTTCAAAGTACAGGAAAAGAGATTCCACCTAAACATCAGGGAGAGCTTCTTGTTCGACAGGGGAACACACAGCCATGGAGTGTGGTGAAGTCTCCTTCTTTGGAGGTTTTTAAACAGAGGTTGGATGGCCATCTGTCAGGAGTGCTTTGACTGTGTGTTCCTGCATTGCAGTGGGCTAGACTTGATAGTCCTTCTAGTCTCTTCCAACTGTATCACTCTGTGGTTGCAGCATGGGGACCCACATGAGGATATGCACAGCTGTTAGGTTCCTGCTCTGTGTGAACAGAATGCCAGCATGAGATCTGCCAGGGCTTCAGCCCATGTGGGTTTTGAGGTGTGCTCCATGTGGGGCATCTGAGCAAATGCAAACTCTAGAGCATGAAGGACAGGTGGGGCTAGAGCAGACTGAAGCTATCCCAATCTCTCTTCAGACCTTCAAGGCAGGTGTGCTTTCCCAAAGCTCTGTGGACAGCAGATTTCCCAATTCTGCAATCTTTCAGGAACACAGAAACCTCAGAGCTTTACTATTTTCAATGCATAAGTAAATGTAGTAAGAACAGTGCTTTTAGAAGGCTTTGAAAAATGTTTGCATCCAAGGTGTTTCCACTAGTATATCTGCCAGCCAGCATGGAATAACACCAGTGTGAGAGTGTGCTGGGACAATGCTACACTAAATCCTATGTACCTTTTCACTCACATGGGGTCTCTCATTACCACCACTAACTGATGTTTCTACTAACTGATGTTTATATGTGGCCTGTCTCCTGGAACGGAATCCAGCTGAAGATCTGGCCATTGGAATCCTTCCAACTTGTGTTACTTTTTGGATTTTCACTGAAGGGATATCATTTATAATTTTATACAGAGACTTGGAGTATATTTTGGGATCCCCTTTCTGTTTGTAATGTGTTATCCCCGTTTTGTCTTTTCCCTTATTGTTGGTATTTTTGTCTTTTTGATACAAACTTTTTAATTATTTCTATTAAAGGTATAATTTTAATGCTGTTCTTTGAGCCAGACAGAGGTTTTCTTTTTGCAATAGTCTCTTGAAATGCTCCCAAATTTTGTGTGTGGGAACGCTCAGAAATCAGAATTGACAACCGCACAGCATAAATAAACATGGATTAGGCAAAGATGTTTTTTCCCCCATCGTGTGTATGTGAGTTTGAGATTGCTTTCTAAGTAATAATTTTGGAATGCGTGCATGGAAATTAGGTGCCTGCTTGCAGCGTTTGTGACGTTTATCCTAAATTGTTTGTCTGACGCTGTGATATTAATCACACCCAACTTAATTTCTCTGCCTGTCATTTTCTCTCTGTCTCCTTTTCTTGATTCTCAGGTAGTTTTGCCACGCTTGGATATAAAGGAATCAGACCCTCTTGGATTAAAATGTGCAACCACACCATCGGCCAGAAATCTGCCTCTGTCCAGGCTTCTGCATCCCTGATTCCTAGAGGATGCTGTTCAGACCACAAAGATTTGGGACAACAAAGGTCACAGATCAATGGAAGCAAGAAACATGCACAGCTGGATCTGCTGCATCAAGGAAGCAGCATTAATCAAATGTTTGTTTTTTACAAGATTGTATCAAGAAGGGCTTTTTAAAAAGCAAGCATCCTATTTTACCACTAATAAATATATTCTGCGCTGACCTTATAGTTTTTCAAACGTTGCGCTCTTTTCGTCAGACAGAAAACCTTCATTAAGTGAGGCAATTTAGTAAGGAAATTGACCAACATCCAGTGTATTAAGAGAATGTTGCCCAAATGCTTGGAAAATCCTTTTGCCGGTTATTTTATTCATAGTAGGTCTGGCAACTGTATTGACTGTCTGCACTGTGTTGTTGCAGAGAATGGTAAGAAGTCTGGAATCCATGCCATACGACGAGAGACTTAGGGAGCTGGGGATGTTTAGTCTGGAGAAGAGAAGGTTAAGGGCTGACATGATACCCATGTTTAAATATTTGAAGGGATGTCACGTTGAAGAGGGAATGAGTTTGTTTTCTGCTGCTCCAGAGACTAGGACAAGGAATAATGGATTCAAACCAGGAGAAAAGAGATTCCAGCTAAATATTAGGAAGAACTTCCTATCGGTAAGGGGTCTTTGACAATGGAATATGCTGCTTCAAAGGGTGGTGGAGGTTTTTAAGCGGAGGCTGGACGGCCATCTGTCAGCAGTGCTTTTTGTGTTCCTGCGTGGCAGGGGGTTGGATTAGATGGCCTTCCAACTCTATAGTTCTGTGATTCAGAGAGACCTCCCTGTATTAACAGCTTCCAGAATCGATGCATTGTTTAATTCCGTTGGTATGAAAGTCTCCCATTGAAAAGTTTCCTTCCCTATCAAACTTATTGCGCATCACCCAACGGAGAGCTGGTATCATTTTATCAGTCTGCTCAGGTGAACCCAAGACTTTCAAGAATTTCGGTTTGGAGTGATCTTGCATGGAACTCAGGCTCTGAGTTCAGTCAGCTTAGTCTACATTGGATTTGTTTCCTGTGGTTTTTTTCCAAGAGTGTTGGGAAAAAATCTGCATGTTCTACAGCAGTGGTTTGCAATTATTTTGCCTTTTAAGAACTCTTTTCCACACTGAGTTGTCTGCTAAAGGAAGGACAGGAGAATATCAGGGGATATGTTGTAGGTGAAGAGCCTCCTCGATGCGGGCAGAGCCTCCTAGATCTAGCTGTTGCCTCACACGAAACATATAAAACACACCCTGATTTTCCTTGTGATAACACAGTGCGGGAAAGAGCATCTATCCTTCTAAAGGGCTTGTGCACTGCTAATGAAGATGATTGTGATAACTTTCCAAGGGATGGGCAGGGTTCCTTGGCTTGGCGTTAGAATATCTTTTTATATAAAAGGTCCTGAGTCAACCCTGCTACCTTTAGGTTAAAGGAACATTAAATGTGGGTTGGGTCCACCTAAGACTGTGGAGACTTGATATCACTCCAAGTAGACAATCCTGGGCTTGATAGCCAAGGGGCTGACTCAGTAGAAGGCAGCTTCATGAGTTTGTTGGCAGAGTGGGGATTTGAAGTTGGGTTTCTCAGGTCCTAGCAGCCAGTGTGGTATAGTGGTTAAGAGCAGGTGGATTCTAATCTGGAGAACTGGGTTTGATTCCCCGCTCCTCCACCTGAGTGGCAGAGGCTTATCTGGGGAACCAGATGTGTATCCTCACGCCTACATTCCTATTGGGTGACCTTGGGCTAGCCACAGTTCTCTCCCAATTCACTCAGCCCCATCTACCTCTTAAGGTGTCTGTTGTGGGGAGAGGAAGAGAAAGGAGCTTGAGGCCACCTTGAGTTTCCTTACAGCAGAGAAAGGTGGGGTATAAATTCAAGCTTCTGCTCCTGCTCTCTATTCTTATTCTTCCTCCTCCTCCTCCTTTTTCTTCTTCTGTAGCTCAGAGTAGTAATCTGCAGTCAAAGTTCTGCTCATGACTTGAGTTTGATTCCAACAGGTTTCAGATAGACTCAGCCTTCCAAGGTTGGTAAAATGAGTCCTCCAGTTGCTGGAAGTAAAGTATAGACAACTGGGGAAGACAATGGCAAACCAACCCTCTAAAACATAGAACATTGAGATGTGACATCATCTCGTGGGTCAGTACAAACCAAATAGGGTTACAGTGTAAAACAGCAGGGAAAAATGAAATCACTGTGCTCCAGGTTGCTGTGCATAAAATCATTCTCAAGCATAGAAGATACAAAAGAAATTTAAGGTGAAGTGCAATCAAAATTTATACAAGTATGGCAAATCATTCTTATGTTATAAATCTATATCATACATGACAGCTTGCAATCAAACTGGTGTAAACAAGTTGCATATATAAAATAGGCGAACAAACACCATCCAAATGCCACAAGCTGTCAGAATGTAATCCAACCAGTGAAGTCTCTTCGCACATTGGAAAGGCACAGAATCTCCATGTGCGCACTTAAAGTGCAGTACTAAGTTCTCTCAGCAACTTCCTGGTAGATTTAAAGACAAAATGCAGTCAAGCAAGGTTCCATGGGAACAGAGCCGTACAAGAACCATTAAGTTCAAAACAGGCTTCCACGGTAAAAGATCCACATTTTTAACAAACTTCTTCTGTGGAATAATATATCAGAAAAATATATATTGCCACGTGCCATGATTTAGTCTTGGAATATAAATACAGCAACAAGTAGATTCAAACAAACATGCCACAGACGGCTATGTCACATGTTTCGGTGTGGTGAGGTGAATCAGTAATTTCCCAGTTCTTGCACAGGGGTCCCAAATTCTAGTTGAGTTCTCTAACTACTGCACTATGCTGCCTTAGAAGAGTGTAACTGTTCTCAGGGTTGTCCTGTTAATCTGTTGTAGAAGAAATAAACAGGTATCTGTGGAAGGGAATAGAGACTCGTTACACTTATTAGTTGTTCAGTAATTATTGTAGGAATACAATAACAGGATCTGACTGTAAATGGAGCTGAAATTGTGGATGTAACTACCAACACGGTCCAGTGGCTCTGAGTGCCGATTGCTTTCATTTGGCACTGAGTGGCATGTTTCTAAAAGGAAAGATTTGTCAAAATACATTGCACTTCTGCAGGTGGCAAAACAAAGTTTAGAGCCCCTAGCCCCAGATGTTTTGCAAAATTATACCTTGCTGGAGAGATCTGTGTTGCCTTAGAGGTTTGTTTTGAACATAGCTGTGTGTCTTGCACTCACCCTTCCAGAGGGAATAGTTTTTTCCTCTCCCCGTATAATTATATAGAGGAATTGTGAAGAGTAATGCGAAACCATAATCCAGCGGTTAGACCATTGTGGGACACTGCTGTTTTGTCATTCTGCAGCAGAGTTGCTGATCCCTGCTTAAGGTAACCTAGCATAAGGTTTCTTGAGTTCTTCATTCCCCCTCCGGCTAGAAGGTTTTGAGACGCCGTGAGAGTTCCTCTGCGCTGGGGGCTAATGGCACTGGCCAAAGTTTGGTGAGTAGAGCTGTCTCTGTAATTGGCAGTCTCGTCTTTCTGCCGGGGCTGACATCACACTGCTGAACGGCCTCCAAACCACAAAGCATCAAAACTGATGCAGCTCAAAAGTGTGTCAAAAGAAAACCGGGTCTCTTGAGAAACGTGCGGCAGAAGAGTGTCAAAGGCTGCCAGGAAGCAAACAGATTGAGGAGGGGAAGGAGAACCTGGATTGATTTGCTGAGCAGAAGGTAGGAGAGCTGTCTTCTTTTTTTAAAAAAAATTAGCTACTAGAGCAGGTATTACTGGAGTCCTTGGGACTGGGGCACACACAAGTGAAGCTGCCCTGTATATCTGCTTTGTACTGGTTGCCGTGCTTTGTACTGGTTTCCTTATGTAGTTTAGGACTTATATGTAGGCACGGGGCATCTGTTTTGTGTGCAGAAATTCCCAAGTTTGAGCCCCAGCATCTCCAGTTAAAAGGATGACATAGCAGGTGATGAGAAAGGCCTTGAAACCTTGAAAGCTGCTGCCGTTTAGAGCAGACAACGCTGACTTTGATAGACCAAGAGTCTGACTCAGTATGGAAGCTTTAAACGTTTATTTGTAATTTGACAAGGGTGCAAAGGATTCCGGTCGATATCCTCGAGCTTCTCCCTCTGTCCTTCTTCACAGAAAAATAAATGCCAGCGTGGTGTAGTGGTGAAGAGCAGGTGCACTCTAATCTGGAGAACCGGGTTTGATTCCCTGCTTCTTCCACTTGAGCTGAGGAGGCTTATCTGGGGAACCAGATTAGCTTGTGCACTTCAACACACGCCAGCTGGGTGACCTTGGGCTAGTCACTGTTCTTCTGAGCTCTCTCAGCCCCACCTACCTCACAAGGTGTTTGTTGTGAAGGGGGGAGGGAAAGGAGTTTGTAAGCCCCTTTGAGTCTCCTTACAGGAGAGAAAGAGAGGTATAAATCTAAACTACTACTCCTTCTCCTCCTCTTCTTCTGGCAAACCTTAGAACAGTAGCTCTTTGATCAATTGGGATCTGTATGTGTGTGCATATGTGTACAGAAAGAGTGCATAAAAAGGTTCAGGAATGAAGTTTTTTGTGATACTGGAAGGCAAGGTGGAGATGAGAGGGCAAACATTGTTCTGGAAGGTGCGTGATCCTTGAAAGAGAAAATTAAACAACAGTCCGGTGGCCCCGTAACATTTATCTCTACCAAAATTTATTCCACCGCAAGCTTTGGTGAGTCAGAGCTTGCTTCATCTGATGTGCTGAACTTCCCCAGCTATATTTAAAGTTATAAGCGGCAGAAGAAAGGTGAAAGCAGGGAGGGTTTTACCAAGAAAAGGCAGCTTGAAACAAGAACTGATGGAAAAGAAATGGGTCCAACCATCCTTGAAATGCAAATGTAAGATGAATGAATCTGATGGGGGGGGGGCGGGTTCCCCTTTGATATTCAAACAGTTGTTTGCATTACATTTTACTCTTCCTTCGACTGTTATCTCTTAAAGCATTTCATTAATAAGAGGAGTGTTAAGTGAAAAGGTGATTACCTCTCATTAATACCCTGACTGCAGTCACCTTGAGGAGCTACTTAACACTTAACTTTGGCGGGTGTAAGAATTTCTGCTACAAAAAGGGTGACTGAAATTCTTAAATGCTCCACTGTGCTTCATGAAACTTAGAATGGATATTAATTACAACTTAGGTCTTGGTGATTGTACCCAGGGGTAAGTGTATCAGCCTATTGGGAAACCCAAAGTGAAATATTACATTATTTACTTCACTTATAGTCAGCCTTTCTCACTGAGGTTGCCAATACCCAGGTGGGACCTAGAGGTTTCCTGGAACTTCTACTGATCTCCAGACTACGGAGATCAATTTCCCTGGAGAACACAGATGGTGAGGGATAAACTCTGTGGCATTGCACAGTCTGGTTCCTTCCTAATCCCTGTGCTGTCCCCCCACCCCATTCTGTACCCCCAAGATCCAGCATGGTGTAGTTGTTAAAAGCAGGTGGATTCTAATCTGGAGAACCGGGTTTGATTACCCACTCCTCCACCTGAGTGGCAGAGGCTGATCTGGGGAATCAGATGTGGTTCCACACTTCTGCAGGGTGACCTTAGGCTAGTCACAGAGGAAGGGAAAGGAGCTTGTAAGCCACCTTGAGTCTCCTTTCAGGAGAAAAAGGTGGGTATAAATCCAAACACTTCTTCCTCGTCCTCATCCTCATCCTCCTCGTCTTCCTCGTCTTCCTCCTCCTCCTCCTCCTCCTCCTCCGCCTCTTCTTCAACAACAACACACAGCAAACAGTACAAAAAAGAACTGGATCACAAGATTACAAAACAGGAGAATATTAGATTTTAGAAAAGCTAGAGGTATGAAAGAATCTACTTCTATTTATTTATTTACTTCTATGTATTCTAGTCTAGTCTGGAACAGTCAGTATTTAACTTTAGGGAAAACATATTTTTTTTCTCTGGACTGAATTCTGCAAAAAAAACCACCCCGCATCTGACAAAGCTATATGCTTATGAAGTTTATCTTGGTATCTAGTTTGATGGGGTGCACAGATAGAAAATTCTGCTGTCCTAGGAGAGAGCAGGGAAGAATCTCCTGGAGTCGTCTCCTTGCTTGCTTGAGACTATTTAAGAATTGTGAGTTTTATGTCCAAAAGCAGAAGAAAACACAGATTCTTGGGATGCCGAACTTTCATCCTGGCACCACATTCTGCAATCCGGCAATGGAATGCATACAACCTTATCAGATACTTATTTCCCCTTGACACAAGATTACTCCAGACTGCTCCTTGTTATGTGTACAAGAGACTGAAAAAAACATTTGTACGATATCCATATTTTTTTGTAATCTAGAGGTGAATCTTTGTGATGAAACAGCACATATAACAGGACTCCTAATCAGGCTTAAATCAAATGAAATGAGTGCACAGACCAAATGTTTGTGAACATGCTTTGCAGTCTCGTGACCATCTCTGACATCTGTTCTCCAAAATGATAATATCCTAGGTCTCCCATCCCCACCGAACAAGAGCAAAAGAGCTGGCAAATCTGAAGTTGGGAACAATATGCTTGACCTTCTGGAAAATTCTTGCAGTCTCTGACCATCTCTGACTGATCTGGCCTTGGTTCTCCATAATATCCCATGTATCCCTCCCCTCCCTGTTGAACCAAGGGCAAAAGAGCTGGCAAGTCTGAAGTCGGGAACAATATGCTTGACCTTCTGGAAAATTACACTTTCTAAATCCTGGCTGAAAGGTTGGGAGAGGCCAGGCGCTGAGGTGAACCATGTGTAAACAAGAACAGGGCCGCAGAGGGACAAAAGAAAACAGTCCTCTGCCTTGCTGCTTAACAGCAAACTTACAAGGAGGTTTCAGCAGCTGGCCTGCTGTACCAGTGGAAGGTTAGCTCCTGGCACTTAGTAGGAAAAGGCCCTGTTAATTTCAAAGAGTCAGTGAAGGAAAACCAGATTCAGTTGGACTCTCTGGAAGATCACAGGTACTGTCTGCCTGTTCCTAGCACAAGAGGTATTGTCTGGGTGACATTGGCTGTTTCACCCCCCCCCCCCCTCCCCATGGTAGCATGATTTATTGGTGTTTGATGCGAATCCATCGGTACTGAGATGTCTTACAAGGTCCAGGAAGCAACAGAGCACGAATTAAAAATTCCATCTCCAAGTGGGCATGCAGAACATCTTCTGTTTCTATTAAGATCAGTATTTCTGAGGGCTTTTTGAAGAGGTAATCAAATATGCAACAGTGTTTTGGCGAAGGCTTTCATGGCCAGAATCACTGGAGTGTTGTGGGATTTCCGGGCTGGCATCATTCTCATCCCAGCCACAGATGCAGGCGAAACGTCAGGAGAAAATGCTACTGGAACACAGCCCAGAAACCCTACAACACTCCAAACATGCAACACATTAAAAAAAAACACTAAATTCCATCTTTAGCAGCAAAGAAGAAGTCTAAGAGTTCTGTGGCAACTGGAAGACTACCCAGTTTGGTTGCAGCACATCGGAATGGCAGAGGTTGTGGTCCGTAGTAAGGAAATGCTACAAGATTATCCCTTGGTGCAGTAAAAAGGTTAGCCGAATGGATAGAGTAAATCGAAGCGTGATGCTACAGAATAGAAAGAATGCCTTTTGGCAGAACAAATCAGGATAAGTGTTTTGTAAATATAGAAGACTGCAATCTTTTGAACGAGAATTCTTCCACTTAACGGTTGCAAGATATGCTTGCAGGGGAAATGACCCCAAAAAAGTGTTTAAAACAGATACTATCATAATTGGTTAAAGAAAGCAAAAAGAAACAAAACTACTCTACATGGAGTTTTCAGTCATGCAATTTTCATGTATATTATATACAATATAAAACTTCCCTATCTCACTCAAAAGAGTGGGTACTGAGTGGGAATTATATTCCATATAGGACATGTCAAAGAACTAATCTGGAGTCATAATAACATCCATAACTTATATAATATTCTTTATAGCTTGTTTTTCCACCAGCAGAGAGTATCTTTGAGCAAATTATCCTCCGTGAGCTTGAAGATCCTTTCCAAAGCCGCTAAGCTATTTTTTTTTTCAGGCCTTGAGAAGTGAGGAAGGGTATTGAGATCATCCGGGCAGCAATTATGTCAGGAGATTGACACCTACAGCGGGCAGTTGGCGAAAGGCCTGACTTAACGGCTTCCTGTATCTACTTTTAGCATTGTCTGCTAATATTTGCTCTTTGGAAGTCGCCCAACAGCTGGGATTCTGTGTGTTTAAAGAAAAACAAGTGTCCTGCCAGAAAGAGAGATGTAAACCCTGCTCTCAGATGCCAGACAGCCTTTGGTGGCTAAGCAAAGAAGCTTTTCTTGACCAGAAGAGAACTTGCAGCTGGAATCCAACTGACCTTTGTGATTTTCACTGTACTGGCTTCCTGATAAGCGTGTCCTATTTTTTTTCTTGCTTTCGGAAAGGCTTTGAGAGTTGGCTGCTTTCTCCATCCCTGCGCCGCGCTTGCTGGATTTCAGTCTGCTAGGCAGTTCTAGGTTAGAACGATAACTTCTTTAAAGTTTATTTATTGCATTGCATTTGTGGTCCACCCTTCCCTTTGCAGGGCGGCTTCCATCATAAAAACAAGTGCAATAAAATGATGCACAGCATCCAGTAATCTAGTCCATCTAGCCTCCGCTAGACTATATCCCCAGATGGCGGTAAAATCTCAGAGATTACAACATGTTAAAAACCCAGCAGCCTACACAGAAAAGTTGAGAAGGAAGGAGGTGCAGAAGAGGAAGAATGCTAGACGGTAAGATCATTGCTGCCTCAACCATATGCCTGGTGGAACAGCTCTGGTCCCTTCCGCACGTGCAGAATAATACACTTTCAATGTGCTTTCAATGCACTTTGAAGCTATGCGGAATAGCAAAATCCCCTTGCAAACAGTTGTGAAAGTGGACTGAAAGTGCATGATTCTGCATGTGTGGAAGGGGCATCTGTCTTACAGGCCTCTGCAGAATTGCATTAAGTCTCACAAGGCCTGGGTTTCATTTAACAGTTGCTTTGGAGCCATGGTTGTGTACTGAAAAATTAATCTGGCTATTGGTTGACAGACGCAATTGCTAATATTAAAAAACATTAATAGGGAGGCTGTTCAGGTGAAGTCAGAACGGCATTCTTTACGTGCCTCTAAGAGAGCCAGTGTGGTGTAGTGGTTAAGAGCAGGTGCACTCTAATCTGGAGAACTGGGTTTGATTCCCTGCTCTGCCGCTTGAGGTGTGGAGGCTTATCTGGGGAACCATGTGTATGAGAGGGCATCAAATAATATTTACACAAAATATCAATAGAAACCTAATGCTTCTGTTTCTTTACAAGGGAAACTGATGGGGGAAATGGCTTAATATTTGATAGGGCCTGGGCAGGCTTGATAAAGTTGCTCTGGGTTTTGGACGTGTATCTAGCCAGATTATAGCATGGAGCCTCCAAGGAACAGATACTGGAGGTTAGTGACCTCCCAGACAGAAGCAGAAGAACTCAAGCTCTTGTCTCACTGTGCATCTCTTCTTGGGGTTGCTGGATTCCAGGTGGGGCCTGGGGACCTCCCAGAATCTGTACAATAGAGATCAGCAGAGGTGTACCGCCCAAGGGGGCATATGGGGTCAAATGTCCCTGGGCTGCGACCATTTAGTCTTGTGGGGGACAGAAAATCGCCCCCATGCCCTTCCTCCTCCCCACCCCTCAGGTCCATACACTGACTTCAAGACCTGGTGCAAAAAAAAGTTATTTGGTTGTGGTGGGGGAGGGGGCCATCCATACGGGGCGGGTGGTGGAAAACTCAGATTTTGCACCGGGCTACATTTTCCCTAGATTTGTCTCTGGAGATCCATTCTCCTGGAGAAAATGGCTGCTTTGGAGGGCGGCTTGTTTGGCAGTATGACCTGTGGAGGTCCCTACCCTATTAAAAATTCTTCCCTCCCCAGGTCGTGCCCCCTTCCAATCTCTGGAGTTGACAGCCCTGCTAGTAAAGCTGGCTGACTCAGCAAGCTAGAGGTTTGCCGCTGACTCGAATACATGACTGTAGGTGGCTTCAGTCAGTAGCATATTCAAGTTAGCAGAATCCAGATAGCAAAGAGTGGAAAGGACATTTCCCTACCTGAGACCTTTGGAAGCCACCGCCACTCACAGAAGTCCATACCAAGCTAGGAGGACCAATGGCCTGCTTTGATTTTGTGGTAAGTTGTTATTGTCCCCAAAATTTACACATACCGGAAGCTCTGCAAGGCATTCTGGAAAGGTACCACCTGATATCTTGGGCTTGAATTGTGGCAGAGTTGTCAACAGAAGGTTTAGAAGGTTTAGAACTATGTCAAGATAGTACTTCAACTTTGCCCCTGCTTGTGGTAACAGTAGTGCCGGTCAAGGGCGACCAAAAATCAATAACAACAAACCAGCCCACGTTAACTGTTAAGGACAGCTGTCGTGTTTGAGTGCAACTGAAGAAAATCCTACTTATAACATCCTTGGTTTATGTGATGTCAGCACTCTTAAAACATGAGGCCTGCTGTTCTGTTCACACAATCCAGTTAAATTATTGGCATTGTAATTTGTTTTAAATGTAAAACCGCATTTAGTACTTTCCTACCAGTTCCCCCTCCTCTCCCGGCATCATTTAATAGTTGTCGGCATCCCTTGGCCACTAATTTGGGTGCTGTTCTAAAGGATGTCTGTCTGGAGACTGGGCTGCAGACATTAAAAACCTGCTGGATTAATTCTAGATGTATCCATTGTGTAAACTTCTGAGGTGGGGTGGACAGTTCTTTGATTCATGCCTCCGTTTGTACAGAACACATTGGTTTGTTCTAAGCTGAATTTGTGTGCTGTTTTTCCAAATCAATAAAGACTATCAATTAAAAAATATATATGTTAGTGTCGTGTTTTTATCATACCAAAAGCTGATTCGTTTGACCCTATTGATGTCTGAGTATGGTTCAAATACCTTTGTGTGTCATGCTGTGAATGTCTGCTCTGTGATATATGGGTTGCCAAACTGACACCGGTTTGTCAAATTTGAACCTCTGTGTCGTTTTCATCAAGCTTTTTGGCTATTTAAACATGCGGATGTTCAGCGAAGCTTGGCTGTTTTGCTTATGTGCTTGCAATGCATTCCTTAGGAATATCCAGTTACTTGTGGATATCCAGTTACATTCTGCATATATGTTTATAATCCCAAGGGAAGCTATGTAAATCTTGCCAAAGAGGGGATTTGCATGGGGAAACAAGCTCGGTATCCTACATGACTTGAACAATATGTCACAATGGCATAAAACTGGGAATGATATTCCTTGGTACAATTTTTTGCATAAAACAAATGCAGATACGAAGTTTCTTACATTGTGGTGGGTTTCCCTTTTTTTTTTACAGGACCTTGGAAGACAAAGAATATTGAGGATCACATCCAAAGATGTCCATGGAAGTCAGCTTTGCTTTGCTTCTGTTTGTGCTGCTTCCCTTACACGGAGGTAAGTGGTTGGGCAACTCCGTGGAGTTAGCCAAGTTGTCAACAATATTTACTTTAGGGCCAAAGCCATTGATAATTCAGGTGCATCTTCAGCTTTTTAGAATTATAGAATAGTAAAGTTGGAAGAGACCCCGGGGACCATCAAGTCCAACCCCTGCAATGCAGGAACACACAATAAAAGTCACCCTTGACAGATGGCCATCCAGCCCCTCTTTCAAAACCTCCCAAGAAGGAGACTCCACCACACTCCGAGGTAGTGCATTCCACTGTCCAGCAGTCCTTACTGTCAGGAAGTTTTTTTTTCTTGATCCATTTTATTCTAAATTTGCTTAAATGGTAGATGAGCCATCTCGATCTTTAAAATACGCATTGCTATTTAAATTTCTCCAAGCTGATTTGAGAGTTAAAATTGCCATTTTGTGAGAATGGTTCTACTCCTCTATTCTAACCATCTCTAATCCTCCTTGGGGAGTTATTAGTACTTTTAACATAACAGATACCTTTTAAAAAGGTTATTTAAATGCAGCAAATCCCAGTCAAGTGCTGTTTTGTATCCCTTCACTGCAGAAACCTCCACACCTAGTGCAACGCCCCCTCCCCACCTGGTTATCTAACAGCAGTTAATAATACTTGCTAAATCCTCCAAGTGCCTCCAGTCCTTGACACAACTCATGAACTTGTGCTGCATTTGTACAATGTGAGCTCCAAAGTGCCCAGAACAGATCTCATCTAATCCATGAATATTTAGGCAATCTGCCAGTCTCTTGCTCGAGCCTCCAGTTATAAAATAGCAACTCTGGCATACCTTGCCCCCCCCCCTCCCCCCGCCTGATATGAATTTTCCTTTAAAAATGTTAATGTTGATGGAAGACTGGAGCTAGTAAGAGAGCTGGATTAGATCCCAAGTGCAAAAGGACAAAAGAAACTGATTGCTGGGTCTGAAATGCCATTTTTGATAGTAGCAGATGGGTAGAGAAGGGGGGCAACGGGGAGGCTCAGAGATGTGCCCCATGAAACCTACCTGGCGGCAGTTCTTTGATTTGTTTCCTAAGCAAAATTCCTTGGCCATCCCCTATTTGGGTTGGGTAAATTTTCTCCATCTAGCGCTGGAATTATGTGTTCGTTTGCCTTTTACAGTGGGCCAGTATCATTCTTTCTGTTCTACACATCTGTGAACCTTCATTTGGAAGCCGAGACAGCGTCCTCCAAAGAATTTTTATAACCCACTTTACAAGAGCCTCATAATCTTCAGTTTATTCTCTGGGTCATGTGGATGGCTCCTCTAGTTCAGTGATCAGTTTTCCAGTCAGACGCAGTGCCAGATTTAGATGAAGAGAGACCCTCAGCTATTCTACTCATGAGGCCCCTCCCGGACCCCCACCCCCGTGAAGATGTGGTCTGCAAAATGGGGTCATAATATGGGGTCCACTTCAGCGAAGTCCTGGAAGGCAAAATCAACACAGAAATCAATGCTAGTTACAATACAAATTATTGGCTTAACTGGAATTTTTGTTAATTGAGTAAATGTGGCGCTTGCTGTTAAATTTAACGTCACGTAGTACCACGTCTTAGTTTTTCATCGTTATCTTGTGCGTTAGTTTGTTCATTACCTTTTTCAGCCCCGAAAACAAGCTGCTACACCTAGGGAAGTCTACTTACTTACTTACTTACTTACTTACTTACTTACTTACTTACTTACTTACTTACTTACTTACTTACTTACTTACTTACTTACTTCTATTTATTTCTTTGCATTTATAACCCACCCTCCCCGCAGGACTCAGCTTATTAAAAATGTCAGAATCCTGACCTCCTTTATGTTTGGTTGTCTAAGCAAGGACAACATTGAAGGTGTTAGAATATATGTGGGCAAATGAATTGACCGATCCATCTACCCTGGTCGTCTTCTTCAGTCAGAGGGTTTTTGTTATTTGGAATGTGACAGGAAACTGGATACAGATGGGGAGAGTTTTGTTTAGCATTCTCCGTTTATCCTTCCATTGGCTAAAATAGAAGAAAATAAAAATGCCCAATATGGCTCTGTCAGGCAAAGAATTTCCGGACTATAGAAACTGGAAAATATTCACAATGGAAAATAGATGCATATTGGCTGCTCTCTATCTGACAGAATACAATTTTCATTTCTGAGAGATTTTAGGATTGTAAGGATTGTTTGGTTGATTTTAAAATAAAAACTTCCCTTCGACACTGTCCAGCTTTTGTCTGTATTGAGGCAGTAGATTTTAGGCCCAGTATAACAACTGGCCTATTTGTTCCCTTTAGATTTTCTATCTCAGGATCCAAAATGCCTGAAAAGTCAGCGATGTTTTGTGATTGGTGTAGCATACACCATAAGGGAAGAAACAGATTCACATAAATGCCTCACATATATGAACTGTGGGTCACCTCTTTCTTTTTGTGAAGGAACATCAAGCTATACTTCTCCCCACATTGCTCCTAAACCTCTGAAAGATTAACTAACCCATAAAACTGCAGTTCTTGCAGATAGTGGAGAAAATAAATTGTACTAGATCTCTGGGCACCTACCATTTAAGTGCCTCGATAAAATGTTTCTGTTCACCTATGCTTTCAACTAGTCTTCATCTTTTCTGACATGTTACTTGGGCCTGTTTTACTGTAGTTTTTAGGGTCTTCTTCTGTGGTCATAGGGTTATAGTTTTCATCATCTGTGAAAATGTTTTGGTAGCTTTTCCTCCCTCCAACCCATGTTTGTTGGATATGTGCACTGTTATCATTTGGTTCTTCTGTAATGATATTACCAAGTTCTACTTCATTGTTTATTGTATACACCATGCTGGGCTTTTATTACATTATTTGTGTAGTTTTGTCATTCCCTTGGAATTTCTACGAGAAAAGAAGACGGTAAATAAATAGGGATTTTATGTAATTGGTTCAGTGTTTATGTATGCAGCGCTTTCACACAAATTGAATGATCTACTTCCAGTACACGTTCAATATACTTTGCAACTGGATTTCACTGTGTGAAATGGCAATATCCACTTGTAAAACAATTGTTAGGCACTGAAAGTGGATGAGATGTGCATTATTTGGCCAAAACATTTCGTTTTGAAGCGTTTTCCAAACATTTTATTTGCTTTGTATGGAATCAGCCAATGTTCTGCCTGGCCCAGAACTGCACGGGTCCATTTAGTTCAGATCAGGGACGCAGGAAAGACTGATCCTGGATTTCTGGGATGGCATAGATAGGCCTTTATCACGGTCCCAGCTTGCACAAAGTTGCGTGCAAAATTAAACGTTACCTAATAAAACCTGCCCTTTCCCCTCGTGGCAATAGCATGAGGTGGTTCCTTTTAGCCTCTATGATGGAATTGTGGTTGCGTGGTTCAATTCCCAGCATCTTCAGTTAAAAGGATCAGATGATGTCAGGTGATTCAAGATCCTCTATCCAAGACCTTGGACAACTACTGCCAGTCAGAGTAGACCAGAATCACTTTGTCGGACCAAAGATCTGTCTCAGTATAGGGCATTTCATGTGTTCAGCATTGTTGACTGTTTCCTTTATCTGTGTTGACAGCAGCATCCTCATCCTGTCCTGATTTGGACCCACAACTGAAACCCTGGAGTCCTGGGCACGATGAAGATAATTTGGTCAACATCAGCCTTGGCCAAGCGCTCCTGTTGTCTTCTTCTGCAACTGTCCATTCCATCCTTATCACCAACGGAGGTAAACCAAGCTGTTGGGACAAAGTGGTGCCTTGATCAAAGTCTTCTAGACTATACGTTTTGAGAGGGAGGTCTGCGGGAAGAGCAGAAATTTAATGTTAGAGCTCAGGCTTTGCATGCAGAAAATCCCAGATGTCTCTGCCATGTCCAGATATAAAGGTCTTTTGGGGAGCAATACGGAGGAGGCCCTTTGCATGACACCTTGGAGAGCTGCTACTAGTCAGAGTAGGAAACACTAAGCTGTAGATAAAAACCAGTAGACTGGATTGTGGTTCAGTGGTAGAACATCTCCTTGGCTTGCTGTAGGCCTCAGGTTCCGTCTTCTGCATCTCCGTTTTCAGAAGGACCAAATGTTGCGAAAGACCTCTTTGCTGAGACCTTGGAGAGCTCCTGCCAATTGGAGTTAGAGTAGTTAACCTTCATTTGGGGCCTGGGGAATTACAACAGATCTCCAGAGTACAGAACATTGGGTCAGGCCTTGTTGACGCATGCAAAAGCCGGGTTGACCCACACCTTCTGGCAGTGAGGGGAGATCCATCTAGCGGCCAGCACTTAGATGGCTCCCATTGACTTTGTTGCTCCTGGTTCCTCCAGCATTTGGGCTGGAGGAAGGCAGGTGATGGAATCAGCAAGTGTGCTGCCCAGTGCAGGGATTTACCCCCTAAGTTGCATCTCTGCTTTCTTTGCCTGCAACCAATACAATCAATAAACAAGCTGTTGCCCATTTTTATTACCACAAATTTGGCATCCAACGTACTTTATTGGGGGACTGGTGGCTGATCTTCCCTCCTTGGGCAACAAAATGTTGTCATTCTGCTTAGCGTTGTGATGTCAACCTGTATGAATTCAGATATACTTTCAAAATGGAAATTGGATTCTTTGGGTATTCCTATTTGTCCTTGGAAGCAGCTCCCAGCATGGTGTAGTGGTTAAGAGCAGGTGGGTTCTAATCTGGAGAACTGGGTTTGATTCCCCACTCCTCCACCTGAGTGGCAGAGGCTTATCTGGGGAACAAGATGTGTATCCGCACTCCAAACTCTTCTTCTTCTCCCACACCTGCATAAAAAACTGCAGTCCGGTGACACTTAAAAGACTAATAACGTTTATTCCAACATAAACTGTTATGAGTCAGAGTTCAGTTCCTTCGTTGCATTCCTTTCACAGGTCTAAGGAGACGAGCTCTGACTCATGAACGCTTTCACTGGAAATTTTTGGTTTGCCCTTTAAAGTGCCACTGGAGCCCTGTTTAATTGCGGCCCAACCAAGGACCCTGGCTCCCAGTGTAGGTAGCTCAACTATAGCCTTAGGAAATATGCGGAGCTTTTCTTTTACCCCTGAAAATATTTAGAGAGAACTGGACTGGGGAGATGGAATTTTGTTTAGAAAAAAAAATTGGACACATTTTGCCTTTCTGAGAAAAACACTACCGGGAAACCCAAGGCTGAACGGCTGAAAAGGATGCCCTCGATTTCAATGATGTGGTAGCGTTTTTAAAACAAGCAAACTAGCAAAAATCCTGGTTTTTCCCCCTTTAGGAAAGCTGGTAATTAAAGACAAAACAGGGCCCATTGTTTTGCGCACCCGACACATTCAGATAGAAAACGGCGGAGAGATGCATGTTGGGAGTGAGAGATGTCCTTTCCAAAGCCACCTGACAATCATCTTGTATGGACGGTATGTAATTAAACAGACTTCCTCCCATAATTTTGAAGATTAGCCCTGTGGAGCCGGCATAAATTTTTACAAGACGTAGAAATAGCAGCCCGGGGATATTTAAAGTGCACTCAGCAATTCTCTATCTGGCAGCTGGCCAAATGAACAGGGTAATCTTTACTCCGCAGTGCTGATGACGCGGTCCAACCAGATAGTTATTTTGGGCGGAAGTACATCGGGGTTGGCAGCGGCGGGACTCTAGAGGTCCATGGTGAGAAGAAACTCTCCTGGACATTCCTCAACAAGACCTTGAATCCCGGCGGCTTGCAGGAAGGCGGCTACTACTTTGAGCGAAGCTGGGGGCATCGCGGCATCATCGTCCATGTAATTGACCCAAAGACGGGATCGGTTGTCCACTCTGATAGGTGAGTTGTCATAAACACATTCAACCTAGTAGAGGCTCATTACACGCAACCTAGTTCCTGAGTGTAGCTTATAGGAATCAGTAGGAACACTCCGTGGAATGCAGGGCTGGCTTTAAGCCAATTAGGCCAATTGCTCCCAATTGGGCTCTGTGCCTAAGAGGGCACTGCACTAGGCTAATCTACTCTAGTCTTGTCAAGTACACACAACAACCCATTGCATACGCCTAGCACCACATTGCAGATTTTACTGAGAACAGCAATGAACTGCCAGCGTGGTATAAAGGTTAAGAGCAAGGGGATTCCAATCTGGAGAATCGGGTTTGATTCTCCACTCCTCCACCTGCGTGGCAGAGGCTTATCTGGTGAACCAGATGTGTTTCTGCACTCCTATATTTCTTCTCCTACATTTCTTCTGCACTCCTACATTTCTTCTGCACTCCTACATAGTCACACTTCTTCGAAATTCTCTCAGCCCCATTTACCCCCCAAGGTGTCTGTTGTGGGGAGAGGAAAGGAAAGGAGCTTGTAATCTCCTCACAGGAGAGAAAGGTGGGGTATAAATCCAAACTCTTTTTCTTCTCCTCCTTTTAGATTTGATACCTATAAAATCAAAGGTGAAAGCCTCCGCCTCGTCCGGTACTTGAATGCAATCGATGACGGCATGATCTTGTCGGTTGCGGTGAACGACGAAGGATCCCGGAGCTTGGATGATTCGGCTCGGAAAGCGATGACCAAGCTGGGCAGCAAGCATTTCCTTCACCTCGGTTTTAGGTAGGAGCCTACTGCGCCCATGTTATCCGCACAGCAGCTGCAGTGTATTCTTCCGGTGCCTCAGTAATTCCACCCACCCCACAGCACAAAGGCTTCCTACACTGCAAACTTTTCCTTTAGGGCTTCTTTGGAGTTTTCAGCAGCTCGTTACATAATTTAAAGAGGAAAGCAAGAACAGTTTTATTACAAGTCTTGAGCGTCAGCAGTGGAGGCCAAAACAGGGCTTGAACTGGCGGCGGGAAGGATGTCTCAAGTTCCACAGCCAGTTCTTGCCAAGGGGGGGTGGCACAGGGTGAACCAGAGATAATATGTACCAACCAGGCTGAAATAACTGCTTCAAAAGCAAATACCTCCCATTGGAGTGAAGTAATTTTACTTGTAAAGTTGGCACTTATCTAGATTCTGACTAGCTTTGCTTTATTGCTCGTTTTGTATATTTAATTGTACGTTTGTGCATTATCATTATTGTTACTTACAAGTAAAATTACTTCACTCCAATGGGAGGTATCTGCTTTTGAAGCAGTTGTTACAGCCTAGTTGGTACATATTATCTCTGGTTCACCCTGTGGTTGTGTACCTTTCCCTTTTACTCATTATAAAGGAGGGGACATAGCAGGGAGCCCAGCTCTTCATCCTGATAGGCCAGCATGGGTCAGCTGGACCTCCCAGACCCCTATAAAGCCCCGCCTGCTTGCTTGCTGGTTTCCAAAGTAGAGGACTTGCAGACTGTGGGTCGCCTTTTCTTTTCCACCTTAGAGCTTTTACTTCTCTCATCTGAATAGTTTTGTTCTCCACTCGGATTATCAGACGGGTTTTTAGTTGGTTCATTTTTGTTTTGGAACAGTTGGGTGTGTAAGAAAAAGGAGGGGAACCCTGCCTGTCTGCTGAAGTGTCATTCCCCACACCGAATGCATCCTTTTTGGGGGGGCGGGCAGGAGATCTTAGGTTGGATATGTGACATGTGTGAAGCATTTCCAAGGAAACCTCCTAGCTCACATCTGGGACATTTGCATTAGGAGCTCTACAAAACTCTGTTGTACAGGGTTTCAATGTGACACTTCGGTATCCTGGGCAAACTTCAAAATCTTTCTGTTTGTCAGAGAGGGCAATTTCAGTAGTAGTGCCTGTTCTGTCCCCCAAGCAATCTAATATCAGGTGCCTTGCACTCGGCCAGAACAGAATGTAAGACCCACAGATGAATGAGCAACAGTTCAAAAATTGTTTAATAGCATTGAGAGTTTAAAACTCTGACTTCTCCCATGAAGTCTAACTACTAAAGAATACTTACAATGCTGGAAACAATTGGAGATTATTGAAGAGCTTGCAGGCACCAATTCTTCCTTGCTTGCTTCCAAGAAAGTCTGCTCTGCTTCTTGCTTCTTCTGAGTTCTCCGCGGTGTCCTCTCTCTGAACTCTGTTTTCCTGCAATCTGTTGAAACTTGCTTACTCTGAGTTCTATGCATCTCTAACACCTTGGATATCTGGGATATTGCTGTCTCCAGCCTTCCAGACATCTGAAACTAAAGCAAATTGAAAAAAGGGACTGCTAACTAATAAGAAATGCTGTAGTGCTCTTGCCTGTAAAGGGCTTCTTAAAGGGACAGGATCTAACTAAGGTTCCCTCCTACAGAATACTGTACAAAAACAATTAAGTCCATTCTATCTAAGGGTACAACTAAGGCTTAAATAAAGAAAATAGTGAGGGTGTCTCTAGGGTAAGCTGACCAGACGTCCCGCTTTTGGCGGGACAGTCCCGCCTTTAAACAATTTGTCCCACGTCCCGCGGGTTCTTCAAATTGTCTCGATTTTTTGGGAGGCTGCCGCACTGCCTTCTGGGGTGCAAGGCAGTGCGGCAGCCTCCCACGTGTGCGGCCGCAGGAGCACGACCTTCTGGGGCTTGCCATTTGCCGCCCTGTGACAGGGCAGGAAACAGCAAACCCCAGAAGGCAGTGCGCTCCTGTGGCTGTGCGCGCGCGGCCGCCTCCCCCCGTCCCGGATCACAAAGGTGACCTCTGGTCACCTTACTCTAGGGTCGTGGTGGCGAACCTTTGGCACTCCAGATGTTATGGACTACAATTCCCAGCAGCCCTTGCCAGCATGGCAAATTGGCCATGCTGGCAGGGGCTGGTGGGAATTGTAGTCCATAACATCTGGAGTGCCAAAGGTTTGCCACCACTGCTCTAGGGGCATGACAGTTTCCCCTGTATGGAAGGCAGGTGCTTGGAAATCCTTTCTGAGTCGAAAACAGGGCATAGCCGATCCTCTATTTGTTTGCCCAGATTACAAAAATGATCCTCCTTTGCCCTAGCAGGTTCCTCATTCCACCTGGACACATCTGTGACCTTGTCCTGACCATTCGTCTCTCCTCCCCCAGCCCATAAGGGCAAGTTATGGTTGAAGAAACATGCTCATTCTGACCATAATTCTTCTTCCAATAAGACTGGCTGGAAAGATTCAGTCCTCATTTCCAATCCTGTTCCCACCATCAAAGAAAACTTTGGAGAAAATTAGAGCTGCTGACTTTTTATTCTGGAAATGACCCTTGGCTTCAAAGAGGTGAACAACTAGAATCCCCGACTTGGATAGCCTAGGCTAGCTTGATTTCATCAGATTTTGGAAGTTAACCAGGGTTAACCTTGGTAAATATTTGGATGCGAGACCTCTGAGGAATTCCAGGGTCAGGGCACAGAGGAAGGTAATGGTAAACGTCTCTTTACTTGAAACCTCACCAGGAGTTGCCACAAGTCAAATGTGACATGATGGCGGAAGGAAGGAAGGGAGGGAGGGAGGGAGGGAGGGAGGGAGGGAGGGAGGGAGGAAGGAAGGAAGGAAGGAAGGAAGGAAGGAAGGAAGGAAGGAAGGAAGGAAGGAAGGAAGGAAGGAAGGAAGGAAGGAAGGAAGGAAGGAAGGAAGGAAGGAAGGAAGGAAGGAAGGAAGGAAGGAAGGAAGGAAGGAAATCTAAAATGGGAGGGAGGGAGGTTGATCATTGGGCATTAAAAGATCTTTTGCCATATTTGTCTTGTTGGTGGCATTTCAGAAAACATGTCAAAAGACTGAGCATTTTGTTTCCTTACTTTGTATTTAGCAAATATCTACCTGTGGTTTTAAGTGCTCTTGATATACTTTTTTGGTACCGTCCTGAGAACACTTAATAGTTATCTAAAGCAGCAATGAAAATGTATAACTCACCCAGGGTTTATTAGAACCGCAGACCTAACTCATGCATCATTAGAATTCTGGGATTTGGCAGTCCTGTCAGACTCATCTGAGCCCCTTTAGAAGTATTTTGCCAGCTAATCAATAAAATGGAATCCCCCTATAAATTCCCAGTACGATACTTCTTTGTATAAAATGCTATCTTCATTACATGTTTTGCCAAATTCGGATTATTTTGAAGGCCAGAGTAGAGAAGGCAGCCAAATATTTTCAGTGTTTTAGGAGTTAGTTTTGCAGAGCTCTGATTCTGAGTTCTTTATGCTTCTGGCCATTGAGTAGAGTAATCGCACTGACTTGAACATGCTTCCTCCCGAGTTTTTAGTTTTAAAATATTATGCCAATGAGGTATTTACAGGATTGGCTAGCTTCAGTTAAAACTAATATCTGGTTTTGAACTGAAAAAGCACATTGGAATTAGGATAGAGGGAAAGATCTGCCTTTGGACTTGATTTTTCTTGAAGGAAAAGAAAAATAGTTGGCAAGATAGTCTTGGCTTTATACATGCTGGAGAGTCCGGTAAATTAGTCAAACGGGAGAACTGTGAAAAGAACAAAATGAATGCTATTCCAAGACGTACTTCTTGCAAATTAATATAATACTATCTCCTTTTCTTCAAATTTCTTCTTTAGACATCCCTGGAGTTTTATTACCATAAAAGGAACACCTTCTTCTTCGGTTGAAGACCACATAGAATACCAAGGTAATTCTTAGAAATGGCATCTTGAATTTAGGAGGCCCAGCCCAGAATTGCACTTTGAGAGCCAGCATGGTGTAGTGGTTAAGAGCAGGTGGGTTCTAATCTGGAGAACCGGGTTTGATTCCCCACTCCTCCACCTGAGTGGCGGAGGCTTATCTGGTGAACCAGATGTGTTTCCGCACTCCTACATTCCTGCTGGTTGACCTTGGGATAGTCACAGTTCTTTCTGAACTCTCTCAGTTAATCTTACTCCTTTACATTTACCCCATCTCGCCGATTTAATTAGATTACACTACTTGTTGGACAATCCTGATCCTTCTCTCTGTATGATAGTGGCAGACTTTCTCCTGGAAATTACTAAACGCCAGTAGATTTCCTTCGACCTAACATTTATTTCCTGTATTGTATATGCTTTTTAATCCATTTTTATTATTGTTGTACTGTTGTCTGTGCCAATAAAGGCTTGCTATAAAAAAACAACTCTCTCAGTCCCACCTGCCTCACAAAGTGTCTGTTGGGGGGGGGGGGGGGGGGGGAAAGGAGATTGTCAGCCCCTTTGAGTCTCCTTACAAGAGAGAAAGGGGGGATATAAATCCAAACTCTTCTTCCTCTTCTTCTTATTTCTAAGTCCGTTGATTGAACAGGCTTTGTAGGGTAACCCTAACACTGCTTAGGATTGCGTTGCTAGGCTGCAAGTCTAAATACATTATCTGTACATGAAGCTGCCTGCTACTGAGTTAGACCCAGTGGTCAATCAAAGTCGACCTTGTCCACTCTGACTGGCAGCAACTCTGCAGGGTAAAGACCTTTCACTTCGCCCACCGTCCGACCCTTTTAAATGGAGATGGCAGGGATTGAACCGGGGACCTTCTGCATGCAAGGCAGGGGCTCTGCATGCAAGGCACTGAGCCACAGCCCTTCCTATTTATCCATTTACATTGTTTATGGTCTGCCTTTCTTGCTGGGGTTCAGGTTGGAGCCCACAGAGTGAGGCAATACAATCAACAAGATGGATCCTTCCCATTAGCAGTGGAATAGAAATTGGGTTGTAGGACCAAGCAGAAGCCTTTAAAAAACACCCCAGAACCAAAGCAAATCATAAGTGGGAGCATGATGCATTAAATGGCACAAAGCTACATAATACAATCCAATTTGCAGCAAATAGGAAATAGGTCCCATTGAACTCAGTGGCATTTACTTCTTATACTTTTTGGATTGTGCCGGGTGCAGACTGTGCACCCTTCCCTGGGAGGAAGACCTCGGAAACAGTGGTGTTTACTTCTGAGCAGACTTGCTTGACTGTATTGCATGTTTGTGTTAGAATGGTTTCCATGCAATATGCAGTGTTTGACACTGTTGTGCAGTGGTTATAATGTTGGATTAGCATTGCAGAGAGATCCAGGGTCAAAGTCATGACCCTGTGTGATCCAGACAACTCTCTCCCTCTCTCCCGCTAACTACACTGTTGTGAGGATAAAATGGGAAGGAAAATCCTTGGAGAAAAAGGCAGAATTTTTTTTTAAAAAATGTGGCCTCTATCAATCATTTTGCGGGGGAGGAAGGGAAATCAGTTAAAAATCTTGTAAATAAGCAGTAGAAATATTATAATGATGGTCCATTGTTTTTTTGGAGAAAGAGTACTGGAAGCTTTAAAGCATCATTGTACGCATTGCTTGTGTACAGATTTACATTGTAAAGGGGGAGCAGGGAAGCAGACCGTGCTAGGCTATAAAGCTACACTGGCTTCCCCCAAAGCAAGCAATGTGTATGAGTATCCTCTACACCACACAGACCCTTGCACAGATAACCTGCAAATTTCACTATTCAATCCTAAACAGGGTTAGACTTTCTAACCCCACTTGAAGTATACCTGATTAGGATGGTACTGTCAGTCGCCTTTTCCAACTCTTACCAGAAGCAAGTAGAAGATTTTGGATTGATGATTTTTAGGAAACTAATTTTTCCCCCACCCCATCCCTCCCCTACCAAACTTCCTTGAGAAAACACATTTGAAATCTCTTCACTGCAGAAACAGCAATTGTTTCTTAGGCAAGATGATAGACTAGTCTGCTGTATGCCATGGTCAGCTTTGGGGATTTATGAGACATTCAGATCTATTCACCAGCAAGGAGAGGGAGGGTAAATCCCCCTTTTTTCCTTGTGTTCTGCTGATTTTAGCTGTTTCTCTCTTCCAGCTGGGAGTCAACATCCCCTAATAAACATGGGGAATCGTGCCAAGATCTAGTGTTTGTGTTTAACATTTTGCAGTTACTTACCAAAACCTGCCCTAAACTCTCAAGGAAGACAAAAAGGTCAAATTCTTTGACGGCCTCCCACAGTTACCTTTTGTGAGATTTTGCACTCTTTTTCAGGATACAGGGGGTCTGCTGTCGCCAAGGTATTCAAACTATTTCAGGCTGACAATGGAGAATATTTTAATGTGTCTTCGACGAGTGAGTGGGTTCAAGGTGAGACTTTTTTTAAAAAAAATGTTTCTTTGCAAAGTGAAAAAGTGTGCATGTGCGCGCGTGTATAGTGTCAGGACTATGCCTGTCAGTGCCTCGACAGCTCAATGCAGTATGAAATCTTGGCTGAAATCATCTCTGGTGTACTTTAAAGCATTACTAGCTGCAATGAAAGAGAGTCAGCAGGTAGCATAGTGGTTAAGATGTCAGACTAGGATCTGGAAAACTCAAGTTTGAATCCCCACCCAGCTGTGGAAACTTGCTGTGTGACTTTGGGCTAGACACACACTCTGATCCCTGACCCTTGCAAGTATTTGGATGGAAGACCTTCAAGGAATAATCTGAACCATTCATAACTGTTAACTTCTAGTGTATTCCGGGCTCCACACCACCACCACCACGATCAGCATGCTCCCAGTTATAGTTCTTTTAAACTTTAAAAAAAGCCTCATACAATATAACTTTCCTCAGGAAAACAGTTCAACGCCTCAAACATTTTAACAACTCTTTTCTGTATCGTTGTCTGCATGTCCCATAATTTTGCAATTGGCTGGCCCAAGTTGCTCTTTCTATTCCAAATCAACATAATTGTTTTTAAAACTTGTTTGCTTAGGATATCTGAGTCAAATGGGGTGCATGGAGGAGAAATGAAATAGTTCAAGATTTTATAGTAGTGTGGGAAATAAGATGGTCTTCCCATGGCTCTGTTGCCCTTTAGCTATGCCCTGCCTAGCTACGCCTTGTGATGCTGTTTGCATAAAAGCAGCTAAGTATTGGTTTCATTGTGCCCCACCATTATGTTATGTTGTGAATCTTAGTGGTGCAGCTTTTAATACTGCTGTGCTTCCCTTCCCTTCCCTGGCATGGTGTGCTTCACAACATAAATAGCAGCTGACAGACCTACAGGGACAGCCAACGAGTGGGCTGTTGCCGAAGAAACTCCTTAACAGCACTTGACACCGACTTGTGTGCGAAGGAGGCTTCTGTTGCTTTGGTGCTGTCCAGAATGTTTACGGTTGTTATGTCCAAAATGACTTTTTTTTCTTCTTTGTAATGGCCTTTTCCAGATGTGGAGTGGACAGGATGGCTTGAGAAGCCAGAAAAGGCAAAATCCAAAGGCGGAGAAAGACTTCTGGACTTCAAAGCGGCTCACCCAGAAGTCTGTGATCATCCTGTTGATATCCAGGTATGACAAATGAGACCAGGAGAACAGTCCCTTCCTCCAGCCCTTCTCTCCCACCCAGTTGGCACCTGTCCATTCCACCGGTTTTGTATTGAGCTGACAGCTGGAAAGTTGAAATGAAAACAGCTGATTAGGCTACAGGTCTGTTTAATGGACTGTGATTTTCTTCATACTACTGTGTGTAGGTTGGTGGTCTTCTATCCTTTCTAGCACAGGTCCTGCTGAGTCATATGGTAGGAAGAGGAGGAGTCAAAGTGATGATCTCATCATGGTCAAGACCAGGGCTGTGGTCAGCAGACCAAGACAACTGGGAGCTAGAAGCACAAGTAAAGCCCCCGCCTCAAAATGGCAGCTCTATAGAGGCCCACAACCCAACTGTTGTGCAACTGTGGGTCCAAACCCATGGGTTGAAAACCACTAATGCCGAGGATAGAGACAATTGCCAGAGGATGGGTTGTTGAGCCAACAGGAAGCAGTTAAAATGGTGAAAAGTTTTCTTCCTGTAGGGCTGATTCTGGTACTCTCTTTCATTGTAAGGCCTTGCTCAAATAGGTCATTCCCAAGATGGATGGACAGGTAGATGTGGTCCGGTCCACTACCCTCATAACATAATGTCTAACATATGGAAGGAACAGTGCAGAGACGTCATTCGTACCACCTTCATCTCTGCTATTGTGGGATGGGAAAGTGTGAATGAGACTGTTATAAACACAAATATTCACACCAGAAGACCAGGAACATCTGGCAGAAGAGGGCAGGCACACCCATGATATCTCTGAGAGTGGTATGAGAGTCGTAGAGAGAGCACAGATAATCCCCATTCTTTGAAAAGTTATCTGTGTTCTTGTTTCATGCATTCCGAAGCATCTGTGTGCTACACAAGTGCTTACAATTATTAATTTAAATCAATTAACGTGCATTATCTCTGCTTTTATAACGAATGACTTTATTACAACGTATGTTAAAATCAACACATAAACATAAAATGATAAACTACCATATCACAGTATTCTTCGGGTCAGGGTTAAAATCCTGACTTGGGTTCCAACACATCGAAGACAATATGTCACAATACAAAACAGATTAATATCCTACAAATATGGAGTTGGTGGGCTGGGATTTTCTTAGGAGCATCTAACAAATTGGGGACTGAACAAAGATTTGTTTCTCAGACAGACAAGCGTGGCTTCGACCCTATACAGTTATCCCTTCCACATTGCGACTTTCGCCATCCCAGTTTTGACATATTGTGGGTCATCATACGAAATAAGGTGCACATTTTGGGGGAGTTTTGCAGAAGCTACGGACAACACATGAAGGCCTGCAGGCAATCCAGAAAAAGTTTAGAAACTCAGAAATGCGTAAAATATATGCATAGTATTGTATAATATCAATGTATTTTATCTTTTCATACCACAAGCACACATTGTAATTCAGACTTCTTCTCTAGTACGAATGGAGGGTCAACATCTTTAATGTGGATCTCCAGATCATGGGGGGCGCTGCGCCACGACCCCCCGCAGTGTGGAAAGGATACCTGTACCCCCCCCCCCCCCCAATTTGTTATTGTTTGGAAGCTATGGAATTAGTCATCTACTGGAGAGCTTGCTTCTTCTAGCAGTGGTGACGAACCTTTGGCACTCCAGATGTTATAGACTACAATTCCCATCAGCCCCTGCCAGCATGGCCAATTGGCCATGCTGGCAGGAGCTGATGGGAATTGTAGTCCATAACATCTGGAGTGCCAAAGGTTCGCCACCACAGTATCTAGTGCAAAGGCATTTGGAACTGCACAAACAGAAGTGGCTGATAGTGGGGGAAAGCTTCCGTAGCACCCTGAGAGAAGCGGGTACAGAGAAGATGTACAGCCACTAACAGCTATGGAAATTAAATGCATACTGGTTGTGTTCTGAATAAAAAGTTGTTACATGCATCTGGATTCTGACCCTGATCACATGTCCTGTTTAAAGCACCCAGTTTTACCTGGAGGCAAAACACCTATTATTGTCTTTGTCTCATACATGTTGCTGAGCAGAGGATTTTGACAGGTTTTTTTTAAACAACAACACCTGATTACTTCCCGGTTTGCATTTCTTTTCTCATCCCAGGCGGTCACATTGGATGGAGCCAAGTTAACAACTGAGGTTCTCTACAAAGGAGGCCGTGATTATAGGTTTTTCTGCCGCGGCCCGGAACAGAGCGGCATGAGCTGCCAAAACTACAGAGTGCGTTTTTTATGTGGTAAAAATGGTATGTGAAAGCTGTATGATGGAGAGGGGAAAATCTGTTGGGAAATATCTTCTTCTTGACCTAAAGGAAGCAGCATTTTACCTCAGACCAAATAAGCAGGACCTCAAAGTTATAAATACCTCTGCAACGGAGGCTTTTTTTTGTGAGTCTGGAATGTGCTTTGTTTTTAATACTGCAGTGTCTCTTAGAGAGACCCTTCCGTTTCTTTTTAGGACCTGCCACACTCCCACCAATTACTAATCCTCAGGCCCGCTCTCTGCGGCTTTTAAATATCTGACAGGCTGATTAAAAACTATATATTTAGTGCCAGATCTCGCCAACAACCAGCAACATGTGGTAGTTCTCCAAAACTGACATTTTCAATTGATGTTGTTGACTGAACCAAATTGAGAGCGCTGCTTTAACCCTCTGTAAATCTCTGCAGAGTCTGGAGACCGCCTTGATGGAAGTTATTTGCATATTTTGGTGGGATTTGTTGAGTAATAATTTATCAAATCATGTGACAGGAAGCAATGTACAAGCACACACAGGTAGCAAAGATGTCAGAAATCTAGGCTAGAAGTCTTCTCCCAAACAGGGAAATATAATATGGTGTCCTTTCAAAGGAGCACTGTCCTGATTTGTTCAAGGTAGTATAGACTTGACAGAGGGCGGAAATTCTCAAAACAGTGTGACTTAAGAGAATTGCCCAAGAATAAATATATGGACAAAATAATTAAAAGTTCCTTTGAGATCAAAGTACCCGAAGTACCTATGCACAGAGGAGGCTCCTGGCTGCAACTCTGTATGAGTTGTTGTTCTGGCATTGCTTCTTCCCAATCCTGCAATGAGAATAGGTCATTCTGCCCCAGGTCTTCATCATGTGTGACTCATTCATTTGCTCCCAGCGCAGAGGCGCATTTAGAATAATTTACCTCTAGAAGAGGCTGCCCAATGTGTCTCTTGAAGAGGCCTGATTTTGGGCTCGCCTCCCTCCAGAGACTCACACAGTAGCGCTAAGTGGGATAATTATTCTGGCATGTTCTAAAACTATGCCTTTGTGTGTGTAAAAATAAAGCATGTCTAATTTTAATTGTCATCATCTGTCGGTCGGTCTGAGGGCTTAGTTTTGAAGCCAGGTGTCCGAGCCCATATTCAGCATTGGCATAGATCCAACTACTGCAGACTTAGTGGAGTGGGACTTTCCACCTTTCTCTGCAGCCTCCAAATGGAGGGAGCGGTTATTGGAGTAAGGTGCCACCCTATCTTTCCATCAGAAAGCATTTAATAATTTAAATTTATAGTTCTTTGAAAGTATGCAAGAAGTTCCAGCTGTTGTTCAAGTGACACCAGATGTTGGCCAAAGATAGCCAAGAAAGATGTACTTACATTTTTGACTGGGCATGTGAAGGAATGACAGGATGCCAAGTATTTGGTCAGTGTTTCATGCCACCAGCATTGGGGGAAGCAACGGTGTTTTCAGAAAGAAACAATTTTCTTTTTTCAGTCATTCATCTCAGCAAACTGGAGTCTTCTTTTTAACATTCTTTTTGACAGGGAGAAAGTTGGCACAGTGCGAAAAAACATCATTATGTTGAAAGTTGCTTCTGCGGTGTCTGTAAATAACAGCTCCGGGTGACCATAAATGCTGGGGGAAGTAGGGTGTGGTATAGCCGAGCCATGAAGAGCTACTTTTAAACTTATTTAAAGGGGGTTAGTGGAAAAATCCACTTGCCAGAAAATAATGAATGGAGCCTTTTGTTGTTTTGATTGTTGGATTTTGCAAAAAGCAAAACAAAACAAAAAACCAATTGGGCCATCATGAGCTGCCTCCCGTTTCCTTTGGGCTGGCCAACTATTGGCTGTTGTTGACATGAAGCACCTACCGGTATATGGTCCAATGAACAGTTTTTGGGCAAGCATCTTAAATACTCTCCTGTCTCTTTTCCCTTCTTGATTCCCAGTGAGACCCAAGCTTACCGTTACCATTGACACAAATGTGAACAGCACCATTTTAAGATTAGCGGACGATGCGAGGTCATGGAAAGTCAGAGACAGAATTGTCGTGGCCAGCACGGATTATTCCATGTACCAAGCTGAAGAATTCCAGATTTTGCCTTGCAGGGCCTGCAGGCCCAATGAAGTCAAAGTAGCAGGTAAGCTTCCATTTTGGAACCCATAGTTTCCATGCCAGTGTTGTTGCACAGGAGTGAGTAACTGAGCACAGGGTGCGTTGTTGAAGGCTTTCATGGCCAGAATCAACTGAAGAAGAATAGAAGAAGAGTTGGATTTATATCCCCCTTTCTTGCCTGTAAGGAGACTCAGAGGAGTTTATAAGCTCCTTTCCCTTCCCCCCTCACAACAAACACCCTGTGAGGTGGGTGGGGCTGAGAGAGCTCAGAAGAACTGTGACTAGCCCAAGGTCACCCAGCTCGCGTGCATTGGAGTGCACAAGCTAATCCAGGGGTCTGCAGCCTGCGGCTCCAGAGTTGCATGCGGCTCTTTCATCCTTGTACTGCGGCTCCGCGTGGCTGGTTAGCAGCCGAAAAGGCGAGGGATCGGGGGCAGAGGGGCGGCGAGGGAAAGCTTCCTTCCCTTGGCCCTCACGGGCGGCTCTGGGCCTCATCCCCACCTTTCCTCCTCCTCCTCCTCCTCTCCCTCTGGAAAGCTGAAGGCTTCGGATCCGGGGGGGGGGGATACCCGCGAGTCCTGCTGCAGCCTCAACAAGGAGAAAAACAACCAACCAGGGACACTGCCGCCTCCCTCACATCGCCCCTGCAAAACAGCTCTGGCTTCTGCCGAGGAGCCCGCTGTCCACGGAGGTGGAGAAGCTCTTCCTCTGCAGCTGTCGCCTGCCCGCCTGTAGGTCCCCCCTAACTGCGGGGGGGAGGGGAGGATGGCGCTTCGAGGCTCATTTTAAATGTAAAAAAGCATTTGCGGCTCCAAGTGTTTTCTTTTCCATGGAAAACGGATCCAAATGGCTCTTTGGGTGTTAAAGGTTGCCGACCCCTGGTCCATGAACATCTGGAGTGCCATAGGTTCACCACCATGGCACTATACCCGTGGTGGCGAACCTTTTGCACTCCAGATGTTATGGACTACAATTCCCATCAGCCCCTTCCAGCATGGCCAATTGGCCATGCTGGAAGGGGCTGATGGGAATTGTAGTCCATAACATCTGGAGTGCAAAAGGTTCGCCACCACTGCACTATACCATGCTGGCATTAAACCCCATTGAAGTCTCCCCTGGACCCCCAAAATCTCCAGGTGTTCTTGACCAGGCAACCTTAATCATCTGTAATGTGGAGATAATAATACTGGTCTACCTTCTAAAATTATTGCAATAACATATACGATTGAGATACGTGGAGTGCTCCAGAGACATGTAAATATTATTATTGAGAAACGTCTGATCATCTCTAAAACCACAGAAACCCTTTCTACCAAAACATGCTGCAGATCCGTCCTACACAACAACAACACACCATTATCTCCAGTACAATCTGCTTGAAGGAGATGTAGGTTGGCTTGTTATTCAGTGAGTGCGAAAGTAGGTTGCTGGTTAGTGCCAAGAACAATATTATCCAGATTTCAGAAACGGCTCATAGTCTCATGACCGAAGATGGCAGGTTCCCTGCAATAGGAGGTATCTGCAAAAGCTGGGCTTCTGTGTTTGTGTCCCCCAGCAACATTTGAGTGATTGGAAAAACCACATCGAACGCAAACGAGGCAAATGACATCATGAGAATGGTTTTGGGAAAACAGTCAATGAAAATAAACCTGTCAATGGACGTATCTGAAGATTCCAGGCATGGTTGCAAGTGAACCTTGTGGGCAGAATAGGACAGCACAGAATTGCAGGAGGAGAACAGCAGAGGAAATCTCAGGCACCTTCTCCCCCCCTCCCCCCTCTGCCAGTCTACACAGAGGCAGGCAATGGCAAACATCCTCCAGATGCCTTTTACCTTACAAATTCTACGGGGTCACCATAAGTCAGCTGTGACCGGAAAGCGCTTTCTACCTTCCCGTCCTGAATGAGGTTTCTAAGCTCTATTTCTGTGGCTTTGTGGGGTTTTAGTATCTAGCTGCCTTTTCCCCCCACTTTGACACTTTGCATCTGGAGATGCGCAGAGCAAAAGCAGGCATAGGGCTGGGGGAAAAGAGGAAGGATGAAAACAGAGCAGAATGGAATATCTAACCAAAGCAACCCCACCCCAGCCTTTTCTATAACGATGCAGTTGTACATAAAGCACGTTCCAGCCCTGATAAGTTTCACAAAAAGGAAAGACTTGAAGCAACACTCTTTAAATGGCTATGGTGGGCTTAACTGTCTTAGTTTTTTGAAAATTGATTTTTAGGTGCTCTTGGTGACAGTAGTGGGCTAATTTACTTAATTCTCTTCTTAGGCCTAGTGGGGTCCTTGAGAGTATTACGGCATCATCAGGAGGAGCAGTGGCACACTAGTTAAGAGCAGGTGTACTCTAATCTAGAGCAGGGGTAGGGAACCTGCGGCTCTCCAGATGTTCAGGAACTACAATTCCCATCAGCCCCTACCAGCATGGCCAATTGGCCATGCTGGTAGGGGCTGATGGGAATTGTAGTTCCTGAACATCTGGAGAGCCGCAGGTTCCCAATCTAGAAAGAACGAGTTTGATTCCCTCCTCTGCCTGAGCAGTGGAGGCTGATCTGGGGAATTCGGATTAACCTTTGCACTCCAACACATGCCAGCTGGGTGACCTTGGGCTAGTCACAGTTCTTCAGAGCTTTCACAGCCCCACCTACCTCACAGGGTGTTTGTTGTGAGGGGGGAAGGGAAATGAGTTTGTAAGCCCCTTTGAGTCTCCTTACAGGAGAGAAAGGAGGGATATAAATCCAACTCTTCTTCTTCATCATCATCATCAGCAAACAATAGTGCAAAGATGTGTTGGTTGATGGGTAATATTTGCCCTCAAAAGAGGCAAAAGATGGCTTTCCCAAACGTGCAGGGTAATGCCGGTGGCTGTCTTCTTCTGTGAGACAAAATAACCGGACTGACAAACCTCAAATTGGCTTGTTGGCTCAGCAGATATTGTGTAACCCATATGTATGTTGCTGGTACGCGGCACGTAATTATCTGTATGCGGCTAACATAATTATCTGTATGTGGCCTTGATGTTCTTTGCTATCTATGAAACTGCTTTCTCTTCATTGCCTGTAGGGTGTGGAGATCTCTGCTTGATGTAACAAAAATGTAATGTTGCTGATTGTCTATTGATTAGCTTTCAGTTTTCCTTCTTTCTTTTTTTCAATCTACTGGTCAAGGGGCTGTAAATAAACAGGACTTAACTGAACAGCTTTCTTTTGAGTCGGGCTGTTGGTCTCTCTGTAGCCCAGATTCTTGGCTACTGCAGTCATTCTCTAGAGTCTCAACTCAGACTTGCTGATTGAATTCTGCCCCCTCAACCCCCAGAGCTGCCAGAGATTTAACCTGAGACCTTTTGCATTCAGAGAGGGTGGTCTAACAATGAGATTTGGCCCTAGTGAGCAGACGAGGCTTTTATGTACAAGGAAAGACCGTTGACATATATAGTGGCCCAAAGTCAGGAAAATGCCCAGAAACAGTTTCAAGTACATTTGTCCGCATTTGGCTCATCTCCCACCAAAAGCTATGATAGGCTTCCACTGACTCATCCGCAAATGTCATTTACCGTCCTTCGGGGTAAGATGTTCTTGCCTGGTGCATTTTCTGAGTTACATGTTTGGCAGCTTTCTTTCACATCTGTATCTCAGATGTGCCCCACGGGCTGGTTTCTCATTGAGCATTTAATCTACGTTGGCGGCTGGTCATGCATGCTTATTGCCCGATTTTGTCCAAGACCAAATGCACGCACTTCAGGTCTCTTGGGCACCGATCTGTTTATAACATTCCTACCCAGCTTCTCCGTATGTTTGAGGTGGGCCTACAGATGTTTCTATGGAACTACTGACAAAAGCAGCAAATGCAAGTCACAGTCAGTTTTAGCAGCACCAAAACCCAGCCCTAGTTGGTAACCACCAGAAAGAACCAAACTGGAGACCCAGAAGGGTGATGGCAGGAGCCAGCATGGTATAGTGGTTAAGATCAGGTGGGTTCTAATCTGGAGAACTGGGTTTGATTCCCCTCTCCTCCACCTGAGTGGCAGAGGCTTATCTGGTGAACCAGATGTGTTTCCGCACTCCTATACTCCTGCTGGGTGACCTTAGTTCTTCGGAGTTCTCTCTGTCCCACCTACCTCACAAGGTATCTGTGCGGAGAGGAAGGGAAAGGAGCTTGTAAGCCACCTCGAGTGTCCTTTCAGGTGGGGTATAAATCCAAACACTTCCTCCTCTTCCTCCTCCTTGTCTTTGACTTCATCTTTTTCTTCTTGTCATGTGCGTTGCTTCTGTAACCAGTTCCTTTGTATGGCTTCTTTAGTGCCATTCTGAGCATGCCAATTTCTAGATCCTTAGGTCATCAGCCTAAAGCCTCCCTGACATTTAGGATCAGCCTAAATCATCGTTGACAACTTTAGGCCAGGGATGACCAACTCTGGCCCTCCAGATGTTCGTGGACTATGATTCCCATCAGCCCTTGCCAGCATGGCCAGTTGGGGCTGATGGGAATCATAGTCCATGAACAAAGTTGTACACCCTTGCTTTAAGCTGACCCTGCATTGAGCAGGGGGTTGGAATAGATGACCTGTAGGGCCCCTTCCAATTGTATGATTCTATGTGATCTCATCATTTCCAAATAAACCTGACAATTTCTCAGAAAAGAGTATTTCCCAAAAATACACCCAAGGCCCCTGCTCCAATGCCTGTATGTGGAACTGATGCTTTCACAGGAGGGAGCCACAGGGCTCTCCCTTTGGTTTCAATGAGGCCAACTCAACTGTAGCTCAACATGAAAACACAGTTTCCCTATAGAAACTCTTAGTGCATATTCAGCATTCTTGTAGGCATTTGAATTCTTCGCATGTCTCTGCAGGTATTTTAGAAAAACAAACAAGCCAAGCGCCTGTAAGCCTGCCCTCTGTTGCTCTAAAGATTTACCCCTTCTGAACCCAGCAAATCAACAGTCGAGCTACAACGGTGTTCAAAAGTGCAATATTCTTACGGCTCTCTGAGAATTGTCCTTTTTTTTATTATATCTGCATAAGTGATGAGATGTGTTGGTGTACTGAGGGATCAGTGATATATAGACATCTTTGATTGCTTACCATCTTGAAGACTAGTGCTAATATATTTTAATAAATTGCTGATATAAATCAGTCTTGAGCCATCTCCCTGGAGTCACATACTATGTTCTTTGTTTATATTTTGGTGTGACTTAGCTACTACTATTATTGTTAGGTACATGCTGGTTTGCAATATTTATATGTAACAGCTACACTGTCCGCTCTTGATGATCGGCAACTGGCGGATACTATGTCAGCAGGATTGTATCTATGTGATTGAGATGCTTTCCTAACTCAATGTAATTGCTACAAGATGTATGTAACCAGCCTCCTATATGTTACCACTGCCATTCTGGGGCATTCTTTCCTTGATCTTTATTTTATGGCTTCACATGTTGAGTAGATAACTAGGCTTTCCCCTGACACTTTGGTCTCATGAGAACCAGAATTGTTTCCATTATCTCATGGGGGCAGGATGCCAGATGGCATCTGTCGCCGACCTTGGGGCGCCTCAGCTCCAAACGAACTATTTCTCACATTTCTTGGGAAGATGGGAGGGAGGACTAACATCGGAATAAAGAGAATAGCAAAGGCCAGGTTCGCCAGAACTGGCTTTGTCAAGCTGGGTGCTTCAATGCCTATCCATAAATGCTTCTGATCAACAATACAGAGTCTGTTTGTTGCTTCAAGACCTAAAACACTGGGATAAATCTGGCCCTTTTGAGGGGTGATACCTGGTCCCCAGATTTCCAGCCGAAATGGATGAAGGACTAGGGCATTATTTTGCACGTGCGGAAGGGGCCTAGGTAAAAATAGATGCTCATTGGTTGACAGCACTGAGGTACAGTCTGGAACAGGTTACATAAACGATTTTTTATCCTTGTTGTGGGCAACGGCAGGAACCAGCTCCAAATTCCTTAAACCCTCTGGGCGAGCCGTGTTCTCCTGCACACATCTGAATTCCTTCGCCCTCCTTATCAGAGGCTTTGGGTGAAGTTTTTACTTACCCGTCTCCCCTTTCTGGCTCCACTAGGTCTCAATCTGATAACTCTCACGCGTATCTGCTTCGGCGAATAGCAGTCCGGGGATCAATTGTGTGCATTTTCTTTCTCTCTCGCTTGTAATCGGAATTGAACTCCTGGTGGATAATTCCACCACCTTCATCTTGTTGAATATGAAGGCCAAGATTCCAGGCAAGTGTTAGTTTGAAATGACATTTCCCATCTGCCTCTCATTCTAGTGTGACTGAGAAATGGAAACCACATTAGGCTTCTGCACACGAAACAACAGGGTGAATTCTCAAGCTGGGGGCCTGTTTGACTCCAGTTTGACTCCATACTGTCCTCCCCCCTCCCCCAGTTTCTCCTGTATCCTGTGAGAGTGTTCCTTTCCTCCTTCACTCTGCCCCACCTCGAAAGATTAGCTGGGAAGTGACCGGGAAAAGAATCCCATGGGTGGAGTATTCTTTCCGTATCGCTTTTGAAAGGTGCCAGCATTATACTTTCTCAGGCAGTCAGGTTAAAACTTTTTTTTAAAAAAATCCTGAGACTTTGAGGGCTTGATTTTTGCTTTTCTCTGAGCTGGTTTTCCACTGCTCTGTCATTTTATGTTGCTGCTTGTGTCATATATTCTGTTGTTTAGTTTGTCAGTTATGTGCTCAGAATTTTTTTTTTAACTTATGAGCAGTTTTTGAGATGTATTGTCGAAAACTTTCACGGCCAGATTCAGCTGGTTGTTGTGGGTTTTCCGGGCTGTGTGGCTGTGGTCTGGTAGGTCTTGTTCCTAATGTTTCGCCTGCATCTGTGGCTGGCATCTTCAGAGGTGTATCACAGAGAGAAGTCTGTTAACACACTGTGTCTTGTGAGAAGAGAATGTTTAGTGGGGTATATACCCTGGGGCATAGACAATATATACCCCACTAAACATTATCTTCTCACTAGACACAGTGTGTAACAGACTTCTCTCTGTGATACACCTCTGAAGATAATACCCACAGATGCACAAAATTCATTTTCCTACCAGACCACTCCCACAACAACCCACAACAACCAGTTTTTGAGATGTTTATATGGAAAAGCAAGGGATAAGTATTTAAACCAAGATGTAAATAAACTATCTGTCTATGACTTCCATTGATTCAGATGGAGAAAAGTAAAGTTCTGAGCTTGCAAAACCTATTGCGTTGAGAAAATACCCTGCCTTCTGTTACCAACTTTGGGAACTTTGACCCACACTGGCAAGGATTCCCACAGGCATTGGGGAATTCCCAGAGAAGTTGGGACCTCTGTCTGAGACCTCTGTCGGAGATTTCCTATCTATACAGAGATACGGGCAAAGATAGTTCTCCCCTGCCTTGACAGATTTCCAGCCTGTTTGGTCAAGGTTCGCTTAGAAAAACTGCTAGCTGACGAAAAGCCAAATATCTCAAGCAGGTGGCAGATTTCTGTGCCTATGTAATTAAAACTCACAGACAGCTGGGTCGTACTGCTTTTTGAAACTAACAGTGTCATCTTTTAAGGAATGTTTTTTGGATTTAAATAGTTTAACTACGTTTTCCTTTTATTTCTCTAGATATTTTTATAGCAAGCTTATACTTCTGTTGTTTTTATAGTTCTCCTTGAATGCCTCCCATTGTTTTATTCTGGGGAACTTGGTGTGCTTTGTTTAATGGTATTGGTCTGTGACCGTAAATATATAAATATTAAATGCTTGCCTGATTTTTTAAACTGGAGATACTGGGGATCGAACATGGGACTTTCTGTGAGCCAAGCAGAGCCTATTCTACTGGCCCTGGCCCTTCCCAAAATATGCAGGCTTAGATATCATAAGGATGAGCAGGTAGCTAGTTTTGAATAATTATCATTTCCCTCTTTTGCAAGCAGCGATACTTCCCTTCAGAATTTCTGAGCACTGGGAATTTGTTTCCAGTTACAGTCTTATTTATATGTATCTCCTAAAATTAAATAAGCATGAGTGTAATTTTTTTAATCTGCTCTTTAGGACAGAGTATTTATTTAGTGTGTATTACTTATTTTTGTTGGACTGGTTTCAGAGGCAACTCCCCACCGCCACCCCGGCAAAATGGTTGAATCAGGAGAGAAATGGCCCTGATTCAGCTGTTTGGCACTGGGGGGATGGGCTGGAGGAAAGGGTCGTTTTACTTCCCCCGATTAGCATGGCAGGGCTTGATAAATTAATAGATGGGCCATCTGCAATCAGTGGATTTAGAGCCAAATGGGCTCAGTGTGGAACTTAATATGGCTCTCTCTCTCTCTCTCTCTCTCTCTCTCTCTCTCTATCTCTCTCTCTCTCTCTCTCTCTCTCAAAAAAAAAAAATTAATCTGTCAATGTTGGAGGGGTAGGAGTGTTGCTAGAAGAAACAGCTTGTAAAATGTAAAGGGAATGGTGGTCAAAGATTTTGATGCAGGTGCCTGATAGATATGACTGTGCACCATTGGTCATAGACCCAGAAGAAGAAGAGGAAGAGGAAGAAGGAAGAAGGAAGAGTTGGATTTATATCCCCCTTTCTCTCCTGTAAGGAGACTCAAAGGGGCTTACAATCTCCTTTTCCTTCCCCCCCCCCCTCACAACAAACACCCTGAAGAACCGTGACTAGCCCAAGGTCACTCAGCTGGCGTGTGTTGGAGTGCACAGACTAATCTGGTTCACCAGATAAGCCTCCGCAGCTCAAGGGGCAGAGCAGGGGAGCAAACCCGGTTCTCCAGATTAGATACGTGGCAAGACCTGGTGCGAGAGGCAGATGTTGCACCATAAGATTTATTTAATTAGGCTCAGAGCGTCTAGCTGAGTTAATTGCTTAGTTGGAATGCATGCCCTTTCAGCAGGCCTGGGCAAGACTGCCTTCCTTCCGGGCTCCCTAGAAGCCAGGTGCAGAGGGGTGCAGATTACACAGCCAGTCATCCCTGTACAGTTTTCCTTGTCCTGACCTGGGGAGTCCCCCTTCAGTGTTGACTAAGAGAGTGCAAGAAGAGGTTTCTGAAGATGTAAAGAGTTTTTTTAAGCCTCCTTTATTTCCAGGTACACTCCGGTTAACATGACTCATGCCCCCCCCCCCCCATCTTAACTGGGGGAGGAAGCACAGCTTTAGAAACAGAGGCACCATTTGGGCTTGGGTGGGGTAGCATGTGAGTTTAGGAGCATTTCCAGCCAAGGCCATGGCATACATTCAACTGCGGAGCAAGAGACACGCCAAGTCATGATTTGGCACGACGTTCTTCTCCACAAGCCTTCAGCAAGTTTGTGTGATCTTTATTCTCTTGAGGAGTGCTGAGCGGACTACCTGCCAAACCGTCAGCTGTCCATATATCTGCCCTCCTTTCCCCAACTACGACCAGGAGGAAGTAATAGCAGCTCCTGACACTCAAACTACAACTATGAAGTAACAGCAGCTCATGATACTAGAAGTACAAAGGGAAGATTGAGCAAGCCCAGGGGGCCCTTCCTCACATGCGGACTAATTCACTTTCAGTCCACTTTCACAATTATTTGCAGGTGGATTTTGCTATTCTGCACAGTAAAATCCAGCTGCAAAGTGCATTGGAAGTGGATTGGAAGTGCATTATTCTGCATGTGCGGAAGGGGCTCAGGAATCCTTACAAACTCTTTCATAAAGTAGCAGAATGTGGCTTGGTGCAGAGCCGTAGCAAGAGGGGACTACACCCGGGGCACATGTGTGCCCTGCACCCCTGCCCTGGCCCTGTCAGTCCCCACCTGCCCCGGAACACCCCCTCCGGATCACCCCCGCCACGTCCCCTGGGTGCTACACCACTGGCTTGATGTTATAGCTGAGCTAAGCCATGGATCATTATTGTAGACCAGTGATATTCTCTCTGTGACTCCAGCTCTAGTTGGAGGAGTTAACAGGAGAAAGTGAGAGGGTGCTGGGATCCGGCAGCATGGGATGGGATCCAGTTCTCACCACTTCTCTAGAAGTGGTTACTAATTTTTTCTGAGTGCCGAGAAGGGGTCACTAAAGCAACCTCCCTGCCCAATAGGGACTGGAGGTGCGTGTGTGCGGTGGCGCCACTGTTTGAATACCACCACCATCAGAACCTGTTATTAAAATTTTTGGATCCCACCACTGAACCTATGTATACGGGGATTAACCAGGTGAGCATTCTTAAGCTAACAGATCATTGTAAACAGGGAGAGTCTTGTTAATCAATACAATGAAAAACCAAAATTGTATATATTTAATCAAGCATACATTCAGACGGACCTCCCTGTTGGGAAGAATAAGCATAGTGAAAATGAATATATTACCCAAATTCCTCTTCCTCTTCACTAATATCCCTCTCATAATATCTACAGCAAACTTTGAAAAATGGAAAAAAGAATTATCTAAGTTTTTATGGGAGGGAAAAAAACCTAGGGTAAGATACAAATGGATTATACAAAGTAAAACTCACGGAGGCCTAGGGGTTCCGGATTTACAATTATACCACGACGCAGCGGCTATTACATGGCTGAAGGAATGGATCCTATTATGTAATTATAAGTTACTACAATTAGAAGGGCATGACATACAAAAAGGATGGCATGCCTACTTATGGCCACAGAAGGGAAATAAACAAACGGCAGACAAAATTTTTAAAAATCATTTTATTAGAAATAGACTTCTAAAAATATGGATAAAATACAGAAATAAATTTTACACTAAGATGCCCACTTGGGTCTCCAGGACTGGAATCTATGTTAGGAGGAGAAAGGAGTTCGAAGAACAATGGTTGAGATGCAGAAGAAATACTTTACTGGAATCAAGAAGAACCTGTAATGAAAAACAAAGATAATATAATTATAAAGAAAGTACATGCCAATGGTATACATATCTACAATTACAGAATAGTCTAAAAAAGAAGATAAGAAAAATTGGGGTATAGGAAAGAAAAAGACAGATTTGGACATAGCCCTGATGAGACAAGATATTAAAAATATTAGTACAATCTATAAGATCTTGCTGGAACAAAAAGTAGAACAGGAGGTAATAAAAAATAATATGATCAAATGGGCACAAAATACGGCAGAAACTATAGCAGCTAGACCAGTGGTCCAAGTTTTATAAAGATATATACAGATTTACCCAAATTAGGCCATATGGGAAAATAATCTCAAAATGTACTACAGAGCATTACATAACACCTTCCATATTGAACAAAATAAACCCAAAACTTCTCCTACATGTTGGAAATGCAAACAAAACCAGGAGACATTTATCCATTCATGGTGGACATGTAAAAAAATAAAAAGATACTGGGCAGAGATACATACACAAATTAACAAAATAACTAACATAAAATTCAAAAAAATGCGATGGGGACTTACAACCTAGGCCCGGCCCTGCTGAAAGAAAAGATTTCGTTTTAAATGTAAATATTTATTATTTCATATGTTTGCAGCAGCAAAAGGATAGCGATAGCTCAGCAGTGGAAATCTCTTTGGAAACTCAACCCTGGAGGAATGGAGGAAAATAAAACTCAAAAAATGTTTATAATGGACAAAATATCTTTTTAATCTCAGAGGAAAACCAATTGAAGAATATTATTCAAGCATTGGCAGCCGTGGATCAACTATATAAATAAAGTTTAAATGATGTCATTCCACTTACCTCGAATGTAGATTACAGATATACCTACCTTTATTATTTTATATATGGGATAGAATATATATTAAGATATAATAAATGCAGTTAACAAGGCATATTTTTTGAGAACTCGTAGAGGGGAAGTCAGAGGGGGGGGTTAGGGAGGGGGAGGGTAATGAGGGAGGAAGGAAGGGTAGACTAGAAAGGAAGAGCACTAATTCATTTGTATTAGTTTAGACAGCAAAACCAGGTGATTTACTTTTGTATTACTTGTTGAATGTATCAATTTGTGCTTACAAAATGATGAAATACTTATGGTATACTTCCTTTCTCATTTATTTTGGAAAAAGCAATAAAAATATTTTTTTTTAAAAAAAGCATACATTCAGACGGGATACTAGAGCGAGTGGCTGTGTTGCCCGGGATTGTGTTCCCTCGCTGCAGTTTTTAAAAACAGCGTTTTGTTTTGTTCTTTTAGGGAAAGCGACCTACCTTCACACGGGAGAGGAAATCGACGGGGTGGACATGAGGGCTGAAGTCGGCCTGCTGAGCCACAACATTGTGGTGATGGGAGAGATGGAGGAGAATTGCTACGATTATAATAGCGGCCTCTGTTCCTTCTTTGATTTCGACACCTTTGGGGGACATGTCAAGGTATTGTCCATTTTCCTCCATAACGTATTTTTTTCCTGCACATAGAAAGCTTTTGCCACATTTTTATCATGCTGTCCCACTTTCCAAGCACCTAGTGGAGTCTGTATGGTTCCACTCTGGAGTATTATCATCACAGCAACCCTGTGAGGTAGCTTATATCCAGCAAGCTTCATGGCAGAGTGAAGAATGGAACCAAGAGCTCCCAAATACTGGCCTGACATTAACTAGTACATCATACCAGCTCTCACGTACCCAATTAATCACCAGTACAGTATAATGGTTAGAGCGCCGGACTACAGCAGTAGCTCAAATGTGTTCAAATTCCCATTCTGGCATGAAAGTCCATAGGCTGTTGATGGCAATTGCTCTCCTTTCAGCCTGGTGTGGTGGTTAAGAGCAGGTGGATTCTAATCTGGAGAACCAGGTTGGATCTCCCACTCCTCCACTTGAGTGGCAGAGGCTTATCTGGTGAACCAGATGTGTTTCCGCACTCCTACATTCTGGGTGACCTTGGGATCAGTCACAGTTCCTTGGAACTCTCTCAGCCCCACCTACCTCACCAGATGTCTGTTGTGGGAGAAGAAGAGAAAGGGGCTTGTAAGCCATCTTGAGTCTCCTTACAGGACGAACACTCAGAATCATAGAGTTGGAAGAAACCACAAGGGCCATCAAGTCCGAACTCCAGCTATCATGTCCCCCCTTAACCTTCGCTTCTCCAGACTAAACATCCCCAGCTCCCTAAGTCTCTCCTTGTAGGGCATGGATTCAAGACCTTTGACCATTTTGGTTGCCGTCCTCTGGACCCATTCCACCTTGCCAATATCCTTCTGAAATTGCGGTGCTCAGAACTGAACACAGTACTTGAGATGAGGTCTGACCAATGCAGAAGCTGGGCAAAAGCCCTGTCCACTTCCTGAAAAACACTCTGCAGGTGCCAAGAGCACTATGAGCACCATGTTGGGGGTCCCTGCACTAGATATAGGGTCACTTTTGTGTTTTGTATATAAATGGGCCACATCAAGTCCATTAATGGAATTAACCACAAACTGAAATCTCCCTGATAAAACAAGCAAGACTTGTGAGCAGAGGTGTAGCTCCAAGGGGACGAGGGGGTGTGTGACACCCCGGGCGGGCGCCCCTGTGGAAGTGTGGCGGGGGCGTACTGGGGTGGGACAGGGGTGGAGGATGCACTGGTGCGCCAGGTGTTTTCCCTGCTTGCTATGCCTCTGCTTGTGAGTGCTTTAACTTCTACTGGGTCACACCCTTTTCTCTTTTCCAAGCACAGAACAGGCACGGCCATAGCTGCGACTTGACTTGATTCTGGTGTTGTTCCTCAGGTTGCCCTTGGATTTAAAGCAGTCCACATGGAAGGGGTGGAGCTGAAACACATGGGCCAGCAGTCGCTGGGGCACTACCCAATCCACTTCCACATGGCTGGAGACGTGGATGAGAAGGGAGGCTACGACCCACCCACCTATGTCAAAGACCTTGCTATCCACCACGCCTTCTCTCGTTGCGTGACAGTCCATGGTTCCAACGGTTTACTGGTAAGAATCCACAACTAAGTGACATCAGGTTCATAGGGCAGCACTCAAAACCATTCTGCTGATCGGCAGGCCAAAGTCTGAATTATCTGCATAGTGATGGGACAAACGAATCTCTGTAATAAACTAGACTAGCTTGGTGTAGTGGTTAAGAGCAGGTAGATTCTAATCTGGAGAACCAGGTTTGATTCCCCACTCCTCCACCTGAGTGGTAAAGGCTTATATGGTGTACCAGATGTGTTTCCACACTCCTACATTCCTGCTGGGTGACCTTGGGCTAGCCACAATTCTCTCAGATCTCTCTTAGCCCCACCTACCTCACAAGGTGTCTGTTGTGGGAAGAGGAAGGGAAAGGAGCTTGTAAGCCACAATGAGTCTCCTTACAGGACAGAAAGGTGGGGTATGAATCAAAACTCTTCTTTTTAGGTCCAGTTTTCCTCCTTAGTCCCTCGGACACATTGTTTCCTCCTTCATTTTATCCTCAGAGCAACCCTTTGAGATAGGCCAGGCTGAGAGTGACTTCATGGCTCAGTGAGATCTCCTCTAGATCTAATCTGACATTAACTGCAACCTTATCCACAGGTTCTGATCTCCCTTGGCAGTTTGTTTTTGGAATAGTCTGGCTTGGGAAGCCTTTTGTTTGTATTTGAGAAAGGCTTGGAGCACGTATATCATATTCTACCCTTAGGTTTCCTAAAAATAATTGCCTGTTTGCTCTAGGAGTTTTTAAAATAAAAGCTGTCACAGAGACAAGCCAGGTGGTGATACCTTCCCTTCTCAGGTTTTAAAGCTCTTCATCATTGACACTTGCAAGAAAATTTGCTGTTGAATCTATTGCACACTTCTGGAGAAACAACTCTTTTATGTGCATCACGTTTGTTTGTTAACGTAGGTTAAGGATGTTGTTGGCTATGATACTCTGGGACACTGCTTCTTTACGGAAGATGGGCCTGAAATACGCAACACGTTTGATCACTGCCTCGGACTGGTGGTGAAACCGAGCACGTTGCTACCGTCCGATCGGGACACAAGAATGTGCAAGTCTATTACCGAGGGAGCATACCCGGGATATGTCCCCAAACCTAGACAAGACTGCAAGTAAGTGGGAAAAGAAAAATAATGATGTTGGGTATCTCTCGGGATAACATTTGTCTCAATAAAGGAAGCCAAACCCTTCAGTTTGCAAGACCAACAACCCCCATCCGAGACTTCAAGTAGCTGGCTTCCTGGAGGTGCAGAGAGACTTCGCAAGCATGAAAGCCATCCTGTTTCAAGAAGCCCCCATTGGGTTTAACAGACTTATGCCATGTTAAAGGGTTGCATAAATCTGAATGCCCGGAATGTCTGCTCAGGCCTTTGCAACCTCAGATCAAGGAGGATCAAGATTGGTAGCCATAGATCGACTTCTCCTCCATACATCTGTTCAAGCCCCTTTTAAAGCAGTTTTAAAACACAGGCAGTTTTGCTCCTCCAGGGCAAATGCAAGGCAAAAAGTAGATTCGCTCCCACCCCCACCCATGGGGCTTTTAAGCAAGGTTGTTAAGGATAGGACATTTTGGACATCACTAATTGATAGGCTTACCATAAGTTGAAAGCGACTTGATGGCACATAACACTCTCATACACATGACAATGTTGTGACTTTTTGAGGTGTAGCAGGTGATGCTGTTTTTCTGCTAACACTGGAATCCACTAGAATTTTCAGTTCCAGCATAGCATTTTCCCAATATATTTCTCCAGGAGAATCTTGCCCAAACAACAAAGTGTTGGGTAGGATGCAAGCCAGAGTTAAGTCCCTAACAAACCTTCTAAGGGCTTCCTCCCCTCCAGCATGTCAAGGAAACCTTTATCACACTGTGAAATATAAGCGTTGTCTAGCCACTTCATAGCAGGTTTGGAATTTCGATAGAAATTCCTCCTGGAATTCCCAAGGGCTTTTCAAGATAGGGTTGTTTTTGCTTCGATTGTCTAGGAGGGTAACAGCTGTCAAACCACGAGAGAAAGAGAGAGAATGCCCTCACAGCTGCTCCACTTTGAAAAGGTGGGAACATATCTGCAGAGTTATCCGACCTGCTCTATCAAATGGAACACAGCCACGCTCTGCGCACCCCCTCGGAGTATAATTTTTCACTCTCCTCTTTTGTTATTGATCCAACAGTGCCGTGTCTACCTTCTGGTTGGCCAACCCGCACAACAACCTTATAAACTGTGCAGCTGCGGGCTCTGAAGTAAGTACAAAGGGCTCTTCTCTGAGACAATTTTGAGCAACTGGCATTGCACACCCACACCCACACTCCCCACTCTCCCCCCCCCCCCCATTTTGGTGCTTGCTGGAACAAAACCTGTTTCTGTTCTGAAAAGCCAAATGCAAATCATCAATCTGGCTTGGGACTGGAAATAAAATCTCACCTTTCTTTGCCACCTGTCCCATCGGTCATTTGTTCAGTTATACCCCTGTGTCCCCAGCCTCTGGCAAATGATTACAATCAGAAGGCTGTTTCACTCTTAATACTCGAAAAGGGTTCCTTCTAGGGCATGAAAAGTTAGAATTGCCTACTCTAAGAAGCGCACGTTTGGTTGCATCAAATTGCATAGAGTTGCAAAAATGTATATGAGAAACCAGGATTATTATACCTCTGAAACTGCATTACCCCATACGTCCTGCAAGCAAACCTGGTGGTCCCCGGTCCTGTTGGTATCAGATTGATCTTGACCAGGGGCAGGGCTTTTTCGGCCCTGGCTCCCGCCTAGTGGAACCCTCTGCCACCTAACATGAGGGCCCTGCGGGATTTAACGCAATTCCGCAGGGCCTGTAAGGCAGAGTTGTCCCACCAGGCTTTTGGCTGAGGCCCCCAACCGAAATCTGTACTCTTAATTGCATTGTTGCCGGCCCAAAATCCTTCACCCCCTAGTTGCTCTTTATGGCATCTGTTGCCAGTCTGTTTTACCTCCCATTTGAAGTTTTTTAGTTTTTTTAGTTGATTTTAACATTTTAAATGTATTTTACCTAGATTTTTAGACTGGATTTTAATTATTACCATCATTCTAATTGTTTCTTTGAGTTTTATATGTTACCTATTGTTGTCAGCCTCTCTGGGCCCTTGTGGAGAGGGTGGCATATAAATTGAATTAAATCAATCAATCAAACTTCTGGTTGTGGTGGGTTTTCCGGGCTGTGTGGCCAGGGTCTGGTGGTTCTTGTTCCTAATGTTTCACCTGCATCTGTGGCTGGCATCTTCAGAGGTGTATCACAAAGAGAAGTTTGACTTCTCTCTCTGATCCACCTCTGAAGATGCCAGCCACAGGTGCAGGCGAAACGTTAGGAACAAGAACCACCAGACCATGGCCACACAGCCCAGAAAACCCACCACAACCAGTTGAATCTGGCTGTGAAAGCCTTCGACAACCAATCAATCTTCGATTTGGGCCAGGCGAGCCCAATCTTGTCAGATCTTGGAAGCTAAGCAGGGTCAGCCCAGCCCTGGGTAGTGTTTGGGTGGGAGAACAAACAAGGACGTCATTGGCCTTTACACAAAGACAAGAAATGGGAAGTCCTTCTGGTCCTCTCTTGCCTTTTCACCATAAGCTGACTGCAACTTGACGACGCTTTCCACCACATTTGAAGGCGGGCGTAGCGCTAAAACTAAGGTCGTAGCGCTAAAACTTTCAGCCTTCTTCTCTTTTCTGCCTCTTGTAAAAAAGGCCACCGGAAAGCTCAAAAGCCGTATGTTCGTTTTATGCAGGAAACTGGATTTTGGTTTGTTCTGCATCACGTGCCAACTGGTCTGTCGGCGGGAATGTACGCCCCTGGATACTCGGAGCACCTTCCGATGGGAACGTTCTATAACAATCGGGCCCATTCCAACTATAGGGTAAGTTTCTGTTGCGATGGAACTGGTCTTTATAAACTTTTTAAAAATAAAGCCCCTGTGTTCCCTTTTAATTCAAATAACACAAATGGGTCTGGGAAGCCAGACTGTTAGCGCAGCCTTCCCAAATAATAGTACCAGTGTAAAGTCAAAATTCACTGACTGCAGAGGAAGTAGGCGTGGACTAAATCCTTCAACTTGGTTTATAAAAGGTTTTCTCTTCTCTTCCCTCTCTTCCCTGCCCCTTCACTGCTGTTCTTTCCAGGCTGGAATGATAATTGATAATGGCGTGAAAACTACACCAGCTTCAGCGAAAGACAAACGACCCCTCTTGACCTTGATTGCTGGGAGGTAAGGGAACTTCTTCAAATGTGTGTCGTGCTTCTAGTGTTTTATCTAACACTTCCAAGTGATGACAGATGCTACACGTACTGCATCTGATCATCTTTACCAACGGCAGCATTACACCTGTACGATGCGTCATCATGTTTGGCAGAGGACATTCCCCTTTGGTACAAAAAAGGGAAGTTGACACCTAAGGGGAAAGGAATAGCTCCATTCTTCCAGTCTCAGGTTGCTTTCACCAGAGTGGCAGATGGTAGACAGCGGCTGTGGAAGAGCTTTGAGGAGTGGCTTCCTCTTTCCCCTCTCTTTTGATTCCTTGACATTTTCAAAAAAGAAGAGAAGCAGAGGAGTTTGGACTTATACCCCACTTTTCTCTCCTGTAAGGAGACTCCAATCCAATCCAAAAACCTTTATTAGGCATAAACCAGAAGTACCATACATTCCAAGTACAAAAACAGGATCATTGTTATATATCATGTAGAACATGGATTAAAAATGTAGCAACTGCTCCAGAAATTTCTACATTAGGGCTGTTCAATAGCTTAGACATTTTTAGTTTGTCTGAGAGAAACATAAATTCTAGAGGTAGTAATGCTCCCAGATCGGTTCTAATATCATCATACCTCGAACAGTAAAGCAGGATATGAGGGATTGAGTCCATAGCGTTGGGACAGTACCGACAACAACGCTCACTTTGTGGGATGTTAAGGAAACGACCTTGAAGATAGACAAGATATACCCCACCTTTCTCTGCTCTAAGGAGACTCAAGGTGGCTTACAAGCTCCTGTCCCTTCTTCTCCCCACAGTGGTCACCTTGAGAGGTTGGTGGGGCCAAGAAAGTTCTGAGAGAACTGTGGCTACCCTAAGGATGAGCCAGAAACAGTGTAGATGAGCCAGAAACAGTGTAGGTACTGCAAAAAGAATGCCTCTGACTGGCTCAAAGAACAGCGTTAAAACTATACCTTTCATAGAAATAATTAAAAAGTCTGTATCAAACAACCCAATTACCCACAATAAAGAATAATACAAAATGTGAATAAAACATTACAAACAGAAAAGGGATCCCAAAATATACACAGAGGACTAAAAGTCTCTGTATAAATTATATCCCTTCAGTGAAAATTGAAATACTTCCAACTTGTGATAATTTATGGATTTTCACTGAAGGGAAATCAAAAATTGACGAGTGAAATTGACCGGGGCCTGGAGCTGTATGCATATTCTGGTGTGGTCAGTTCTCCCGACGGAGCAGCGCTGACTGCCCTTCTGCCTCCTGTGACCACAGGTACAGCCCGCATCAGGATGCTGACCCGTTGAAGCCAAGGGAACCGGCCATCATTCAACGCTTTATTGCTTACAAGAACCAAGATCACGGAGCCTGGCTGAGAGGGGGTGACGTGTGGCTGGACGACTGCCAGTGAGTCTCAACCTTTGTCTCAACCCTCTGCATTCGGCTCAGTGTTTGTGGCAGACAGTGGTGTGAAACTGGACCAGGGCAACCAAAATGCACACCTTGGGGGTTTTTTGCAACAATAAATTCTGCTTTGCCTGAATCACAGAGTCTGCTGGGATGTTTATATGGGAGCCATGACAGTAAGCAGGGGCAGGAAGGGAATTTACCACCAACACCACCCTTTGGCACATGAGCAGACTGGCAAAGCTCCTTTGCAAGCCCCTAGACACAGCCGTGTCCCAAATGTGGTGGCCGTCTCTGCGCGGTTTGGATTTCCTGCAGCAGTTTATTTGCATGAATCAGACCTGTGTTTTTAAGGAGCCTTCCATATTTCTGTTTCTCACCCAGCAGCCCAGTAGTCCTGGTTTTGCATGAGTCCTTCATTGAGCTACAGCAGTTTCTCTTATTAAGCGGCATGCTCCGGTCAAACCAGAATCAGCGGCTATATTTGGGATTGTGCCGGGGAAACCCAGTCTATGTAACCGATTTTTAAAATCATATTTATCATCGCGGGCCCTTCTTCTGAAATATTTTTCCGTTGCTGTTAGCGTTTCTGGCAGTGTTTATCTCAGCAAATTTCTAATGAGCCTTCAGCCCTCATAACTTAGACTGTTTATAGACTTAAGGACGAGGCTGTTTAAATATTTGTTACCGTAATAAATTACACCCGGATAGTTTTGTGGTAATGAGAATTGCAACATGCTCACATCTTTCAACACACAACAATTTAGGAATCGTGAGCTAAAACGAGGGCATGTAACATGTCTGCCCTCTTGTGGCATAATAATTTCAGTGCTAAACTGTAGTGTCTCTACTTTGTATTTTGACTCCACCATAAATATCTCAGGTCTCCTTAAGCCAGTGCTTTCAGCCTCAACAGTACACAAAGCCTGCACTATTTGTCCCCAGATTTAGGCTTATGTCGCTGCACAGACCGTGGATAAACATTTCCAGTTGGCTGGTTGTTGTGGGTTTTCCAGGCTGTGTGGCCGTGGTCTGGTGGATCTTGTTCTTAACGTTTCGCCTGCATCTGTGGCTGGCATCTTCAGAGGTGTATCACCGAGAGAAGTGTGTTATGTAACATTCCCTTCTTACTGGACACACTGTGTCCAGACTTCCCTCTGTGATACACCTCTGAAGATGCCAGCCACAGATGCAGGCGAAACGTTAAGAACAAGATCTACCAGACCACGGCCACACAGCCCGGAAAACCCACAACAACCAGTTGAATCCGGCTATGGAAACCTTTGACAAGACATTACCAGTTCCACATAAAGATGATTGTTCAGTCAGTTGAGGTACAGTAGTTGAGAAAGTTGTATGCTTCTGCATTAGAATAAAGTCCCAAATGAAAATGGGAATGATTCGTTTTTATGCACTGCCTTTGTCAAAATCATTATTTTGTGCATTATTGAACATGGTACTTTGATACAAGTGCATTTATGCCAAACTGTATTTTTACTTTCAAATGGATGTGAGGCAGGCACTAGGAACCAGCAGAGCATTCTGCAACAAAGAAGGTCTGGCATTCTTTGTTCTGTAGCGGAGGAATACACAGTCTACTATCATCTTTATTTGGATCAGAGTATAGCTCTCTTATCTTTCCATTCCTTTGCTTCTTTTCAGGTTTGCCGACAATGGCATTGGACTCACTTTGGCTAGCGGTGGAACCTTCCCACATGACGATGGTTCAAAACAAGAAGTAAAGAACAGCCTGTTTGTAGGCGAAAGTGGGAATACCGGGACTGAAACCATAGACAATAACGTCTGGGGGCCCGGGGGCCTGGACCACAGTGGGCGGACTCTTCCAATCGGACAGTAGGTTTTTCTTCCGTTGTTTCTGTTTCACGTAGGGCAATATTAACCTTCTAGGGACCAGGAAAGAAAATATTGCCTGTTCAGCCTCCATTTTTTGTTCCAAGATGCGAATTCACAAGTAATAAAGCAACTTAGGGGACATGACTCTTTATTCCAATGCCCAGCATTCCACCAAAGGTCTTTCTAAGAATATTGACCAAATAAACATGATCTGCCAAGTTTCAAGTAGAGTTGGGTGGCACTACAAAGAACGGCCAGAAAGAAGCATTAGACATACCGTGTTTCCCCAAAAATAAGACAGTGTCTTATATTAATTTTTGCTCCCAAAGATGCACTATGTCTTATTTTCAGGGGATGTCTTATTTTTCTGTGTTCTGTTCGTCGGGCATGCTTCCAAACAAAAACTTTGCTACGTCTTACTTTCGGGGGATGCCTTATATTTCGCACTTCAGCAAAACCTCTACTACGTCTTATTTTCAGAGGATGTCTTATATTCGGGGAAACAGGGTAGATCCTACCTTTTCTGCAGCTGCCCTATGCTCTACAATTAATGCTCTTTTTTTCAAATGTGGAACAGGAATTTCCCAATCAGAGGGATTCAGTTCTATGACGGACCGATCAATGTCCAAAACTGCACCTTCCGGAAATTTGCAGCGCTCGAGGGTCGCCACACCAGTGCTTTGGCATTCCGGCTGAACAATGCTTGGCAAAGCTGCCCAAATAACAACGTCACAAACCTACACTTTGAACACGTCCCAGTGAGTTTTTCCTCAGTTTAGATCTGTTGTCAATATTCAGCGCATATCTCATCCAGTCATGCTATGAAGCACTCAGTTGAGGCTGCGTATGTTTCTTTATGTTTAGATTACTTCTAGAGTGTTCTTCGGAGAACCGGGTCCCTGGTTCAATGGACTGGATATGGATGGGGATAAAACGTCAGTTTTCCATGATGTAGATGGTTCTGTATCTGAATATCCTGGGTCCTATATCATCAAGGAAGATAACTGGCTGATCAAACATCCAGATTGCATTGATGTTCCAGACTGGAGGGGCTCTATCTGTAGTGGACAGTATGCACAGGTAAGAAAGCAGTGGTGCGACCGCACTTGGAGTCCTGTGTCCAGTTCTGGTCGCCGCATCTCAAAAAGGATATTGAGGAGATAGAAAAAGTGCAGAGAAGGGCAACAAGGATGATTGAGGGACTGGAGCACCTTCCCTATGAGGAGAGGCTGCAGCGTTTGGGACTCTTTAGTTTGGAGAGGAGACGGCTGAGGGGGGATATGATTGAAGTCTATAAAATTAGGCATGGGGTAGAAAATGTTGACAGAGAGAAATTTTTCTCTCTCACACACAATACTAGAACCAGGGGGCATTCATTGAAAATGCTGGGGGGAAGAATTAGGACTAATAAAAGGAAACACTTCTTCACGCAACGTGTGATTGGTGTTTGGAATATGCTGCCACAGGAGGTGGTGATGGCCACTCACCTGGATAGCTTTAAAAGGGGCTTGGACAGATTTATGGAGGAGAAGTCGATTTATGGCTACCAATCTTGATCCTCTTTGATCTGAGATTGCAAATGCCTTAACAGTCCAGGTGATCGGGAGAAACAGTCGCAGAAGGCCATTGCTTTCACATCCTGCATGTGAGCTCCCAAAGGCACCTGGTGGGCCACAGCGAGTAGCAGAGAGCTGGACTAGATGGACTCTGGTCTGATCCAGCTGGCTTGTTCTTATGTTCTTATGTTCTTATGAAATGATGCTACCAAATGTATCCATTTATCAACCTTTGCGACTATGCTTTTTTAAAAAAAATTACTTTGTAATTTTTAAAAATTTTCTCAGCATACAAAAAAATCATATACACTTTCACACCACCACATCAATACAAATCAAAAATATAAAATACAGAAAACAAAAATAAGCACACACAAAATAATCAAAACACAACTCATACAACATAAGAAGAAAAGAAGAAGAAGAGTTTGGATTTATATCCCACCTTTCTCTCCTGTAAGGAGAATCAAAGGGACTTACAATCTCCTTTTCCTCCCCAGCCCCACAACAAACACCCTGTGAAGTGGGCGGGGTTGAGAGAGCTCCAAAAAACTGTGACTAAGCCCAAGGTCACCCAGCTGGCGTGTCTTGGAGTGCACAAGCTAATCTGGTTCACCAGATAAGCCTACACAGCTCAAGTGGCAGAGCGGGGAATCAAACCCAGTTCTCCAGATTAGAGTGCACCTGCTCTTAACCATTACACCACGCTGGCTCAATACTCAATCTATTATAGCCAACTAAACTACACACTGCAACATCTAATAATGACTTCCTGCTATCCTGTTGTTGAATTCTAATCCATTCTAGGTTCATGCGTCTATTTAAAATGAAACAATTTATTACTTACACACTTCATCATTTCTAATATTCTATTTCAATCTGCTGTTTTATTTAAATCTCAAATCCTGCAATTATTTCTCTGCTACCATGTTTTTTCAATAGATAGTCTGTAAAAGGTTTCCAGTTTTCTGGAAACTTCTCTGTATTACCCAACCTACTGGGCTGTGTTTTAGACACTTGAAAAAGCTTTTTGCCATGAATGTGCACCAAACTCTATTTTTTTTAACCTCTAGGTGTACATCCAAGCCTACCGATCATCGAATCTGCAAATGAAGATAATCAAAAATGACCTCTATACCCATCCCCTGTACTTGGAAGGAGCTCTGAGCAAGAGCACCCACTACCAGCAATATCAGCCCGTGATAACTCTACAGAAAGGCTACACTATCCACTGGGACAAGACGGCTCCTGAGGAATTGGTTCTTTGGCTGATTAACTTCAACAAGTGAGTGGTGTAACTTCTCAACAACTACATTCCAATCCAGTCACATAGCTGTAAGTTGTTTGAAAAAGGATGTTATTAGAACAGTCAGTCACACATTCTTCTAGATCTGACGTCGTTGTTCCAGGAATTCCACTCTGAGATTTGCCATCTTCACACCTAAGCATCTTGGGTCTCTCCAGAACAGATAAAACAGCAGTAATGAGATAAAACTGTTTTAGATACTGAGTGAACCAAATTAATTGCCATTTAATAGATTCTGTGAGTCACCACCAGTGCCAAAAGGTTGGTTTTGGAGTATTCACGGAGGATCTTTGAAAGTCTAAATTCTTTAGAATTGGTTTTGCCCAAACATCTAAGCGTTTGGCCTGGAAGGAAAGAATTAGGTTTTATTTCAGAGAAAATTATTTAACTTGGCCTGATGTGTGTTCCAGGCAAGTCATAGTCACGGGTAATTTTTGTAATGTAACTTTTTTAAATTCAGGAACAACTGGATCCAGATTGGGCTTTGTTATCCAAAAGGGACAACATTTTCCATTCTCTCAGACATCCACCATCGCCTTTTGAAGAAAACGGAAAAGACTGGAGTTTTCTACCCGTCTCCTCAAATGGACAGACTTGAGTACCGATACCCTACCAAAGGATACTACTATTGGGATGAAGACACTGGGTAAGGAAGTTGCTGAGACATTGGTTCAGTTTTCATGGGTGGGTGTGTTTGTGGGTGTGTTTATTTATTGCCATCAAGTCACAGCTAACATGGCAATCCCTCATGGGGTTTTCAAGGCAGGAGACATTCAGAGATGGGTTGCTGTTGTCTGCCTCCATGCCACCCCATCCAAATTCTAGCCAGGGTTAAGACTGAGGCCGTTTCCACCCCCCACCCCCGGGACTGTTTGCATGAACGGTCCCGGTAGGGACAGGGAAGATGGCGCAGCGCTGCGCCGTCGTCTGAACGACGTACCTTCTCTGCGACCTTCCGGCGCGTTGCCCAGGCCAGGGGACACGCCCCCCTGCCCTGTGCGACCGCTCTGGAGTCGCAGGGCAGGGGGAGGGTGTGTCCCCAGGCCTGGGCGATGCACCGGAAGGTCGCAGGGAAGGTGTAAAGGATTCAATGGTGTTGATGGTGAAGTAACCTTGAGTGCATTCCACAGCCCGGGCGATGGGCCAGATGCATCGGCGGAGACTTTATCTTTGCGCGGGAGATGAAGACTCCGTTCCCATGGGAAGCAGGAAGGGGGGATGGGGTGAATGGTGTTATAACCTGTGCTTCTGGCGGGAAGTGCCATTCCTGCCACTGCGTGTACTTGAGCTTTCTAAGATGTCTTAATAAATGGACTTTTACTCCCAAAAGCCTTTTATTTCTGCTTCTATGGAATTCCTTACATTGTGGCAGGAATCCTAATTCATCTATATTCCTGTGCAGTGGACCTCTTGTCTTGCGATGGAGAGGTTGAATGTTACTCTCGCGGAAGGTCGCGGTAGCCCCAAAGAGGGCTCCGACCTTTCCCTTCTGGATCTGGAGGAACCGGCAGGAGAGGCGGGCCTCGCTGGTGGCTCTTTCCCGTCCTACGTATCAGCACGAGTCTTCCTTTACTCCACGTTGGAGCGAGGGGCGTGGCGGCGACCATGGGGACTTCCATGAGTGGATTTGGGGCTGTCTATGGATCGAGCCTGTGGATCGGATCTCTACCGTTTTAGGTGTGGATTACAAACCTCAGATGCAACCTGTCATGGAGGAGGCGGGCTTGACCACCTTTCATCGCGGCAACCCAGGAATCCATTGAGCGATTCCTGGACTCGTATTTTGGTGATGCTCCCAAAGGAACCACGTGGCACTGGGGCCGTCCAAAGGACACCGGGACTAAACCTGGAATTGGGAGGGTATCCGTGCAGCACAATCAGACCCCCTAATCCAGACCCAGCGGCCGCTGCCTGAGGTGCCTCGGGGAGACACCGGTGGCTACACGGCTACGGTGTCTCCGATGTCTGGCTTCCAGGCGGCGAAGAGTCGAAGAAAGCCTGCATTCCCAGCGGACGGTTTCCTCTCCCATCGAGAGGACTGGGATGAGAAGGTAGAGGCGACTGCGAGATGCCCAAAAGCGGCATGGAACCCGTGAAGCGCCAGCTATGGGAGGAGGAGCGAGGCACAGTTGCAGCAAGGCTGGCGAAAACCTGCAGAGGGACCGGGGAACAGCAGCAAAGAAGTCCAGCTCGAGTTGGACCGTGCCAAAGACGCAGCTCAACGACAATATGCCTTCCAGAATCTGTCAGTCCATGATAAAGTCCTGGAACACTCCAGACTGGATTTACAACGGCAGCAGCGTTCAGGCTCTGCGCACGCAAAGTGAGCTGACTGAAGCCCTTAAACGGGACGAACTGGCTAAATTGGAACGAGAAAAAGCTGCTTTGCATGCGCACCAGCAGGGGCGTACCTAGGCAAACTAGTGCCCGGGGACAAAACCTGAGTTTGGCGCCCCCCCCGGCCCAGTGTATGGGCGGCCACCTGCCCCCACCATGACCAAACAATGATTTTTTGTACCAGCTCACAAATCACCTCCCACTCCCATCAGAACATACATGGCTCTCTACCCACCAACTTTTTTTCCTAATTTCCTAATCACAACAACCCTATGAGGTAGGTTGTTAGCCTGAGAAACAACTCCAAGCCAGTGCAAGTGGGTATTAAGCATGTAAATCTCTCACAAATCACCCCCAGCAAAACATTTACCAAACAAATGTCAGCATCATCTCTCACAAAACACCTCCAGTGGAATCCACTTTCACTGGTGTTTAAACTAGGGAGCTCAGATTCTTCTTTTAAATCTACCTTAAAGGGAGAATCTGGGGTCCCCAGTTAAAACAAAATTGAAAGTGATGCTGTTTGGGGGTGGATTTTCCCCACCCTGAAACAGCATGCGTTTGAGGGTTGGAGATTCAGATGAGAACAAATAGCAGATTCAGCTGGAATCTGGGGCAGGTGGGCACATTCAGACAAAAATTGATCTGATTATGTCCCTGCCAAAATTAACAAATCACGAATGCAAAGTATTTGGGTTTGGGGGGGTATTTTTGGTGTTTTTTTCAGCCTGCAGGAGGCGCATTTTTTTAAAGCTAAGCGGCACCATGATTTCAGGAGGGCATCATCCAGAGACTGCCTGATGATACCACCAAGTTTGGCGATGTTTGGTTCAGGGGAAGCAAAGTTATGGACGCTTAAAATGGAATGCCCCATCCCCACTGTTTTCAATGGGAGCTAACCTGAGATGGGGGCTACCCATTTCGAGGGACCATAACTTTGGTCCCCTGAACATAACTTCAATCTTAGGTGGCATCATAAGAATAGTTAACAGATGATACCCTGAAATTTTGGTGTCACTAGCTTTAAAAATACATCCCTTCCAGGCACCCCAAGAAATTTGCCCAAGATTTTTTGTTTTGCAGTGACTTTGCTCCATTGTAGCTAATGAGGAATTTCTGAGGCAGGCTGCACATTTTTGAAGATAGAGGCTCCAGACTTTCAAGGTGGCTCCAAGAGGCCTTGAGTAATAACATCCAATCTTGGTGAGCTTTGCTTCTGGGTGGAGGGAGTTGAGAGAGTTCTGAGAGAACTCAGCCCACAGGCTTTCATGTGTGCAGGCGAGGGGAAACAAAATAAGCCTTTGAGGGGGCCCATAAATTGAACCCCCCAGAAGCAAAGGTCTCTCCAAACCTGGATGCTATTACCAGGAGGCCCTCCTGGAGCCACCCTGAAAGTCTGGTGCCTCTATCTTCAAAAATGTGCAGCCTCCCTACACTCAGAAATTCCCCATTGGTTACAATGGAGCAAAGTCACTGCAAAACAAAGAATCTGAGGCAAATTCCTTGGGGTGCCTGGAAGGGGTGTATTTTTAAAGCTAGTGACACCAAATTTTCAGGGTATCATCTGTTAACTATTCCTATGGTGCCACTTTAAGTTTCTGGTGAAGTTATGTTCAGGAACCAAAGTTATGGTCCCTCAAATGGGTAGCCCCCCATCTCCTGTTAGCTTCCATTGAAAACAATGAAGTGGGAGGGCGCATTGAGGTCCTGCTTGCTTCCCCTGAACCAAACATCACCAAATTTGGGTGGCATCATCAGGACAGTCTCTGGATAGTACCCTGAAAATCTGGTGCCGATAGCCTTACGTGCGCCCCTGCGGGCGGGCGTGAAAAACACTTTAAAATGTAAAACACAAGCGACCCTGAAATGTTGCGGCCCCGTGACCAAATGGGGGGCGCCCGGGGACAAAGGGTACCCCCTGTCCCTAGGCAGGAACGCCACTGCGCACCAGGATGCATTGACTCGCAAGGAGAGGGAGCTGGCTGCGTTGGAGAGGGAACAGAGGCAGCAGACCAGGAAGCCCCAAGTTGGAGTCTATGCTGTTACTGATCATGCGATTGCCAGGAATGCGTACCTGGGTCCTGCCACCCAAGCATGTGTCGCCAGCACCCGATTCGGCCCCCCATTACCCAGCTGCCTGCCAACCTGCTCAACCCGGCGCAACCACCTCCCCAGCGAGCCAAGAGCGTTGAGCGGGCTACTATGGGCCCCGATACCAGCCCGTTTGATGGGACGGCTTCCAAACTTCCCTACTTCATTTTGCAACTCAATGCCCACTTGGGAAGACTATGATGATTTATACCGGTCTGTGCCCGAAAAATCACCGGGGACATCGGCTCCAGTCCTGGATGGGGCAGCAGCGACTGGTTAAAGTGACTCTTTGGATTTGCAGGATGAGGACTCCCTTTAGTGCCCGCATTCCTCCAAGCCTTAAGGCGCTTTTCAAGATCAGGCGCGAGAATGAAGCTATCCACCATCAAAACCATCCAGCAAGGCAACCGCCCGTTTGCAGAATTGCCGGTGAATTTAGATGCGGCTGCTTTCGACTTCTCCTGAGTGGCCTGAGCATGAAATCACGAATACTTCTCGGATGCTGTGAATGACAAGCTCGATGAAAGCGGTGTTTTAATTCGGGTTCCTCGTACTATTGCAGATTGGATCCAGTTGGGGTCCCAAGTGGTCGTTTGGAATCACGGCTTCGTCAAGGCCATGCAGCCCAAAACCACTACTGTGTCCACCAAGTCAAGCCCAGCCGCTTCCTACGAAACCACCTCTGAGCCGTCGCCCGATTGGGATTGTGTCTTTACTGCGAGGAGGGCCAGGTCATCTAGCCATGGCCAACTGTCCCAAGAAACAAAACCAACGCTCAGCTCGGCGCCTCCGTCTGCCAAACCACCCGCGGAGTCAGGGCTGCCTCCACAGGCTTCGTCTAAAGCGGTTACGAAGGCTGACCCAGAGGAGGGGAAGCAGCTGTTTGCCTTTCTTCAGCCCCCATGGACATGGGCCCGACTCCTGGCGGTGAGTGAAGGCAGCTCCCCATTACTGTTCAAGCATTTCTGGCCAACCCGCTAAACACACTTTCGCATTATAGCCTGCGGCCCTTGTGGATTCCGGCTGCTCCCACTGCTTAATGCGGCCCCATTTGGGTGGCAGAGGAGCTAGGTCTGGACCGAATTCCCTGGCTAAGCCCATACCATTCACCCAAATGGGCGGCAGCCCTCGGGAGCGAAGGACCGGCCCAGTACAAAAACACAGCGGTTCTCCTCCGTTAAGCCGACCATTGGGAGAAAATTAGTTTTATTTTGGCCAGTGGCAAACCTCCATAGTTTTGGGCATGCCTTGGTTATTGTTACATGAACCAAAGTTCATTTTGGAAAGAAACGGATCCTAGAATTCACTGACCCTCCCTCGCGGTGAACACATGAATTGGGGAGAAAACCCAGCGTCTCCTGACACACCCCCCCTCCTGGCTTCCTCAGTGATTGCTGCTCGATTCTATTGGCATCCCACCTGCATATCATGATCTAGCCAGAGTTTTTCAGGAGCAGGAATGCGATCAGTTGCCACCCCACAGAGACACTGACTGTAAAATTGTCATACAACCAGGGGCACAACTACCCAAAGGTAGAATCTACCGCATGAGTCCCAATGAGGAGAAGAAGACCCCGTGCCTTCTTGGACAAGAACCTTATGCAGGTTCATCACGGCCGGGCTACCAAACACACCTGCGCTGCTCCCGTTTTGTTTTGTAAAAGAAAAGATGGGTCTTCTGACTTTGCACAGATTATCGAGGTCTCAATCGCGGTCTCCCTGTCCAATAAATATCCTTTGCCTTTGATCAGGACCTTTTTTTAAGATGCACTTTCGGCAAAGGGGCATTTTACTACTAAATTGGACTTGAGAGAAGCTTACTACAGAGTCAGAATTGCTGAAGGCTATGAACACCTGACTCGTTTAACACAAAGTTTGGACAGTTTGAATATTTAATAATGCCATTCGGGTTAAGTGGGGCCCCGGGCTTTTATGGCCCTTATCAGCGAAGTTCTCCATGATTTACTGTACAAGGGAGTTGTTGTATACTTAGATGGCGTTTTAATTTACTCACAAACCATAGAAGAGCATGAAATATTGGTTCGAGAGGTATTAGAAGCGGCTTGCTTGACAACTCTCTCTTTGCCAAACTCTCCAAATGCTGTTTTCATCAGACCTCCATTGACTATTTGGGTTACGGATCTCGCCGAGGGCTTAAAAATGGATCCTGCTAAAATTGGCGCAGTCCTCAATGGCCTGCCCCACCAACCCATAAAGAACTCCAGTCGTTTCTTGGTTTTGCCAATTTCTATCGTGACTTTATACCCCAATTTGCTGAACTGACTCTCCCTCCCACAGACCTCTTACCACTAAGGGTAAAGATCCACTGTCCGCCAAGCCGGGGCCCCTTTCCTGGTCTGAGGAATGTCAAACAGCCTTTCAACTATTAAAATCTGCGTTTACCACGAACCTATCCTAAAGCACCCTGACCCAGATCTTCCGTTTGTGGTTCCGCGTGGATGCCTCGGACAAAGCACTTGGGGCAGCCCTGTTGCAGAAAAATAAAGATGGTAGACTGGTTCCGTGTGCTTATTTGTCTAAAAAAATTCTCTGGTGCCGAACTCAACTGGACTGTGGGAGACAAAGAGACTGCGGCCATCAAAGTAGCACTCTCCACTTAAGCCACTGGCTGGAGGGGCTAAGCACCCCTTTCAAGTTTGGTCGGATCATAAAAACCTGGCAGCTCTTTCCACCCCCTCAAGATGTCCGCAAAACAACCCGTTGGGCCGATTTCTTTTTTCGTTTCTCTTTTACAGTCCATTTTTCCCTGGGAAAACCAACAAACTGGCTGGATCTCGCCAGCCCTACCGAGGGAGGGTGGAGCTGCCTTCTGCAGGACATTCCACGCACTGTTCTTTACCCCTCCCAGTTGGGGTTGGCTGTCACCCGATCTCAAAGCGTCCACTTCTCCTCCACCCCCATTCCCAGTCTGTCTCTCCTTTCCTGCAGGGAACTGGAGGAAGCCGGGGCTGCCTGGCTCCTCCAGCGGCCGAAGGTGACTCCCAATTGCGTTTGGAGAATGGAGTTTGGCGGAGGGGAATGTTAATGCGATGCCTCCCTCCCCTCCGCAAGCAGGTTCTTGAAAGCTTGCCACGCGATGCCCGTTCGGCTGGACATTTTGGCTTTTTGAAAACTCTGCATTTAGCCCGCCGGCAGTTCTGGTGGCGGCGCAATCACAAAGACGATGAGGCATACATTAAAAGGCTGCTCGGTTTGTGCAGAAGCCAAAACCATCCCGGGAAAGCCCCATGGGCTATTGCAACCTCTCCCGGTGGCCTCCGCCCTTGGGGAAGTCATCTCCATGGATTTTATTACAGATTTACCCGAAAGTCATGGCAACACGGTTTTATGGGTGGTGGTAGACTTATTCTCTAAGCAAGCCCATTTTATTCCATGTGCTTCCATCCCCTCGGCTCCTAAGTTGGCGCGGCTGTTTTATTCAACATGTTTACCGTCTCCATTCCGCCTTCCGTTAAAGGTGGTCTCCGACCCAGCGACCCCAATTCATCTCAAAGTTCTGGAAAGCGTTTTGGGGTTGTTGGGGGGCCGCCCGCGCCGCCCTACCGCGTTCAAAGTGGCCGAGGCGAGGCCGGAGAGAACGAACAGAACCCTAGAGCAGTATTTGCGTTTGTTACACCAACTACCACCAAGACAATTAGTGCGAGCTTATTCCTTATGGAGTACGCCTCTACAACAATCGCGGTTCATAGTAGTACAAAGAAAACCCCTTTGAAATTGTGTCTGGTCGCTCCTTCCCACAGCGTTGCCACAACTACCCAGCGGCAGCTTTGGACCCCCAGAATTTCAACAATGGATTTCATCCCTAGCGAGGGATGGAAGTCGGTCCAGACCGCCTTACAACAAAAACAAGGACTCCCAAAACTGCAAAGCGGATAAACACCGCTCGGATTTTCTCTGCGTGTGGGCTCCTGGGTGTATTTATCTAGAAAAAAATCTCAGAGAGGCGATGCATAAATATTCCAAACTTGGCAAGAGCTTTGTGGGACCTTTTCAGATTACTAAAGTGATTAATGATGTCACTGCCCGCTTAGATTTGCCTGACTCTCTTAGTAACATCCATCCTGTCTTCCATTCCAGCTTGCTCTAGGAGGCTCCTCGCTCGATGCCTGTACGCACCGCCGGAGAGGCCCCCCACCGACTATTATTGATGGCCACAAGCACTACGAAATTGACGCTATCCTGGACTCTCGCTTTAATCGCAAGCGCTTGCAATATTTAGTCTCTTGGGTGGGATATTCCTCTGGGTATAATCAATGGGTTTATTCCGAAAATATTGAAGCCCCCACCCTTATTTCTGCTTTCCACCGCGCCTTTCCGCATAAACCTGGGGGGAAGGGGTCTTCTTTAGGGGAGGCAGAGTGTAAAGGATTCAATGGTGTTGATGGTGAAGTAACCTTGAGTGCATTCCACAGCCCGGGCGATGGGCCAGATGCATCGGCGGAGACTTTATCTTTGCGCGGGAGATGAAGACTCCGTTCCCATGGGAAGCAGGAAGGGGGGATGGGGTGAATGGTGTTATAACCTGTGCTTCTGGCGGGAAGTGCCATTCCTGCCACTGCGTGTACTTGAGCTTTCTAAGATGTCTTAATAAATGGACTTTTACTCCCAAAAGCCTTTTATTTCTGCTTCTATGGAATTCCTTACAGAAGGTACATCATTCGGGAAAGGGGGGGATGGTGCCTTCCAGCCGCTGCCGTTCACACGGCAGCAGCTGGAAGCCGCTGTTTCCAGAAAACCTCACTCGGGGAGCGAGGTTGGGAAACAGCGGCTTTGCGCCGCTGGGTGGGAGCGATGCAGCTGCACCCCCCATGCGAACAGCTCCCTAGGGCGCTGTTATTGGCCCATGCAGAAAGGGCCTCAGAGTGTGTGACTGGCCCAATAACACCCAGCAAGTTTCCAAGCAGAGTGGGGATTTGAACCTGGATTTTTCTGATTCTAATCTGACACATCATAATGGTTCTCTCTGTATATATACATGTGTGTGTGTTGTCAAGTCATGGTGATCATGTAGGGTTTTCAAGGAAAGAGGTGTTCAGAGGTGGTTTGCCATTACCTGCCCCCACAAGGACTGAGGCAGTTTGGAGAGAACTGGGACTAGCCCAAGTTCACTCAACAGACTTCATGTGTAGGAGTGGGGAATCGGGCCCGGTTCTCCAGATTAGAGTCCACTGCTCATGAGAAGAATCAAACCCAGTTCTCCAGATTAGAGTCCACCACACCACTATGACTCTCTCTCTACACGTGCGCACATACACAAATATACAATGTGCATGTGTGTATATATAGATACAGTAGATCTCATTGGCATTTCATCTCCTCCTCTTCTTCTCTACCTGTTTGCAGATTGTTGTTTCTCAAGCTAAAAGCTCAGCATGAGAAAGAGCCATTTGCCTTCTGTTCCATCAAAGGCTGCGAGAGAATTCGGATCAAAGCTAACCTCCCCAAGAAAGCATCGATCAGCGACTGCCAAGCTAAGGCCTATCCGAAGTACGCAGAGAAACCTTCGGTGGACGTGCCAATGCCCAAAAAGCTGCCTGGCACAAAAGAGGTAAAATCCCATCTTTGGATCATTGGGTTCTACTCTTAACAAGTAACAGGCCATTGTGCATACGTTTGTAGATGTTTATTTTTTTTTTAAAAAAAAGAATCATAGAATCATAGAGTTGGAAGAGACCCCAAGGGCCAGCAAGTCCAACCCTCTGCTATGCAGGAACACACAATCAAAACACTCCCGACAGATGGCCATCAAGTCTGTCTTTAAAAGCCTCAAAAGAAGGACACCACACTCCGAGGTAGTGCATTCCGCTGTCGAACAGCCCTTACCGTCAGGAAGTTTTTTTCTGATACTTATGTGGAATCTCTTCTCCTTCACCTTGAAGCCATTACTCCTAGTCCTAGTTTCTGGAGCAGCAGAAAACAAGCTTGCTCGTTCACCAGCATGACATCCCTTCAAACAACTAAACATGGCTATCATGTCACTTCTTCACCTTCCCTTCACCAAACGAAACATACCCAGCTGCCCAAGTCTCTTCTTGTAGGGCATGGATTCCAGACCTTTTACCATTTTGGTTGCTTTCCTCTGGACCCTTTCCAGCTTGTCAGTGTTCTTCTTGATTTGCGGTGCCCAGAACGGTACACAATATTCCAGATGATATCTATCCAATGCAGAATAGAGCGGTACAATTACATTCCTTGATCTTGACACTATACTCCAATTGATACAGCCCAAAATTGCATTGGCTTTATTAACTAGCCTAACATCAGTTTCTTGTTATTTGGAAAGGACCATTTCGTGGAGCTGAAGGTGGAAAGCTACAAGACCAGATACTTGCATCTTAAGAGTGACTTTGCTTATATCTCAGTAAGTGTTTGCTCCAGATCCTGCTTTGTTTCACTTTGTTGTTGTTTCTCTGTGCATTCTGATAGAAGGGAAGCACAAAACGTTGATTGGGAATTGCCTTTTGCTCCTTTAGGTTGATGGCAAAAAGTTCTCACTCTCTGAAGACGGTATCCTAGTGGTTGTGGTGGACGGGCACCATGGGAAAGTGGTTGACCAAATGAGTTTCAGGAACGCTATCCTCCAAGGAATCCCAGGACAAATAGATAATTATGTTAGCAACCTCGAGGACAAGTAAGTTTCCCCTTGTATCTTGGTCCCTATGATGAAGGTGAAGGAAAAGAGATTCCACCTGAACATCAGGAGAAACTTCCTGTTCGACAGTGGAATGCACCACCTTGGAGAGTGGTGGAGTCTCCTTCTTTGGAGGTTTTTAAAGAGAGCCATGAAGACCATCTGTCAGGAGTGCTTTGATTATTTGTTCCTGCATGACAGGGGGTTGGACTGGATGGCCCTTGGGGTCTCTTCCGACTCTATGATTCTATGATCTGATTCTATGATTCTATGATCTGATTCTATGATCTGATTCAGTGGTATTTTTCCACCAGCAGAAAATGGTAGGTGGGTAGAATTGTTGCCAGTTTGCACTTCCCACAACAGACTCCCTGATTTCTTCTCATGCTATTTCTGGCTGTCCTCTGTCTCCCAGGAGCAGCGGTTAGGAGAGTCCATTGCGCCTCCGCAGAAGGAGGATTGCAGGAGATGGAAGTGCCTTCTGCTAGCGGAAAGCTACCACTGAACCCAATGCTTTATCTTTTAAAAAAAACAACCAAAAGCCAGCAGGAGAAGCCAAAGCTGGATTCTTGCTCCCTCACTTTCAAAACAGGCTGGCTACACCCCCCCAAAAAAACCCCCCACCGGATTGCTCAGAATTGAGAATCCATTCCAGTGAGGAGGGGGAGGAGAAGAGTAGTAGTAGTAGTAGTAGTAGTAGTCGTCGTCGTCTCCTTCTTTGAAGGTTTTTAAACAGAGGCTGGTTGGCCATCTGTCAGGAGTGCTTTGATTTTGTGTTCCTGCATAACAAGGGGTTGGACTTGATGGCCCTTGATGGTCTCTTCCAACTCTATGATTCTATGAATGATTCATAGTTCAAAATCCCATCCATCCTAATGTGCTTCATGTTGAAAATTGTCTCCAAAATGGATGTTGCAGGACCACCTTTGAATGGGAATGAGAATTAAGTGTTTTCTGAATGTTTATCCTGTCCTGCAGCTCTATTGTGGTGATGATGTCTAAAGGACGGTACATTGCAAAGGGCCCTTGGACAAAAGCCTTGGAGAAGCTTGGAGCACAGAGAGGCATTAAGTTGAAAGGTAAATTATTCTTTTTGTCTTTATTCATTTTTTCATATTTGTAACCCTGAAGTGCTCAGGGTGGCATAACCAGCGACCAACAAAAACAGAACAGAACAACCATTCATAATATAAACTCAGTAATCATAATAAAACAGATGATGACGAACCCCCCCCCCCCTTCCCTCCTAACGTACCCATGAGAGGCTGAGACAGCGAATGGGGATTCGTACAACCAACCCAGCTGGCCAGATGGAAACGCCTGGGTGAACAGGGCTGTTTTCCAGGCCCTGCAAAAACCTTGCAAGTCTCACAGGGCCCTCACTTCCCTAGGAAGCCTGTTCCACCAGATGTTAAAAGCCCTGGCCCACATGGAGGCCAGCCGGATGTCTTTAGGACCAGGGACCTCTAGCAGGTTCTCCTCCAAAGATCAGAGGGACCTGGCAGGGCAGTATGGGGAGATGCGGTCCCTCAGATATGCAGGTTCAAGACCTTTAATATTGTAAGCAAGCATGCAACAATCTATATATATATAAAAAGCAAACCGTGACTTTGTTAGTCACTCCCTAACGCCGAAACGGCTGGACGGATCGCCCCCAAATTTTCACATGACGTTTCTCCCTGTTGCGGGCAGGTAATTGGACCTTCAAATCACCAAAAGTCCATACCTGAGCCAGGTAAAACTTCTTTTTCCTGGCGCACCAGGCCATGAAGCTGTTTGTGTTTAACTGTCACCCTTAGAATGTTCGTGCAGCCTGTCTGTGGCCTGAAGGGGTTGGTATGAGGGCTTAGAATGTTCATGCAGATGGGCAGAGATGAGCATTGAAAACAGTAAATAGGTAATACTGGTAGGTAATGCGAGTGGAAGTGAAACACATACACACTTCGCCATGTGAGACATCAGGTGGGGTCCCCCCCCCACACGCAGGTAACTTTCACTCTCTGTGCCTCACCCACTGCTACCACACAATACACATCCAGCTCATCCTCACACACCTCACTCTGCCCTCCCTCACATCCGACCACCACTTTCCCACTTCCTTACCCATATTCGCCACAGCTCTCTTTTACTAAAAGCGAGCTGGAGTTTGCCTTTTTCTTCTAAGAAAATCCACAAGGTGGGGGCAAACCAACACTACTGGCTCTGCTTCTTTTGCACGTGGCCCTTTAAAAACCCAGGGAGCTGGCCTCGCTCTGAGCGCCTCACCACCCTGCCTCTGCTGCCTGACTGGGATAGCCTCCTTGCCCCAGTTCTGCCTTCCCCAAGCCAGGACTGTGTGTGTCAACCAGCCTCATGGACAACGGGATTCGCACTCTGGACAGTTCCGTTGTGGAATGGGAAGGGTTACCTTATACTTAAAAAACAAGACACCACCATATAACAATGTGAATTGAAAAGGGAAAGAGGGATTCCATTTGCCCCCCCCCCCCCCCAAGGCTATGCTGCGGATCATTGGACCTGCATGGACATCTGTGCGGGTTGCAGACTGTGATGAGAAGGACAATTGCCACAGCAACGCGTGGCCGGGCCCCGCTAGTACATGCATATCCCTAACCGTATTCCTTGGCTTCATCATTAACCAAAAAGGGGACTTCAACCAAGAAATCAGAAGGAGACTGAGACAGGCAGCCATGAAGGAGCTAGAAAGATTCTGGAATGTAGGCAACAAGGATTGGCAACAAGGATCAAGTTAATTCATGCCATAGTTTTAGGAATGTGAAAGTTGGATCATGAAGAAAGCTGATGGAAAGAAAGTTGATTCATTTGAAATGTGGTGTTGGAGGAGAGTTTTAAGGATACTGTAAACCGCCCAAAAGACAAATCAGTAGGTTCTAAATCAAATAATATTTGAACTTTCTCTAGAAGTCGTGTTGGTGAGGGAGCAAGCTTGTGTTCTGCTGCTCCAGAGACCAGGACCAGGAGTAATGGGTTCAAAGTGAAGGAAAAGCGATTCCACCTTAACATCAGGAAAAACTTCCTGACAGTCAGGGCTGTTCGACAGTGGAATACGCTGCCTCGGAGGGTGGTGGAGTCTCCTCCTTTGGAGGTTTTTAAAGAGAGACTGGATGGCCATCTGTCAGGAGTGCTTTGATTGTGTGTTCCTGCATGGCAGGGGGTTGGACTTGCTGGCCCTTGGGTCTCTTCCAACTCTATGATTCTGTGATTCTAAAATGACTAAACTGACACTATCGTACTTTGGTTTCATTGCACTGAGGCATGCCCTTGGAGGTCCTGAGTTGCTTCATTTATGCTCTCTCATTTCTTTGTAGACAAAATGGCTTTTCTGGGCTACAAGGGCAGCTTCCAGCCCTTCTGGGTCCGACTGAGCACCCATGATGAGGCAGTGAAGATCTTCCAAGCTCTACCAGTACCTGTGATGAAGAAGATGAAGCTGTGAAGGCCATGGGTGGCCATTATTATCACAGCCTTAACTGCAAAAGGACTGCTTTTGGCTAGTGGCTGACCTGAGATGTAGTATTTTTTTGTTGCTGTACATTAACAAAAAAAACTCCCCGAACTTATTGTGAATGTGTGCAGTGGCCACATAAGACAACCGACATTCCTTGGGCAGGCGAGGTCCAGTTCTCGTGACTCGCTTAGTGGCCGGAAGATTGTTGCCTGTTTCCCACAAGCACACTTTGGGGGGAGAAATGTTTACGACTCCCCAGTGCCACGTGACTTCTCAGGTAGTGAAATCGAGTTCTCTAATGGATAGGACGAAGAGCTAACTTCCCAACAGGGTGGCCGTGCTTAGCACATCAAAAAGTGTTCCTTTTTTAATGTTCTGACAGCCAAGGTGGGAAGGTGAAATTGTAAACTGATACTCTGTGGGAATTCAAATGTGCAAAGCTATAACATTGGTCTTAAACAGCTTGGGAAGAAATTGTCATGCTAGACCTTGTCAGTGTCTCTCTTCTCCTAACTTCCTCGGGTTGGTCTCACGTGTGGACCGGACTGCTTGAAGGAACTGCGGATGCAGAGGGCAGAAGGACGATGAGCCAGGAGATCTCACCTAAATCCTATTTCTGCCCACAGAGAAATAATCAGCTAAGCTACTGTACTAGGGGTTGTTTTTGAAGCTCTAGCAAGGAAATCAAACCAGCAAAGCCATCTTTATAAGCCAGTGATAGCTGTTACTTGTTGCCAGGGAGCATAGAGCAATGGCCATGAAAATACTAACTGCTCCTCCGCTGAAAGCAGTTTTGCTAGCATCAGAGAGGAACCTTTCTTAAAAAACAGACAGGATATTCATCACTGGGGAAAAAAAGCCATGCAGGGAAATTAGTCCCATCACATTCTGCCTGGTGTGGACAACATCTAACTAGACCAGACAGCAGCCTCCATCGAAGGCTATCCACTTGGAAAGTTGTAAAAAAATATTATATGGATGTAGCCTCTGTATGTGTGCCCCTCTGCAATTACTGGGGCGATTGAACTCAAGCGCAGACGTCCTCTGCCAGTCACTATTCACTATCTGTGAATCGCCCTTTTCTACCATTGTAATGTAGCCAGCTGTTTCCCCTTGTTCCTACCTACGTGATCTTGTTTTGTTCATACGTCAGTCCAGATATTTTACCCGAAATAGCTGGTCCTTTTTCGGAACTAGATGTACAGTGTTTTGTATATATTCCAGAAGTTCCCAGTGGTGGAAGTAAAAGATCTATTTTCTATTTATTTATTGCCAAGGCACTACGAGAATTTAAGCTGAATGAGTTGTTCGTGGGTTGAAGTGACTCAGGAACACATTTCTTCAGATAATCTGCTTTGCACTTGAAAATTCTTAAAAACTGCAGAATGTAGTATTCTACCGGCAGCCTGTTTTATGACGATCAAAACTCTTGGAATGTTCCTTCAAAATGTTTTTGCTTACCGACTTAGTATTTAGTTGTTTTGGAATACACTACATTTATTGGAATAAAATTTCAATGCAACTTTACAACTTGGTCTAGTTGGGATTTTTCTTTTGCGGGGTGTGTGTGTCTGTGTGCATGGGTAAAGCAGACCAAGCTAGCAAGGCAGAGCTACTCACCGTAGCATACTTTCAAATACGCAGCAAGTTCAGTTGTGTAGCATAAGTCTCACTACTGAAGCGGTCAAGACAGAGTTTGTTAACCTTGGGTTAATAACCCAGAGTTTACAAACCGTGAGCCACAGGTGAAGCACCATCAAGGCACAGGTGAAGCACCATCAAAGCTCGGAATGGAGTAACTCTCCAGTCATATATGATATGGAACCAGATAGTCTCTGCCCTGCTCCTCCAGACTATGGTCTGAAGAAGTTGGCAATATTGCTGGAGAGTGGTTAAGAGCAGCAGACTCTAATCTGGAGAACCGGGTTAGATTGCCCACTCCTCCACATAAAGCTTGCTGGGTGACACCAGGCCAGTCACAGTTCTCCGAACTCCCTCAGCCCACGTGGAGGCAAGCAATGGTAAACCAATGCTGAACCCTCTTGCCTTGAAAACCCTACAGGGTTGCCCAAACTGTGACTTTTGCAGTACTTTCCCCCACCAACTGCAATATGAAGAAGAGTTTGGATTTATATCCCCCCTTTTCTCTCCTGCAGGAGACTCAAAGAGGCTTACAATCTCCTTGCCCTTGCTTCCTCACAACAAACACCCTGTGAGGTGGGTGGGGTTGAGAGAGCTCCGAGAAGCTGTGACTAGCCCAAGGTCACCCAGCTGGCATGTGTGGGAGTGTACAGGCTAATCTGAATTCCTCAGATAAGCCTCCACAGCTCAAGCGGCAGAGCTGGGAATCAAACCCGGTTCCTCCAGATCAGAGTGCACCTGCTCTTAGCCACTACGCCATTGCGGCTTCCCCCTTTCTCTCCTGTAAGGAGACTCAAGGTGGCTGACAAGCGCCTTTCCCTTCCTCTCCCCACAACAGACACCTTGTGAGGAAGGTGGGGCTGAGAGAGCTCTGAGAGAACTGTGACTAGCCCAAGGTCACCCAGCAGGAATGCAGGAGTGTGGAAACACATCTAGTTCCCCCGATAAGCTTCCACCACTCAGATGGAGGAGTGGGGAATCAAATCCAGTTCTCCAGATTGGACTCCACCTGCTCTTAACCACTACACCACGCTGGCTCTCGAGGTGTGCAAAACCCATTCACCCTTGTATACCAAAGGAGGTTTAAAGAGCCTGTCTAAAAGGGATCAGACTTCGTAGGGAGGCAATAGCATTTATAATTGCATTCGTATAAAAATTACAAACCTTTAAGAGTCATGGTCATTATAAAAATACCTCCTCTATAAGATACAATCTGTGTTGATCAGAAAGTAAAGGAAAAGGCCACTGAGGCCTCACTTATCACCAAGTGGCCATGATGGGGCTGAAACAGTCACAAGGCAAGGAGGTTCACAGATCTGACCAAGAACAACAATTTCTCAGGAATCAAGCCAGGAAGACTTGTTCTCCTCAGTCTTGGCATTCAGCCCAAATTAAGACAGATGGCTAAACACTTCTCTTTCTTGATAACAACAAGGGCCAGATGTAACGCACTCCATACCGCTTTGTTCTGTGGCCGCTTACAGAACATTCCAACTCATGGCAGAGTTTGTCCCTATTGTTTGAACACACCTGAAACTCTTGTGTATATTATCTGCCCCCAATGCTTAATGTTAAGATGTGCCATTCCCGCCCCTGAGTCTGACTCCAAGCCAAAGAACCTCTATAATTTAAAGCTGGTACAATTGTTGGACCATGGCCATCACGAGAACATTAAAAGCGTCTCAGTCTTTTTATTGCAAGTGCTTAAGATGCACAACTCGTCACCTTAGTGTTACCAGTCTCCATCTCATGTTTGTTCTGTATCTGATTCTAAACTCCGTTTATATTTCTCTTTTATATTTACTCTACTTGATGCCTAATAAAGGTTTTGTTGTTGACTTCACAGATCAAAAATCAACCCGTTCTGCAAAAAAGTGTACAAATTTATTGACATTCTGGAACAAGCATTCAAAGTGACAGCCAGATTTCTGCACATAAACTCCCCACAAAAGAGTGGCAGATATTGGCACAACAGAATCAATCTCCTTCATACTCACAGAAATTCTAAAAACCCCTCTAAGTCTGGCGGTGATTTGTTTTCCAGCTCAATTCCAGCAGAGAAACTGCAAGCCCAACAGGGGGACAAATCTCCAGTTTAGCGGGGCAGTATTTGACCACAAACTTTTTAAAGAGACAAATCGGATTATACCGAACTTTTTGTCTCCCAAACTGGGCTTCTGACAATCCAGCCACATCAACAGGAGCTTCAAGGCATATTTATTTTAATTAAATTACAATCTTGGAAGTATAGAAACGTTTAGAGGGGAAACATTTTCATCTTCCACTTATTCATTCACTGTAAGCCATTCACGGCACTGACTGATCCAAAATAAGTGATAGCAAAGCTCCAAAAATGGAACGCTCTTTGCCTCCCTTTGAGTAAAGTTCGTAATACTGAGTTTAAAGAGAACATGCCTGTTTTAGACTTCAAAGCCAGCCAGGAATCAACACCAGCGAACATTAACTCTTGTGAATAAGGGAACTGACCCCCTGAAACAGAACCGGCTACCCCATAGCTTCGTTTCCTCCTCCGTCCCCGCTCTGCTTTTATGGTGCTCAGTCCAATTAACTTATCATCATAGCTCTTCTTTTGGTTTGCTTGTGCGGTTGTCTTCTATCCGGGACTCAGATTTCTTTTTTGTATCTTTTTTCTTTTTGGATTTTTCAGGCTTGATCTCATTTTTCACTTTTTCCTTTTCTGAGAATCCTTTGCCATGATACACCTGGCCCTCCAAAGTTACATCGGCACACCTCTCTTGATTGATCAGGAAGTCTTTGACCTCCCACGCGTAGCTTCCATCCCGCAGCATAAAGATGGCACGGTTTGAGCCGACAATAAACCTAGGTTGTCAAAGTATTTCAATTAGTGTCAGGCCTTTAAAATACTAACCCATTTCATGACATGCTCTGTGGAGCCAAAAAGAGGATCGATAGCTTGAATTATTAAGTGTTGCACCTGCATTTTAAAAGGCAATTGATGGCTCTCTTAGAACTCACTGCTGCATGAAATACAATTTCTGCACTATAGCCTTTATTACATACTCTGGAGAATATGACTGTAATGTACTACTACCTGGTGCAAATTCACTCTGCTAGATGCCAAACTTCTTAAATGAACAGAAAAATCAACAGCCACAGAGGTTTCTCTTCCCTGCTTCCCAAGAATAGCTGGATTCCAATGGCAACAAAATTGTATGCCTTTTAAATGCTACTCAGGGAAGAATGCAGCAATCAGTCTCCCAGGATGGGGAGATACCTGGCATCTCACAGGAAAAAGAAGAGTTTGGATTTATATCCCCCTTTCTCTCCTGTAAGGAGACTCAAAGGGGCTTAAAATCTCCTTTCTCTTCCCCCTCCCCCACAACAAACACCCCATGAGGTAGGTGGGGCTGAGAGAGCTCGGAAGAACTGTGACTAGCCCAAGGTCACCCAGCTGGCATGTGTTGGAGTGCACAGGCTAACTTAGTTCACCAGATAAGCCTCCACAGCTCAAGTGGCAGAGCAGGGAATCAAACCTGGTTCTCCAGATCAGAGTGCACCTGCTCTTAACCACTATACCACGCTAGCTCACAGGGGTTGCTGCCAGTTTGGAAGACCACCATGGAGTTATCTACTTTAAAAGGATTGCACCACCTCAATAGCTGATCAGCAGCATCCCAAAGAACCTCCAGGGAGACAGTGGAGGAACTGGGTAACTAAGATGACAGGTGCAGCTCCCAACCTCATGAGAAGTCAGCCTGCCCAAGTCTTTAACCTTCAACTGAAGGCAACTGGCCAACCTCAACCTGGAAGCATGGTCCTGAGAAAGAAGTTAATCTTTACCCCTGGTTTTAAAGCAGTGGTGTTCAGCTCTGGCCCTCCAGATGTTCATGGACTACAATTCCCATCACCCCTGCTGTGGGGGAATAGGGGGGAAATGCAGTTCGCAACAGCACTGAGCCCAGGGTAAATAATCAATGCAGAAATGGTCACAGCTAATAGAAGAAGTGTTTGGATTTATACCCCACCTTTCTGTCTTGTAAGGAGACTCAAGGTGGTTTACAAGCTTCTTCCCTTCCTCTCCCCCAACAGACACCTTATGAGGTAGGTGGGGCTGAGAGCTCCGAAGAACTGTGACGAGCCCAAGGTCACCCAGCAGGAATGTAGGAGTACAGAAACACATTTGGTTCACCAGATAAGCCTCTGCCACTCCGGTGGAGGAGTGGAGAATCAAACCAGTGGAGAATCAAACCAGATTAGAATCCACCTGCTCTTAACCACTACACCAAGCACCCTTCCAGTCAAAGGCAGCCATTTTTACCAGTGAATTTTTGAATGAAAATGAAAGTTCCATCTTGCCTTGGTGACTCTGAAGCTCCAGACAAAATCACTTACCTCTGTATATCGTAATGAGCATTGAAAAGGCTCCCCTGCCACAGATTGGTGATCTGCTCTGTTTCTTTCTCCGTGGGATTTCCTGACACGGTGACAAACATCATCAGAGTCTTCCCTTTTTTGGTCATCTGCAAAATGGTCTCAGGTTTGTTTGGATCGATCTTTGAGAAATCGACAGGCGCAGAGGGACGCTTGTGCTCAGGAAGGTCGTTTTCTTCGATATCATCATCTTTCTGGTTTAAAAAACAAACACAAAAATTCTAAATTTGGACTGGAAACAAATTTGTCAGACCTTTCACAAGGGTGCCCAGTTTTAGTAAGAATAAAAAACTATAACCATTGGTGTACATTTTCTACAGTGAAGAAGAAGAAGAGTTGGATTTATATCCCACCTTTCTCTCCTGTAAGGAGACTCAAAGGGGCTTACAATCTCCTTTCCCTTCCCCCACCTCACAACAAACACCGTGAGGTGGGGGTGCTGAGAGAGCTCCGAAGAACTGTGACTAGCCCAAGGTCACCCAGCTGGCATGTGTTGGAGTGTACAAGGTAATCTAGTTCACCAGACAAGCCTGGCAGAGCAGTGAATCAAACCCAGTTCTCCAGATCAGAGTGCACCTGCTCTTAACCACTACCCCACACTGGCCCTTTAGTGTATCAACAACTGGCAAAACTAATGAATGAAGTACAAAATTATCTTATATAGGAAAATTTATTGACAACTATTATAATTAGTATTGATTTGATCATGTTGGAAATGTATTGATACTATTTGCTATTAGTTACAGATTAGTATGATGATTCCAAGGGGCGGGGGTTGCAAAGCAAGCCCACACAGAAGTCCCAACACTTCTCTCCTACAAAAGCACCTCTTTCAGAGCTTGAAAACATCACTATACAAATAGCGATTATGTGGGAATTGATGACCATTATGCACCCTTGGCAACTGCACCCCAATACTAGCAAACCCATTGCTTATATTTTTTTACATACCTCCAAATACTCTGGCTCCTACCCCCAGGGTATACATACCCAGGTTGGGAACTACTGCTTTATTTTGTTTACCTTATTCTGGTCTATGACTGCAGTAAAGATTGGATTAACATCTGATTGACAGGTGCAGACAGGGAGGGCATGGTTGCCACCTCCTGGAGATTTGGAGATGGGTCCTGGGAGGACATCAGTGGGGTGCAGTGACACAGAGGCCCCCCACCAGGGCCACTCAACCCATTTCCTCCAGGGGAGCTGATTTCTGAAGCCTGGAAGCGAGCTGTCATTCCAGGGGGTTCCCAGGTCCCCCCTGGAGCCTGACATCACTAACTGGAGATTTGGGGAGGGCTTCAGCGGGGTGCAATGCCACAGAGCCCCCCCCCACCCTTCCTGAGGACCCATTTCCTCCAGGGGAGCTGAGCTCTAAGGGGCGGGGCTGGGTGGAGGGGCTTGCATCATCTCCCCCCCATGAACCTCCCCCCTCCCGCCCTACCTCCCACTGCTCCAGCAGCCGCGCCATGTCGGCGTCGTTGTAATCCCGAATGTCCTTCTTCTTCCTGGGTTGGGGGGCGTCGCTGCCCTTCTGACCCTCATCCCCCAGGACCACCGCCAGGCAGCAGAGCAGCCCCAGCCAGAGCCCCCACGGCAGCACCGCCACCATCTTCTTTGGGCGTGACTAGAGGGAATAGCTCCGTTGCTCGGCGCATGCGTACAATGGCATGAGAGCTATTTGACTGAGAAGCGAAGTCCCGGCGCATGCGCACAATGGTGCGTGTATGAGCGCCGTTGGACTGATAGCTGCTGGTCTCGGCGCACGCGTACAATGGTGTGTGTGAGCGCTATTGGACTGAGGCGAAACCGCTGTTTGTATCAGCGCGTGCGCACAATGGTGTGTGAGCGCTATTTGAGGCGAAGTAGCCGTTTGTCCCGGCGCGTGCGCACTATGGCGTGTGTCTGGGAAGGGTTATTTGACAGGCAGGGAAAGCAGGGCTGGAAGAAACAGCTGTTTGACACGCTGGTGTCCATTTTCTCTTAATTTCTTGCTGCTTTCTGTCTTCCCCTTCTTTAACAACATGCGACGAATAGTGAAAGAGAAAAGGTGTCCCCTAGCAAAACCAACCGCAAAGCATCCCTGACATCCATTTCAAATGTGCAAGCTTGCAGAATACTTCCTCAAGCTGGAGCATTCTCCAGCCTAATTTACCTCACAGGGTTGTTGTGAGGGTAAAATGGAGGAGAGAATAATGTTAATAGCTTTGCAATAAATGAAGTGGAGCACATTAATTCGTGCTTTTAACAACGCTGAGGAAATACAGACTTGCAAAATTCTTCCTCCGGTGGGGAGTATTCTCTGCATCCAGACAAATTTACCTCACAGGGTTGTTGTGAGGGTAAAATGGAGGAGAAGAGAAAAAAGTAAACTGCTGCGTAACAGCGAAGGAAATGATAAATTCTCGCACAGACTCCATGCTTTTAAAACAGGCACAATCCTGTATTGCCATAGTTGGAATTAATATATTATTGTTATTTCTTAAATTCAGTATACCGCCCACCCCCAAAGGGCTCTGGGCAGTGTACAATGAAACCAAACAAATAATACAGAGCAAAACCAATGTACAACAAATTCAAATCAAAATTAATACATTAAAATCCAGTAGTAACATCATAACCCAATTATAGATGGCATCCGTGATTCCAACCCCACCACCTCCGGGAGGGGAACGGCAGTTTGCCGGATAGATGGTACGGATGGTATGTGGGCCATTAATATGCAATGTAGGTGGTACTTAGACACATTCAAAAGCTATAGTATAAAATAATAGATGCTCTTGGGGATAAATTTGAAGCAAGTTTTCTCGCTTTTAATAACACCAAGGAATGTGCAGGCTTCCAAAATTTTTCCTCTGGTTGGAACCAGACAAGCATGCTGTGCATTCAGACTAATTTACCTCACAGGGTGGTTGTGAAAATAAAATGGACGAGCCAAGAATAATGTAGCACCTGTCTCTTTTATCTGCCCTTTTCAACTTTCAGTGTTTAAGATTTGTTTGCTCGTCTTGCTTCCTGTTTGCTTGTGCTTTTCTACCCTGGTTTTGATCCATTATCGATCATTGACGATTTTGGAGAGCTGTCCTCCCAGCCTTTGTTGAAATGTATTTAGAAGGCTGCCATTTTATGAACTGTTTTATACATTGCTTTTATTGCATATTTATGGTTGTTCACTGAGCCCATTTGCGGTGAGAACGCGAATAAATAATAAACAATAATAATAAACTGCTGTGTGCACTGGGAAGAAAGGCTGGATATGAGGGAAGGAAACAATAAATAAATTCTAGCACATAATGTGCTTTTTGCAAAACAATATTGATCTGGAGAACTAAGAGCAGAAGACCCAGTGGAGCTGGATGACTCTTTGGACATGGTCTTCCTAAATTAAACTGCCTGCTACAAGTGCCTGTGGTTGTTTGCTCGGGAAATGTGTACAGCCACAGACAGGCATGATGACAACAGTGAACACTTTGTAGACTAATCACAAAACCAGATCCACCACCTGCAAAATCAAATCTGGCTGAACCTGGTCCAACTTTCCCCACTCCTTCCTAACTCTTTTTTTCTTGCTTGTGTTTCAGACAAATACTTTCATTCGATCAGATATTTATTGAAAATATGAAGCAGCCTTCTAAAAGTCATTAAAGTCTTCTTTTGGCCAGAAATGGCTCTCCGAAGTTTCAGGTAGGCCTTTTGCATTACCCACTATGGGCTCCGGAGTTAGAGACGCTGGGGATCGAACCTGGGAATTTCTGCATGTCAAATGGATGCTGTACCGCTGGGTCACAGCCCTACCCTAACATGGTTCCCAGGGTTGGTTTTTTATTCTGGATTGTTTGGGTTGTGCTTTTCTTTTTAAAACATGTACTGCTTCATTTTCAAATCAGGGCAATTTCCACGACTGAATAGCTTTCATTTAAATTTTGTTTTATTGTTCAAGACTTTGGCCTAAAACTAGAGGACATGAAAGAAAGAGTAAGGGCACAATTTTATCCACTGCACTTATAAATAGGAAAAGCTGTGAGCTTTATTTTACATATGTACACAATTTTAATGATGGCCATAATTTTAAAGATTTTACTAGTATTAACTTTTACTTGACGTTTATATGTTTTACATTGTAAGGGCTGTACACAACACATTTATCATTCAAACATATACTTTGGATTCAAGGTACAGGAAAAGAGATTCCAGATTCCACATCTGGAAGAACTTCCTGACAGTAAGGGCTTTTCATCAGTGGAATACATTGCCTCGGAGAGTGGTGGAGTCTCCTTCTTTGGTTTTTAAAGAGAGGCTGGATGGCCATCAGTCCGGAGAGCTTTGGTTGTGTCTTCCTGCATGGCAAGGGGGTTGGACTTGATGGCCCTTGGGGATCTCAAGATTCCCTTTAAAAAAAATTTATTGTATCATTTGAATTTTACAGTTTATAGTAATTTCCTTCTTCATACATTGTCAAACAATACTTCCCCCTTTTCTCCCTCCCCCCATTACTTCTTCATAGTTTTGTCACACAAACAGCAGTAAGTTCATTCTCTGAAGCCTCTTCTCCCATATTTCTTCATTGACTCGAGCTTCTTTCATCCAGTCCACGTATATTATCCATATCTTCACAAGAATTTCATCTCTTATTTTTATATCTCTTGCCACGCCTTTTTTTATTTTTTTGCAGGTTAATATATCGAAAATATCAAGTGTCACTTGTTCCCAGATATATTCTAACCATCTCAAGTGTCCATTTTTTCTTTTCTTTCCAGCCCAAGGCTACTGTTGCATGGGATGCTTTAATCAATATTTTATACATATAACTATATTGTTTATCCACCCTTCTGTCTTCCATTACACCCATGAACATTAAGTCATTATTTAAATCAATATTTATCTTCACCAGTTTCTCGATATATATTAATACAATTGTCCAATTTGTTTTTTACTTCTGTACATTCTATCCACATATGGCTATAATATGCCTCTTGGGCTCCACAGTGCCAGCATTTAGAACTAAGTCCTTTTATCATATATGCTAGTTGTTTTGGTGTTCTATACCATTTTAATATCACTTTTCTTTCTAACTCCATATATTTCTCAATCTTTATATTTCTCCAGCTGTCTATTAATTTTTCAGTATTACCAATGTCTAGAAATCCTTCCTTCTCCCATTTTTGTTTCAATGTTCTTATCATGATCATCTACCATATTTTTGTATACATGCCCTAAAATTTTCCCTTTGTCAATCTTCTCCGAATAGTTCCAAAGTATTTCTGGAAAGCCTTCTAGAATTATCCATGAGACCTTAATTTTTTCCCAATTGCCTATCAAAGCCTGATTCAACCATTATCACTAAAATGCCTCTTGCTTCCTATTGCTAAATAAGTTTGTAATGTCCTTATTTTCCTTCTTCCCTATTCAACTTTTATACCCTTTTAATTCCCTTTTCCATTCATTATTTCATCCACTTGAGATTCCTTCTGACCTTCTACCTAAAGGTGCCCACTCAGTTTGTGCCAGTGCATCCATTTACCTCTCCATTTTTCCCATATATCTAGCAAGACCTTTCTTGGTCCTATTGCTTTTTGATTTCCTTTCTTCAACTCTTTATTAAAGATACCATGTACGCCAACTCCTTAATTGATTTCATTTTCAAACTTAACCCATTTTTCGACATTATCCTCGTTTATACTCATCAGACTCTTAATCTGGAATGCTTCATAATATTCTTGCATTTTTGGGATCCCCTAACCTAAAGAATTTTTTGTCATGTATATAATTCATGATTCTTGGTTTTTTACTATTAAACACCCAAGCTTTCAGCTTTCTATCCCATTCTCTGCAAATTGTTTCTTCTTAATTTCCAGATGCTGAGCCTGAAATAAATAAAGGATTTTAGGCATGGGACACATTTTTAATGCTTTCATTTTCCTAAGAAGGAGAAAGAGTCTTACTATCCCATTCTTTTGTTTTAATATTTTTCCACCTTGTTTCATAATTATATTTAAACATCTTCTCTTTTCTATGTGTTATTATAATACCCAAATATTTAATCTTTTTACTAATCCTCTCTCTAAATGTCTTTTTGCCACATTAACCCCCATTATTTCTGTTTTCTCCATGTTGACTTTTAATCCTGAGTATTTCTGAAAGCCTTCTAGAATTATTTTTAATTTTTTCATTGTATCAGCCAGATTCACCATTATCACTAAAATATCGTCTGCAAATAAGTTTAACCTTATTTCTTCTTGATTCACTTTATACCCTTTTATCCTTCCATTATTATTTATCCACTTGAGATTCCCTGACTCTACCTAAAACTCAGTTTGTGCAGTGCCTCCATTCACCCTCTCTCTGCATATTGCTTCATCAGTGTGCAGCGCACTCCCAGAACACGGGGTGGGGGGGGGGCGACGGCTACCCGCCCTGTCATTGGAAGGAAACCCCATCCAACCCCCCAAGGTTTGAACTAGACAGCAGTCCTGTTTATTTCAGTGGGCTTTGCCTGGAGTCGCCCTGGAAGGGCGTTGCAACCCCAAGAAGGGAGCGGGCGCCGCCACCACCAGCAGCAGCAGGGCCAGCCAGCCGGGGAAGCCGCTATCTCCTTCCTCCCGGGGAGGAGTCTGCAGCCGGGCGTGGGGAGGGCAGGCTTGGAAACGGAGGGCGGCGACGCGGCGCACAAAAGCCTGCCATAGGCTTAAGGGAGGGTCCAGCCAAGGCAACGGCGGAGGGAGGAAGGAAGGAAGCAGCCAAGTTGGGGGGCCCGAGCAGGCTGGGGCGCCCGCCTTCTCCGACCATGCAGCCCCCATCCACTTGCCCTTGATGGGGCAAGTTTCTCCGCCCCGAAGCCAACGCGCTGCAACTTGGATGGCCGGTGGGAGCCGGGGAAGAAGCGCGGCCGCCCTGGGAGAGGCAGGGGAGTCAGCAGAGGCGCGCACGCCCGGCCTTGCGCCCCCGCTCCGAAGTTGGTGAGTCAGCCCGGGCGCAACCACGGAAGATGGCCGGGGGGCAGCCAGGCCGGCCGGGCTCGGGCAGCCTGTGCCGCAGCGGGGGCGACAGCAGCAGGGCGACCCTGCAGCGCCTGCTTTTCCCTCCGCGGAGGCCGCTGGAGATGCGCCCCGGAGAAGCCCGCCGGGCTGCGTAATCGCGGGCGCGCCAAGAGCCCACCCTTTTCTCCACTGCAGGCGAGGAAACCGCCCCCTGCAGAGCCTCCCGCCTCGCCGTGTGTGTCCTCTCTTGCTCCCGAGGTGAGCCGGGTGCAAACACTCGGGGCCGAGCCTCCCCGGATCATCGCCGGCCAGGGCGCAGCCGGGCCACACCCTCCCGATAGCAGCGATGCGCGCCCGCCTCCTCCGGCGCTTTTGAAGGCGCCTATGGCGCAGGCTGGCCTCTTTCCGGGCCGCAGGGACAGCTCGCATTGGAGAGGAGGGAAACGGTCACCCTTCGCCCCGCCCTGGCCCTTTCTTTCCTACGCCTTGGAAAACTGGGATGCTTCCCTTTCCAGCAGGAAACTTTTTCTTTTTTTCCCTGGTTAAATTTTGGGGCAGCAGAGAGTGACAACCGGGTCGCAGTCCGTCAGCGCTCTGCAAAACAGTTTCTTTTTAAAAAAATCCAGCGACGTAAATCGAGCTGCTGAAGAATCAGAAATTTTGTGCCAGGATTATACTGAAGTGTAGCTAGCATCACTGTGAACGGGGAGTGGCATCAGGTGCTAACCTGGCTCTGTTCGGATTTTGCCTGCCTTTCCTCCTCCTCCTTTCGCTTCCCTCCAGCACCTAAAGACTTTGTTTTTACCAGTGGATGTTAATGGAATGATGGTGCGGGAAAGGCAGAGAGATCCTGCCGGTCTCAGCAGAGACTCCTCAGGAGGTGACACCGGCATCAGCAGTGGGGTCCCAAGAGGCATGCGACTGCTCCCCAGGCGCTATGGCTAGCGGCGGCTCTGGCAAGTCCACCAGCGAGGCATCCACCCCCAGTGGCGGTGCATTGCAGAGGAAGAAGCTTGTCTCCACCTGTGACCACTGCAAGATCAAGATGCAACTGGTGGCAGATTTGCTCCTGCTGTCCAGCGAGAGCCGGCCCGTCAACACCGAGAGCCTGTCGGCCTTCGGAGAGTCTTTCGAGAAGTGCAGGGACACCGTCATCGCTCGGACAAAAGGTCTGTCCATCTTGACTCACGATATCCAGAGCCAGCTGAACATGGGGCGGTTCACCGAGGTGGGGGACATCCTAGCAGAGATGGGGGACCTGGTGGTTTCCTTGACCGAATGTTCTGCCCACGCTGCTTACTTGGCGGCAGTGGAGATCCCAGGGGCTCAGCCTGCCTTGCCTGGCTTGGTGGATCGCTACAGGGTCACCAGGTGCAAGCATGAGGTAGAACATGGCTGCGGGGTCTTGAAAACCACCCCACTGGCTGACATGAGTCCTCAGTTGCTGCTGGAGGTGTCCCAGAATATGTCCAAGAACTTGAAATTCCTGACGGATGCCTGTGTCCTGGCCAGTGAGAGGTCCAAGGACAAATTTGCCAAGGAACAGTTCAAGCTGAGCGTCAAGTGTATGAGCACGAGTGCCTCAGCTCTCTTGGCCTGCGTCCGGGAGGTAAAGACTTCACCAAGTGAGCTGACGCGGAGTCGGTGCATCTTGTTCAGCGGGCCCTTGGTGCAGTCTGTCTATGCTTTGGTGGGCTTTGCCACTGAGCCCCAGTTTCTGGGCAAAGCAGCCACCATCAATCCAGAAGGCAAAGCTGTGCAGACTGCCATTTTGGGGGGTGCAATGAGCGTCGTTTCGGCTTGCGTCCTCCTCACCCAATGCCTCAGGGATATAGTCCAGCACCCCGAAAGTAGCTCTAAAATGACTGAATACAGAGAAAGGTTGAAGAACTCTGCTTGCGCCATCTCCGACGGTTGCAACCTGTTATCTCAGGCACTAAGAGAAAGATCTTCTCCCAGGACTTTGCCGCCAGTGAACAGCAATTCTGTGAATTAATGTTTGTTTTTTTTCAATTTGCATACTACCGGTCACTGCTAATAGAAATGGACCCAGGTCTCCTCTCCCAGCTCTAGTTTTGTATATACCAAAGAATTTGTGTGAGCCCAACCCTTTGATTTCTTAAAAAGTTTTTAATTTTTTGGCATGGTGGAATGACAAAGCCATGTCTTTTATGGCCCAGTCCAGAGGGGGTAGGTTGAATCCCCTTGCAGAGGCACCAGCAGATTTCCCCTGCCTGGGGCACTTACCTTGGCAGAGGTGCAAACACACTAGTGGGTGGACAACATGGCCATCCGGGATGCCTAGACACAGAGTTCGGCATCACATCAGGACTCCTTTGCCACTGCCAACCCAGTTGGAACAGTGGGGCGTACCGGAGGTGCACCCGGGGGTGGAGCCAACATCAGTCAGATTCCACCCTGGCTTTGTGGCCAGTTACTCCACAGGCCAGGCCTTAGACTCAAGCCACCCTTTCGGGTGGCCTAAGTCCATTAAGTCCTATGGAGGGCTTTCCGGCAGCAGGGGGAATCGCTTTTTTTGTCTCCCTGTGGTGCAGGAAAGTCCTCTGGAAGCAGAGGTGCGGCAGCGGCACAGTCCCTAGCTACCTGGGGCTCTGGATTGGGTTGCCCGACTATGTGGAAATAATCAGTTTGAGCAGCTGATATTTTTGGGTGGCAGGTCTTGTTTTTTAAAGTAAACCCTCCTTATTAATATCTGAAAGAAGTGAACATTTCATGAGGTGGGAGAGTCTCTTTTAAAAAAGAAGAGGAAACGAAAAGCTTTAATCGCGCTGGGTGCGGTTTGAAAAGTTTGGGGGCAGTTTTGTTTTCCTTTTCTTTTTTTGTCTTCCAGAGTTTCCCTTCTAAATTTTACTGTTCAGTTGTGCAGGAAGAAAAAAAAAGTTACCTCAGTTTTCATACAAAAAGCGAAACTTGTAAGGATGGATGTAGCTAATTTTATTTTTTGTTCAGTTGTCGTTTTTGTATGATCCCTTTTGAATCAAGTGTTAGTTTAAAAGTGCATTTGCTGTGTTGCGAGGAGGATGGTTGTAATTTCCAAATTGGGGGGGGATCTACTGTGAGTGGTTTTTTTTAAAGGGGGGAGGAATTACACTATAAAATGAAAAACAATTGGAGGAGGGTTTTTTTTCAGTGTCGAGTTTTTTTAAAAAAAACCTTGCATGTACTGGAGTATTTATTTCATCTATTAAAATGTTATGTTTCTCAGACTAATTTCTCTGAATCTCTTTACACTTAAACAGCCGCCTACCTAGCCTGACTTTCTCTTTCCCTCTAGGGAAGAAGTGGTACAGAAGCTGTTATAATATCAGCTGAGCATAATTGGACAGATGTGAATTATCTATGTGGTTGTGTTGTTGTTGTTTTTTAAACCCATACCTTTCCTCCCTTGGGTCTGCTGTCCCTACTTTTTCCATCTCCTCTGCCCGAATGCTCCAACTTGAAATGTGAGGTTTTACAAATGCTTCTATATGAATGGTGTTTGGCTCAGAGATGAGTCTTCTAAGATGCTGTGTTCATCTTCTAGAGAATAAACTCCAGTAAACTGAGTGGGAGCAATGTATTAAGACTATAGATTGAGGAGGACCTCCCATTTAGGGATGAAATTGACAGGGTAATTTTTGGGCCAGTAACTGTCTTCCTGCTCAGCCTGCCCACCAGGTTATTGCATGGGATAAAAAGGTAAGTTATGGGCTAGAAGCATAGAAAAGGAATCGTGATGGGATTTCTGAAACAGATATTCAAAAGATCGGACCACACAGTGCGTTTTCTGAAAGCCAGATTCTAGCTTGCCTTTATGGAAGTAGTCCGGAGTATGTTTTGTGACGTGGCTCTTTTCTTGTCATTGACCGTTATTACAATGTTGATGACAGAACTGATGTTGTCAAAAATACCACAAAATTATTGTCCTTCTCTGCACAATTAAGTGGCTGCACTATAAAGTGGCGTCGTTTAGTGTTGTTTAAGACATTGATTTAAACTTTCCTTTACAATCATCCTTCAAAAAAAACATACAAACAAACATATCCCCTGCTTTGTGTTTTCCTTAACCCTTGTCAAAGAGAAGATCAATAGCAGCAGAAAAGCTTCCCTGAAAGCCTGTCCCTTCCATTTCCTGAAATGTGCCAACGCATGGGAGCATTGGCTGTGATTTAAGGCATGGTTCTGCGCACCGGCAGGCGGTGACATCTGACCAATTCCCTACCTGAACGTGACTGCGGATTTCTTCACTGTCCAACTGTCACATACGTGCCCGCCTCAAAAACCAATCCAGAGGGGAGCGTCATGATAAGAAAAGCTGTAATCCAAATGAAAATCTGCAGATGAAACAGCAAGTCAGAGCTGTTGAAGAGTAGTGCAGCTGGCTAGTCTTTTTGAACTGCTTCCGCATGGAAAGGACACAAAAATACAAACCTGCTAAGAAATGGCAGCACGTGGTGTGGGGACACTGTCCAACATATGTCTGACCCTGCTGTGTTCACTGCTCTTCCCTCCACCCCACCTTACCCTGGAAGAGACACAGAAGATGACAAAGACCCTACACTGAACCATGAATGTCTCTCAAGCACTGAGGGAGGACTGTTTATTATACTTCCCCCAAACCAGCTCCTTTTCTTCCCTGTGGTTTTGCATTTTCCTTCATTACAACAGTGCTTTTTGGCACTTGTTAACGTTCTGTGTCTTGTGACTGTTTTGGATTTTCTGCGCTGTGCGGCTGTGGTCTGGTAGTTTTTGCTCCTAATGTGACTGGCATTGTCAGAGGCATGTCTTGGTGAGATGCATTTCTCTCCAGGGCACCTTTTCTCTCCGTGTCTTGTTCTGATCCTTCCTGTCTTTAGTTTAGCTTGGGAAGTCCTCAAAAGAGGCTCCAGCATGGGAGAAAGGAAGCGGCAAAATTAGTCTTGCCTTCCTGAGCAGCCAGTGGGAATCACCCAAGCTCAAGATGCCCTCTTTACCTCAGAGCAGAAGGAACCCTCAGGGAGAGTATCCAAGCTTTCAGCCTGCAGTTTCCTTTTTACGTTAAACATTTAAGTGTAAGTTTGTAAGCTCTGGCTTGTTTGTCTTCCCTCGCTCCTTAGAGCATTTGAATTCTTATTCCACTGCTACTTGTTTAATAACTCTACCAGTTTCGCTTGATAAGATGTCTTATTTGCTGAGGTGCTCCTCTGGATTGAACACTTTGAGGATTCCCCTTTCCCCCAGAAGTGTGGTTGTCTAATTTTGAAAATGCCCTATGTGATTGTAAGCTGAAACCAAAGCACTAAAGTCCTTGGATAAACAGATGAAATAGCCTGTAGTAAGTCACAGTACCAGTTCTTTTAGGCCAGTAGTGTTTTATCAGTAACTCTACCTGCTCTGCCCTTCAACTGGAGATGCCAAGGATTGAACTCTGAAACTTCTGAGATGCTCCGCCACTCAGGGGGCCATTTCTGCATAAGATTGCTGCCGGTAGCAGCTTGAAATGAAAAGTATGCCCACAGTTGGTTGTACACAAATAGACTCACAGCCTACTTAATGTGAACTATTTTTATTTAGTTTAAGACCTAATTCCTGCTGAACGGAAGAATATAACTTCTATCACTTCAGACTGTAGTCAAGGGCTCAGATGATAGAATTCTCTTCCAAACAAGTAGCTCTACCCAACCCAATTAGAATTTGCTACCTTAGTTCTTAGGCATTTCCATATTTCAGTCAGTTAGTTATAAATGTGATTAATTTGCTTTGACAGATTTTGTTTGGAAAAAAATGGATGCATAGAAAAAGCATCTCCCAACATTGCTTAGTAGCTGGTCCCAAGCTGTTATTTCTTCCTCCCTGAATTCAGCTTCCATACACCCACATAAAGATGTCAATCTGACTGCACTTTGAACAGATTTGTGCCTCTGCATTCTCAGTGTTTTTAAGGAAAGTGGGGAAAGTCAATACAATCATCAGTATCACTCTGCAGTTTCGCAATTCTGTAATTCTCTGATCTGTGCATTTCAAATTGAACTAAGGCTGAGAGAGAAGCTGAACTTGTTTGCCATTACATGGGCTACGCTAAACAGAAAGTGAAAGGTGAACAGTTGGAGCTCCCTGTTCAACAATGAAATGAGATTTTAAAAAGTGAAAATCGCAGTTTGATAAAGTAGGTTTCCGATTTGGAAAGAAGCACTCAACAAAACTAACTTGCATTCCAGATAGGTCCTTTTCTCCTGGTTAAAGTGCCACTAAAGGGTCTGGACTTGGTGAGTTTGCAGAGAGGTTTTTGTGTTTTTCATGAGCAGGGGAGAGTGAACATACCTGTCCCATCTCTTAGGCATATCAGGAACAGTATGATCTGAAAGAAGCACAAAGTTTAGCCTATTATGTGGTTGTAGTGGGAGAATCTGGCCTTGCCTCCATCACCTAAGTTAGGTCAGTTTGCTGACCGTCAATTTAATTGAACTGAGCATTGCATTGTCACAGATTTGGTTCCTTTATCTTCCCATAAGGAGTGTTGGATCAGTTCTATCATTACATTGGAAAGTCTGGAAACTCCCAGGGTTTTTTTACCTTTTGTTTCAATATTTTAAAAAGCAGGCGTTAGACTTTCATTTGGATGGCTCTCTTTTCCATATGCAAACTCTGCGGTGTCCTGAGTTAAGCTGGCTCTTGTGGCTCCTGCAAACAGCTGCAGCTATAAACATGGCTCCATTTAAAACTTTTCTTCCACATGCTCTCCTTGGGAGGAGCCCTTGGCTTAAAATTTCATGTATAGACACTCAGGCTCTGCATGGCAATTGTGTGGTGACTGTTTCCCCCTTCCTACTCATGTTTAATTTAAATAAAGCTAAAAACAGAAGCTGTTTTCCACTCTCAAGTAATTTTACCAGGTTCCCCCCACCTCACCTCCCCCACCCAAACTTGGAATCATGTATGTTTGGGCTGGTGGTGTTTAGTAAGCTCTTACTTACAAAACTGAGAGCCAGCGTAGTGTAGTGGTTAAGAGCAGGTGGATTCTAATCTGGGGAACTGGGTTTGATTCCCCACTCCTCCACCTGAGTGGCAGAGGCTTATCTGGTGAACCAGATGTGTTTCTGCACTCCTACATTCCTGCTGGGTGACCTTGAGCTAGTCACAGTTCTCTCAGAACTCTCTCACAAGGTGTCTACCTCACAAGGTGTCTATTATGAGGAGAAGAAGGGAAAGGAGCTTGTAAGCTACCTTGAGTCTCCTTACAAGAGAGAAAGGTGGGGTATAAATCTACACTGTTGTTTTTCTTACTAGGCTTTTGCTGTGGGGGTGGAAATTATAGAGTTGGGGTCATAGAGTTGGGGTCATCAAGTCCAACCCCCTGCAATGCAGGAACACCCAATCAAATCACTCCCGACATATTCTGAACCAGCCTTTGTTTAAAAACCTCCAAAGAAGGAGACTCCACCACTCTCCGAGGCAGCAAATTCCACTGTTGAACAGCCCTGACAGTCAGGAAGTTCTTCCTAATGTTTACATGGAATGTCTTTTCCTTCACCTTGAATCCATTACTCCGTGTCCTAGTCTCTGAAGCAGCAGAAAACAAGCTTGCTCCCTCTTCAACATGACATCCCTTCAGATGTTTAAACATTTAAACATTTCACCCCTTAACCTACGCTTCTCCAGACTAAACATCCCCAGCTCCCTAAGCCTCTCTTCGTAGGGCATGGACTCCAGACCCTTTACCATTTTGGTCATATCACTTTTTTGAAGTATTCATTTAGGACAGGATAAGCAGCCTTTATGGCCCCAGTGTATGAAAAGATGCAGCATCTTTTTAGTTCTGAACCACCTCAAAGAAGTTCTTGAGATATGGAATGTTTGTGTAAAGTGCTGTCAAGTGACAGCAACCTATGGCAACCCAGTAGGGTTTTCAAGGGAAGAGGCTAAAAGAGGTGGTTTGCCATTGGCTTTCTGCATAGCAACCCTGGTATCCTATGGAAGTCTTCCATCCAAGGACTATGGAAGTCTCCCAGTCCCAGCCAAGGACTAGCCAGGACTGGCTCTGCTTAACTTCTGGGAGGGTCGTAAAGCATTGTAGGGCAACTACATTGCAAATTATGGAGTTGTAAGAATCAGTGCCTGAACGAAGGCCACGCCCTATTATTGCATAGAGTTTTATGCAACAACCCATTGCACAAAGAGGCGCTTGGCACTGGCTTCACCATTCCTCTAGCATGTCTGCCTGCAAATTGGCAGATTAGAAGTGTGCCTGTACACTGCTCGGAGTGGGGCGGGGCGGTGGAGGAGGTGAGTTTGGGGTAGCAGACCCCTTTCCCCTCCTAATCACCTCCCCCCTCTTCTTCAAACCCCACATATCTTCCCTCCAAGCAGCCAGATTAATGTCAGAACAGGGCAGTTTTGAAAAAGCTGCTTTTGCGCCAAAGTGGCGAGGCTTTCCTAGAAGTGTGTTATGGGCCTTTCAGAAAGGCAGACCACGCCCGTCCCTTTTCCCACTAATTTCCTGCTGAAGTCATGCCTTGAAGACTTCTCGAGCCTCCCCCCCCCCTTTGCTGTGTGCTTAACTAACTGCTCAGGAGCCAAGTTTTCTTTCCATGGCACAGCAGCAAAATGTAGGTCCCAAATTATTAGAGAAGGAAATCCTTCCCTGTTAATTCAAGTCCATGTATTGCTACTATTGTTAGCTTTCCCAAGTCTCTCTCCTCCCACTTCTAAGTACTGCTCAAAGTTTATGTGTATGCGCGAGTCGGGATATGCTGTTCCTTGCAGCTCTCTGTTCAGGGTTTTCTTTCATCCAGGCGGTAGCTTGGAACAGTTTGTGAATTCCATTTTCTGTGCACTCTGGCCTGAAAACTAAGCAGTCAATGAGGCAGCTTGCTGTTGAGACCCAGAACATCTGCTATCAAAATCTCTCTTGCAAGAATTGGCAAAATTTGTGGGTTTGGGAATCTCTGTGGCTGTCACACCAGCCCTTGGCTACCTTTGATTTAAAAAAAACATCCAGCATACATTTAAGCCAATCTGTGAATTTAAAAAACCCAGAAAATTTGCAAACACACACATCTGGTAAATCAAAGCAGCAATTCTAAAATTAAATGTTTTTTCAACTATTTTCGTGAATTCAAATACTGAGTTTGGTTTTATTTTCATCTCACCCCTTGTGTAACAACGAACCATTTCCAAGTTGGCTTTTTTCCCTCTCTGAATTAGTGAAAGTGCATGCCCTTCAAATTGTTGCAGAACAACTTGGCACAGAATCCAGAAGTTACCACTTCCTCCAAAATAGAATGGCAAGAGGGCGAAAATTGTCCTTGGAAGATGGGAACTGTAACAGACGCTTTCATATTTCATTCTCCAGGTTAAATGTTCTTTAAAGCAACTGGTGAATTTCATTGCAAGACGGTTCTCCCTCATAGAACTAACTACCAACTTTTGGAATTGGATTAGCCCTGTTTAAGATGTACAGATAGTGAGTGTCTGTGTTGCTGTTCTGCAGGAGTACAGAAACAGCATAAACCACAGAATTCAGTTTCCTCCTGGCTTTCACTTAAAAAAGAAGCAAATTTCTAGAAAGATTGCAAAAACCAAAAAGCTACATCTGAATCAAAGCTTACTTTTTTCAGATATCAGGTATCTGATGAAGGAAGCTTAGACCCTTTATGCATGCAGTGCTTACCCCACAGCTCTCAGCTTTGCAATGGTTTTTCCCATTTATTTTGTTTAAATGGGATTCTCCTGCTGCAAATTGTTCCCAGCTGAGCTGATACATCATTTTACCAATCCATTTTCGTAGATTTCGCCAGTCTATTACTCCAGCAGTAGACTGACAGTGTTAAAGTACATTTTTCAAAAAGCTCTCTCAAGTCACTCTCTCTCTCTGTGTGTGTGTGTGTGTGTGTGTGTGAGTGTGTGAGTGTGTGAGTGTGTGAGAGAAAACCCAATGTGAGCCAAACTCATGCTGTCCTGCAAAGGGAGAGGAAAAGTTGTGCTTTCAGAGGTTTCAGAAACCATGGGGATTCTCTGATCTGAGGTGCGGTGAGTTCAGGAGAGGGGCAAACCTGGGTACCCGGGAATCCAACCCAGGGGGAATGTATCGTCAATGCAAAGGAGATCATATGTGTGTGAATGCTGTAGAATCTCATAAACCTATACCTCAAAAGTCTTTTTGATCTTTAAGGTGCTACTGGACTTGAATCTTGGTGGCTCTTTTACTGCTCTTTAACATGACTATCCCCTAAAGTAAGACAGAAAAGATCTCCCTAACTGTTGGGAGGAGTTTCAAATATTCCACTCCCACAACTAGGAAAACCAGCATGCAAAATAATAGATTGCAGAATACAGAAAGAAAAGAGAAGGGAAAAGTTAACAGTTCTCAGGGCCACAGATGTGGCTGACTTGCGGAAATATACAGAGAAGTAGCAGTAAAACTTTTTTTTTCCTGTCTAAGAGTGATACATTTCCAAGTTGCTGACTAAGAGACCGGCAAGCGTGTGTGTTTAGTTTAGGGAAGGATTGGGTGTGTCCGTGAGGAGGGACCGTGTTTTCTTCTCCCTGAGGAGTAGTTTTGCATTTCCAGGGCTTTGTTTTCCAGTTTTTGTTCAGAAGTTGAGTATTGAATTGGCCAACAGTAGTTATTATTGCTAACTTCTAGTCTGATGGTTTGCCTAACAAAATCCTCCTAGCATTAACACCAGTGGTGTTATGGCAGGAAACTGCTGTGAGGTGAAGCTTTCTTCATGTTCTCTTTTGAATTTCCAATAAAAAATAGAAATTGGCACCACGGTTCAGAATAGGCAGCATGACATAGTGGTTAAAGGGTCAGATTAGGATTTGGGAGAGCCAGGTTTGAATCCCTACTCTGCCATGGAAGTTTGGTGGGTCCTTGCTGATTTTTTCAGGCCCCATGAATATCAGCGTCATTTTCTCCATATTCTCCTCTGCCCCCCACTCCACTAGAAGGGCTTTTGGTTATAATTGGCAAATGACATCACTATAACGTTATAATGCTATAGCAATAGGCTAACTACCGAATGTTTCTTTTGAAAGCCCTCCAGTAGTGGTGGCGGGGAAATGCAGGCACAGGGGAGCAGAACTCTTGAAACAAAAGTTGCAGGGGATGCTCTGTTGCCTTTGCTGATGCCTGCGCATGTGTGGCAGCAGAGAGAGTCACACAGAGACATCACCATCCTAAGATGTAATTCAGTAAGAGTGGAATGCGTGGAGATGACGCACTCCTAGCCAATCACATTCCATTCTTACTGAATGATATCTGGAACAGGAGCAGTGGGGGGAGAGCAGGCGCTGTCTTGCAGGATTGCCCCCCTCCTGTCTGAGCTAGCAGGAGTTCAGAAGCAAGGAGGGGGAGGGAGAGAACACGATCCTGCTGCGCCCACCAACAATAGCTGTCTAGAGCCCATTGTATTGTTTACCACAACGGGCTTTCCTGCTAGTAGCTTTAGAACACTATACCCAGAGGTGGGATCCAGCAGATTCTCACCAGTTCCTGAGAGTGGGTTACTAATTATTTGTGTGTGCCGAGAGGGGGTTACTAATTGGGTCCGCTTTTCCATCTCCACGGCCTTGCCTCCCCGAGAGGCATACTGCCTTTGAATGTGAAGGTTCCATATAGCAATTGCGACTAATAATGTAACTCCCTGAACTGGGTTAATCCCTTTCAGGTACTGCAATTCATTGATTCTCAGCCTTTCGTACCTTTTATCTCACCAGTCTCTATCAAAGAACCTGTGTGTTTCACCATTGCTGTGTTCAGATTTGTGAGTTGGGGCATTTTCTGTAATGTGATGATAATTTAGAAATGACCTGGTGCAAAAAAATTTTGGGGGGTCGTGGTGGGGTGGCTGCCCATGGGGGGGCATCCAACTCAGGTTTTGCCCAGGGCTCAGGTTTGCCTAGGTACGCCTCTGCCCCCTTTGCTGAGGGAGGGCTGGCGAGGGAACCTGTTACTAAAATTTTTGGATCCCACCACTGGCTATACCAATAGGTTAACAATGGTAATGCTATATCGGTACTGCTTCTGATAACCTTGTGGGAGCCCCTAGAAGGATAGAACTTGGGCTTATAGCAACCAGAAAAAAAGTGTTTGGTTTGGATGCAAGAAAATATGAGGTTAGGGGAGACACTTCTGAAGAGCTCTGATTCCATCGAGTTCCAGTCCAACCTCTAACCATGTTGGCTCATTTCACATACATCATGCCTATGCGCCTGGTCACAGCTCACAGCCCTGGGAGGTATGCAGCCATCCACAGACTTTGCAGCACAGGCCTTCGCCATGTTTTTCTCTTGCTGAGGGCTACATTGCCCCTGACATTTTCATTTCAGAAACAGTTTTGGGGTCAAAGTGTGGGGTGGGGTGTGTGGGTAGAATTTGTAAAATTTGCCACCCCTCATTCCATGAATGACAGTGCTGTTCTGTCAAAGAAACTGTGGGATTTGTGCCTCATTGCCCTTGTCATTTTCTCCTCAGAAATCATGTAGGGACCAAAGTATTTGGGAGGAGGGCGGAATTTGAAGGAATTGCTGCCCCCCATTCCACAAATGGCAGTGTAATTCTGTCAAGAGAACAGTGTCAAGAGACACTGTCAAGAGAACAGTTTCTGTCAAGAGAACAATTCTGTCAAGAGAACAGTTTGTGCCACAGTGAGGGGGCGAATCTGGCCAAATTCATTCCGGCACATCTTGCTCAAGAGAATTTCCCACTGGGCTGTGCTCAATGTTGGTTGCTAAGGAATTTGCCCCTTTCTCTAAAAAAGCAACCTTGTGCCTCATTTTCTGCTATCAGCTAAGCTTGGTAGCACTTAGTAGTCTCAATTCACAGCCATGTGTTTTCTGTTTCCACCTTTCCATTTTTAATCCACAAAAATCAGCCTATTAATTTATCAACCCACCTGCTTTGCCATTAAAAGTTTCCATGCAATTTAATATGCCTCTCGTACGAAAGACAGGCTGCCGTTACATCTGAGTGAAATCACAGGTTTCCCAGTATCAGATATTTGTCCCACCTGTCCATTTTTGGATATACAAAAAAGGGGAAGGGGAAGAACCTGTTAGTTAATAACAGGAAAATAGGAAATAGCTTGTGCTATTGGGGGACATTTCCTTCACAACAAATCAACAACAACAAAAGTCTGAGTAATAATTTGAAGCTTGGCTTCACCCATTTCCTGTAAAAGGAGGAAAGTGTGCCAGCCAGATCCCTCTGTTTCCATCCTTGTTGTGATGTAATGCAAGGGGAAAAGGAATCTCCCTTCCCTTTTAGTCTGATTTCCTGCATTGAAAAGTTTGGCCTGGTTCTCTGCATGGCAGAAATCATGGCACTGGTTATTACTGGAAAGGGATAAGTGCGTAGTGGTAAAACACCCTCTGCTCATCAAGCACAGTCAACCCCTGGCATTTCCAATTCAAGCAAGGTAGGAAACCTTTGGCCCAAGTGCCGTGGAGAAAAAAAGATATCTGTCTGTGAAGACGTTGTTTTGCTGGCAAGGAATGGAAGGGAGAGAGATGCAAGGTGTACTTGGCTGTTGAGGAGTGGGAGGGAAATTGGGGCCCCAAGGTTATAGGGAGTAGAAATGGTCCCGATGTGCGAAGAGATCCAAAAATCAATGCACTTCTGCCTCTCCTGCTTTGAGTTCTTCCAGAGAAATTGTACTGAACAAGTTTTCACATGCTATGAAGTGGGAGAATTGCAGGAATGCACTATGATGCTCTGCAGAAGCTACACAAAAGGTAGACCCAGAGGCCTGTCTGTATTGTGCTTGCTATCCTACCCTTTCTCAGCTGGAGCCAGATTCAGGGCAGCCAACACAAAATAATAATGCAAAATACAATATTCCATATAAAATGGAATGGGCAACAACAATTGCATCACTTCGGGTGCCATTTCCAGGCCCCAGTTAGCCTAAAAAATGTCCTTTTCCCACCCATCATAAGCTAATTAAACAAACAAAGCGGGGCGAAAGAGGGGCTGATGTTGTAATGTGAAAATGGCATTAAGTTCCGACTGCTATATCAAGATGGAGTGAAGCCAGGTGGAGAAGGATACACATTTATCCCTGGCTCAGCCAATGCCGTGTTGTTTATTTACAATCCACCGCTCCTCCAATGAGCTCAAGAGGGCTTACAATGACAAGAAGAAGCCACAGCAGCATCCACGAGATATTAAAACCCACACCAAAATCCAACCAATATTGCAGAAATGAATCTACTCTACTAACAAACCACAGAATGCAATTGAGGGTCACCTCTTTCAAAAGGTTCCCCAGAGAGAAGAAACACATAACTAGGGCCGTTTCATACGGCCAAAGCTAACAGCGATGGCGTCGCCAAATTGCGTACTTGTCACAGCGTTCACACAGACGAAGACTCTTGGTCCGCAGCCCACTTGCCAAAAATGTGGCAGTTACTGAAGCTGAGCGGCGTCTTCGCTGACGTTAGCGCCTGGCACTTAGCGGCGTGCAGGCCCGGCGTCATGCCCAACGCAGCAGTGCGATGGACAGCGTGACTGCCCTGATGTCACCGCCCGTCCCAATCGTCGGTGCTCCCTCCCAGCTACTGTCAGTCCCAGTGCATGGGTCTGGGAAAGGTGCTTGGCCATGCAGGAAACGCGCCAGGGGACAAGCGTGTGTGTGTGTGGGGAAAAGGTGACCCAACTTGGCACCGTCTGGCAGTCGCCATTTGAAGAGCGGCTCCCTTGCTGACTGTTAGCGCAGTCGCGGCGTCACGATGCGTCACAGGGGAAAAAAAGTGGTTTAAAGTTTTTTTCTGAATCTGGCGTCTTGGCGCCCGGTTTAAGCGTTTCGCTGACGGCAGCGAATCGCGCTTTTCGCCGCTTCGCGGCGATGCGGCAGCTCGCTATGGCAGTTCTTTACGTTTCCGGCGTCATAATGGCCCCGCCCGTCAAAGGAAGCGGCCTGAGATAGGTTTGCTCCAAATAGAGCAAGATCAGAGCTTAGCTGGAAAAAGCTCAAAAGCACCTCGTGATATGATAGAGCTAGAAATAATTGGCACGGCTGATTCCAATCAAATGCCATTTGGCACTAAGCTCCTAAGAGCCCCATTAAAGGCAGCGAGTTTAATGTTCTTCTCTTGGGTGGTTGATCATATGAATTAAGAAACAGTTTTTCCAGAGAGTCAAAAGCATTTTGAAAGGGCAGCTGATGCTCACGGGGTATGCATTTGTCCTGTTTTCCCCTCCGCTAGGTAAATTTTGCAGGGTAGTTGCTTTTTTATAATAATAAGCTTAGGGATATCCAACTGGATGGACATACCAACCAAACACATTCACCCTCCATGACCCTGCTGACATTTCATCTGAAACCTTTTTTCATACAAAATGGTGATCACATGTATTGGGAATGTGCACCTCAAGTAAGCATGGCAGCTACTCCCAAATGTAACATCTGAAAAGGGCATTGCGTTGTTTGAAAACTCTGTTTTGATCAGGGTAGGGCCGAAGCAACAGGAGGATATAGCCTGGGAAGGAGCACCTTGCTCAAAACTCTTTCAACATGATTTCAATAAAAATCTTAGAAGGAACAGATGCGGACAGTCTACGAACACAGAATGACAATGGAAAGCACCACGAGTTGGCTCCCTCGATTTCTCTGCATGGTGTAGTGGTTAAGAGCAGGTGGATTCTGATCTGGAGAACCAGATTTGATTCCCCACTCCTTCTCCTGAGTGGCAGAGGCTTAACTGGTGAACCAGGTGTGTTTCTGCACTCCTACATTCCTGCTGGGTGACCTTGAGCTAGCCACAGTTCTTCAAAACTCTCTCAGCCTCACCTACCTCACAAGGTATCTGCATGGGCTCACTGCACATTTTCTGTGTGATGTCTGTTTTGAACATTGCACATAGCAGTTTTGTGATTGTGAAGCAACCACCTGTGCTGTAGGAAGGGCCAGTTTTCTGGCCAAGTCATCCAAGGACTGCTTCAGAGATAACGCAGTTAGGAAGAGGTCGATGCACCACAGGCTTGTAGCCTGCTAGAACCTTGCAAGAGGAAACGATATGGCACAGTGGTGTGACAGAATGGACCACACCACTTCAGACTACAGGGGAAGGATTTCAGCTCTTGGATGTTCCTCATTAAAAAATTCATGCGAGCCAGAAATCAAGTCAGCCAAGATATAGAGACCCTAGCCCCTCCCCTTGTTGTGCTAAGTTTCTGTGTGCAATCTTAATCTTATTTCGGCTGGTCACTGCAAGTGGTAACGACAGGCGCCTTTACTGCAAACCAGGAACAATCCATTCTCCTTCTGCCACTCAATGGTAGATAATTTCATTCATAAGTGTCCTCCATAAACAACAGTATATAGATGACTTTTGACGTTCTTTCCAGCTCCGTTACTATGTTTTGTCCATCCAAGTCCTGCTTGGTTTTTTGTTTTGTTCTGTTTGCCAAGCCAATTATGGAACTAATAAGAAGAGAGCATTCCCAGCCCCTCGCCATTCCCTTCTTTTAAACTTTAGACCAGTTGCTGCTACAGAGGGACCACACCCGGCTTGTTATTGTGGAGTTCAAACGTTTAAAAGGTGGGCGCTTTCTATATTTTCCCTTGGCCTTTCGCCCTGATTTTAATGACAGCACATTCATGTGACATCAACTTTGCTGGCCAGACCCTTGGATGAGAAGCTTTCTATAAATAACTTCACTACTAAATGACACAAAAAAGAAGAGGGAAGAGAGAAAGCGGTTGCTGCTGACCCTGAAAATTTCAGCATTGCCTCATCCATGTAACCAGATAGGTCAACTGAGTTTTAAAGTCAGTAGCGCCCGTTTCTGTTTTGTACTTAAAGTGTCTGGTCTTATTCATTTCATCCTTCTTATGCTGAGGAGAGCAAAAATAGGCACACATTCAAATTATGACAAAATTCACATTCCATCTTGAAACTGGTGGTTTCGAAAGGGCCAGAACACGAAAGTTGTGTTTGTTTTGGGTGAACCAAATTTGTCTTGGGCAAAAAAGAGGCAGATAGTTTACAGTCCTGATATTCAGAGGCTTGAGAATCATCTGTAGTTCTTCTTCATGTTGGAAGAAAGGGACTTTACGCTGTTTCCTGCCTCAACCTATAGAGGGGTTTTTTACTAGATAGCCAGTGACTAGAAAGGGACCTAGGAATTTGTCATCTTTATCATGCTGATCCTGTCCTTTGAAGTAGACTGATACACTTACTTCCTCCCTTGCTTCCGCCTTCTTCTCAGAACTCTCCATCTTACTTTCACCATGCCTAGGGAGTGGATGCATGCCTCGAGCATCCGTCTCCATCCAGCTAGAATAGAATAGTTAGTGAACCTATCTCTTCATCTTTCTATCGAGAATGGAGTTCACTAATAAATACTCTTTTTAATAGATTAGAAACTACAAACTACTCTGACTTTCTTTTGTGCCTAAGCTTGTTCTCTCGACCAAGCTCACCACGAGGTAAGCTCCACTGTGTTTAGCCTCTGAGCACTCTGCTCGATGTGCAAAGGGAAAACATACATGAGGTGTCGTTTATCCCAATGTGGAATCTGCCCCCTATTTTATGCATAGAAGGTTCTGAATCTAGCTAAAGCTTTGTAGCTAAATCTGGCAGAAGATAACCAGCGGCAGAGCATTTTCAGTGGTGGCACCTCAACTTATAAGAACAAGAAGAGTTGGATTTATATCCCTTCTTTCTCTCCTGTGAGGAGACTCAAAGGGGCTTTCAATCTCCTTTCTCTCCCCCCCCCAACAAACACCCTGTGAGGTAGGTGGGGCTGAGAGACCTCTGAAGAACTGTGACTAGCCCAAGATCACCAGGCTGGCATGTGTTGGCTCAAGTGGCAGAGTCCGGAATCAAACCTGGTTCTCCAGATTAGAGTGCACCTGCTCTTAACCACTACACCATGCTGGCTTTGCAGGGCTGTTCCCTTCGAGGCTTGCTTGATCCCACACTACTCTCCTTTAGGCACCTGACCAAAGCATTTCTGTCTACTCAGTCTTTTAATGACTGAGGGCACTTTCGCACATGCGGAATAATGCAATTTCAACCCACTTTCAATACACTTGAACAATTGTTTGCAAGTGGACTTTGCTATTTCACACAGTAAAATCCAGCAGCCAAGTTCATTGAAAGTGGATTGAAAGTGCATTATTCTGCATGTGCGAAAGTTGATCTTTTAACACCATTTTATAATAATAGCCCCAAACCTGTCCAATTCATTTTTAGCTGCTCAATGTTCTATGTTTTCATACTCTGGCCAGGTTTTTATCAAGAACTTTTACTGCTTTATGGTTTTATTTTGTAAACATTTTGTGAACTGCCTCAGGCTGGTTCCCTGTAGAGGTGGTCTAGCGTTTTCTAATCAAGTAACTAAATAAACCTCCACTTTCTCTAACCCAATAGAACCCTGTAGCCATTCATAATGTAAAAAATTAACTGAGTGAAACTCTTACCATATTTGGAGCGAAGAGACAAAATCTCGCCAAATACAGAAAGCAATTAAAGGGGAAGTAAAATATTGAACAGACACGTACCTTTAAAAAACCTGTCCTATTGATTCTACATATGAGATATGACTTAGCCTATCTGAATATCATCCTGCTTACACAGCTTTCAACTCACCAGATGAGCCAGTTTTATACACCAGCGACAGGCCTCAGGTTAGGAGGGGCCCCCCTCAATACCAAATCATTAATAACCTTTCTATGACGCTTCTTAAACTTAGAGCCAGCATGTGTGTGTTTTTCTTTTTTGTATTGTGACTTTCTTTTTGTCTTTAAGATACTTATTTTTGTGACGTTCAATAAGTCTTAGACAAATAATTCCCCAGGAAATGAGTGCCAAAGATTGCACTGAGAACCTCATGGGTTGCATCCAGTGACCCGCGGGTGCAAGGATCTTTGCTTTCTTCCCTTTTCTCCAGTAGTCATTTCCAGCACCAGGGAAGCTAATTCCCAATGCCACAGGACCCATGCAGTTATTTTCATGCACGTCAGGGAGCTATACTAAGAAGGGCAAAAGTGGGAAATTGCTTCTGGCCCATAGACTATTTCTTGGCCATTTTATTCATTCACTTCATTTATACACTGCCTTTCTCCTAAAGAGGCACATACTGTTGTCATCTCCCACATTTTAACCTCATAACAACCCTTTGAGATAGATTAGTCAGAGATCCGGTAGCTGGCCAAAAATAATTCAGCAGGCTTCCATGGCAGGGTGGGGATTCGAACCTGGGTCTCCCACACCCTAGTTTGACAAACTAACTATGCTGTACTGTGCTGATTCTCATTTTAGGCTGCTGAGCATGGTTCTGTGCTATTTATATGGGCCAGGCTTCTTTTTTATGGTTCAGTTTAATCGTGGTAGTTTTATTGCGATTGTTTATCTTGTGTTTTTATTTTATTGTTTTCACTTAGTAAGCTGCCACAAGCAGGTCTCTGGAGAGATGGCAGGCACATTTTCTAAATAAATAAAAAGTTCATGGGCACGATCTATTGAAATCTTCTCTTGCACAGTCTGTGGTGAAATGCATCTGTCCATTAGCATGTAACCCCCATTCATTTCAGTTTTGAGTTTGCACAAGAAAATGCCTGGTGGAATGTAGGTCTCTGCTGTAAACAGAGACCTGCATTCATCCTGCGGACCATCATCAGTTTCGGGTGTTGTGTGGTTTCCAGGCTGTATGGCCGTGTTCTAGTAGCATTTTCTCCTGATGTCTCACCTGCATCTGTGGCTGGCATCTTCAGATCCTAAGATGCCAGCCACGGATGCAGGCAAAACAGGAGAAAATGCTACTAGAACACGACCATACAGCCTGGAAACCACACAACACCCCAGTGATTCCGGCCGTGAAAGCCTTTGACAATACATCATCAGTTTATTGGTGAAAGAGTTAATGGCTGGAATCAGCTGGGTGTTGTGGATTTTCCAGGCTGTGTTCTGGTAGTTTTTGTTAATGGAGAGAAACACATCTTACTGTGACCTGCCTCTGAAGATGCCAGCCATAGATGTGGGCAAAATGTTAGGAGCAAAAACTACGAGATCTAGGTCGCAGAGTCCGGAAAACCCACAACACACATCAGTTTTCTTGGGAACACAGCCTAAGCAGGACTTGAAGAGAGCAATTAAGCTCTTGGGGTCATGTTAAAAAAAATCAGCCAATCCTTTTTTCTTTGGTTAGATATCCCAAGCCATAGATAACATTCAAGGGGTCCATCCAGGCTGACTGTGCATCGCAGACAAGAAAATCCCAGCAAAGTCTCTGCCCCAGCCAGCCATACAAATGACATCATGGCAAGAGAATTTGTACTGTACAGAAAGCTTCCTGCTGGTTTGCATTAGCTTCCCTGAGTAGACACTTCCCATGGAGTCAGAGTGAAGATTTACCAGCTTGAAAATAAACAGGCAGCCGGGTAGGGAGTTCACCGGGTGTCAAGAAAGCGTCTTGAGCATAGAAGATGGAGCACAGGCCTTTTAAAGCCACTTGGAGTGGATACACATCCATCTTGGGCCCTTGCCACACCTCTCAGTCCTGTCAAGCCAGTTTTACTCAGTCTGCACAAATGTTAAACCCTTTCCTGGAATGCACCAGGAAGACCCTTCCCCCTACTGTCAAGAGAAAGGCTAGACCAGTGATGGCAAACCTTTTTGAGACCGAGTGCCCAAATTGCAACCCAAAACCCACTTATTTATCGCAAAGTGTCAACATGGCAATTTAACCTGAATATTGAGGTTTTCGTTTAGAAAAATGGTTGGCTCCAAGGCGTGCGTTACTCAGGAGTAAGCTTGGTGGTAGTCGGTGGCTTTGCTTTGAAGCAACCGTGCAACTCTTCCAACGGGTGAATCATGACCCTAGGAGGGTTTACGCAGAAACAAGCCCCATTGCCAGCAACCGAGCTTACTCCCAGGTAAAGGATTGTGCTTTAGTTCTTCGCATGAAAATCAGTGGGGTTTAACAGCGCTTAACAGGGTTACCTACACTGCTTCCCCAAAACTAGGATTCAATGGTGTTGATGGTGAAGTAACCTTGAGTGCATTCCACAGCCCGGGCGATGGGCCAGATGCATCGGCGGAGACTTTATCTTTGCGCGGGAGATGAAGACTCCGTTCCCATGGGAAGCAGGAAGGGGGGATGGGGTGAATGGTGTTATAACCTGTGCTTCTGGCGGGAAGTGCCATTCCTGCCACTGCGTGTACTTGAGCTTTCTAAGATGTCTTAATAAATGGACTTTTACTCCCAAAGCCTTTTATTTCTGCGTCTATGGAATTCCTTACAGTCTTATGTTTAATGCTAATAATCGAGCCCAGTGGCCCAGGTCAGCCTAGATGTGTGTGTGTGGGGGACTCTGTGCATGCCCACAGAGAGGGCTCTGAGTGCCACCTCTGGCACCCGTGCCGTAGGTTCGCCACCACTGGGCTAGACTAAACTCTCTCCCCCCAGGCAATTTGGTTTTGCACATGAAGGAAGTTGAACATTGGGAGATGGAGGAATGAACATTCAAGCAGGCAGCTTCCCCCACTGTCTAGCCATGAAGCACTGCAAGCCAAGGGAAGGTTTTCCACAGGGCACTCATAAACCTTGGGAGCCTGAAAGCTCCAAACAAGGTATGATGCTCTCCTGCTGCTTCCCTTCCTAGTTCTGAACTTCCCACCACTTATAACACACCTAAAGATGTTCTCAGCACTGCAGGTAACCCAGAAGGAGAATAGAGCGCCAGAGGATCGGAGTAGGAACAAGCTGAAGTTCTTTTTGCCAATGAGACCCCACGCACACAGATCCCTCCCTGAGAAAGGGGAATTTCCGCACGAGTTTAAGTTTGTGTGCATTTATTCCTCTACATTTTTGTAAACTGTAATTGAAATAAAACATAAACATTCATTTAACAGACAAATACAAAACAAATTCAATTTGACCCAAAGGAAAGAATGCTTGTACATGAAAGTACAGTGGCGTAGGAGGTTAAGAGCTTGTGTATCTAATCTGGAGGAACTGGGTTTAATTCCCAGCTCTGCCACCTGAGCTGTGGAGGCTTATCTGGGGAATTCAGATTAGCCTGTGCACTCCCACACACACCAGCTGGGTGACCTTGGGCTAGTCACAGCTTCTCGGAGCTCTCTCAGCCCCATTCACCTCACAGGGTGTTTGTTGTGAGGGGGGAAGGGCAAGGAGATTGTAAGCCCCTTTGAGTCTCCTGCAGGAGAGAAAGGGGGGATATAAATCCAAAACTCTTCTCTTCTTCTTCTATACTTTCTATTCTTATAATGTATAATTCTATTTTCACTTATTCTTTCCTTTTCATTTTAGTGGACTTCTCCTTCAGCTACATGACACCTTATATATTATATGACACCTCCTTGATCTGAGGTTGCAAATGCTTTAGCAGACCAGGTGCTCGGGAGCAGCAGCAGAAGGCCATTGCTTTCACATCCTGCATGTGAGCTCCCAAAGGCATCTGGTCGGCCATTGCGAGTAGCAGAGTGCTGGACTAGATCAGGGGTAGGGAACCTGCGGCTCTCCAAATGTTCAGGAACTACAATTCCCATCAGCCTCTGTCAGCATGGCCAATTGGCCATGCTGGTAGGGGCTGATGGGAATTGTAGTTCCTGAACATCTGGAGAGCCGCAGGTTCCCTTCCCCTGGACTAGATGGACTCTGGTCTGATCCAGCAGACATCTTCTTATGTTCTTATATATTCATCTTTTCAACTAACAGAAGTTTACTACACACGGTAATAGGGGATAATCAGTTCCTCATTTAATGTTCGACCGGTGAGATATTTACATCATTAACCTTAGAAATATATTTAGTCCACAGTTCCCAGTTTATAAGTTTCCTCTGGTAATGCTCTTATTTGGTGCTCCAGACTGCCAATTACATATAGTGGCTGAACTTCCTTTCTCCATTATTCCTCTATGTTGCACCTCTTTTCTTTCAGGCTGCAGACATTTCTGGCGGTGTCTCGTTTTTGTTTTCATCTGTTTTTAATCCTGCCCTCCCTGTTTTTAATCCTGCATTTCATCTGTTTTTAATCCTGCCCTCCCTCCCCAAAACTCAGAGGGATGCACCTTATTCTCCCTACCACATCGTTCTCCTCTCCTCTGTTTTGTCCTCACAACAACCTTTTGAGGTAGTTTAGGCCAACAGAAAAGGGCTGGCCCAAGGCCACCCAGCAAGCTTCCATGGCAGAGCGGGGACTCAAACCCATGTCTCCAAGATCTATGCCAGACCCTTTAGCTGCTACACTGTGCTACCTCGCATAGGTCAAGAAACCTTGCCTTGGTGTTGCTTATAAATGAAAAAAGATACCAAGGATGTGGAGGAAAGAGGAGAAGAGACCAGTCTGTCATTATCAGAACACATTTTTATGCAGTTGGGGTCATACTGACCTGCTCCAGTTACTGTTCCCTCCCCCCACCCAGGGACAGAGCACAACCCCCCAGTGGTTCTTGGACTTTTGGCTGGTGACAGGGGTTAGAGAATCCACCTCCTTGCCCTACAGTAACTGGGGAGTTGGTGGCTAGTTCTCTCTGGCAGCAAGTTCCTTCCTGGTGACTGTGGCTAAACTGGGCCTTCCCCTTGAGAATGGTGTTCTTCCAAGAAGAAAAAGCACTACACAATCAGAACCGTGTGTAGCTTCTTTGAATTGTAATCAGAAAGCTACAGGGAATCAGTGCAGATAATTGTGGCGTTGAGGCAGCCTATTGGCTAGTGTCCATGCCCGGAACCACCCAGCTCTGTCTCCAATGCTCTTGAAGTTTAGCACAGTTTTAAAGATCTCTTCTGGGGGTGGAGGGAAGGTGGCATTCTTAAATGTTAAGGATGAAGAAAGATGCTTGTGCACAGAAGAGGGGAGGAGAGGGCTGAATTCAACATCTAACCTCCTTCTATGTTGATATTAGAAAGGCAATTTGTGCCATGGATAAAGAACTTGTTGCGTGTGCTCTTGAAATACCACATTTGTGGTCACCTCAAGAAGAGAGGTTGCAATCCTGTCTAGGGTTGCTAACTTCCAGGTGAGGCCTGGAGATCTCCTGGAATTATGACTGAACTCCAGACCACACAGATCAGTTTCTCTGGAGAAAATGGCTGCTTTGGAGGGTGGACTCTATGGCCTTGTACCCCGCTGTGGCCCCTTTCCTCTCCAAAATCTTCAGGAGTTTCCCAACCTGGATCTGGCAACCCTACTCCCCTGCTGGTGGCCAGAAGGGACCAGGCAACCCTACTCCTGCTGGAGAAACAACGGCCCCTTCTGCACAGCACAGGCAGAGTGGGTTGCAGTTGGGATAAATTACCCTCTCTCCTGTTTACCTGTTTGCATGCTGAACAGAGCCTGTGGAACCCAATGCGAGTTGCAGGGAGGTGTGTTTTTTGTATGGTAGCTGTGTAGCTTGGCTGTGTAGCTTGGCTGTGTAGTTACGCAGACAGGCATGCATGCCCCCCCCCCCCCAGCCATGCTGCTGTCCCTGCAACCCTGCGTGGCGACGCAGCTGAGAGGCAGGACTCCTACCAACAAAGGGAAATGCGCTGATTAAAGCGCTTCCTGGGCAGCTGTTCACTCACGAGCGACTGCAACCTGCGGTGAAACGAAAGAATTGTGGATAGTGTGATTCTCAAAAAAAAGTTTCGGGGGACTTAGCACAGGGAAGCCTGGCTTTAGAGGTGGGAGCCATGCGAAGTCCCCCTCCCCGGGGTGGGTTTTTCCCCATCCCCAGCCCAAATTTATTGGCCTGTGCGGAAGGGGCCTATATTTTTTCCAACGTAATTAATGAGCACAGAGTCCATCTTGTGCACTTCAGCACAAGTGAAAAATATTTATTGTCGTTCATTAGAACTCACTGTTCATTCAATGCTGCAAATTATTAATTTAATGCTTAGTAATTAAATACTAAGATGTTTGGCCGAGTCACTCCGAGTGCTTGCAGCCTGGGTCCTTCAGAAAGGGTGGCCTGTGTGCTCTTTATTGTCACAACCAAAATAGTTCCTTTGCAAGATGGTTGTGTGGGAGCCCAAGGATTATTCAGCGGAAGCTGGACCGTGGCCTAGCCAGCCGGCTTTTCATGAACTAATTGCTTAATTAAAAAATCTCTGCCCAGCTGCCTGTTTACCACAGCTGGTCTTACCCATTTTTTTCTCTTTCAAGCTGAGGTGGGGCTCGCTTCCTCAACAGACATTGCACAGGGCTGCCGTCTGTTCCGTTTCCTGCCCCTGCCGAGCATGCTCAGATCCTTAGAAAATGCTCACCCATGCACACAAAAGTGAGATGCTCAGCTCTCCCCTTTCTGCCACACATAGAACAAAACATGAGAAAGGAGTTTGGATATTTAAATTACTGTGTGTGTGTGTGTGTGTGTGCATAGTTGTGAGTAATCTGGAGCTCAGTGCATTCAATTTTTTGTTATGCTTACAGTGCGGTCTATCAAATTTTCATCCTGCCCTCGCTCCAATGAGTTCAGTTCTCCCTACCTCTAAATTATTATTTTATTTCATTTATTCCATTTGCCGTCCTTCACCTTGCAGGCTCAGGGTGGTTTCTAACACAACATAATTACAATAAAATCAAGATTTAAAAACAATTGTAAGTACCAGAACACTTCTGCTATTCCCAGGGGACATTTTTCCACCGGGGAGCAGCCTCTCTGGGTCCAGAGACCTTCACTGAAAATCCATTACACATTTTTGTTGCAATTTTTTTTTTGCACTGTAACGTATTTCAGTGGAGCCTTTGCAAGTCAGCCAGTGTTCCTGACTCCCATTATCTTCCATAGGTGTTCAAGCATCTCCCATTGTTTCTAATGGGTGATCCTGTCATTCCATTTGGTGCATCTCCTTAGCTATACCTCTCCTGTAGAAACAATGCCTGTAGAAACATACTATACATATGATGCCGGATTAGCTAGCCACTTGTGACGGGGAAAAGTATTCTTTAAATTAAGTTTCTCTTTCGACTGCCACCTGATTGAGAACAGAAACTATTTGAATGAATGTAAATTTCACTTTTTGCAATGTACTTCCTGGGAGATTTATTTGTAGCACTCTGTATCTTTCTTCTAGATTGGGAAAACTCTACAATATTAACCAAATATCCCAATATTTTGGACATGGATAATTCTGCCCTGGCAGAGAGAAGTGAGAGGGTTATCACCTTACTAGAAGTCTGGGTCAGCCAGCATGATGTTGTAGTTAAGCGTGGTGGACTCTAATTTGGAGAACTGAGTTTGATTCCCCACTCCTACACATGAAGTCAGCTGGGCTATGACAGTTCCCTCCAAACTCTCTTGGTCCCACCTACCTCACAAGGGAGAGGAGGGGAAGGAGTTTGCCAGCTGCCTTATTGGTCGAATCCCCACTTGAAAATTGCATGCAGATCCAAACCTGTTTGTTGTGAAACCGTGTCCTCTTCATCGGAGTTTCTCCCTCCCCACCGCAGTGAGCCCACAGCAGACACATCCGGTTTCAGAACTCTTAGCAATCCCCACCACCAGGGGATCTCGCTTCTCCGGTCTTCCCCTGATTGGCTGGCATCCTTTGATGGGGCGGGACCTCCCCCCCCCCCACAGAAAATTTCCCAGTTTTGGCATGAACAAAAAACAACCGTGTAAACGTCACACGTTTATCTTTAGGAATGCTTATGCTGCTCAATGTGTTACCAGTGATTTTTCACGTTTTATCGTTTAAACATTTGATCGGTAGATGGGTGGACGGTCCCTTGCGGTTGCGCATGCGTAAAAACATGATCAAATGGTAAACCTGGAAACATCCTGCGTGCGCATTGCATCAGCACAGGGAGCAATGATTGGTTCTGTAGTAATGCACCGCTGACCCAGCAGCACCGTGGTCGAGCGCTGGAACACCCTCACCGGCTCTGACCTTCTGGTCGCTGCCCCCCCCCTCCTCATCCCCTATAGTCCGCGGGTCATGAACTGTCTGGCTCAGTCACCGGGCGCAGGGACAATGGTCTGGCCCCCAGGTGAGGATTAGGCTCAGACGCTTACGCTCCTCTCCGCACGTAGCCAGGTGAGATCATGCATCACATGATGATCTCGCGACCGCCCGCTCTGACGGAACTCCATCCGTTCATCCCTTCTGCGCCCGATAGAATCACAATAAAGGTGCCAGGAACCAGCAGCGGGAGACTTCGCTGGAACGGACCTCCGGCGCTCCGGCTGCTGGCGATCTCCACCAGATGTTATCTCGGCGTCTCGTCGTTCTTTAAGCTGACCGCGTGGAGTGGAGCTTCAAGCTGGTGCGAAACCGGAATCTCGAACCTCCACCCTGCTCACCGTCGCCTGGGAAAGGGCCTTGATGCGAAGTCCGCTGGATGGTAGCATCCAGGGACCACCGTTTGATGTCGCCTGTCCTCTGGATGCGGCGCGTCAGAGACTTCAGCGTCTAGGACACTCTCTAGATCCGGCGGAACACGGTGAGTATGGGAGCTTGCAAAGCAGGGCTTATGACAAGCCGTTAGCGAACTGGCGTTAGCGAAAATGCGGCAAGATCTCCGTGAGAGGGAGCTGCGCCAAATTGGTTGAGAGATTGAAGCTCAATGTCATGGTACCCGAAGGGGACATTGAATCTTAGGACTGGAAAACATCGGGCACTCTTAGCACAGAGCCTTGCTTGGCGCCCGATGTCCACTGCTACTGGCGATGGAACAATGTTAATAGCCATCAGCCTGCAGACCTATGAAACTTCGCGCCTTGCTGTAGGCAGCCCTCCTTTCGATCTTTCACCTTCAATTTCAACCCGGAATTTTCTCTATTACTACCGCTAAATTGGGCGCCTGTCCTCCTTCTGCCCCCCTTGCTCCTCGCCCATTTCAAATTCTCAGCGGCTCCAGCGCTACTCCTGCTCCGCCTTCGTTTTCCGGCCACGCACCTCCCGTCAGCCACGTAATGGTAGCGGGTTTCAAAACTCTGCTTAGGCATTATTAGCCCACGATCTGCGAAACCCTGGCCGGAAGAGCGATGCCACGATATTCTGCGCATTATTGCCCGTCCATTTCACAGATACGAGGAGGATGGCATTGTTAACCGAGTTGTCGAGTACGCCCCTTAAGCTATAACATCCTCATTGAGCTCATAAGCGATGCGGAATGTAGAGTCACTAACCCCTACATTAAGAGGGCATGCTAGAGACGATCATGGGAATCATAATGGTTCGGACGACTGGGCTCCTGCTCCGCTGCTCCTGGGCCTCGCGCCAATTTGTGATCTGGGGCGAGTTCCGCCAGCAGTGCTTCAGCAAGGCAGCCTCGGCGGCGCCTACCGCCGCTGCAACTTCACGGCCGATGCCTTCAGTAACCCCAACAATCAGATTATCCTACCTGGGAATTGCATCCATACGATGCAGCCTCGAGTCGCCTACAAGGCGTTTGTCAAAGGTTCATGCCGGCCAGCCCACCCAGGCTTCTCCACCATCGGCAAAACCCCAAGAGCCCTCGCCGAGTTTGTGGTAGGCTCCAGGAAGCTCTCAAAAGGCAGGTTGACAGCGAGGAAGCCCAGAGGCGAACTCCTTAAGCATCTTGCCAGGAGAGCGCCTCCGCTGAATGCGCAAAGCAGTCACAGGTCTGAAGTAGGAACCTGAACTGGCCGACGTGCTTAAAGCTTGCCAGATGTCGGGTCTTTCACCCTACACAGACCTCTAACCGCAGCCCTCTCCATTGCTGAAACGGCCGAAGCGGGTGTTTCAGTTGCCACCAGTCCGGACACCTCATTAGAGATTGCAGGCTACCCAGTAGGGGCCTGCAGCCACACCGGGGGGTCTCCCCAAGGAGAAGACCCCAGGGAGGTCCGTCCCAGACCTTCTCACCTTTAAACAGGAACTATCCCTTATTGCGGGGCCACTGACCGCAAACTTGCCGAGACCCAGCGCGCACCCAATGTGGGCGGGTGTCCTCAGGAACAACCTCCGCGGGGCAGCCGCTGCATTGAGCTCCCTCGCCCCAAGGCATCCATGCGCCCGCTTCACACACAGTTCAGGGCCCAGGTAAGCCCAGTTGCAGAGAGCTCGGCTCGACCATCGGCGAGTGACGAAGGCGGCCTGATCAGTGGCGGCTGGGGCACATTTAGCACCTGGGAAGAGGAAGGGGAGCGGAAGGCCGCGGAAGCCCCAAATTTCGAGGCGACAGCTCTTCGCCCTCCCATTGCCATGGGAATTTCGAGGCGGAGTAAGCCAGCCCCACTGCCCTCCCCTCCATGGACCACCAAGACGGTATGGGTAGAACAGTGGCCACTGCCCAGAGAATTGACTGCCATGCACCGCTTCGTGGAGGAACAGCTGGCTGCAGGCCGCATTGAGACCTCAACATCACCATGGAATGCGCCTGTCTTTGTGATGCAAGAAGTGGCGATGGCGGTGCTACTGGGATCTCAAGATGAAATGCCTGCATCAACCCATGGGCCCTCTTCAATCACGGTTTACCCAGCCCCAACCTTATCCCCTCCCGGACTACCAGGTCCTGGTTGTTGACCACAAGAAAGATTGTTTCTTTGTATTCCCCTCTCTCGAGGCCGGTACATTTTAAACTTTCCGCGATTGCGGTGCTTAATCATCAGCAGCCCATGGCGAATGCCAATGGAAAGTATTGCCCCAGGGGATGCTCAACAGTCCCCACCTTGTGTCAGTTTTTTTGTCCATCACGCCCTATAGCCCGTTTACAGCCAAAGCATCCGAATATAATCATCCATTACATATGGATGATATCCTAATGGCGACCATCCCCGCAGTGGATAAGCTGCTGGCGGCACGGTAAACAGTCAGGCCTATACATGGCTCGAGAAGGTGCAAAGAGCGAGCCATTCTTGTATCTGGGGCATAAACTCCTCCGCCTACTCACCCTGTCATGCAGAGATGCAATCCGGAACACACCCACCCTCACTCCAGCTGCAGCAGCTGCTCGGAACCCTCAACTGGGTCCGTCCTTTCTTTGCCCTCACTACCCCTTTGCTCAGCCCCCTGTTCTCGCTACTCCCACTGCGCCAAAGCCAGGAGACAGGATCAACTCACCCAGAAGCACAAAGGCGCCTTTTCGGGCGGTAAGGGAGGTCCTAGCCGCCCGATGGGTGGATCGGGTCCCCCTCAAAGTCAACTCTCTCCCTCTTCCTCTTGAACACTCCCCTCTCCCAGCGAGGTCTAGGGTACACCAGGCCGCGCAAAGCCTTCTTGGTGGTGGCTCTACCTACCTCGCGTGCCCATAAAAATCTCTCCACTCGGGCCAGCTTCGCGCCCAGATCTCATCAACCAAAGGCGTCCAGCGCACCATGGTAATGGTGGGGTGGGACCCGAAAAAAAATCATCATGCCTCTAAACAGAGCAGAATTCCAGCATCTCTTCAGGCGGCTTCTTCACCCCTCCAGCTGGCCTGGAGGGATTTTGCGTCAGGGGAGATCTCTTCCACCTCCCCGGATCCTGGCCTCACTCTCCTCCACTCTGCCCCTGTCCCGTTAGGCCTCTGTCCCACTCCAAAGGCCCCACCATCTTCGCCGGCCGGGGCAAGCGTCGGCGCCATTGCATTCAACAAAATGGCCAATGGCAGACGCTTACGCCGCCCCAAGCCTCCATCCAGCGGGCCGAACTTCGCCCGCAGCCATTCTGGCCTTTCAAACCTTCCCTCAACCTTTCAACCTTTGAGTGCGATTCCAATGCGGCGTAAGCGCCGTGATGCAGCCCACTACCACCACCCGGTCGCCCCGAATGGAAGCTTAAACCTCATGAGTCTCTTCCTGACATTCTGGGAACCTACTGGCATCAGAACCTCTCAATACTTTGTAGATAGCATATGTCAGCAGCCACCACGCGCTTCAGGCCCCTCAGCGAAGAGGGAACCAGCTGGCATGAACAGGCCTTCATCTCCACCCTCTTCTCCAACCCCTTTCAATCACGATTTCTTCCACCAGGGGCAAAAGCACTTTCGCCGATCCTGTAGCATCCCCTCAGCAGGCACAATCTATGGGTGAAATCTTGTGCTCGAAATATCATATGGCCTCGTCAGACCCGGGGTAAGCCGAGGAGGGCCCTGGCAAAATGACTTGTGGCAAATGGGGCGTAACCCTGGTCCTGCCCTAGCCCCTGGAAGCACCTGCATGTAATATAGATACCTACTTTCGAGGAATTAGCGTCTGGGCCACCCACTCCGGTGAAACCACCAATCATCCAGCACCTCTTTGCATGCATGGCCGTCATGGGCGCCCCCTCCGCCTAAAAGCGGACAATCGCCGCATATTCCTCCGCAGCCATGCTCCAGTTTGCACCAACTGGGGAATCGTGCTAACACGAATTCCCTACAACAGCGCCGGGCAAGCAATGGATTGAGAGAGCAATCGCCTTCAAAGAAATTCTAGCCAAACAAACCAAAGAAAGGGGTAGCCCCATTTAGGCCACATACAACAGACAGTATCAAAGTACTCTTCACCATCAACCATTTAAATTTAGCCCTACCATCAGGGCAACAGATCACCCGTGAAAGACACTTCAGGCAGTCAGACCCCTCCCCCACGCCAAGGTCTACTACCGCCAGCTCCCAGACCCGGGCAAGGCGGGGGACCGGCCCCCATAACCTGGGAGGGTATGCTTCAGTCCTTCCCACAGGCCCTCTATGGATCCCAGCCAGGCATGTCCGACCAGCTCGAGGCGATGCCCGGCAGCCCAGGCCTGCGAAGATGGAGCAGGTCCCCGAATTACCCGTCCACATAGCTTCAAGCAGACCTGATAACATCGGGCGACCTGAAGATCCAGAGGATCCGCCAAAGCCAGAGCTCGATCAGCCTAACCCGAAGGTTCCATGGCAACCCGGCCGCCTCAGGACACCCAGAATCCCAAAGTTGCAGCCTCTGCGGCTATGGCTGCAGATTTCCACAGCCATCAGCAGCTACTCACACAACTACCCCGCCGGTGACAATGGTCACCCCTGCAGGATCTTCATCTACAACCGCCGTTCTCTCTTCCTCCCGCCGCCCCGGCTGGAACGAATTTACAGCCGGGAACATCCACAAACCGTTAACCTTGGAACTCTCCAGCTGCCTCCAGCCACCTGATGGATTGTCAGACATACTTTCTCATGGTTTGACATTGAAACCACCAAACCACCTGCATCATCTAACTCTAGAAGTGATGTTGATTAATTGTTATTCGTCCGTCTGCGAAACTCTCTGCTGCCGTATCTTCCACCCTCAGCGCCATCCGGAAGCCCGCAGCGGCCGTCGCTCCCCTCCTCCAGCTCTGAACGCCCTGGCCTCCGAACAGCAAGAACTTCGTCAAGCGACCTTAGATAATCATGCCGTTATTGACTACTTGTTGTTATTACATCGCCAAGGTTGTGAGAATGTACATAATATGTGTTGTTTTAATCTGCAATGCTCCCAATTGGTTATGAAAGTGCGTGAGTGCAAAAGGTTGTATCCAGTCTAAAGCATGATGTATTGCCCCATTGGTGGTAAGCCCTCTGGAGCTGGCTGCGGAGGATGGTTAAGTGCTATAGTACAGCTCTGCCATTGGTTTGATTGTATGCCGCATAAATTGGTCTTGTTTACGTTCAATGTGTATCTAATGTGCCTGTAACGTAATGGCAAAGCCCCTCGACTCCCTGCCCGCCCAACCAAGTTCTAATGTTGCTGCAAGCAGCTGGTCAACTTCGACCAAACGGCGGAGGAGACAAAGCGTCCCTAAATGCAGCCCTCGATTTCGGCCTCCTTCTAAAATGTAAAAGGAGGAGATGTAGTAATGCACCAGCTGACCCAGCAGCACCGTGGTGTGGCTGGAACACCCTCGCTCCCTCTGACCTTCTGGTCACCGCCCCACTCCTCATCCCCATGAGTCACGGGTCATGAACTGTCTGGCTCAGTCACGGTAGCAGGGACAATGGTCTGGCCCCAGGTGAGGATTAGGCAGGCGGCTGCGGCTCCTCTCATGCGTAGCCAGGTGAGGATCATTGCATCACATGATGATCTCGACCTCCGCTCTCGGAACTCCCTCCGTTCCTCCCTTCTACACGCCCCCGATAGAATCACAATAAAAGGTGCCAGGAACCAGCACGCGGGAGACTCGCTAGGAACACGGACCTCCGCGCTCCCGCTGCTGGCGATCTCCACCAGATGTTATCTCCGCGTCTCGTCTCGTTCTTGCGCTGACCACGTGGGTCGACTTCAGGTTCCCCGAATGCTGCGTCATGCTCCGCGGCGGGGAAAAAGTCAAGGGGTTTCAACCCTTGTCCCTCCCCTCGGATCAGCTCAGAACCGTGCCAATGCTGTCTACTCCACTTGCAACCAGGTTCTGGCGGGATGCGTGTTAACGGGGAGAACAAGCACCAGAAACAGAATCTGACGCAGAAGCAATGGGGAGGTCGTCCAAGAAACCTGGTTAGATTGCGTTCTGAAACCTGGGTAAGAAGGTGGTGGAGATTTGACCAATGAGGCTCCCTAGGTTGAGAAAAGCAGGGTATAAATCCAAACTGTTCTCTTCTTCAGCTCATTAAAAATGAGAAGCGCTGTTTCCTTTTGGAGTAGTTCAGTCAGTTTGGTTTAGAAGCTGTTCTCGGATGATATCCCAAACCGACCACCCCAAGCTCTGCAGTGTCTAAAAGAACACTCATTCGTACCATGTACAAAAAACCCCCAAAATGAATGAACTCAGAAGTCACATCGAGTGTAATCCTGACCTATGGAAATCAATGACGAACGTTGTCAAGCTTCAGTAATCTACGGATCACCTTCCGTGGTGTAGCAAAATTAAAACAAAATTTTGAACTTAGTGTTAATGACAACCAAAGGATGGTAACCATTTCATCCTCTTTTCCTTTCCTAGACCCCCCTCCTAAAACAGAAAGCTGAATGGTTACAAATCTTGGCAGTGCTTTTGCATTTAATCACAACCATTTTAACAATAATTACTTCCACATGCTCATTGATATCATGGGGGCGGGGCGGGGTGGGGGGAGAAAAGCAAGTCCGCAGGATAAAAGCTGGCTGATGCCTCCAGGAAGTGAACCTCTCCCTCTGTGCTATTATTAGAAACACGTGAAGGTCTCATGACTGATTCTATTTCTACCTTTAAAGGTGTGAGGCAAGGCTGTGTGTTAGCACCAACCCTTTTCAATTTATTTTTGAGTGACCTTCCATCAGCCTTATTGGAAATTAATAACCATGCCCCTAAATTAGGCTCAAGGCATATTCCAATACTTCTATATGCTGATGATTATCCTTCTATCTCGCTCAAAAAGTTGGACTTAGTGCGACTGCTGAATAGATGGGCAGTACTGTACAGATAACGGACTAGTCATCAATTATCAAAAGACCAAGATTTTGATCTTTGCCAAACAATACAAAAAACATAACTGGGCGATTAATAAAGTGCCAGTGGAGCAGGTTAACCAATACAAATATCTTGGAATTACATTTTCTTATAGCTTCTCTCCTGGTTGCCCACAAAAGCTGCTATTGCAGGTGCTACCATCAGTTATTCTGCCATTGCGCTTCTTTTTATGGAAAGGGCCACTCCTTGATACAGCAGCACTAAAATCTTTAACTCTAAGATAGGCGCGGTTGCTTTATGGAGTTACCTATCTGGCTCCAAGCAGTTAATGACTCCTTGAATGTGTCAATCCAAATTTTCCGTGGAAATTATGGGCCTGCCAGAGTGTGTACCGTGTCTCGCGACCTCTGTTGTTTAGAACTGGGCCAAAATTCATTGGTTTATAGGGCTTGGTTGAGAGCTTTTAAAATTTTGGCCGCCTGCATTTCTCGCATGATGAGCACTCGTGATTCACCTACTTTTGTCTGATACTCAGGCTATTACATAGTTCTCTCTGATCGAAGAAAGATTGAATCACTTGGTATATCTCATTCGCTTTTCCGCTATCTAGTTCAGAATCCTGTTGTTAAAACAAAAGGTGTTGGAAGCGAATGGATTAATTTATTTAGGGCTGCTATGAAAACTTGTTCTGCCATCTTTCAATACCCTATATCAAAACAGGATGGCTCCCTATTTGTATTTTTGACTAATCCAATGCAGAGAAAGAGCCTCACTTGCTTTCGCTTCAATGTTTCCCCTCAGCATTAGAGTGGTAGATTTAACAACTTGAAGTGGCCGAAAGGGTATGCTCTTGTGGTGAACAACAAATTGAAACATTGGCATCAACTGCTGCTGCCCTAAAATCTGCTAATATCAGATCAAAATATTCCAACATTCTTTCTAGGATGCCTAGTGAAATGGAAGAATCAGAGTAGACTTCCTTCCTGGACAATTCTGACAATGAAACTTGTGGGTGGTTGCACAATTTTTACTGGAGGTGATGCACAATCAATAATTTATATTTTATCTTAAACCTTTGTATTTGTATACTTTTTATCTTAAACCTTTGTATTTGTATACCTTTTATCTCAGGTTTTTTATTGTGTTATGATTATTGTTATGCCAAATAAAGGCTTATTATTATTATTATTATTATTATTATTATTATTAGAAACAGACAGCAAGGGGGCTGAGGGGAACATTCCTGCCTTGTCCCCAAATAGAAAGGGAGAGAATAGAGGATACAAAAGCCAAATGTGATGCAGTGATGCACTTGCTGTGGTGATCTTAAAATCAGGGCTGCAAGCGTTAATTGATAGGGTTTGCGATTTAGGCTGATTAAACCGCACGCCAGTCTCCCCCTATTAATTGAGCAAGCAGAGAGTGATAAAGAGAGATTGAAGAGGGAACTACCAATCCCCGGTTGAAGTCTTATTGCTACCATGATCTGAACTCACTGGGCCCTTAAACTGCTCTCTCCGTTCGCATCCTCTCCCTTTCCCTTCCACCTGGGGAATGTAGCTGTTGTGCTGCCAGCCTTGGATCTGGGAGACCCCAGTTCAACTCCCCCGAGAAGCTTGGGCCAATTGGATTCCCTTAACCTTACCTACCTCAGAGGGTTGAGGTAGAGTTGCTGGCTGTGGGTTGTGAAAGACCTGGGAGACTGTGGGAGTGGAACTTGAGAAGGGCAGGTGAATTCCTTTCTGCGGGTAAAAAGTGTTATATCCCTCACATCGAAAAGCTCAGAAGGCAGCCGGGGTCAGGCCACCAGGGTATCCAACGGACATTGTTTACTGGTTTCTCTATGAGTGTAAAGTGCCATCAAGTTGCATCCAACTGAGAAGAGTGTTCAAGGCAAGAGACTAACAGAGGTGGGGTGCTGTGTGGTTTCCGCAGGGGCGTACCTGGGCAAACTGGAGCCCCGGGCAAAACCTGAGTTTGATGCCCCCCCCCCCCCCCACGGGCGGCCAACCTCTCCCACAGTAACCAAACAATGATTTTTTTTCCACCAGGTTGTTTCAAAGTCACCATCACATTGTAGAACATGCCCCAACTCACAAATCTGAACACAGCAGAAATATTTTTGAAAACGTTTTCAAAATGCTTTCGAAATGTTTTATTACTGCTATGAAAACATTTTATAGTGTTGTATCCAATCCCCCCAATTGGGGAAAACAGCATCCCCTGCACTGTTATTTACCCAGCGGCCCCCAGATTCTCCCTTTAAGGTGGATTTAAAAGGAGAATCTGTGCTCCCTAGTTTAAACAAGTGATGCTTGGAATCCAATCAAACAGCATCATTTTCAATGGTGTTTTAAACTAGGGAGTTTTGATTCTCCTTTTAAATCCCACATCTTTAAAGGAGAGAATCTTGGGTCCCCAGTTTAAACTGGCTTCGTTGAAAGGAAGTGATGCTCTTTGGGGTGGGATTCTCCTCCACCCCTGAAACAGCATCACTGTCAATGTTTAAACCCGGGGACTCCTTAGATTCTTTCTTTAAATCTATGCCAAAGGGGATGGATTTTAATAATAATAATAACCTTTACATTGTAGGCATTGAGAGAATAAAAGAAAGAAAGAAAACAAGCATTGGCAGGAAGGTGGATTTAAAGGGAGAATCTGGGGAATTTAGGGGTGTTTGCTGTCCAGGGGTGCAATTATTAAGATAGCAGCACCAAAATTTCAAGAAGAGTATCTTCGTGGAGATCCCTACTGATGATACCACCCAGGTTTCCTGTGAAGTTTGGTTCAGGGGGTCCAAAGTTATGGACCCTCAAAGGTGTAGCCCTCATCTCCTATTAGCTCCCATTGGAAACAATGGAGGATGGGGGCACTCCCTTTGGGAGTCCATAACTTTGGACTCCCTAAACCAAACCTCACCAAACCTGGGTGATATCATCAGGAGAGTCTTTTGAAGAATCCCTGAAATTTTGGTGCTGCTAGCCTAAAAACTGCGCCCCCTGCAGGCCAAAAATGGGAAAAAACACTGAAAATACAAAAAATTCCACAAAGGAACCTACGCCCCCCCACAAGGCTAAGCTTCAGGGCAACTGCCCACTTTGCCCAATGGGAGGAACGCCTCTAGGTTTCCGGGCTGTATGGCCGTGTTCTAGCAGCATTCTCTCCTGACGTTTCGCCTGCATCTGTGGCTGGCATCTTCAGAGGATCTGATAGTAGGAATGGAAAGCAAGTGGAGTATATATACTGTGAGGTCAAAAGGTGAGGCCCTCTGAATAGAGTAGCCTGGTATGTGAGTCACAAAGAAGTCTGTAGCCTGGGAGTAACAATGAAAATAGCAAGGTCAATAGGTGAATGAGGTGGTTTCCCATTACTTTCCTCTGCATAGTGATCCTGGTGTACCTGGTCCCATCCAAATGCTAAACAGGATCAGCCCCACTTATCAGCTAAGATCTAACAAGATTGAGCAGGCCTGGGCTATCCAGATGAGGTCTTTACAGGTTTAGCATTATTTATTTATATCCACTTTCCTTCTCAAAGGGACTTACAAAAGCTCTTCTCTATGTTATCCTCAAACAATAGGTCAGGTGGAGAGAGAGACCCAAGGTAAGCTACAATGGCAGAATGAGGATCCAGACCTAGATCTTCCAGAACCAAGTTTGAAATATTAACCAGTGTTACAGAAACCCACAACACCACTTCCCCTGTCTAGAAGGATTAGATACAACACTGGAGGGTGTTGTTCAAGAGCCAGCGTGATGTAGTGGTTAAGAGCAGGAACTTGTAAGCCACCTTGAGTCTCCTTACAGGAGAAAAAGGTGGAATATAAATCCAAACTCCCCCCCCCCCTCCTCCTTCTGTTACCTAAGTGTATCGTGGTTTAGGAGGATTGTTGGGTACATCTTAGCAACTGATACGCTCCAGGAGCAAGCGCTCAACCCGACCTCAAAAGCTTGCTGAATTATTCACATACCCTTGTGTCAACAAAGAGCATTAAAACAAGGAAAGAAAAGGCCTCCCCTGAAGCGTATAAAGCAATATGAAAAAAAGAATCCCTGCTTCGGTCAAGCCTGAGGGCAAAATGACACATTCCCAAATCGGTGTTTGCTTTGCAGTTCTAATATGAAGGATAGCTGAGGCCTTTTACTTCAACCCTTCCTGCTCCCACTGATTCCCACCCAATAACGGTCATCCCAGTGGCTATAACACATCACCTCTCCATTGAGTCCCAAGACTGGGTTGTAGTCAAAACAAGAATGGTAGGATATTTGCGGGAGAAAATCATCAAGCCGTGGTGGAAAGAGCCCTCAAGTCACAGGTGACTTACGGTGACCCTGTAGGGTTTTCAAGGCAAGAGGCATTTGGAGGTTGTTTCTCATTGCCTGCCTCTCCATGAAATGAAAGAGTTCTGAGAGAACTGTGACTGGCCCGAGGTCACCCAGCAAGCTTCATGTGGGTGAACTGAACTTGGATCTCCAGATTAGAGTCTCACTTCTCTCAACCACCACACCACACCGGAGGAAAGCTCAAAACACACTCCCTGATGATTTTGCCCTATAAATGCTCTCCACTAAGCAAGAACAGCCCTTGACAAAGCCAGGTTGGGAGCATACAGGTTTGCCAAGGAGAGGACCCCTTGTTCTCCACCCCATTCCTCTCTCCCATAAAAGAAGGAAGGGAAGTGAATAAAATAAACAAGAATGAAAGATGAGAACTGGAAACTGGGGGGGGGGGGGAGTCGGAGAAGTTCCTGATTGCCGTGACAATTTCTGCAAAGTTTACCTTCCCCATTGCAGACATTGAAAACGGTCAGTGTCGACTGGAGGTTTGGGCGGGCCGGGTGTGTCTTTCCCCCAATGCTATGAATAGATGGAAAACTCAAAAAGTCCCGGGCCTGGAGGGAGGTTTCCTGCTTTAAAGGAAACTGATGGGCAAAAGGAGAGCGCAAAGACACATTTAGCTGACACTCTTCAAATGAAAGGCAGAGAGCCTTTGCTTCTGAAGTCACCAAAGTTAAAAATAGAATCAATCAAATGTCAACTATGCATCTATGAGAACTTCTAGAATCAATTTGAGAAAGAATGTTTTTATTCCCAATGGACCTTCAGCATCTAGTCAGTATTTTCTAAAAATCAGAAAGAAAAAGAAAACCAGGAAGGGTTGGGGACCCCCAACGCTGAATTATTGATTTTTCTAGACTAGAGATCTCAGAAATAGATCAGCATGGCTCTAGAAATGCTACATAAATAGATTTAACAACTTGGTGATAATGTGAGATCATTATTGGAGTCATTTGCAAACCACCTCTCCCACCATTCAAGATGACTCAAAGCCATCAATCACCACAAATAGCATAATCCTAAACACAAGGGGCTTTGAACAATCCCTTACATGGTCCTGGCATTTACTTTGACACTCTGGTGTGAAATAGGCCTAGCTTTGCTCAAGAAGAGTCAGCCTCCCAGGCAGTTTCCCCAGTGGAAATTCCCCCCACCCCAAGCTGCTCGTAGCCCTGGCAGGGAAAAAGGCTGTTGATTTATGAGCATCCTTCTAATAGTGTTTAAAAAGACAGAAATCATATCGTTTCATTAGTCTTTCAAAGGCAAACGACATGGCTCTGCATGGCCTTAAATTGAGATCAAGACTGTGTGGGATAGGAGGTAGAGGAGGAATTAGGCCCTTCTACGCCCACTTTGCTAATCAAAAACTGCTCTGGTGACATTTTTTCTCTTATGACTTTTTTTTGATGTGTGGCAGTTTTCAGATTGCCGTTGCCTTGCTCTGCATCACACACCTGGAATTCCTTGGAGGTGACCTCCTATACTTGCCAAGGTTGATCTTGCTTAGCCTCTGAGATACGATAAGATCAGGATAGTGTTGGTGGATTCCACAAGCACAAATATAACATCTCCAGGTTGTTATAAAAAGTATTCTGGGGAAGAATTTCGCACAGCTCTGTTCCCCAAAACGAGTTCAACCCACTAATAGATTTCAACATTAATTTTGTCACAGGTTTGACAGCACAAAAATTGCACCATTCATGAAATATCTCATACTACTGTTTAACACTGTAAAGGCCAAAGATAAATAAATCAAATATGTTCACTAGGTTCTAGTATGTAGTTTATAATTGGTTAAACAATGGGAAAGCATATTATTTGCTCCATAACACTTTGCTGACACAGGAAGCTAATTAAAATAAAGGAATTGTAATGGATATGTGCCCTGACCTAGAATCATAGGATCATAGAGTTGCAAGAGACCTCCTGGATGGCTTGGGCTAGCCTGATCTCATCAGGAGCTAAGCTGTGTTGGTTCTGGCTAGTACTTGGATGGGAGACAACCAAGGAATACTAAGGTTGCTATGCAGAGGGAGGCAATGGAAGACTGTCTTTTGCCTTAAAAACCCCATAAGAGGTTGCCATAAGTTGACTGTGACTTGTTAGTACTTTACACCCACATAATGAATATCTGCAGATCTCACTGGACACTGTGTGTAACAGACTTCCCTCTGTGATACACCTCTGAAGATGCCAGCCACAGATGCAGGCGAAACATTAGGAACAAGATCCACCAGACCACAGCCACACAGCCCGGAAAACCCACCAGAACCATCTGCAGATCTATTTGCATATAATTGCAAAATGATGTAATCAGGAGAAATTAGCCTTTAGAAACCTGATGTACATATTTGGTAAAAGTTATACGGCAAATAATATGAACGGAACGTGTGAACTCTTCAGCATAATTAAAAACTTGTATTTTACATACACACACAGAGGGGGTAAAAAAAAACCCTGCCAATTCCATCTCCCAATCTCTTTGAGAAACTGACAGTTTCACAAGAAGATGCTGTCATCCAAACTCTATGTCATTCACATCGCCTCCAGACTCCGAGACTGCAGTTCTAATGATCTTAAGCAAAAAAAAAAAAAAGAAGAAGAAGAGAGTGCTTATTTAAGACTCTTATGTAAGCCAGAGAAAGGAGGAGTTTTGACCTGGCTTCAAAATTCATACCTCCTTAGCAATAAGCAAGGAAGTCGGTTAACTAAAATATACCAGCAGATGGAGCCATTGAACTAAGATTCTGACTATCCCATTCCATAATATTCAGTTCTTATAAACCACTTGAGATAGATTTGTGGTCAAACTAGAAATGACACACAGATTTTTTAAAAATAATGTAAATACCAGCTGCTGGGGCCCCTGCTAAGAGGTATTTTCCCCCATCTCAATCACCTTCCGCTTTGGAGCTGAGCTACTATTTGCCACAAGAAGAGGATGGGAAAACACACAGTCAGAGATTAAAACTCTCTAAAGCCCAGGCAATTCATAAGGAAAATGGGTTCACATATTTTTCCATTAGATGGAAAAGGATTTCTTAGAGGCTGCAAGAAGCCTCTATTGGGCCAGTGCAAAATCCAAAGCCACGAAATACTTTTTCATCAAGACAGTCACATTTTTATTAAGGCCAATCAAAACACCACAGACCAGTGTGCAAGCTTCCAGGTTCTCCAGAACTCTTCTTTGGGCCTGATGTTTAAAGGATTGTGTTGGTGTTTCATGCAATGTTCCTAAGGTCTCTGGCATGTTTTATGGAACCAAGTACTTTGGGGCACCTCATAGTTATGGGGTTCTTCAGCTTCCCTGATGTTTGCTGGGAGCCAAACTCTTCTAAACATCCAGAGCAGGGGTCTGCAACCTGTGGCTCTCCAGTTGTTCATGGACTACAAATCCCATCAGCCCCTGCCAGCATGGCCAATTTCATGATCCAGAGTCACCCAATTTCCTGACCTGCCAGGCTGACAACTGCCTTTTTCAAACGGATGGAGAAAGCTGTGGAGAAGGGCTCACCCATACTTAAAATTAAACAAACAAGCAAGAAGTGGTAGATGGGGTGAAGGTGGAAGGTTATAAAGTTGATAAACAGGTCGCACGATGAGACTGGTACAGAAGAGGAATCAGCTTGTGACTGAGAGACCCATGTTTCCATACATACCTGTATTTGGGACCTGGTTGTTGATTTGGAGAGCCAGCGTGGTGTAGTGGTTAAGAGCAGGTGGATTCTAATCTGGAGAACCGGGTTTAATTCCCCACTCCTCCACCTGAGTGGCAGAGGCTTGTCTGGTGAACCAGATGTGTTTCCACACTCCTACATTCCTGCTGGGTGACCTTGGGCTAGTCACTGTTCGCTTGGACCTATCTCAGCCCCACCTACCTCCCAAGGTGTCTGTTGTGGGGAGAGGAAGGGAAAGGAGTGTGTAAGCCACCTTGAGTCTCCTCCTTACAGGAGAGAAAGGTGGGCTATAAATCCAAACTCTTCTTCTTGTGAAAAACGAGAGCATCCCCATTCAGCAAAGGTTTCCCAGGGTTTTTACCCGCACAACTGACTGGGAAGTGTGATGCAAGCAACGTACTCTCAGACCCAAACTCTCCATTGAAGTGAATGGGCGGTCCATTGCTGCAATGCCCAGAGCTGCGAAACCCAACCGTGACGTGTGTGAGGCCCCCTGTTGACATTAAGGGGACGTAGGATTAGGCTTGTTGGAGTGGTTTGTTCCTTGGACTTGTTGTGCGGGAGGCTCTCTGTGGTCTCGGATTCCGGATCGGCCAAGCGTGGGAACCAGCCGTGCGCAACGAGCGTCCGCCCGCGCCCTGGGCGCAGCGCAAAGAGGCGCTCCGGTGCCAGGCAGGAGGCGGCGCTCGACCCGTTGGGCCTATCCCCGGCCGGGCCTGCCCCTTCCGCGGTCTGGCCACGCGGAGGCCCCCTTCTCCTTCCCCGGCTTCGGGGAGCCACTCCTTCGCCCTTCGCAGCCGGCCATGGAGGGCTACCGAGAAGCCGCCACGCGGGCGGCGGAGACGCTGCAGAGCTACCGGGAGGATCTCGGCGGCTGGCGGAGCTGCAAACGCACGGTGAGCGAGCGGCTTGGCGCCTCCGCCTGGCACCTTGCAGGATGGCAACCCCACGCAAGGCCCCTACTAGAGGTGGTACAGTCTGGAGGGGGTAGACGGCTCCCACCTGCAGACTCCCCTCGCCCCCTTTACTCTCCTCTTTCAGGAGTCATCGTCACACTGACGGCTCCACTTGGGGCTGCGTTTCCGCACACCCCACACTCCCAAAGCTTCCAGATCCTCTGCCACGGATGCAGGCGAAACGTCAGGAGAAAATGCTACCGGAACACGGCCATACAACCCGGGAAACCCACAACGCTCTAGTGATTCCGGCCGTGAAAGCCTTCGACAATACGTTCTCACCGAAATTATCTGCAGGAAGGAACCAGAAGGACCGGTTCCTCCTCCCAGCCCTTTCCCTGTCGTGTCAGTTTTTCATTCAAAAAGGAATTCTCTCTCCCGGTGCAGCAGTTTGTCTCCGTTCCATGTGTGGAGCAGAGCGGCGGGACGACTCCTGAAAGAGGAGAGGAAGAGGCGGTTTGTAGGTGGGGGCTGGCATTTTTGAAAGGTCTCCCATTTAAGGGGCAAAATCTCCCCTTGAAGAAGAAAAGCAGCCTGTCAAAGAAGGGAGTGTCTAATTTAGCCTATTGCTTGCTGATATTGACAAGCTGGAATGTGTCCAGAGGAGGGCAACCAAAACAGTAAAAGATCAGGAATCCATGTGTAGAAAGAGGCCTAGGAAGCTGGGGAGGTTTAGTCTGGAGAAGGGAAGGTTAAGATACCTTTGTTTAGATATTTGAAGGGATGTCCTGTTGAAGAGGGAGCAAGCTTGTTTTGTGCTGCCTCAGAGACTAGGGCCAGGAGTAATGGGTTCAAGGTGAAGGAAAAGAGATTCCACCAAAACTTTATGAAGAACTTTCTGACTGTCAGGGCTGTTCGACTTCACTGCCTCGAAGAGTGGTGGAGTCTCTTTCTTTGGAGGTTTTTAAACAGAGGCTGGATGAACATGTGTCGGGAGTGCTTTGATTGTGTGTTCCTGCATTGCAGGGGGTTGGATTTGATGGCCCTTGGGGTCTCTCCCAACTCTATGATTCGATGATTCTATCGTCTAGGTGTCTGCTTCCAGGGTGGGTATGAGAGAGCTCAAAGTCTCAAGAATCCCTTACATGCAGTGGATAAGGCAATAGCTTATTCTTTCAGGTTTCTGCCCACCTCATCCTTTTGCAGGTGAGCATCCAGAGTGATGCACATTTCCAATTTCTCAAGAATTCTTCCTCAGGTATCCAAACATGCACAAGAGAAGTGTTGCATTGTATTATCGTGTCGACGCTGTTTTAAATCTGAACAAAAGGAAAAAGTAAAAGATAGCAACTATCAAGTAGCTTATTATTTGCTTAATTCTCTTTGCAGAATGAAGTTTCTGTTTCTTGGAAGCCATCGACTGAATTTCATGGAAACATGTAAGTAAAATGTATACAGTTAGGGAAGCTGAATTGGGGACTGCCTACCCACCGGATTACCTGTGGCATGTACAGTGCAATCCTGTTCAGAGTTATCCCTGTCTAAGGCCATCGAAGCCACTGTGCTTAGAAGGGTTTAACTCTGTTTAGGATTGCATTCTTACAGCCCTATCCTGTGTGTGGGGTGTGTGAATTTATTTATTTATTTATTGAATTCCTACCCCGCCCATCCCCGAAGGGCTCAGGGTGGCAATACAACAGATAAAACCAAATACAGTTAAAACAGCAATAAATATTTAAAACGCAACAACAGAACAAATTCAGCAATATCATCGATGATGGCAGCTTAACCCCTACTATCCCCTGGGAGGCCAATAATAATAGATGTCAGCCCGGCCGGCCCCTAGAAAATGCACGGTGGAAGAGCTCCGTCTTGCAGGCCTTGCGGAAAGAACTCAGATCCTGCAGGGCCCTGACCAATGGAGCCAATGAAGGTGGTGCAGGGCCACACTGACCTGTTTGTCCCCTCTGCTGGCACAAGGGGCACCCCTGCTGGTGGAGAGGGCAGGGCAAAAGGTGCCAGTGGCCAAACTGCAGACCGCAGTTGCCAGTGATTGTGTATTGAGCCCCTTGGGGGACAGTGGTATATAAATCGAATAAATACATAAATACATAAATTGGGCTGCCCATTTACTTCCACTTGAAATGTTTCGTTTGGCCCATGTTTTCTTTCAGTGCTGTACAAGACAGCTAAGTTGGGAAAGCTGTCTTTGGTTGGTGATTGGAAAGGGCTGTGATTCAGCGGCAGAGCCTGCACTCTGCGCTCAGCAGATCCCAAGTGTAGCCCCCGGTATCTTCAGTTTAAAAGGTCCAAGTGACAAATTATGTGAAGGACTTCTGCCTGTGATCCTGGAGAGCCTCTGTCACAGTAAATAATATGAATGTTGACAGACCTACATTCTGAATGAGGCTGCTTTGTGCATTCATCCCTAGAAAGTTAAGAAAGACTCCATTTTCGCATTAGCCAGGCAGGTGTGTTAGACCTTTGTGCCCTCTTCTCTTTAAAAAGCAGTTCTGCACAAGCCCCCGTTGAACACACATGGGCCTCCAGAGAGCATGTAATCCCAATGTGCTAAATTATGTTATTCTGATTTCCTTCAAGATGGGGGAAGATAGACACACCAACAAGGTTTCCAACATCCAGGCGTCATTGCATTGAGAAACTACCAAAGGGCACAAGCAAGTTGTCAGTCAGTGTAAATAGAAAAACGTTCCAAATGTGAAGCAGGAAGGAGCCAAAGATGACCAAATACAAAACCACTCTTGATAGTTATGCATGCAGTTTTGTGCTGAGTGAGGTTTCCAACCTTGGTTGTGGTGGGTTTTCCAGGCTGTGTGGCCATGGTCTGGTGGATCTTGTTCCTAACGTTTCGCCCGCATCTGTGGTGGGCATCTTCAGAGGAAGTCTGCTATATACTGTGTCCAAGCAATGTAACCTTGCTTGGCTTCCAGAGTCTTGTTTACCATTGTTTACCATAATTATAATTGACTTGTTTACCATTGTTTACCATAGTTATAATTGACTCTCCACTGGAACAAGATCTATCAGACCACGGCCACACAGCCCGGAAAACCCACAACAACCAGTTGAATCCGGCCGTGAAAGCCTTCGACAATACATTTTCCAACCTTGGTTTGCTGCTTTCCCAGTCCTAAGCACCTTCATGGAGACTAAGGCCGTTTCTGCACGGGCATTTAATGGCGGCCTGGAGACAGCAAAAACGCCGTCTCCAGGCCGCCATTCGCGCCGCCCGCCCGGCCCGAAGCCGGTGTTTCCCCAGAGCGCTCGGAAGCGCTCTTGTTGGGGAAACACTGCCCTGAAGCCGCTGCCGAGTGAACGGCAGCGGCTTCGGGACGCCTCCCCCACCCGGCACTTACCTTGTCCCTGGGCCTCCGGCGTGTCGCCGAGGCCTGGGGACACGCCCCCCTGCCCTGTGCCGCTGGAGCAGGCGCGCAGGGCCAGGGGGGCATGTTCCCAGGCCTCGGCGACGCGCCGGAGGCCCGGGGACATGCCAGGTCTCCGTCGTCGAGGTGCCGGCGCGAAATGCGCCGACCTAGCCGTTTCCGCCTCCGTGCGGAAACGGCCTAAGCTCTGGTCTCTTCAAGATGTCAGACTGAGGTTATAGAATTTTGAAACATACTATTCCAACCTTCCTAATGGTTGTCACATTTTATGGGTATATTATAAAAATACACATATGTATATTTTCAATGTGAGATTTATATTTACAGCACAAATCATTTTGATTGTCAGGATGGTTTACAGTTTCAAACTCAAGAAAGCATAGAAATGTGATTCAACTCAAGCTATGTGATTAAGGAGGCTTTGCACCTTGAAGAAAAATCCTCGAAAGCAGACTTCTAAATTGCAAAAACCGCTTGTGCTTGGCTTCCAGAGTCTTGTTTACCATTGGACTAATTATAACTGACTCTCAGGGGGCCTTTCCCCACTTACCGTAAGCCCCGCGCTACTTGAGGAGTGTAGCGCGGGGTTCCTCCTCCCTCCTCCTCGCGGCAGGGGCGTACACAGCGCCTTAACCGCCCCGGGACGCCTGCCGGGCTGTCGCGCCCCCATAGCTACGCGGCAATTCCTGGCGCTCTTCCGAACGGCGCCTTTTGACGACCCCGCACAGAGCGGGGGGGGAGTCGTAGGGAGCGCCATGGTACAGCGCTATTAGATGCCAGCAGCATTGAGAGCAGCGCGCGCCATAGGGGGGATGGAAAGGAGTGGGGAAAGGCCCAGTGTCTTGGTTAGAATGAGATTAGAATAGTAAGAGAAGTTGCCTGGAATTGAGACGTGCTTTTCTTCCTGTGTTCTGAATTCTGTTGTAATTGAATGCTTTATATAATAGGCAATTGTTGTTTTTAATTGCACTGTGATGCTTTACTATAAATTTCATAAATATTTATTGGTTGTCTTTTTGTATGCAGCAGGGAGTGAATTGCACTTGTATTTCATTTGTACTTGCCACTCCCGGGTTTGGTTTTTTCTTTACTTTAGGTTGTCACATTTTCACATATTGTTCTGTGTAGAAAACCTCCCTGCAAGTAGAATTCTAGCATATGCAAATGTGCTAACTTTCTACTTGCAGTGAGTTTTTAAAGTTAAGTATATGGAGAATTAGCCCAAACTGGGGAGATCTTAAGAGCTACCATTGAGAATTCTACCAATTTCTATACCAAAGGAGGCCTTTTGGAGGGAAATTTGGAATGTCATATGCAAACCCCAGTTCGCGTTTCATTTATCTGCTTCTTTCCTTTTTCTGCTCTCCCTTCTTGAATAGATACAAAGCAGAAGGAATTCTGCCTGCAGAACCAGAGGTTGTGTTTAAATGCTTAAAACCAGAGGCTGGAGGTCTTAGAGAAAAATGGGATAAAAATGTGAAGGAACTATTGATCATTGAGATAATTGACGAAGTAAGTACAACGTAGAGCTCATTTCTGTGTGGACCCCTCCCAATGCTTGAAACAGCATTCCAGAATTGAGCCCTTGCAACAGTCCTGAATTGTGTGCCTGCTTTTCGATTTCAATATCTTTCATATTGATGACACTTAGTTTTCTGAGGTTTACCATGGAGCTGGGTTTGCAAACAGAATGTTGTGGATCCAACCCTTTCCGCTCCTCCCCCCATCCACATGGCTGTTTAGTTGGCACTGTAGACCCCACCTCCTTAACTGAAGATGATCCCTGCAGGATTGGACCCAAAATGCCAACTAGTTTACCATTGCACAGTGGTCAGCAGAGGATTCTGGGAACCTTCAAAGACTGGGGCAACATGTTGTTGTAACCCTGTCAGCTCAGGTCGTATCCAGTCCTAGCTTTGCTGAAATGATCCCAGCTTACTCCCAGTGTGCTCTGAGTGTAACTGTATAAATGAAGAATCCCAGCAAAAATATTGCAACATAACCTTTCTTGTGCTTTGCAGAATATCTGCATCGTTAGAACTATCACACCTTCTGCGTTCATGAAGATAATTTCTCCGAGAGATTTCTTGGATGTGGTCCTGATTAAGCAGGAAGAGGATGGGACAATTTTTTCAGCAGGTAAGTTAGTTAGCTTAGTTTACTTACAGTCATTGACCAGCAGTCATTGACCAGCAATATAGGCAGGTAAATTCTTTAAATGGCTGCCTTGTTGTAAGATTGATCATTCTTACATTGTTGTTTTTTATTATTTTACTGTATTTTTGTCCTTTGGAAGCTGCCTCACGATTCTGGAGCATGCAAACTCTTTCAATGAGTGATAATCACAGAATATTTTGTTCCAAATACTGGAAGAAGAAGAAGAAGAGTTTGGATTTATATCCCCCCTTTCTCTCCTATAGGAGACTCAAAGGGACTGACAACCTCCTTTCCCTTCCCCCCTCACAACAAACACCCTGTGAGGTGGGTGGGGCTGAGAGAGCTCAGAAGAACTGTGCCTAGCCCAAGGTCACCCAGCTGGCATGTGTGGGAGTGCACAGGCTAATCTGAATTCCCCAGATAAGCCTCCACAGCTCAGGCAGCAGAGCAGTGAATCAAACCCAGTTCCTCCAGATTAGAGCACATCTGTTCTTAACCACTACGCCACTGCTGAAGTATGAACGAAGTGCAGTGGAAGCTGTTTATGGGGTGGATGGTACAGCAGCCTTCCCCTTCAGGCTGTTTCCCACCATTCTCTAACCATGGATGACGCCAACTCTCCCAGTTTTCACGGCTCTTTGTTTGCGACAAGGGTTCTGTGTAGCATTTTACAAGAAAAATGCTTCTGTTTTACCCCCTCGTGTTAAATTTCTGTATTTACTTTTTAAGATTTGTTCATAATACCTACATTTTGTTTCCCCACCATTCCCCTTTCCTCGCAGCAACCAATGTAGAGCATCCGCAGTGTCCTCCGGAACCAGGTTACGTGAGGGGGCGGAATTATCCTTGTGGCTGTTTCTGCGTTCCCGTCCCAGGGTAAGACTTGTTTACCAGTTACAGACTAGTTTTGCTGGGAGACAAAGGCCAGTAATAAATAATCACACCAATTTGTATTTTTGTCAGCACATTGGGTTTGCAATATTTTTTCACTGTCTGTAGTGACCACCAAGAATCCACCAGGGTCACTATGCAGAGAAAGGGAATGACAAACCACTTTGTTTGTCTCTTGCCTTGAAAACCCTACGGGATCACCATAAGTCAGCTGTGACTTGATGGCATTTTACTTACACAGACACACAGGCTCATTCCGCACATGCAGAATAATGCACTTTCAAACTGCTTTCAGTGCTCTTTGAAGCTGTGCGGAATGGCAAAATCCACTTGCAAACAGTTGTGAAAGTGGTTTGAAAACGCATTATTTTGCGTGTGCGGAAGGGGCCACACACACACACACACACACACATCCTAATCCTTCATCCAACAACCTTGATCCAACAACCTTCTATGAGCTAAGCAGATGCTGTCTCTGCCATAGAAGAAGAAGAGTTTCGATTTTATACTCCACCTTTCTCTCCTGTAAGGAGACTTAAGACGGCTTACAAACTCCTTTCCCTTCCTCTCCCACAACAGACACCTGGTGAGGTAGGTGGGGCTGAGAGAGTTGGGAGAGAACTGTGACTAGCCCAAGGTCACCCAGCAGGAATGTAGGAGGGCGGAAACACATCTGGTCCACCAGATAAGCCTCCACCACTCAGGTAGAGGAGTGGGGAATCAAACCCAGTTCTCCAGATTAGAATTCACCTGCTCTTAAGTACTGCACCACACTGATTACTGAGATAGGGTGACTGCACAAAGCCGCCCAGTAAATTTCATATCAGATTGGCCCTTTGCATTTCCTGGATCCTAGTCCAACACTATCAATGGCAACCTATTGGCCCAGTTGCCATTATCAATGGTCAGTAGCCAAGGCAGTATACCTCTGAAAACCGTATTTGAAAATAATTATGAAGGGCTGCTGAGTTCATGCCCTCCTTATGGGTATCCTGGAAATAGCCACTTGGCCAGTTTTGAAAACAGGCTGCCAGGCTGCATGGATTCTTGGTCTGACTTAATCGGCCTCAATTTTTGTCATCTTTGGGATAAATATGTAAAAGCCCAATAACTGGAAAGCATCAAGATCACACACATGAAGGCGTAGCAATATCTGTGCACGAACGTACTCTTGTCCTCTGCTCTGCATTTCTGATTCCAAAGGCTGCATGCCTTGATATATTTGGGGTTTTTCCTCCACAGGGATCCAAACAGAACCCAGCTGATCAGCTTCTTCCAGAGCGATCTAAGTGGGAACCTTCCCCATTCTATTGTCGACTCCTTCTTTGCGAGCAGCATAGCTGAGTTTTACAGCAATCTGGCCAAAATGGTGAAGACACTCGTGGCTTAAGCAGTATTTCTTTTTCCTACAAAAGTTGAACCAGCAAAATGTCTGTATTTCTGCCGTATTGCGATTGCAGGACGGCATCAAGCATCTGGAAAATCCCATTAATGTTTCAGTGGGAAAGATTTGACCTTGTTCACTGGAATCGGTGGGGCTTGGAAATGCTAGGCCATAGACTGGAAGAAATTCTTTTGGCTTTTTTCTGTGCTAAGTGTCACATCGGTTGGAAGAAAAAGCCCCTTAAGTTGTTGGAAGGTTTCAAACTTTGCTTATGGAGTGATAGGATATAGGGCACTGTAATCTCTCTGTCTTTTTAAAGAAACAAGTTTCTAGTCCACAAGGCTATGGAAGATAGGCTGGAAAGTGTGGGTGATGTTTATCCAGGTTAAGGCCACAGGTTGATCTGGATTTCAGGTTTTGGTGCCCTGTGTATTTCTTTGTACCTCTCGATGACTAACTGGTTCAGACCTGTTCCTGATACGTGCCAGATGTTGCTTGTGTACTGCGATTTGGAATATATGGGGTGTGTTAGTGATACGCCTGAATTGAAAGGGTTGTTCCACCTCCACAGACGCTCCTGTGGTTTATATGCAAAGACTTCTTGTCTGTGTAAGAAGTTTGCAACTACAAACCATGCATGCAGTTGTTTTCTCAAGGAATCCAGCCTTTTTTGCATAGCAAGCAAACCTACTTTGCTTGCGATGAAAACAATTAGGAAGAACATGCCTTCACACGTACTTGCTGGCACGGAAGCTGTTATAAAGGCAGCAGCCACCAAGTCCCAAGTCAAGTCCCAAATCCAAAGTAAGGCTTAAGCACATAAACAAAATTGGGAAGATCTTGGACAAGGAGTTTTGTGCTCCATGTCCTGGTGCAGTGAGACACATGTGGAACTTCAAACCGTCATTTGACCAATAGCTTCAATGAATCGAGAAGACCTTGTGGTCAAAAATTCCCCATGCCCATAAACGTTTTCCATTCAGGTCTACAGGGCCATCAACTAGAGCTATGGATGCAAAAACCTATTACCAAGTATTGTTGAAGGCTTTCGTGGCCGGATTCAACTGGTTGTTGTGGGTTTTCTGGGCTGTGTGGCCTGGTAGATCTCGTTCCTAACGTTTCGCCTGCATCTGTGGCTGGCATCTTCAGAGGTGTATCACAGACAGAAAACTGAAGATGCCAGTCACAGATGCAGGCAAAACGTTAGGAACGAGATCTACCAGACCACGGCCACACAGTCTTGAAAACCCACAACAACCAGTTACTACCAAGTCTCCATCTATTAAATGGGCTTATGAGAAAATTTGCCTGGTGAGCAGAATATCACAGGCTCAGCTCTTGCTGGACTATACCAGTTCAGACAGCAGGAGAACTTTTCACTACTTGAAAACTAGCTTGGTAGGGAGAATGCTTCTCCAAGAGTCCTCTTTATGCGGGGAGTTTTTACATGGGGAAGATATTAAAATGTGATTTTAGAAACTGTAGTCTGACAAAGTATCGCTCTAGATCTGCACCATGTCATTATGCAATTAATGTATGGGTCCTATTGGCCTGCCTTGCAGGGTTATTGTGAGATACTACTGTATAACTGATAATAATATAAATAATGTTATTAATAATAAAAAGGTGGTGGTTTTTTAAATGGTGGCTGATCTCTTTTGTACTTGTGTTGCAGTTGGAAAGCCTCTACCGGCAGCCATAAACAAAAAGCTGCAGGGATAATTTAAGTAAACATCAGTGCTGAAAATTCATTTGGCAGGCAAAATGGGGAGGGCATGTTGAACACTGTGTACTTAAATTCAGCCGCTTTCTTTTCATTTGTGATTCCTAAACAGGCAGAGGAGTCCATCTCTGCCAAAATTACATCACTGCAATATAGAATATCTAAAGCAAAAGAAATACAATACTACTGTCTTATCAAAAGTATATTGTTCAGCCTTCCACACATGCAGAATAATGCACTTTCAATCCACTTTCAATGCACTTTGCAGCTAGATTTTACTGTATGGAATAGCAAAATCCACTCGCAAACAGTTGTGAAAGTGGATTGAAAGTGCATTATTCTGTATGTGCAGAAGGGGCCTTGGTTTTGGTAAAGCTTTCTACAGATGTATTAACTTCATGTGTATAGTAAGTATGAGGTTGTGTTATTTATTTCACTGTATATAGAGTTGTGTATGTAATTTTTATTTTGGCATTGAACAGTATTCAAAATACTGCACATACTGTACTGTAGCGTATTTCTTTTGTTTTAGAAACGCCGGGCATTTCCCCTCATTCTGCTGATGGATCACCAAATCTGTTCCACCATAAAGCTGTTGTTTCATTCGCTACACCCATACATTTGTTAACAGCTCACAACAGCTGCTTTATTCATGTAGAAATCACAAACACTGAGCGATTACACACATGCCTTCCCTTGCTGTTAAGGTCCAGATATTGTCTGTCCTGAAATTGGCTGTAGCTTCGGTGATAAATGCAAGCTTTTAGGTCCTTTAAAAAAAAGCAGTCCTGGGTTTGTTTTGAGTTTATTCTTCTCCTCGAAGAGATTCGGCTGATCTGGCCCTGGAATTTTTTCTCTTGATGACTGCTGTAACAGGTCCATCAGGTAATGTCTTGATGATGTTCCAGGCTTCAAAACGGGTTAGTCCTTGTATCAGGGTTGTGTGCACCTGCAGTAATTCATCACCTGGCTGAACCATGGGACTCTGTTCTGATGCCACCCCTAAGGGAAACAATGGGAGTTTTCCTTCAGTTAGATCAGCTTTTACAAAAACGATTGACTTTTTCCACATGGGTTATTTGCCTCATGATCAATTCTTTTGGGAAAGAGAGGAAGAGTTTGGATTTATATCCCCCCTTTCTCTCCTGTAAGGAGACTCAAAGCAGCTTACAATCTCCTTTCCCTCCCCCCCTTCCACAACAAGCACCCTGTGAGGTTGGTGGGGCCGAGAGACCTCCGAAGAACTGTGACTAGCCCAAAGTCACCCAGCTGGCAAGTGTTGGAATGCACAAGCTAATCTGGTTCACCAGAAGCCTCCACAGCTCAAGTGGCAGAGCAGGGAATCAAACCTGGTTCTCCAGATTAGAGTGTCGTGGTGCATTAGTATGACTTCTAAGATTTATCCAGCTTTACTTCAGTCTTTCCTAAACTTGCTTTGCTGCAACGTTATGGAAACATCGCAGCAAAGCATGGATGGTTGCAATATGGGTAAAAAAGTTTGGATTTTCCTGGGTCTGCCTGCACAGTAACCATTTTCCCTTTTCTGTTCCTCACAGCTACTATTTCCTTCCCTCCCCTATTGTGCTTTAAAAAAAATTAGGCAGTTGAAAATTGTATTGTTGAAAGCTACCATAGCTAGAATCAACTGACTGTTGTGGGTTTTCCAGAGGCTGTGTTGTCGTAGTCTGGTAATTTTTGGACCAAACGTTTTGCCTGTATCTATGGCTGGTGTCTTCAGAGGCATGTCACAGTACCAAAAACATTAGGTACTGTGACATGCCCAAACAGCCAAGAAAACCCACAGTTGATGCAAGTTACTAACCGTTTGCAAGTTACAGTCAGTTTATTTATTTGATTTTTATCCCATTCTATTCCTGCAGGGGTCAGTTTGCAAGTTACAGTCAGTTTACATACAGAAAGTGGTTCTAAATTCTTCACGCTCTTGTATCTCTTATATCAAGAATGCCAATGCAATTCTGGGATGCATCATTAAGAGTATGGTGTCTAGATCGAGGGAAGTTATTGCACCGCTCTACTCCGCATTGGTCAGACCTCCCCTAGAGTACTGGGTTCAGTTCTGGGCACCACCATTTCAGAAGGATAGTGACAAGCTGGACCGTGTCCAGAGGAGGGCAACCAAAATGGTAAAAGGTCTGGAATCCATGCCCTATGAAGAGAGGGAGCTGGGGATGTTTAGTTTGGTGAAGAGAAGGTTAAGAGGTGACATGATAGCCATGTTTAGATATTTGAAGGGATGTCATGTTGGTGAGAGAGCAAGCTTGTTTTCTGCTGCCTCAGAGACTAGGACCAGGAGTAATGGATTCAAGGTGCAGGAAAAGAGATTCTACCTAAACATTAGGAAGAACTTTCTGACTGTCAGGGCTGATTGACTTCACTGCCTCAAAGAGTTCATGGAGTCTCCTTCTTTGGAGGTTTTTAAACAGAGGCTGGATGAGCATAAGCTATGTCGGGAGTGCTTTGATTGTGTGTTCCTGCATGGCAGGGGGTTGGACTTAATGGCCCCTGTGGTCTCTTCCAACTCTATGATTCTATGATCTCAATTGTTACCTTCCACTGCACCTCTTTTTTATCAGCTGCCTATCTCCATTCCTGCATTGCTTAAGCTTTCCCACCCAGGCTTTCCCATCCAACCAAAGCTCCAAATATTTTTGGCACATATTTCTCAGGCTGAACAGGGACTAGATTTTCTCATGCATTACAGGTTAACTATCTAAGCAGAGCCACAAGCAGAGGGATTGCCAATCTCTGGTTTAGTTCTTGATCACATCTGAATTTCAGATAATAACTTCTCATGCTGTATATCCTGCATTTCATAGGCCTTTGACCCTGCTGCATTAAAAAGAAAAGAGATTCATCATGTCCTTGTGTACTACTGTAATGGCCTTTATCTGTCAAAATAGACTTTTGTTCAACAAAAAGAGTGTGAATAGATTCAGTTTCTGAAAATCCAACTTGAAAATAAGTTCTTGTTTCCAAAAACCTGTGGCATCTGCAAGTATCCTAAGGCTCAAATCAGATGACTTGCTGAACGATCTGTGGGGTTTTTGTTTTGAACGGAAATGGCCAGCTGGGCCTCTGAATTCAGGTCAGGACCTTTGCATGGTAGGAAAGGGGTGTGTGAACTTTCCCCCCACCATGATTTCCCAGTTGAAACACATATACACAGCTGGAATTATTCTTGAAAGTGGAAGGAAACATGACCTAATCACAAATTTTCTAGTATCACACCTGGTTTGGAAGAAGAAGAAAAAGAGTTTGGATTTATATCCCACTTTTCTGTCCTGTAAGGTGACTCAAGATGGTTTACAAGTTCCTTTCCCCTCCTCTTCCCACAACAGGCACCTTGTGAGGTAGGTGGGGCTGAGGAAGTTCAGAGAAAATATCCGAGCGAACAGTGACTAGCCCAAGGTCACCCAGCAGGAACGTAAGAGTGTGGAAACACATCTAGTTCACCAGATAAGCCTCTGCCTCTCAGGTGAGCAGTGGGGAATCAAACCTGGTTCTCCAGATTAGAATCCACCCACTCTTAACCATCTGGCCAGCCGGACTGACTTGATTATTGCCATCATTGACCTCTCGTGGGTACGGCAGGGGGAGGAGGGAGAGATGTTGCTATCTGCGGTTGTTTTTATTGGTTTTTATCTGTATGTAATGGTTTTATGGTTGTTTATCATTCACTGTCCTGAGCCCTGTTGGGGAGGGTGGGATGTAAATGTGAAAGTAAAATAAATATAACACCATGCTGAGACTTACTGATATCTGGAATCAAAATTATAGAGAGCTGGAATGAAATCCCAGCCAGGGCAGCTAACCTGTTGCACAAAGATATGACCTCCCTCCCTCCCTCCCTCCCTCTACACAGCAACCTATACAACGTACTTTTGTTTAGAATCAAGCGTTTTGCACAAGACCCTCTGTTATCTTTGCAAAATCACAGCGCCCCTGTTGAACCTCAAGGATTCCCCCCACCCCAGTTGGGAAAAGGATCTGGCACGTCAGTATTTTGCCATTTTTACCTTTAAAAAGTCTGTTGATGGTTATGGGCTTATCTCCGTGGATGGAGCCTTTCCCACCCTCTAAACTGAATCCTAAGCCTGCGGACGTCTTCTCCAACTTGACAGTGAAGATGATGTCTTCAGATGCTGAATGGAAAGAGAACATTGTTAGTAGGTGAGGTGTGAAATGACGAGGAAACCATGCCTTGATTGTAATGTTCAAAGTGTGCTAGCAAAACTCACAATACATATCAGGGATTTTGCAAGGATGGTTTGACAATGAAATTTCAGGCAACACTACAAATAATTTCCTGTAACATGTACTTGTGAAGGATATGCAGGAATATTCCCTTCTGTTCTTTTGTCATGGGGGAGAAACCTCTTGTGATCTGACTGGCATGAAGAAGTGAAGAGTTTGGATTTATATCCCCCCTGTCTCTCCTGCAGGGAGACTCAAAGGGGCTTACAATCTCCTTGCCCTTCCCCCCTCACAACAAACACCCTGTGAGGTGGGCGGGACTGAGAGAGCTCCGAAGAACTGTGATTAGCCCAAGGTCACCCAGCTGGCATGGATTGGAGTGCACAAGCTAATCTGGTTCACAAGATAAGCCTCCGCAGCTCCAGTGGCAGAGCAGGGAATCAAACCCGGTTCTCCAGATTAGAGTGCACCTGCTCTTAACCACTACACCACGCTGGCTCTCCAGTTGCAACCCACAAATTATTATCAGGTACTCACGAGAATCTGTTGACGCTTCTGATGCAGAGGAGTCGACAGAAATGTTGAAGCCGGTTTCTCCCTTTTGAGGCTTCCTAGTGACGATCACGGCCTGCTTCGGGTGCCGAGCCCTTCTTAAGATCTCCAGGGCTTCGTTGTGAGCAGCACCCTTGAGACACTTCCCATTAATTGATAGGACTTCATCTCCTTTCTGGATGGTTCCTTCTTGGGCTGATAATCCACTGGGAAAGACTCTGTGAACCTGATAGAAAACCCAGCCAAGAAAAGGGGTCATGGTAAAGTAAGATGGTTTTTGACTGATATTTCCCACCAGCCCCTGCCCCTTCACTGTGGCACTGTGGCACAATCACCAGTGTCGTGGCCTGCTGCCCAACGCCACCTCTCGTGTTGGCCCAGGTGAGGGAGGTTGGAGCCGTCTGCGCCACAGGGTGGAGTCCAGCCTGACCACCCAGCCTGGCCTCTCTGCCATTGCTGCCTTTGCTCACCTGGCCCAGCTGCCAGTGTGGCCCTCAAGAGCAGCAGCAACAGGTAGGGTACTGGTACCACCACAGGGGAGCTCCGACCATTGGGCCTGCGAGACATGCCTGGCCTGGCCACAAAAGGGCAGCCATGTTGCGCTCCTGGCTGCAAGGGCTTTCGAGACACGGGAGTGCACCAGAGGAGAGGCCGGAGCTGATGGTGTGGAGTCCTCTCCATGGCCAGCAGTACCCTCCAGCCCCATCATCCTCGACAGGTGAGTGAGGTGCCGGGGGTGAGCTGCCCCCATGTACCCCCACCTGGCGCTCCTAGCCTCGCTTCTCTTGTCAGATGCCATGGGACTGGGGGAGTTTCACTGCTCCAAGCACATTTTACTATAGATACGTCCCTGCGTGGAAGAGTGGGGAGTCAAACCCAGTTCTCCAGATTAAAGTCTATAAACTGAGAATAACTCAGTGCTTCTCCTGCCCCCATTCTCCCCACACCTGGCATGTTACTCACGGTAATAGCTTTGTTTTCTAGGTCTACTCCTCCAGCAAGGCTGAAACCAAGCCCCGCGCCTTCTTCCTTGTGTAGAATTGTGACATGAATATCACTGAGTTGCTGTAAGAAGGAGAAGAAGGAAAAGACTTTGGTTACCCTACGGTACATGGATAAGATGCTATCCTGAGCTTTTAATAAAAGGGGAATTCAGGTAGGTGCAGCTACTCCATGGCAAGTTTCCTGTTGCTGGATTTCTCTCTTCAGCGTAACTGATGAGGAATCCAGTCCAACAATGATAAGGAAGACTTCACTGAGCCATTTCTTGCCCCTGATTAAAATCATTTTCTGAGTTCACCTTGTCTACAAAGCGGATGTGTAATGTGTCATTACAGACAACAGAAACATTAGCAAGATGGTGTCTTTGTTGACTTTGTTGGAAACAGAAAGACTGTCTCAGTCCACTGATTGCTGGTCTGTGACCAGTGGTGGGATCCAAAATTTTTAGTAACAGGTTCCCATGGTGGTGGGATTCAAACTGTGGCATAGCGCCAATGGGGCTGGGCGGGGCATGGCGGGGGCGTGGCCGGGCATTGCTGGGCGGGGCTGTGGCAAAGACACAGCCGCTGCGCCGGTCCTTGGGCGGGAGACGAATGCACGCAGGCGCAGGCTGCCTTGCACGCCAGTGCACCTCCTGCTAGACTGCTTCAAGTTCTGCGCGCTACTGCTGAGAGGAGGGGCGCAACTAAGGCAAAAATCACGTGGCAAAATCACCAATTAGTAACCCCCTCTTGGCACACACAAATAATTAGTAACCTACTCTCCGGAACCTGTGGGAACCTGCTGGATCCCACCTCTGTCTGTGACCCTGTTGTCTAAAGACCCTGGGAAACCTTGTACATTTCTGGGGTTCCTTAAAATGGCTATCAGTAATGGTGGACAAGCTCTGCTTGAGGTGATGTGAGGTCACTCAGTGGGGGGCGGGAGAGCACAGGCGGATTCAGGGACACCCCCCTCCCCAAATCCCTGCAAAATCTCTCTTGTCCATTCTCTGTTCTCAACCCCCCTTGCCCCCTGCACATGCTCTAGTTTGTTCTGGACACTTGTCACTTTTGCCAGACAATTGACTTTAACCATGAAATGTCCCACTGATGAGGTCATATCTCAGGCCCTGCCTTCTCCTGTCACATGACTGTGATGCCCTGACACTTCCTGTCATATGCTTGCTGCTCAGTGTGTGCTGTGACCTATGGGGATTGAGTTTGAAGACCATTACCCTAAAACATATCATAATCCTATATAAGGGACCTTTGGCAAACACGTCAATGTGGAATACCTTTCTTTTTGGGGGTGGGGGTGGGGGGTGGGAACATTATACCAAAGAGAAGCATTGTGGCACTGAAAGAGGAAAACACATCACATCTTAACGAAGTGTGAATAGAACCCACCAAGATAATGCATGTGAAATATTCTTAAAAGTAAACCACAATCTGTATAATATTGATTGAAATGCTTCCCCACATAGTACCTACTTTCTCTTTTTCCTCACTGCCTTTCAGTTAACCATCATTTGGTGTTTAAACCCATAAGCCACCTCTCCCCATTTCCGATTTTGGTAAATAATTAAATTGCTCTTTGGAGGCTCAACCTTGGCTGTATTTCAAAGACAACAACAGCTTCCCTAAAAACAAAAAGTAGCAATTCCCCTGCCCCTAACAGAATCCTGCCACTCAAAGAGAGTGACAGGCTTAAACTTGGCTGTCATTCTGAAGGGTATTCAATTAAAAGAGATACTTATTAGCAGAGATGTGGAAGTGGCATCCAGTGGGAAAGGAGAGAGCCAGAGATACCTTGAGTTGCTTGATATAAAAGTTTACTAATTTAAAAGGGTAGGGTTACATGGAATAAAACAGATAAATGCTGCACTGCTCCGTTACATTTACAGTACTAACAATACGCTTAAGACTACATCTTGCTCTCCCTTCCTACTTCTCTCTGTCCATGTGGTCTTCTCCTTTGAAACAAAGAAAACAAGTTAACTTTATACCTTCTGATGTACATGCATTGCTCACTATCATGTAAGCAATGGCTATCTGACTGACCAGTAGCTAATCAATAGTCCGGGTCATAAAACAGTGACTTCAGCAACTTGTTTACATACGAACAGTCAACCCTTTTATAACGGAGTTGTGACAGACACTTGCAAACACCAACACATTCCTATTTTGATGCTGAGTGGTTTGGGAAGAGCCCCGAGAAGGTACCAATGGCATTTGACCAAGGGGGTCTGTCCTTCAGAAACGATGACCCACAGGAGAGCGGGAGAAAGTTTAAAAATTTTAGTTTAGAAATGTTAGACCTGTGTTCCAGGTTCTCTCCCAATCTTCTAATAGTATTGGGTGGCCCAAATCCTGAGCCCATTTAACCATTTACTTTCTTAACATATAACATATAACATCAACATTTAACATCAGTGTTGCCACACGGAAGACTTACTTTTAAAGTTGCCTCGTCTAAAGACTTCACCTCCTCCATGAGCTTTCTCAGTTCTTCAGTGGTGAGGAGACAGATGACGGCCTGCCCAGAGACACCCACCGCTTGCAGTGAACTGCTGCTCTGCCCGTCTTCCTCTTTTTCATTGCCGGTCAGACTGGCACCGAAATCCCTCAGCTCTGAGAGGCTGCTCAGCGTGGGAAGAGGAAATTATGTAAGGAGGGCAACCGGCCTGATCATCTGTCCTGGCACCCTGTTTCCCTAAATGCCCAAGTCAGATAGCCCCCCAAAAAACACAAAATGCAAGGTGCAGAGACCTAAAACTTTCATCTGTTGTTTCTCTCCAGAAACGGGTATTCAGAGTCACACCGAGAAAGCCAACGTGGTGTAGTGGTTTAGACTCCAATCTGGAGAATTGGGATTGATTCCCCACCCCTCCACATGAGTGGCGAACTCTAATATGGTGAACCAGATTTGTTTTCCCGCTCCTCCGTATGAAGCCTACTGGGTGACCTTGGACTAGTCATGTTCTCTCTGAACTCTCTCAGCCCCACCTGTCTCACAAGGTGTCCGTTATGGGGAGAGGAGGGGAAAAGGAGTTTGTAAGCCCCTTCAAGTCTCCTTACAAGAGAGAAAGGCGGAGTATAAATCCAAACTCTACTACTACCGTACTACAACATTTAACCATCATGGATACCAGCCATGCCTTAATGTGTCTAATCTCCTTTTTAAACTGCAGTGGCCATTGCTATCTCTTGTGGCTGGGAGTTTCATATGGAGCAAAAAATAAGTTTTCTTTTGTTAGTCCTGATTGTGCTGCCCATTGGCTTTTTTGGGTGCCTCTCTTTCCACAAAGACACACTTTTGCTTTGTTGCCTACATCTCTACACAAGAGTACAGAAAAGGTGCGCTGTAAAAAGTATGGAGCTGTTTGACAGCCACAACAAGAATGATCAAAAGACTTCCCCTGAGCCCAATTTAAGGGCTTTCAAATGCCTTTGAGATCTCTGTGGATTATCCGTTTTAACTTGCTGCGCCGCCTGAAATTCCACTCTGGAAACTCATCCTACACGAGGAAGGGGTCACCTGAAAAAGCTAGAAGCCTGGGGGTAAAAGAAGAAAGAAATTTGGAACGCCACCTGTCAACTGCTCCAAAGAGCAGTTCCCTTTTGTTAAATGTCTGTCTAGCCAGTAACTACCTTTGCTCCAGTTTCTGCTATTATTGTCTGCGCTGAAAGCACCAGGGCTCTCGCAATACTGCGCAACTACAGGAAGGTGAGAGCGGGGGCGTTTGCCTTGAATGGATTTTTCTGAGGCAGCAGCACGTGTTTGAACTGCAACACAGAAATGTGATGTCAAAATCAAGGCGCTAGGTGCGGCTTAAGTCAGTGGGAGAACTGGGGAATTTTTTGAGGTAGACCTGGATGATTATGACACACTGCAGCTGGTCAGACTTCTACGCCATCGTTTACGTGATGGCTTAAAAAAAAGTACTCTTTTTTTTGTGCATCCACAACTCTGGTTATAAAAGTGTGCTAAGCAGAAAACTAATTAAGAAAACTAATTAAGACAGCAGAGTTGAACTTTTCTTATTTTGCATGCTAGTTAAGTACTGCTGATTTTTAAACTCATGCTCCCCAAGTAGCTTTTTCAAAACAAATTCAAAATGTTGTATCCATCTTGAAATCTCTGAAGCTTGTGCAAATATATTAAGTGCTTACTTAGTGATGTGGTCCCGTTTTGTGTTTCAGTAAATAAATACAGGACAGCAGGTGGATAGGAGACCCTTAGTTCTTACAGAGGAATGTCAAAATAAGGGAGCAGCAATGGTGTAGTGGTTAAGAGCAGGTGCACTCTAATCTGGAAAACTGGGTTTGATTCCCTGCTCTGCCACTTGAGCTGTGGAGGCTTATCTGGGGAACAGATTAGCTTGTGCACTCCCACACATGCCAGCTGGCTGACCTTGGGCTAGTCACAGTTCTTTGGAGCTATCTCAGCCCCACCTATCTCACAAGGTGTCTGTTGTGGAAGGCAAAGGAGTTTGTAAGCCACCTTGAGTCTCCTTACAGGAGGGAAAGGGGGATATAAATCCAAACTCTTCTTCTTCTATTTTATATTTTATTTCCTTATTTCTTTGTAAATAATCTGGAATCCAGCTGTTATGAATTATTGTTTTACTGGTTGTTAACTGCAAATAAGTAAACTAACTAACTCAGGTGCTTACTTAAGTGAAAAGCTGGTATCCGAGGAAGATGGCTCACTTGCATGAAAGAGAGCGATTCCGTTTTGATCCGCGTGAGGCTTTGGCGATCCGTCCTGTGATCTCCACGGGTTTTTCCCAGAACTTTGCGGAGACGGAGGAAGGGAATGCAATGATTTCATTAAAGCCGATGAAAAGTGGCTGCTGATGGAATAGATGTTGCTGTATTTTTCCTCTGTGATCTTCAGCATTTCGGCGGACTGGGCTGAGGTGAGGGGGAAGCTCTGGGCCCTCTGGCCTGGCGTTTTTGTGACTTGTGAGTCGGGCTCAACGCCTTGTGAAGGAATTGAGTGCAAAGGCAGTTTGGGGAAGGTGCTGGCGGCCGTCTTTGAGCCGGGGCCGCGCTTCTCTCTTGGACAACAAGAGGAACTGAGGAGACTTGGATCGAGACACGCTTGACGGCAAGAGCCTTCAGCAGTTGGATGGTCCACATTCCCCAGCAGACTTTGGTTCAGATGCACCGTGGCCGGTTTGGACTCCCTTCTACTGGGAGAGTTTTCATTCTCGGCTGACAGCTTTGGGCTGAGTTTTCTGTTTCCCTTTTCAGGCGATTGTGGAGTGCCCAGATGTTCAAATGAGCTTATTCTTTGCTTTATTGATGACCCTCTAGCTGAGGAACGGCTTATCTTGGAGCCGAATTCGTTGTCAAAAACGCTCCGGTGCTCAGCGGTGTTTTGCCCCGCCGATGCCGCTACATCCGAACTTCCTTTCTTGAAGCCTTTTAGGCTCTGGCGAAACCAGGCCGGTTTGGGCGCGACTGGTGGGCCTTTCTTCATGAAGTCTCCTTCGTCGGATGACTGGGGAGCTTTGGGATCTGCCTCTTCTGTGTCCGATCTCCGCAGGACCCCCTCGGAGCAGCTGGGGGCTTGGCTGTCCTCGCTGCTGTTGACGTTGGGGAGCATGCTCAGGGGGTGGCCGCCTTCCAGCATGCCGGGGTTAAACAGGCTTTTGATGCAGTCCGAAATCCTGACCCAAGGGTCCTCGGTGCTGGCCTCCCAACTGTAATCCACTCTTGCTTGCCTTCTGAGGGCAGGTCTTTGGGATGACGAAGGAGTCTTCCCTGAATCAGAGAATATGTGATTAGCACCAGTAAATATAGATGCCTGCCTCTATTTCTGCCTTCTACCCTATAGCCCTCCTGTCAGCTAAGCTAATTTCCGGTTGTCATGTAGCCCAACCAGAGGGAAAGGATGTGAATGAAATGAATGGTCAGAAGAAGAAGAGTTTGGAGTTATACCCTGCCTTTCTCTCCGTAAAGAGACCCAAGGTAGCTTAGAAATGGCTTTTTCCCGCTCCTCTCCCCGCAACAGACACCTGGTGAGGTCGGTGGGGCTGAGAGAGTTCTGAGAGAACTGTGACTAGTCCAAGGTCACCCAGCAGACTTCATCCGAAGGAGCGGGGAAATAAATCCATTTCACCAAATTAGAGTCTGCCGCTCACATGGAGGAGTGGGGAATCAAACCCGGTCCTCCAGATTACAGTCCATCTGCTCTGAACCACTATACCACTCTGGGGTGGATTGAGCAAACTGCACCTGCCCAGTTAAGGCTATAGTGATATATAGTGCTATAGTGCCAGACCAGGCTTCAAAGGTACAAATTCCTATTCTGCTATGGAAGCTTCCTCGGTGACCTTGGGCCATATATGCATTGGTGTGATCCAAAATTTTTAGTAACAGGTTCCCATGGTGGTGGGATTCAAACTGTGGTGTAGCGCCAATGTGGCTGGACGGGGCATGATGGGGGCGGGGCATTCCTGGGCGGGGCTGTGGCAAGGACGCAGCTGCTGCGCCGGTCCTTGGGCGGGAAACGAATGCACGCAGGCGCAGCCTGAAACGCACGCCGGTGCACCTCCTGCTGGACTGCTTCAAGTTCTGCGCGCTACTGCTGAGAGGCAGTAACTAAGGCAAAAATCACGTGGCAAAATCACAAATTAGTAACCCCCTCTCGGCACACACAAATAATTAGTAACCTACTCTCGGGAACCTGTGAGAACCCACTGGATCCCACCTCAGCATATATGCACTCACACACTCAGTCTAAACTACCTCACAAGGCTATTATGAGGAGAAAATGGAGGCACTTTGGATTCTCACTGGGGAGAAAGGTAGGGTGCGAATGAAATAAAATAACAACCACTCTCCCCACGGCTGTTTGGTGGCAGCCCCCAAAGTCTGCCACCATTGTATCAACTCCCCCCCCCCAGCTGTCTATTCTAGTTGTACCAAAAAAGACAAGGGAGAGACCTCCTCCCTACAACAACAAAAATGAAACTACAAAGTCTGCATAGCAAATTCCTTCAGTCCAGATTCATGTAATCAAGTCGTTTCTTGGATAATATTTCGACACTGACATTTTTTTTAGGTGTTATTGTAACCCCTGTGCTCAGAATGGATTGACCCAGAAAGGGGTGGAGACTCAAAGCAGCAGAAGGCTGCAGAGCTCATGTAGTCTGGAGGAGACAAGGCTACCAGACTCGGACCTTGGTTGGTATAAGTCCTTAACACCTTGTTAAGGTAACTGCAATGTTGTTGGGAACTAGTGGGAAGGTAGTTGTTTATTTTTGCTATGTTGTAAATGTTGGAGTTTATTGTTTCAGGGGTTTTTTATGTTTGTAATGGGTGAGAGTTCTCCTGGAAACCTTCCTCATGTTGAATCCTGTTCACGAAGCCCTTGGAGTCTTCAGGAGCCAACCCACTTGCAAAGAAGAATTGGACTTGGCAGTATCAGTAGACTGTAAATATAAGGACTTGAAAAATGCAACCTGAACAGGGCCTTGAAGTGTGATGTTAAATGTTGATGTTATATGTTAAGAAAGTAAACCATTTTGGTTTTTTAAAATTTGTTGTTGCAAACTCATTCCAAGTTCTGCCCCACAGAACCCACAGATAGAGGTTACGACTTAGGGCGACCCCGTACGGTTTTCAAGGCAAGAGGTGTTTGGAGGTGGTTTGCCATGGCCTGCCTCTGAGACATTTCCTTACCACATCCCTATAAGGTAGGGAAAGTCTTGAGAGAGAATGACTGATGGCAAGTCATCCAATGGGTTTTGTAGCCAAGTCTTCAAGATCCAGGCCCAACTCTCTGTCCACTAACCATTTGATTTTCAGAATAAGCTATTGCTATAAGCTATTGATCCCATTGTGTTTTGATTCATTTAGCTATGCCATGCCCAATTTGCATGATAATTGCATGATAATTGCTACAATGTATCTCTCTTTTCACAATAATGTTCCTGTTTGGCTACAATTTGTCTTTCCTTAAATAAGTACCAGACTAGCTATGGTTGCTCATGAGCCTATGAAGGAAGGAAGAGCCACAAACACAGGAAGCCATATTCGTGAGTAACCATCCATGCAACTGTGCTGTGTTTAAAACTATCAGTCGCTACCCTGTTTCCCCAAAAATAAGACATCCCCTGAAAATAAGATGTAGTAGAGGTTTTGCTGAACTGCTAAATATAAAGCATCCCCCGAAAATAAGACATAGCAAAGTTTTTGTTTGGAAGCATGCCCGTCGAACAGAACACCAGAGCGTGCAGCTGTGCAGCGGAAAAATAAGACATCCCCTGAAAATAAGACATAGCGCATCTTTGGTAGCAAAAATTAATATAAGACACTGTCTTATTTTCGGGGAAACACGGTAATAACTATCTCTATTGACTTCAGTGGATTTTGTGTGTGTGTGTAAAGTGTTGTCGAGTCACAGTTGACTTATGGTGACCTTAGCAAGGGGCTTTCAAGGCATGTTATAAGCAGAGGTGTTTTGTCATTGCCTCCCTCTGCAGAGCCTTCCTTGGTGGTCTCCCTTCCAAGTATTGACCCTGCTGAGATCTGACGAGATCAAGCTACACCAGGCTGCCTTCCCTCCTCAATGATCTTTGACATGATTAATATTACCTACTTTCAGGCCCTTCAGAAAGCACTGAAGTACCCCTGACTCCATGGCATGCATTTTCTGATATTTAATTCCTGTAACATACCTTTGCTGATTTTCTTTCCTTGCTCTGCTGCTGCTAAACGTACCCTGGACTGCTCTGCAGCGCTCAGTGCTGAAGAACTTGCAAAGGAGCTGTGGGTTTTACCCGTAACTGTTTTAGTTCCCTGCCACAACGTGTCTCTCACTTCCTGTGGGATAAACAGGAAACATAAGTGTGACAAAACTCAGTTGAGCAAAGCTGTGTTCTCTGCACCCAGACTGGGATGATAGCACAACAGATAGAACCATCTGATTTCAATTTTTTGGGGGGGGGGCGGGGGCGGGGATGCAATCTAGCCTAGTTTGATAGCTAAGAGAACAAGCTGTGATCCCTGGTTCAAATCTCATTATGCAAAGCGGGAAGGGGCAGCGTGTTCAAATTCCACACAGTTTGTGATTGATGTGATGCCAAACCATTTGCAGGCAGGCCAGATTCAAGCATCACTAATGAGAAAGCCTTTAAGATTAAATTGCCCGTGTGAAACGACCATTTCTTTTAAAGTTCCCTTGTTAAAATTGTTTCTGAATGTCACAAGCTTGCATATTGCATGTTTAAAAAGCAATAAAACGAGCGTGTGTTTTTGGGACAGCAACTTAAATTTGTTTTTGTTTCTTTTCATATTTTCTGTCTTGGGTGAGCCCTTCCACGTAGATTTGTTAGCTGCGGAATTCCTTTCTAGTGGGAAAGCTTCTGGGGCATGTTTTTAGATGCATGGTCGCCATGTGTAGTGTTGGCTGAGATCACTGGTGGCAAACCGTTTTGTCAGAGGCGCCTTTACAGAGCTTCGCCTTCAGAAATTGCTGACGAAGGTCTGAAGCTTCCACATTTCTGAGGGATAGTTTGAAAACCGCTATTATTCTGTGGGGGCCTGTTTGCAAGACCTCTCTTTCCTAAGATGAGGAACATTAACACCCCATGGTGAGTTTTGTTTCTCAAAAATAGTCATGTGGTTTGCCCCATTTGAGATCATCTCTAATTTGTGCAATTTTGCCACCCTTGGCAGCAGATGGCTTTTGGTTTTAGCCAATTGGCTACAGTCCTCCTCAGTATTCAGGAATGCTCCTGATCAATCCGCACGAAGAAGAAGAAGAAGAAGAAGAAGAAGAAGAAGAAGAAGAAGAAGAAGAAGAAGAAGAAGAAGAAGAAGAAGAAAAGAAGAAAGAAAGAAAGAAAGAAAGAAAGAAAGAAAGAAAGAAGAAAAGGAGGAGAAGGATTTATATCCCCCCTTTCTCAAGGTGACGCAAAGTGGCTTACAATCTCCTTTCCCTTCCCCCACCCCCCACAACAAACATCCTGTGAGGTGGGTGGGGCTGAGAGAGCTCCGAAGAACAGTGATCAGCCCAAGGTCACCCAGCTGGCATGTGATGGAGTGCACATGTTAATCTGGTTCCCCAGATAAGCCTCCACAGCTCAAGTGGCAAAGTGGGGACTCAAAACCTGTTCTCCAGATTAGAGTGCACCTGCTCTTAACCACTACACCACACTGGCCCTGCACATATCTGCACATATCTGCGGATTTTTCTTTGCATATTCTGTATTTTGCCTAGATTTTGTGGATAATTTCTGTGGCTGACAAATATTTTGTAATTAGGTATCTAAATGTCCATTGGTGTGGTCTTGCAGTACAACAGAAACAAAAGGTGTAGTTATTGCTGTTTGAGGGAAGTAGCTGATCACCCTCCCAACCAAACCCCTGCATTAAGTAAGACAACAACCTTGTTTTGTGTGTGGTAAAAAATTGGCCATAGCCATTTTATTAACACATTGGTTCAAGGTAAAAGAAGCGTAAGGCGTAGCATGGGGGTCTGATCTGTGTGCTGGGCAGTCCAAGTGCTGCCCCCCAGACACCTAAATTTTTCCTTCCATCCGCCTGCTGATGGAAAAATTATCCAAAGTTGGAGCACCTGTAAGATTCCAGATGGGCGGTTGCCACTTTCTGAAGACTCCTTGCTACCAGGGGTGCAAGCCCGGCCTAGAAGCCCATGTCTGGCCATGTTATCCCTATTGGCTTGCAAACCCCAAACCTCTTAAGGAAGTTCCAATAAAGTGGGTATTTCACCCGCTGTCCCAAAGCTAAAGATCTGTCCTGCGTGTGCAAACTGCCGACCCGATAACATGTAAACAACCCGATAGCAAGTAAACATTCATTAACAACTAGCCAAAACCCAAGGACGGGTTGGGTGGGAAGCTCGGGCGCTCTGGCAAATGGGAAGATGATAAGCTGGGCCTGTCCTTACATAGGCCCCCGGCTCCACCTTCCCCCAGTAACACCAGGGCGCCCTGACGTCACCTGTTCTGCGCTCAGATGCTTGACGCGCTGGTGTGGCAAGCCAGCACAAGCCTCGCGAGCTCGCGTCCGGTCGTGAGGTTGCAGGGAAGGAGGCAGCCACCTTGGGAGGCTGTCCCTTCCCCCCCAGCAATGGCAACTGCCGTAAATCGCGGCCGCTCTTTTGTGGTTAATCTAAGTCTCCACCTTCTGTGATTAATATTCATAAGCTTATAGCCAGTGTTGGGATCCAAAAATGTTAGTAACAGGTTCCCATGGTGGTGGGATTCAAACTGTGGCGGAGCACCAATGGGACTGGGCGGGGCACAACGGGGGCGTGGCCGGGCATTCTGGGGCGGGGCATTTCTGGGCGGGACTGTGGCAAGGACGCAGCCGCTGCGCCGGTCCTTGGGCGGGAAACGAATGCACGCAGGCACAGGCTGCCACGCACGCCGGTGCACCTCCTGCTAGACTGCTTCAAGTTCTGTGCGCTACTGCTGAGAGGAGGGGCGTAACGAAAGCAAAAATCACGTGGCAAAATCACCAATTAGTAACCCCCTCTCGGCACACACAAATAATTAGTAACCTACTCTCGGGAACCTGTGAGAACCTGCTGGATCCCACCTCTGCTTATAGCCCTTAAATCACAACTACATTTTAATAACTTGAGGCATTTTAATGGTTTGAGAAAGGCAGGGACTTTCCTGCAAACTCTGTACTGCTGATTTATTAGTTTTACTTACTTTGCATGCTAGTAGGTATTTCCCATTTCTAAACTGGTGTTACCCCAGGGTAAAATCCAGTTCCTTATTTATGTTTCTATTCACTCCTACCCCTCCTTATTATTTATTTCCCGAGGGGTGAATTCTGCACAGCAGAAATAAAATGACTTTAGGATGTTTAAAAAAGATGTTTTGGCATTTTGTGTTCCCACAGCGCAGGAGAACCCAAGAGTTGCCAGCCAAAACAGATCTTTTCCCCTGTCTGCTGCACTGAACTTTTGTCAGTTTCACAGTTGTGCCCGCCATTTTGTGTTTTTCAGCAGATTTTCCGTGAAGATTCTCCATGGAGGTATCCTCTGCTTGTAGTTCATCCGTGCACGTTTCGCTGTAAAAAGTAGATGAATAAAGTTTGTTTTGCCTAGCAATTCATTTGTTTTGTTTTGAGGGGGACGTTTGCGAACCTACAGTGACATTACTAGAGAAGCTGCAATACTTGCATATTTGTGTCGCCACAGTTTCACAAACATCCCCCTCAAAACAAAAAAAAGGGAAAAGATGACATGTGTGGGATCGCTAGGCAAAACAAACTTTATTCATCTACTTTTTACAGCAAAATTGGGCACAGATGAGCTGCAAGCAGTGGAAACCTTGGCGGGGAATCTTCACGGAGAATCTTCTGCAACACACAAAATTATGGGCGTGAGTGATGGAAAAGAAAGTACGAGGTTTGAGTGGGAGAAATAACGCGTTTCCTGCCTGCTTTTGTTTGCTCAACAGGCAGGAAATGTCTTCAACCTGGGTTGGGGGGAAAAGATTGCTAGTTTAGTGAGTTGGGGGGAAAAGATTGCTAGTTTAGTGATTTTTGAAAAACCCAGGTTGAAAGGAATAAAACAGGTTGACGTCGTTTTGGGGAAGAGAACTGGGAAACATTCCCCCCCCCCCAATGCTTTTTATAACATCATCAAGATATTGTATTTCTGCGGTGCAGAATCCACCAAGGATTCTGGTTGCCCTCCTCTGGACCCATTCCAGCTTGTCATTATCCTTCTTGATTTGCGGTGCCCAGAACTACACACAGTATTCCAGGTGAGGTCTGACCAATGCAGAAAAGAGAGGCACTATTACATCCCTCGACCTAGACACTATACTCCTATTGATGCATCCCAGAATTGCATTGGCTTTCTTGGCTGCTGCATCACACTGCTGACTCATGTTCAGCTTGTGGTCGACATGTAGTGTAGTTAACCTAGGTGTCATCTATCCTATATCTCTGCATTTCATTTTTTCCACCTAAGTGTAGAATCTTACATTTATCTCTGCTGAAGTTCATTTTGTTAGCTTTGCCCCATCTCTCTAACCCAGTGGTTCTCAACCTTCCTAATGCCGCGACCCTTTAATACAGTTCCTCATGTTGTGGTGACCCCCAACCCTAACATTTATCCATTTTACAGATGGAGAACACTGATGCAGAGAATCTTGGGCGACCCCTGGGAAAGGGTCGTTTGACTCCCAAAGGGGTCGTGACCCCCAGGTTGAGAACCACTGTCCAGGTCATTTTGAATCTTGACTCTGTCCTCTGGGGTATTAGCTACTCCTGCTAATTTGGTGTCAACTGCAAATTTGATCAGCAGGCCCTCTCTTTCATCATCCAAGTCATTGATAAAAATATTGAATAGCACTGGGCCCAGGACAGAACCCTGTGGCACCCCACGAGTCACTTTCTGTTTAATTTAGGTGTGGTGCTGTCCATTCTTTCTGTTCTTCCTCATGCTAATTCCTTAAGAACACAAGAACTTAAGAAAGAGCCTGCTGGATCAGAGCAGAGTCCATCTAGTCCAGCACTCTGCTACTCGCAGTGGTCCGCCAGATGCCTTTGGTGCTAGCTCACATGCAGGATGTGAAAGCAATGGCCTTCTGCTTCTCATGTTCAGCAATCTTAGCCCCCAACCACCAGAGGGCGGCCTAGTTAATATTTTGAAAGCCATAGTTCTAAATGCGGAGGTCTGCTGTGCATTTTAGGTTGTTGCTGGAGGCCAGTATAAGAACTTGCCTTACCTGTGAGTGTGGAGGACTCCCGTTGCATTGCGGTTTCCCTTCTTGGGGAGCCTCCTCATGATTGAGGCAGTCTTGTTTGAAGTACTTCCTTGGCGGAGGCTTGGGTTTTGACGATCGGGGTTTTCTAACCAGGATCTCCGCTGACTTTTTGGGATTCGGAGAGAGGTGATTGGCTTCTTTGAGAGCAGGTGGAGAGGCCTTCTCTAGGCTGGTCCGTGAGGAAGAAGACACAGAGCCCTGCTGTCGAGCCACTGGCACATCAACGCTATTCCCTTTCGATTTCAAATCGGCCAGCTGGAAGGCGAGGCCGTTTCCACAAGATGACCTGGGGTTGTAACTGCTGTCGCTGCTGGAGCGGATCATGATCTTTTGAGGCTGGGGGCTGAAATAGGGTGGGTTCTTCTCTGTGTATTTTTCACACGGAGGTCTCTTCTGCCAGCTTGTTTCCAGACTTTTCACACCTGCATTAAAACATATTCACAAATAGTACTCAGGATTCTGAGACCGGTTCAACCACCAGGATCACCAGATCCAGGTTGGAAAATCCGTGGAGCCTGAGGAGGGCAGGGACCACAGTGGGGTACAAAGAAGAAGAAGAAGAAGAGTTTGGATTTATATCCCCCCTTTCTCTCCTATAGGAGACTCAAAGGGGCTTACAATCTCCTTGCCCTTCCCCCCTCACAACAAACACCCTGTGAGGCAGAGAGCTCCAAAGAACTGTGACTAGCCCAAGGTCACCCAGCTGGCATGTGTGGGAGTGTACAGGCTAATCTGAATTCCCCAGATAAGCCTCCACAACTCAGGCAGCAGAGCTGGGAATCAAACCCAGTTCCTCCAGATCAGAGTGCACCTGCTCTTAACCACTATGCCACTGCTGCCCAGTCTCCAAAGCATCTATTTTCTCCAAGGGAACTGATATCCGTAGTCTAGGAATGAGCTGTAATGTTGGGGGTGTCAGGACCATGCCTGTCAGTATCTTGATGTCTTGCTGTGTGTGATTTGCAATTGTTTTCCTGTTTCCCTCTTCCCTTCCTAGCAATATCCTGTTAGCAATCTCCTGGCGCCAGCCCATCCTCAAAGAGGTGTGAAAGGTTCCCGGGTCCTTTGTAGTGGAAACTGCAATGGACATTTGGCGTGGGGCGAAACGGTGGGATTAAAAGATATAAGTCCTGGATCTGAGCTCTCTAGCTCAGATCCTGCTATACATTGTTACTCTTTGCATCACCTGGAATAAACTGCTTTTGGACTTTCCTACGGTCTCTGTTATTTCCACGTTCGAGAGTCTGACAGGGGGATCTGGGACAGAACTGGGAGGGACTGAGTTAGCAGCCACAGAAGACTCCAGCTCTTAGCTGCTCTCTTCACCAGATCGCAAGGAACTTGTCCCTTTCATAATCAACAACAGAGAATTTCCCAGCTATCCTGTGGCAAGATTGAGCCAAGCCGAGCGAATGACTCTTTGGCAGATTCCGCATGGGCTAAAAACAACGGTGTGAAAACGGTGTGAAAACAGTATAAACCCTTTTATGCCGTTTTAAACCCTTTTACACCATTTTCACACCGTTTTCACACTGCTGTTTTTGGCCCATGCGGAATCATCCTTTGTTTCTAGCTTTCTTTCAGGCCTGGGTTTGACATATTTCCAGATGCCCAACCTGAGATCTCTTTTGCCCCTCAAATGGCCCCCCTTAATTGCACGTGCCCACCGCCTGCTGAATCCTGCCTCCTTACACACTCCACCCTAGTCAGGCTTTTTCACCAGGCTTTGCAATACCTTTCCACCTTCCTCTTTTTGTTTTATTTTATTTATACCGAACTGTCTGAAAGGCCAGAAGACTCGAAAATCTTCTCCCTGCCTTCACAGACCTGAGGAAAAGTATTATGCAACTGCTGTGCTATTTATTCTGAAGACATCCCACTGTTTCTTGAGCCCCCCTCCCCTCTCTCCTCTTCGAATCCCAAGCTCTGCACTGGATTTTTTCCCAGCCTCTTGTGCTGTTCCTTACCTTCGGGGCTCCATTGAGGCCTCTCTCTTCCAAACTTGTTGCTTTCCACAGCTTGGGAAATGGCTTCTTTAAGCTGCTGTTCAGAGACCTGGAAAACATTAAAGATCATTTTACCTCACTGTAGGTTACAAAGTTGTGTGACTAGTTCGCAGAGGAGAGGCCCCTCAATAGCTACTAGTCATGGTGACTAAATGGGGCAGCAAATTTCTGAATGTGAAGAGGCAGCATCAGGGGTAGGTCTTATCCTGGCCCATTATGCAAGGAGCGCTTCCTGCGACGGTCCTAGCCCCACAGTACCGTTGCAGTGGATTCTCCTCGTGTTTCCTTGTCTAAATTTGAGGAGGTGTTCCCCTGTCTGCTTCTGGGTCACTCCCCTGTCAAAAGCTGAGATTAAAAGTTGCCCTTTATTTTGGTTTTAAAAATACTTTTAAATGTGATCTCAGTATTTCCTATATTGATATTCTACAGGCTTCTTCGATTGCTTTTCATTTTTCAGGAAAATGCGAAACCGCCCCCCCCCCTCCACTTGTTGAAGGGATTGACGGCTGCATTTTCCTACAAATACAAAAGCAGTGAAACCAGCCAGCACAATATTGCGATAAGAAATATCAATATTGTGTTCATAGGTCTTTTTTAAAAAAGTCAACCTTTGATCTCAGCTTTTGACAAGGAAGGAGCAGAAACCATGAAGCGAGAGGGGAACATTGGGGTTTCCCTTCTCTCGCTAACTTTAAGGCTTCCTGGATCTTTGGCACCACAACCTGGATGGCAGAAATCTCTTGCTGCAGGGTAGAGTATCTGTGTACAATTGGCACCTGTGTCTCTTGTTTATTTAGCCTTCCAGGGTAACTAGTTGGTCACAGTGATGCTTGATTAGATGGACTGCTGGTCTGATACAGCTCTTATGTCCTCATTGTCTGAATTTCTGTCTGCCCATCTGTATTATAGACTGATTGTACAGTATTGTCAAAGGCTTTCACGGCCAGAATCACTAGAGCGTTGTGGGTTTTCCGGGTTGTATGCCCATGTTCCGGTAGCATTTTCTGCTGACATTTTCCCTGTATAATAAGCCACAGAGGCAGGCAAAACGTCAGGAGAAAAGGCCACAGGAATATGGCCATACAACCCGGAAAACCCACTACATTCTATAATTGATTGATCATTTTTAGACCGCCTTTCCTTCAACAGATTCAGGGCAGTTTGCAACAATAAACCAGCAGATTACCATTTACAACAGTACATGATAAAAGGGGCCATAAAATCAATTCCTCACTACTCTAAGGGCAATGAATTAAAGAAGAGAGGAAAACAAAAGGGAAAGGAAATAAGAGAAAACGGGAAAGGGCAGGGAGGGAAAAGGGGAAGGAAGGAAAAAGAGGATGATTAGGATCCATTGCTTAGGATTCTTAGTTTCTGGTGTTACTGTTTTGTTAGAATTTTAGCTTGGTTTGTTGTGTGTTTTTAACAGTGTCATAAGGTGTCTTTAGTACAATTCGTGCAAAAGAAATTGTGTGGTAGAATTTTTTTTGCTGCAGAGCAATTTTGAGAATTTGAACATAGCCCAGGGGACCTACAAACCAGAACAATTTGATGAAAACCAGGGCTGGCTTTTAATGCAAAATTTGCAAAGCAAAATTCTCCCCAACCCTCGTAACACGATGGTCATTTCTTTGAGACCTCGTTTTACCTGCGGATCGGGGTGCCTGCTGATTATAAGTTGCACAGCTCCAGGGTTGCAGTGGCTCAGGACGGCGTGAACCTCATTGAGAGTCATGCTTTGAACAGATGCTTCATTGATTTCTACAATTTCATCTCCGCACCTTCCGGACATGGGGGAAAAAAAGATTTTTTAACCAAATAAACAATGTTTTACCCGTATGAGATTGACTACTTCTGGATAACCTAGATTGGAGTCCTGTAGCTCCTTGGAGTCAAACAAGATTTTTGGGGGTATAAACTTTAAAAGTTTCCTTCATCAAACAACTCGTATCTGACAAAGGGAACTTTCAGCCCAATCCAGTGCCCTGGAGTGATCACCTCCAGTGGGCTTGTCAGCAGCAAAACACACAATACTCACAACTCATAGAAATACAGATCTGGAAGGTACCCCAAAGGTCATTTCGTCCATCCCACTGCACAACACAGAAAAGTCACAACTGCCCCCCTCCCCCCAGTGACCCCTGGTCTGTGCCCAGAGGAAGGTAAAAAATCTCCAAGATCCCTGGCCAAACTGTCCTGGAAGAATATTCCTTCCTGATCTCAAAGTGATTATCAGCATGACCCTGGGCATGCAAGAACGACCATGAGAGTCGAATGCTGGCCCATCCTTTTCTGCCTAATTTTACCGAAACAGCCTTGCTATCAGATAGCCATCTAGCCAGTGGTGGGATCCAAAAATTTTAGTAACAGGTTCCCATGGTGGTGGGATTCAAACTGTGGCGTAGCGCCAATGGGCATGATGGGGGCATGGCCGGGCATTCCTGGGCGGGGCATTCCTGGGCGGGGCTGTGGCAAGGATGCAGCCGCTGCGCCAGTCCTTGGGCGGGAAACGAATGCACGCAGGCGCAGGCTGCCACGCACGCCGGTGCACCTCCTGCTAGACTGCTTCAAGTTCTGCGCACTACTGCTGAGAGGAGGGGCGTAACTAAGGCAAAAATCACGTGGCAAAATCACCAATTAGTAACCCCCTCTCGGCACACACAGATAATTAGTAACCTATTCTCGGGAACCTGTGAGAACCTGCTGGATCCCACCTGTGCATCTAGCCTCAGCTTCAAAACCCCAAGGAAGGAGAGGCCACCACCTCCCAAGGAAACCTGTTCCACCGAGGAATCGCTCTCACTGTTGTTGGGAAGTTCTTCCTAATGTTTAGCCGAAAACTCTTGATTTAATTTCAGCTTGTTGTTTGCGGTCTGAAGTCTTGTAATTGTGTTACTTCTGAGACAGGAGGCAGCAGACCCAACCTGCGTACTTGGTAGCGTGTGAAGAGAATGCCAATGGCAAAGTAGCAGGTGGCAAGGGGAAATTTGCTCAGGAGAATATCCAGGAAACATGCATTGTACAGCACCTGCAATTCTCGTGCACCAGGTACTGTTGCACACTAGCTTGATTTCTCTTCAAGTTTCTACCAAAGTGCCTTCAGCAGGAAACAGACCTGTGGCGCATACCGTTTTAAGATCTGCTGCTTACCCAGAGTTTCCGTCCTGTTTGGCTACAGCCGGTCCTTTCACCATCTGGGTTTGCTTAAATTCTTCCTACTTTGAATACGGAGGGCATGAAACTGTAGTTCATGATATACATGTGTCTGATTAGTGTGTTTTTTCGGAGCTAGCTGTGGAAAGTGTACAGAGTCTGAAAAATCATGTTTAGTGTGGCAAGAGGGTCAGAGTTGATGTTGTAATCAAGGAATCAGTCTTGGATTCAGCTGTTTTAAATCGGTAATATAAAAATGTCCTGAAGTTTCCTTGGGAAGGGGTTGATAAAAGTGCATCAAGTATGGATACAAATGGGCTTACTAGGTGGTTCTTTCTCTGTATCAGAATTGCCTTTAAAAAACCTACAACCTTCAAAAGGATTAGACTGACTTTTAGCCGACTTGACTATAAGAACCAAATGGCACATTTACTTTTTGATGTGTCTTGTCTGGGTTCCCCGGCCTGACTTTAATAATTCAATTACACAGCATGCAGCTGCTGGCATTTCATTTCCCTAGTGAGTGGGGAGGGGCTTTAGCCTTTCTGCCCCCGTGTCGTATCCCTGGCCCAACATGGGGTCCCACGCCCTTGGAAAATAAATTCCTAGCAGCACAGTGTTCAACTCACTGCTTAAACACATCAAAAATGTAACATGAGGTTTGGCTCAAATCACCTGTATATCGAGGAAGCCATTCACTTATCATACCTGAGCGTTCCGTCCATGTGAGCCACCGAGCCCGGAGAAAGGGTATGGATAAATATTCCTGATATGCATTGGAAGTAAGGGATATTGCATAATCCAATCCCTAAGCCAACACCAGCCTCTGGGAAAAAACATTAGAAAGACAGAAAATAAATATGAGCCACAAATGACAGTATATAAATTGTCCATGGTGATGAAGGGAAAGTACCCTCAAGTCACAGCTGATGTATGGTGACCCCACAAAGTTCTCAAGGCAAGAGACAAACACAGATATCGGATGCGATTCTCATATTGTGAGTTCATGTTTTCAAAGTCAGTTCATCGATTTAAAAAACAAACAAACAGGAAAACTATATGTTGCCTGAATTGGCAGGAACCACTGAATTGATTCATGTAGTTTATATACTGAAAAGAAGCCTGGGCGCGATGTATGCCGACCAAACATCCCAGGTCAAATTAAGCAAATGGCTGGTGCAACAGAGGATTCAAGTGCAGGAGATGACAGATGCCAGAGAGAGTTTTGCCAGGCAAGAGAAATAAGTCATCTCCTGAGCCCCACACAGCAAGCAGGAGACGACTTTAAACCGGCTGCAGAAAGAAAGATTGCTAGTTTAAGGATTTCAAAACCCTCCAGGCTGAGCTGAAATCAAACATCCAAAACGCTGCTTCCTCAATATATTTTATTTGAGCTATGCAGAAAGAATCTTGGTTCCACTCTCTGGTGCTGTAATTTTTTAAAAAATACACTCACCTTTGTTTAAGGAGACCTCCATGATGATCCTGTCATTGGGATTGGCGGTGTTTGAAGAGAAAGTGTTGCTTTCTGAGCTGAAGGAGCTGTTTTCTTTGGTAATGCACATGGTGGCGCTCAATGAATGGCAGAGATGGGACGATAAATAGGCAGCGGCTGAGTGTGACGTGCTGAGGCTCGTGCGCACCGTTAGCGTGAGAAGACCTTTCTTGGCCTGTCAGAAAGAAGCATTATGAAGCATTCATTGACCTCAGCAGCTGGTGTGTGTGTGTGTGTTTGTGTGTGAAAAAAAGACAAAGAAAATATTGTGCAGAAACATCACCTTGAATTTCTGCAAGGCTTCGTAATGTGTTAGGCCATGCATGGATTCTCCGTTCAGTTCCAAGATTTCATCCCCTGTGAGGAAAATAAATGGTCTTAGAAAAAAATCTAATCTCCAGTTCTCCAAAAGGATGGTACTCACAAACTTATCCCAAAGTGGTTGTGGTGGTTTTTCCGGGCTGTGTGGCTGTGGTCTGGTGATGAAGGCGAAACGTTAGGAACAAGATCCACCAGACCACAGCCACACAGCCTGGAAAACTCAGCACAACCAGTTGAATCCGGCCGTGAAAGCCTTTGACAATACATTATCCCAAAGTCTTTCACTTTGGACATTTTTAGCCCCATTTCTTCCATCTGTGAAAGAAATTGTATGTCATGTTCTGCCGTAAAATGTTGTCAGGCAAATGGAGGTGAAGGGTTGAGCTAGGAGAATAGCTGTCTTTAGCCTTATATTCCCTTGAGCGGAATTCAGTGTAGAGACATGTAAAATCAGGGTGTTGTGGGTTTTCCGGGCTGTGTAGCTGTGGTCTGGTAGTTTTCACTCCTACTGCTTTTCACCCACATATATGGTAAACCCACAAAAGCCAGTTGATTCTGGCTGTGAAAGTTTTTGAAAATACATGTGAAATCCCCCTTCCCCTGCCCACCCCCTTGTTAGTTAATTTAAACCCAAAACCTAGTAACCATGTTTGTGTAATTGTCTGGGGATTGCAGCTCTGAAAGACTTGCTGAACCATTCAGCCTTGATCTTCTGCAAGCCGTGCTCATTTCAGTGAGACTTCATCATCATCATCATCATCATCATCATCATCATCATCATCATCACCACCACCACCACCACCACCACCACCACCACCACCATTATCAATGTATTGTTGAAGTGCTTTCACGGCCGGATTCAACTGGTTGTGGTGGGTTTTCCAGGCTGTGTGGCTGTGGTCTGGTGGATCTTGTTCCTAACGTTTCGCCTGCATCTGTGGCTGGCATCTTCAGAGGTGTATCACCAAAGGAAGTCTGTTACACACTGGAGATGCCAGCACAGAAACTTTAGGAACAAGATCCACCAGACCACGGCGACACAGCCTGGAAAACCCACCACAACTTATCACCATTATCAATTTATTACAGTCAACGATGAGGTTAACTCCTGAGGAACAATTTGTGGTGGGTCGTGCCCATTGACCGCTTTGATGACAGCATTGAACCTCAATCGATCTTGTCCCCCAAGAACAGGCCACCTCTCACCTTCTTGTAACCGTCCATCCGCAGCGGCAGCCCCTCCAGGAAAGATGGTCTTAACGTAGATGCCGATGGGGCCGTAAATGCTGTCTTTTCCTCCTACGATGCTGAATCCCAGCCCCTAAGTGGACCCAGAAGCCAAGACAGGGAAAGTTTGCCCTTTAGGGCTGCCGACCAACTAAAATGTTTTTAGTTAAATAGTTATCTGCTTGCCTAAAATAAGAAATTAATCAGAGACTGCATTTTAGGTAAATTGAAAAATTGTGTTTACCCCCTTTGGTCCTTGAAAGGAAGGGCAGGATTATGAGTAATGTGCTTGATAAATTAATTTGACTGAAATATAGGTGCTGTTCCCCAACAGCAAATCAAGAAATAATTTAAAATTGAATAAGCAACTCGGACACTTGATTACTTGGGTAAAACATTGCGCAAAGCTGGGTAAATTGTCGGGGCAGTTGTCTTAAATGCAAATCATGCTCCTCTAACTCTACTTAGGGTTGCTCAAAACAGGATTTGAAGTTGGTTTATTACCCATATTAAATCTTAGTTTTGGTTTATGTGATGGCTAAAGGCAGGTTCGATTCTGGTTTCTTCTCGGCAACACCTTCCAAGGCTACAGAGAGAAGCCGGCAAAACCCATTAATTAAGGCAGTCAAATCCCAGTAATCTGTCAAAACAAACTGGGATTTGAGTGATCGCCTCTTCCCACAGATTAGGGATGCCAGCCTCCAGGTGGGAACTGGAGATCCCTTGAAATTACAGCTGATCTCCAGACTACAAAGATCAGTTCTCCTGTAGAAAATGGATGCTTTGGAAGGTGGCCTCTATGTATCCCAGTGTACTCCATTGTACCCCAATGAGGTCCCTGTCCTCTTCAGGATCTACCACAAATCTCCAGGAGTTCCCCAACCTGGATCTGGCAGCCCTACCCCAAATACCCCTGACACCCCTGCCACAGAAATTTCTGTGCCTGTTGCATAAGAGAGAATAAATGGGCATCTCACCTTTCCTTGGCCTTTCATTAGAACGATGTTGGAGATGACGGAGGCCTGCAAGCCACATGAAGCTTGTATGAGCTGGGTGGTGCTCAGTGATCGTGAAGATCTGGAAAGAGGCTGCATCAGAAACAAAACAACAACTGAATGACAGGGAGGAACTGGCTAACACCATGCCACAGGAATGGGTAAACTGTTTCTAAGGTCTGCAACCTAGCCGTCAGTGACTGCTGAAGATTATCAATCAGTGTTTGGTTTCTAGGGTTGCTCTGAAGAGGCAGGCAATGGCAAACCACCTCTGAACATCTCTTGGCCTGAAAACCAGCTGCGACTTGAGGGCACTTTCCTCCCCGACTACCAAATGGAAAGATGTCCCTTAAAAATTTCAGTTATTTATGTCTAAACCAGATGCATGCCATGCACTGATAACTCAGTAGAAAAGTGCTTTTGAAATTGTAAATATGTGCTGGATAAGTGGCATGAAAGGTGGAATGCCACGCAGACGCAGTAGTGTTGAATTTTAAATAGTTTTGCTCAAACCATCAATCGTTCCGCTCAGTGGTGAGGAAAAATTAAAGGGAACATCACATACACTACCAACATGTCCTAGACCACAGGTGTCAAACTCGTGGCCCTCCAGATGTTATGGACTACAGTTCCCATCATCCCCTGCCAGCATCATTCCTTGGATGATGGGAACTGTTGTCCATAACATCTGGAGGGCCACGAGTTTGACACCTATGTCCTAGACCTAGACACTTCTCACCTAAAGTGAGGTTTGACATTGCCAAGTCACAGCCAACTATGGCAACACTTTACTCAGTTTTCAAGATGAGACCAAACAGAGTGGATTTGCCATTGCCTGCCTCTGTTTAGTGACTCTGGATTTTCTCAGTGGTCTCCTGTCCAAGTATTAGCCATGGCTAACTCAGCTTAGTTTTCGAGATTCGATGAGATTCATTGGATTGAGCTAGCCTGAGCTGTTTTGGTCAGGGCACAACCAGTGGTAACTAGCAATTTTAAAAAGTTTTTTAAAAATCCCAGAGAAGTTGATTTAAATTAGGAGACATGCTGGTTTGGTATTCCCTTAGAGTTCTTCTGTGACTACAGGCATCACCTGTAGTCACCTAAAGAGACCCTAGGGCCATCAAGCCCAACCCCCTGCAAGAGCCATCAAGTCCAAGTCCCCTGCAAGGCCTTGATGGCCCTTGGGGTCTTTTCCAAGTCTATGATTCTATGATTCACCACTGGAGTTCATTTCATGGTGTTTTCATGTAACTGAGTTCAGAAGGGCACCTTCCCTACAGTGGCTTCCCATGCTTTCAGTCTCTGACATGTACTTTTTGGGCAAATTAACACTGAAGATATTCTTTAGCAAGAAAAAGAGAAAGAATTAACAATTGCAAAGCAATTTAGATCCCTTTGTTGGGTTTGGTAGAAGGCAACCTAAGCAGAGGTGGATAAGAATATTTGGCCACAAAACCAACTTCTGTGTCCCTCGTCCTTTTCTGAACCTGGTAAATGTAACCCTGCTCAGATATGCTGTCTGATAGATTTCCTTGGATGCTTACAGGGGCTCTTCCCACTGAACAGTCCAGCTGCTGAGAGAGCGACTTTCTGTTGTTGTAAAGAGAATGGGCCTGTCTGTAGCGGGACGTTGACTTCTTCGAGATGGGATTGTCCATATCCCCAATCCAGTATGGACTCACGCCTGTAAAAGACACAAGGTACAGAACTGTTATATCCACTACAAGGTGAAAGAGAAACCAAGAAACTCTATCGTTGCAAGCATCTGAATTCTCTTATTTCAAATCTACATTTTCATTTGGTTGCAGTTACGGTGTTTTTGTTCGTTTGCCCAGACTGGTTTTATGCCTTTTACAGAGATGAGACGCAGCTGTTCTATGGAGATCACAATTCTGGCCTTTCTTGCAAGGTTGTTGTCAAAAGTACTGAGATAATACACAGAAATTGCCTACAATATTTTGCCTACAATATTTTAATAGCCACGTACCTCTCTTCCCCCTCCCAGGCTGATTTCCAAAGCTTAATTTGTACTTAGTGGAGGTCAGCTGAAGTTAGGAGATATGCTTTCAGCAGTGCTTTGAAAGATCGCTAAGCTTGCTGAAAAGTATACAGAGTTAAAAGGGGGGGAGGCTTAATTCTCCTCCATTCTCCATTCCTCTAAAAAAGACATTCTGATGGCATTTTGGGTTGATGTGCGGCTCTCCAGATGTTCAGGAACTACAATTCCCATCAGCCTCTGTCAGCATGGCCAATTGGCCATGCTGGTAGGGGCTGATGGGAATTGTAGTTCCTGAACATCTGGAGAGCCGCAGGTTCCCTACCCCTGATGTAGAAGAAGAAGAGTTTGGATTTATATCCCACCTTTCTTTCCTGCAAGGAGACTCAAGATGGCTTACAAGCTCCCTTCCCTTCCTCTCCGCACAACAGACACCTTGTGAGGCAGGTGGGGCTGAGAGAGTTCTGAGAGAACTGTGACTGGCCCAAGGTCACCCAGCAGGAATGTAGGAGTGCGGAAATAAGAAAAAGAAGAGTTTGGATTTATATCCCACCTTTCTTTCCTGCAAGGAGACTCAAGATGGCTTACAAGCTCCCTTCCCTTCCTCTCTGCACAACAGACACCTTGTGAGACAGGTGGGGCTGAGAGAGTTCTGAGAGAACTATGGCTAGCCCAAGGTCACCCAGCAGGAATGTAGGAGTGCGGTTCACCAGATAAACCTCTGCTACTCAGGTGGAGAAGCAGGGAATCCAACCCGGTTCTCCACCTGCTCTTAACCACTACACCACACTGGCTCAATAAGATGTGGGGGTAGGGTTCCCAGCTCTGGGTTGGGAGATACTTGGAGATTTTGTGGGTGGAACCTGAGGAAGGCAGGGTTTGCAAGGGGAAGAACTTCAGTGGGGTATGATGCCATAGAGTCCACCTTCCAATGCTGCCGTTTTCTCCAGGAGAACTGATTTCTGTCATCTGGATATCAGTTGTAATAGCAGAGGATCTTCAGACACTGCCTGGAGGTTGGCAACCCGTGGTGGGTGGGAGTATGAATGGAGAGACTGGGGAAGATGCAAGGGCAGAGAGTGAAAGCCAGAAAGGGAGGGAAAGTAGCCATCAGCAGGATTTGCGAGGCCCAAAAGAAGTGAACAAATAAAGTGGAATTCTGTAGGTGTGGAGCGAGAGACAGCAGATACCGGGAAATGGAAGCAAGTGGGAGGGAGGGAGGGAGGAAACAGAGGCGGTGTAGGAATGAGACTCACTGGGATTTCCTTTCTCGTGAGTCCTCGCCTGTCCCCATTTTTTGTGACTGTGTGTGTCTCAAATGCTGTGGGAGCAGCAGTGGCGTAGGAGGTTAAGAGCTTGTGTATCTATTCTGGAGGAACCGGGTTTGATTCCCCAGTCTGCTGCCTGAGCTGTGGAGGCTTATCTGGGGAATTCAGATTAGCCTGTACACTCCCACACACACCAGCTGGGTGACCTTGGGCTAGTCACAGCTTCTCAGAGCTCTCTCAGCCCCACCCACCTCACAGGGTGTTTGTTGTGAGGGAGGAAGGGCAAGGAGATTGTAAGCCCCTTTGAGTCTCCTGCAGGAGAGAAAGGGGGGATATAAATCCAAACTCTTCTTCTTCTTCTTGAGCATTAAACACAGAAACAACCTTCACTTAGGAACTTACTGGCTGAATTGCAGCGGGTCCGCTGGCATTTGGCTTTTGTCTGTAAAATGGAACCGTTCTGCATGTCCAAGCTTGTCGTCCGTTCTGTGTGAGAACAAACTGAGGATTCCTGCCAGGCAGGGGAGAAATTTGAGTCAACTTCCATTCAAGTATTTTATAAGTTTTATAAGCTTTTGCATGCAGACTAGGGCCCTCTAGTGGCTTGACGTGGAATGTGGAGTCTTTTGGGTTTTGTTTTTGTTGACTGATGGTGACCCAAAAGGGTTTTCAAGGCAAGAGACCTTCGGAGGTGGTTTGCCATTGTCTGCCTGTGTTTCACGCCCCTGGTATACTTGCTGAGGGTGTGTGACTGGGCCTAGATACATAAACTGGCAGATAAACATATACAAAGTCTATGTACACTATCATTTTGCAAAATACAACGAGATCTAGTTGCTTAAACTCTCTATTGATAGGTATGGTTTGGTGATCTGTGGCCAGGAACATTGGCTGACAAACAACAGCTTTTCTAGCACAGGGTGGCACATTGGGTCCGTGGATCCAGTGTGGGTGTTCATCTCTCTCCCAGCTTGGGGGTAAAGTGATCAGGAAAGTTGCACCTCTTGAATCCCTGCCTGTCATGCAGTTGTTAAAGGGACAGAGTCCTTGCCGGGACCAAAGGTTTAGAGCACATGTTATCAGGGGGCGGAATATCTATGTCAGGTTACCTTGTTAGCTACAACCAAGTTCACCAAGCCTTTTGCGGACTGGATGAGCGATTCTGCCTCTCTGCTGGAGAGCTCCTTCAGAGATTGTCCGTTTATGGTTAGGAGTTCGTCACCAAGGCTGAGACGGCCATCCCTGCCCCAAACAAACAAACAAACAAGCAAACAAAAGTGAACTATTTGAAGTCTGAATTAGCTGCAAGAAAGCACATAACTGGCATAGAAGACACGTCCCACCCCACTCTGATAAAGTTTGGACTAAGGAAACTTTGAATTCGAATCCTCCGGTGTGCAATTTGCTAACCTTGGGGTTCTGCCAAACTGCCTGTCTCGTTTGTTGTGCATCTAAACATTGAGAAGAATAGGGACAATGTATACCACTTGCTGCTTCCTGAAGCATTTATTATGTTAATGTCAATGGCTGTGCCAAGTCTTGGGTACATTGAGAACACTGGATTGTACATAACCCAAAGGAGGATCTGTGGTTGCTCCCTGGAAGAAATGGATTTGCTTGAACACAAGTTGCTTAAGTGCCCTCTATACAATAAGCTTAGAGAAGAATTCCTGGGGCTTAACTTGACTGAATGGGCTGGAAAAGATAATAAATGGAAATTGAACTATTTGCTGTTGGGTGAGAACCAAAGAATTTCCAGTAATGTAGCTTGGTTTTAAGTACAGGAAAGCAGGAGGATAGGAGACCATCAGTCCTTTTGGAGTAATGTTAAAAATTAAGTTCTAGTTTCTATTTTAACTTTTCACCTCTTTGTAAAAATCTGGAATTTGGCCTTTTTATGAATTGCTGCATTACTGGTTGTTAACCATAAACATTCATTCATTCATTCATTCATTCATTCATTCATTCATTCATTCATTCATTCATTCATTCATTCATTCATTCATTCATTCATTCATTCATTCATTCATTCATTCATTCATTCATTCATTCATTCATTCATTCATAACCCAAAGGATTCTCATTCATGACATCTTTAAAAGCAAGCATACCTATGAGCAGCTCCTCCGTCGATCACTTGGCTAACGGTGAACTCTTTTCTGAAAACAGAGCAGTTGGGGGTTCTGGAGACTTGGATTCCCAGCCCGTCATTCCCAGTAGCGATACACAGTTTCCAGATGCAGCTGTCCTGGTATGGAAGACAAGGAGGTGCGTCTGAGGAAAGGATCAATACTTCCAAAATTGTTCAGCATCACAGCAAACAAGTACAAACAGTCAGCAAAGTATTTGTGCCAATTAGAACAGATGTTCTGGTCCAGTGAGATACAGATAGTGCCATTCTGAACAGAGTCACACTCTTCTGTTGGAGTCGATCAGTTTAGAAAGTTCAACTCAAAGTGTGTTGTATTGGTGGTTGTTATCATCATCATCATCATCATCATCATCATCATCATCATCATCATCATCATCATCATCATCATCATCATCATCATCATCATCATCAATTGTATTTCATAGACTGCCCAATCCCCGAAGGGCTCTGGGCAGTGCACAACGACAAACAATACAACAATAGATATTAAATACAAATTATAAACTCGAAACATTAAAATCCCTTAAAAACACAAGCAGCAGGTTGGGGTGTTGAACTAGGACCCGTGAAACCCCAGTTCAGATTTTTCACTCGCTGCATGGAAGCTTGCTGGGTGACCTTGGCTGGTCACACATTCTCAACCATGACCCTGGCAAGATTTTGGGCGGGAGACCTCCAAGGAATAGCAGGGGTACCACGCGGATTCAATGAATGGCAAAATTACCTCTGAATGTCTCTTACCTTGAAACCCCTGTGGGGTGTCCAAAAGACTTGAGAGCAAAACAAACAAACAAAAAATAAAAAACCCAAATAAAAACAGAAAAACCCCTCTGTTTAAGATGGCTTTTTTTTTGTTTTTTTGAAAATTTTCAGGTTTATGAAACGGGAACGGGAAGAGAAACGGTGCACATCTCCAATAACTTGTGCCTATTGTGAAAAAAATTGAAACTTTGAGTTCTTTCCTGGTCTCTCAAGTTTGTTTTAGCAAATAAGATCAGCATTAGGTGTTTTTGTCATATTTTCGTGCAAAGGGTCATAGCAGGAACTAAAGAAACTGACCAGACATGAGCAGATGAACCAGAAGAAACACCCCTTGTTATCCCAAGGAAGCAAGAAAAGAAAGAGAATGTTCTCCAATCTGTTTTTTTAACCAGCAATATTCTCCCCAGGGTGGGCGGGGAGGTGCACCATTCCTGGAGGTACTACAATACCGGGCTGATGCGTGGAGTGGCTGGAGCAAGCCCCTCTTCCGTCTCCCAGTCCCAAAAATCCATTTAATATATAATCCTCAAATAGAAGACATATCAGATATTAAACTGATAAGAACATATGCTACGCTTGATCTTAGCCGATAGGCCGAGAAGCGATAAGCCAGTGGCCCGCCAAAAGGGCTTCCTGATCCATCCAAGACACTTTGCGGGCAGGGGGAGCAGTGCCCCCACCGGAGGTGCCCAACGCTGCCACCATCTCACAAGACTTCCCGTCCTCTTTCTGCCTTGCAGGTCTTCAGATTCCCCCAAAGACGGTTTTATGTCAGAATTGGGAGATTCTCTCCACTTTGTCACTTTCATTGATTTTGGCATTGGCATTGGCTGCTGATTTGTATATCTCCGCCTCCTTTTTCATAATGCATGACAGTTAACCAATTACAGTCAGGGCTGATGCCCAGAAGTTTCCTGCTTTTTTGTGCCTGGTATTCCGGCTCTGAGAAAAATTGTTCAAAGGAACCGGACATTTCAGACTCTGAAGAAAGGATTAGGGGGAAATGGCAGAAGGGGAAGAGCAAATGCTGTCGCCCGTACACCTCTCATTAATGAATGAGAATCCTTGTGTGATCAAACACACCTTCTCCTCCTCTTGATTCTCATTTTCTTCCTACATGATTTGAGACAGTGGACACTGTCCAGTCAATTATCTTTGTAGAAATGTTGAAGAAGAAGAGATGAAGGAGGAGGAGGAGTTTGGATATACCCCCCCTTTCTCTCCTGTAAGGAGATACAAAGGGGCTTACAATCTCCTTTCCCTCCCTCCCCTTCCCACAACAAACACCCTGTGAGTGGGGTGGGTCTGGGGCTTTCAGAGCTCCGAAAAGCTGTGACTAGCTCGAGGTCACCCAGCTGGTGTGTGTTGGTGAGCACAGGCTAATCTAGTTCTCCAGATAAGCCTCCACAGCTCCAGTGGCAGAGCGGGGAATCAAATCCGGTTCTCCAGATTAGAGTGCACCTGCTTTTAACCACTACGCCACTGCTGCTCCTTAAAAGTACACAGGAGTCTTTTCACTCGTGAGATGCTGGAGATTGAGGTAGCTGTTGTTGCTTTTCTGTTTTGTAATCTGCTTGGGAGAAAGGCAGAACATAAACTGAATAAATATACAAATGACGTAACCGACAAATGGAATAAATGAATTCTATTGTTGGCGAGCCACATTCTGTCAGATCAGGCCAAATCAAATCCTTTTCCTCTAAAGATTTCTGCCTGCCTCCTCACTTCATGAAGTAAACAGCTTGTTCCAGATGTTGTTTGAAGTCAGCACCAACATGACATGGACTGAGAAGCATTTGTTTCTCTGGATGGGCCTGCCTCAGTAGAAGTCAGTTTTATTACGGCCATTAGGCCAGCATAAGCCTCAGTAGAAGAATTCTTAGGATTCGCCTATAAACCTTCCGGGAGGACTTTTTAAAAAGGTGATTTTGTATTCATTTTAGCAGGACCGTCTCTGATTTCAATTTCAATAATGAACAGCATATGCAAAAATTATTCCTGAGATATGGTTGCCAACTCTGGCCTGAAAACATTCTGGAGAGCTAGGAGTGGTGCCTGTTGCTGGGGAGGATTTGGGGAGGGATTTCATGTAGAATCTGAGGCATATCATATAGCACACATCCTCCAAAACAGCCATTTTCTCTAGAAGAACTGATCTCTATAGTCTGGAGATCAATTGCTATTCTAAGACAACTCCAGGTCCCCCCTGGAAGTTGGCAGCCCTATAAGTTTCAGCGTCTAGCTCAACCACAGATTGTGAAAAAGTGGCCTTTGACAAATTTCTTCCAGACCACCTGTTTTGTGGAACACACAAGTCAGTGTTTATATAGTGGAACATGAAGGGTGATTTCAAATGAGATGCCTGTTATGATTTATGGATTTGGATTTATACCCCACCTTTCTCTCCTGTAAGGAGACTCAAGGTGGCTGACAAGTTCCTTTCCCTTCCTCTCCCAACAACAGACACCTTGTGAGGTAGGTGGGACTGAGAGAGTTCGGAGAGAACTGTGACTAACCCAAGGTCACTCAGCAGGATGTGTGCAAACACATCCGGTTCACCAGATAAGCCTCTGCCACTCAGGTGGAGGAGTGGGGAATCAAACCTGGTTCTCCAGATTAGAATCCACCTGCTCTTAACGGCTATACCATGCTGGCTCTCTGTGCCCTTTTCTGTGCCCACTTTTGTGCTTCTGTACCCGTTTCACTTTCTGGGCATCAAACTAACCCCTAAAAGGTTGTTTGTGTATTAGTTTGGCAGCATCGTAAGAGGTACCTTTTTAGATGCATATATGACATAGATTAAACGTATAAGAGCTGCCTCTAGTGATTCCTGGTTGTGTTTCTTCGCTTATCAATGTTTGTTTCAATTGATTTTCTTGCTTATGCTGCTTCTCAGCCATTGTTGGATGTGTTTTTTGATACTCATATACCACCTTGAAAGCTCCTGTTGTGACAGAAAGGTGGCACATAGTCTTGGAAAATAAGGTAAATACCTCTGGGACTTGCAACTCCCATATCAACCCGTCCAGTTTCTCGGTTCACCTCTATGTGAAATATGAACTCTCAAAAAAGTTTTGTCCTAAAGGGGAAACCTTAGGAAGTCAGATCTTGCGAGGCTGAGGTCCAGCCCCTCAGAGGCATGTAGCCTGGTGCAAAATCTGAGTTTTCCACCCCAACCCCCGTATGGGCAGCCGCCCTCCCCTGCCATGACCAAACAACTTTTTTTGCACCAGGTCTTGAAGTCAGTGTATGAACCCGGGAGGAAGGAGAAGGGGTTGGGGGGCCGGGTTAGGGTTAGGGGGACGTGACTAAATGGCCGCAGCCCGGGGACATTTGACCCATATGTCCCCGTGGGCGGTACGCCCTGCTAATAGTCTAAAGCCTTCTTTGGGTGGCTTTGAGATCTCAGCCCAAGCCCTCCTGCCTGTGTTCGATTAACAGCTTTGGGTTGCTGCAATTATTCCTTGCTGTGCTGCTCAGTGACAGTAAAACACACAGCAGAGTGAAATACCCTCGGCAAATGACGTATACCTCCTGGGAACGCTTGATTCCTGAATCTGTGGGTGGGAAGCATTCCCTGTTCGGCCTGAGTGACCTGATCCGAAACTTGGGGATGCCAAACAATCAGCAAGCCACTTACCTTGACAAAGAACTTCCGTTTCATGTTCTTGCCACTCAGCTGCATCATACTAGCGATTGCAAGTGGATCCGGAGGGTCTCGGTCACTCAACGAGGCGCATGCTAAGTGGAGGCGAGGACAGGGACTGGGTTCCTTATGTTCCCAGGTGGCCTGAGTCTCAAAAGGATTAGGGTACTTCTCCTCCGGGCTCGACCCTTCGTCACTATTCTTGCTGTTGCAAAGTATAAGGGAGCGCGAAATGGAACGCAGAGTTTTTGACTTGCGGCTCTTGGTGCTGTTCTGTTGCTCCATGGCAGATGGCCCCCAGTTCCTTCCTGGTCTTGTTAACGTACCTCGACAACTTCAGTATCCTCCTCCATTTTACTGCCGTTCAAAAGCCTGATGGAAAAAGAAGTTTAAAGAGAACTGGATTTTTAATCTGTGTGGTTTTTTTGTTCCCCTGCCCGTCAGGCGCGATACACAGTGCAAAATCTGTGATCTAGACAGAAGCCTTCAGTTGAGGTTCAGGCAATGTGATATCTCATGACTGGCTGATTCTTTTTTTTTCCTTTAAGTGTTATTTAGTAATTCTCAATTACCTCGTCACTTTATTTTGCTCCTCTGTCACTAGACATTAGGGAACGCTTTCAGACAAACGTTTTGTCTGGCCTTCTCCAACAGGTACTTTTCGGGGTGCATATTTTAAAAATATCCACAGGATTAGTACTGACTGTGGCTCACGTCCTCATGAACACAGAAGAGATAATAAACTTGAGTTAGTAGCTGGGTAATACGTAAAAAGGCTTTTTAGTTTGCAATTAATTCAAAGCAAAGAGTCCCAATCCTGGAAAGAAGCTGTAACATTCATGACTCTATTGCACTGTGGAGAGAAAAGTTGGATTTTTAAAAGAGAATTTGGCAAAGAAATACTTGGAAATGCATGATTCACACTCTCAGCCTGACCTACCTCAGAGGCTGGTTGTGTGAGAGAGAATAAATAAGAAGGGCAGAATTCTGTGAACTGCTTTGGGGAGCAACATGGCATATAAATAGCTAAATAAATAAATGTGCCATTTAGGATAGTGAAGGATGGGAAAAACTCCATTGATTCCATAAGCAGGTGGATTCTAATCTGGAGAACCGGGTTTGATTCCCCACTCATCCACCTGAGTGACAGAGGCTTATCTTGTGAACCAGATGTGTTTCTGCACTGCTACATTCCTGCTGGGTGACCTTGGGCTAGTCACAGTTCTCTCTAGACTCTCTCAGTCCCACCTACCTCCCAAGGTGTCAGTTGTGGGGAGAGGAAGGGAAAGGAGATTGTAAGACCCTTTGAGTTTCCTTACAGGAGAGAAAGGTGGGATATAAATCCAAACTCTTCTTCTCTTCTTCTTCAAATGGTTTTTGATTGGAGAGTGGGCCTGTTTAACCCCTTCCTTCATACCATTTGGGGCCTCAGAATCTCACCTCACCCAAACCACGCAAAAGTAACTTTTTCCCACAAGAGATAAAAGATGCTGTGTAGTAGTAGGATGTCATGTCACCTCCTAATTCTGCTTTTGTATTTTAGAGAAGCCCTAGGCTACGATGCACTTTCTCCTGCCTGATGTGACAAACGGGCACGGAGTGAGTTGAACCAGAATGCTTGCTGCTCCCCACCCCAAAAAAGTGGGATGTGCTATTTTTTAAGAGGAGACCCCCCCCCATGCCACACCTACAGCTTTGCCATCACCAATGAGAAATAGCATTGAGGTTGGGAGAGGAGTTTGGTTGCAGGAACGATAGAAATTCTGCACTAATTCATCCAGCATGGTGTAGTGGTTAAGAGCAGGTGCACTCTAATCTGGAGAACCGGGTTTGATTCCCTGCTCTGCCACTTGAGCTGTGGAGGCTTGTCTGGGGAACTAGATTAGCTTGTGCACTCCCACACACGCCAGCTGGGTGACCTTGGGCTAGTCACAGTTCTTCAGAGCTCCCTCAGCCCCACCCACCTCACAGGGTGTTTGTTGTGAGGGGGGGAAGGGAAAGGAGATTGTAAGCCCCTTTGAGTTTACTTGCAGGAGAGAAAGGGGGGATATAAATCCGAACTCTTCTTCATCTTCCTTTGGGTTCCAGTTGGTTTGGGCAGTCCAACAGTCTTTGCCTGATCTACCTGTTGGTCTGTGACAGTAAAAGGCTGCCGGCTGGCTGGGGGAGAGACCCTCTTGTGCAATTATATGTGGTCAGGATCAATTGTGGCTCTCTGCTGAGCATACGTGGGGCCAACGTGGGGTAGCGAAAACAGCCCTGGAGGTGACAGTCTTGAACATAAGAATGTGTCCTTCCTTTTAGTGCAACTGAGAGAATTTCTTTCCTTTTGTGCTTTTCTTTCCTTTTTTTTTTTTTTAAAAAAAGGCAACGGCTGTTCCAAAAAGATTAAACAAATGGTTGAGGTTCTGAGCCTGGCTTGTTGGATTTGTAAGTGGTTTAGAAAAAGCAGAGCTTGGCTGTGAGTGGAAACGCGGGTCTGGAATGAAATGTATGCATCAATGCCACAAGTTCCCTTCAGCAGAAAATAGAGTCTTAACCATGATTAGGGCCTTATGAAAGGAGACAGCCGATTGTTACTGCTAAGACACTCTCAGTGGATGTTTTCCAAACGTCGGATAGCGGGAGCACATTTCTTTCTTAATTAAATTTGGAAGTTTCTTTGAGGAGTTGTAAAAGTTAAGGATCACCTCCCTTTAGAGGAGCTGTACACCTTAGTTCTACATGAGTCGCTGTTGCAAGCCTCCTGATCCAATCAAAAGTCCTGCTTTGCCCTACCAGCGTGGTGTAGTGGTTAGGAGCAGGTGGAGTCTAATCTGGAGAACCACGTTTGATTCCCCACTTCTCCACCTGAGTGGCAGAGGCTTATCTGGTGAACAAGATGTGTAGGAGCAGCAGTGGCGTTGTGGTTTAGAGCAGGTGAATTCTAATCTGGAGGAACCGGGTTTGAGTCCCCGCTCTGCCACTTGAGCTGTGGAGGTTTATCTGGGGAATTCAGGTGGCCTGTGCACTCCCACACACGCCAGCTGGGTGACCTTGGGCTAGTCACAGTTCTTCTGAGTTCTCTCAGCCCCACCCACCTCACAGGCTGTTTGTTGTGAGGGGGGAAGGGAAAGGAGATTGTAAGCCCCTTTGAGTCTCCTACAGGAGAGAAAGGGGGGATATAAATCCAAACTCTTCTTTTTCTTCTTTTCGCACTCCTACATTCCTGCTGGGTGACCTTGGGCCAGTCACAGTTCTCTCAGAACTCTCTCAGCCCCACCTGCCTCACAAGGTGTCTGTTGTGTGGAGAGGAAGGGAAGGGAGCTTGTAAGCCACCTCGAGTCTCCTTTCAGGACAGAAAAGTGGGATATAAATCCAAACTCTTCTTCTTCTACCACTTCCTTGGCAGGCACCAGAAAAGCTGCAAATGAATGCCATGTTGCCCAACGGGTACCCCATGGTGAACGCCTGGTTTTTTCTGTTGGCCTAATCTACCTTGCAGGTTTGTTGTGAGGATATAATAGGAAGGGGAGACCTCTCCACATTACCCTGGATTCTTTCTCTTCCGCTTTCAGTCTAATTTCTTCTTGCTCGCTTGCTGCCAGCCAGGAGTACTCAAGAATCCACTGTTAAGGATTTGTTTTTCTTCCCTGGAGCTCCAAAGACCCACTTTTCTTTTTTTGTACCACCTGCTTTTTGATTATGGTAATAGCAGCCATACAAACCTTCAGTCTTGCAGGATTAAAAAAGGAACAAGACGGAGCCATTGCCGGAAAGAGAAAATGCAATTCAAGTTCTCTCAGCCCCAGGAAACCAGAATTAATCTTTGCCTCTTGATTCATAAAACGCTGCAGCCAGTGAAAGGGGAAATAATTAAGTGGTAACGCAAAGGAAAATTGCACAAGTGCTCTGCGGAGTAGGACTTCCTTGTAAGTAAAACATCTAGCATAATCTTGCCAGTAGAAATGAGGCTTTTGAGGTATTTATGGGGAGTAGAAAATTAAAGCAAGTCCCTTCCCATTGGGATGACATTTGTCAACTGGTTGCTGAAAAGAAATGCCCAGGTTCCAGCTTATGAAATTTTGGCTCTACGCATCCTCACGCTGTCCTTGAAATGCTCTTCTGGAAATCTCGAATGATTAAGATCCTTTCCATCCAGGGCTGGAAGGGCTCATTATGGCTAATAATATAACCAGAAAACAAGGCAACCGTGCTACAGCAAGAGACTATCCTGGTGTTGAAACGGATTCAGCCACTTCCTTCAAGCGTGATCTTTCTATCCCCCTTGAAAGAAAAGCTCAGTAGGTGATGAAGAGAAGGAATTAGAGGCGGCCTGATAAATGCTCACTTTCCTGGAAGGCATTTGGGAAAAGGAATAATATGGGGCTAATCAGGGCTGCAGAGGAAATAGAAGCCGCAAGACACAGAAGACAGATTTGTTAGTTTCTATTATCCTTTGGCTGGGGCTTAATTTGAGCTCACCACGCTCTGTTTTTCTTACTCCGGCTGTGCGGCCAAGACCCTCAGAGGAGGACATCTGGTTTTTGGATGCTAAAGGAAGGATGCTGACTTGGGACTATCACTCTTCCCCTTTGTGTGTGCTTCTGTGCGCTAGCGCTGGCGGCATCAGACTCCGATAGCTATATGATCGCTGTAAACTTCCCGGGGCTTTTCTCAACAAGACAGCGGATCCAATAGAGAAAGTTTCAGGTGTGTGGTAGAAAGTCTAATCGTATCTTAAAGACTAACCAGATTTCCAGGGTATCAGCTTTAGAGAGCTAAGCTTCCTTCATCTGATTCATTTAAGTCTTGAAAGCTTACACCCTGGAAATTGCGTTGGACTTTAAGATGCTACTGGACTTGAACTTAGCACTCTCTCTCTCCTTCCCTCTCTGAACTAACAAAGCCTACTCTAGGTTTAGGGAAGCTCAAGGAAATTGATGTGTGAAACAGTCTAAGAGAGAACATCCCCTGTTGCAATCCTTCAGGAAAAAGATCAACACGGCACTTCAGACAAAGTTAATTGTTTTAAAGACCTGGTTAGTCCAATGCAATCACTATGCACTAACACATTCTCTTGCCCACATCCTCAGCAGCCCCCGTTGCGAAGCTGTCTTGCCTTTTGTAATCCGAACCAAATGTGAACTGTTTCACCCATCTGATGATTTCCCCGCACCCTCCCGTCTTGTGTGAAATCATCCTAACCTAGTTTGCTCTTTTTATAAACAACGCTGGTTTGCATTTCGGCTGAGCACCCAACGGAGCGTTTGCAAGACGTCAACGGCGTGGCGCGATTGCAAGACAGAACCGGGAAAAGGTTGCTCTTGGCGAAGCTGTGCGAATGCCAGCCCTCTTCGCTGTGATCGAGACAGTTTTGTGCCATTCACCACAAGCAAAATAATCGTTCGTGTCCAACTTGGACCAGAAGTTCTCTTTCTTTTCTGTTTTGCCCATGAATACAACTGAAAGCATTCGATACATCTTAAGCCACCCAGCTGGTAGACTGCCCTGCCCTTCTACCTCCCTTCCACGTTCATCTGGGCACAGCCAGGTTTTACTGCTGCAAATGACCATTCTTTTAAAAAATAACATTTTGAAAGAGACTTACAACAAAGAGGCAGCAAAACCAGGCTCCTTCAGAAGGCTGTTTTTGTTCGCGGGCCTGGCTGAGCGACTTTAAGTGCAATAATTGGAAACACACCCTCCAAATGTCACATGACTCAGTTTCAGAAATTCCGTACAGGACGACGGCACAAAGCTATTGTTTCTCCGCTGCTGCACACGGGCGGTTAAAAAATTGATCAGTGAAGCCGGCAGAGCTGTGTGTTTGGGACATCTCTCCAGATGTCCTTTCCTGTAAGTGACGTCCTCTATTACTACAGCATCCCTCCCAACGAGATGTTCTCCACTATGAAATCTAGACTTTTTGAATTAGAACATGAGGAATTTATGGCTCATGCAAACGAGTTCTGTCCTCCCCTCTCTCTTGGTATCTCATACGGCTAGGCGTGGCCACATATTTGTTTCACTCTTTCTGATCCGGAGCACCAATGTGCCATCCCTTTGGCCAGATGCAATGTGCTTCCTTCCCTTTGAGGAATGGAAAAGGCTCCCAAACACCCCATAGCAAAAGTTGAAAACGGCAGAAACTGTACACCATGTTCTGTATTATTGCCCCCTTCATAACCGGGCCAGAATAAAGTAGGGGGCAGCCAAAGGGGTTGCATCCCGGTTGCAAGCAGAAAAGGGCTGGCTCGTGCTGCAGAAGCACAAATCTCTCAGGGCCCTTGAGAGTCATCGTGTGGTTCCCCCAACCACTTCAAGGACTTTGTCACTTGCAGACACAGATCAGCACTCCAGGTGGGACAGCACCCATGGTCCCTTCCCAGTGACAGAGAAATCCAGTCACATCCATGGGAACTGGCCCAGCGTAGTGTCATGGCTAAGAGCAGGTGCACTCTAATCTGGAGAACCGGGTTTGATTCCCCACTCTGCCACGTGAGCTGTGGAGGCTTATCTGGGGAACCAGATTAGTTTGTGCAGTCCAACACATGCCAGCTGGGTGACCTTGGGCTAGTCACAGTTCTTTGGAGCTCTCTCAGTTCCGCCCACCTCACAGGGTGTTTGTTGGGGGGGGGGGAGGGAAAGGAGCTTGTAAGCCCCTTTGAGTCTCCTTACAGAAAGGGGACATAAATCCATTCCGCTCCTCCTCCTCCTCTCCTCCTCCTCCTCCTCCTCCTCCTCCTCCTTCTACTACTACTACTACTACTACTACTACTACTACTACTACTACTACTACTACTACTACTAAAGTAAAGATAGTCTACCGTACAGGTGCTGGATCATTACTGATCCATGGGATATATCACATCACAACATTTACGAGGCAGACTTTGTTTACGGAGTAGTTTGCCACTGCCTTCCCCAGTTGGCTACACTTTGCCCTCAGCAAACTGGGTACTCATTTGACCGATCTCGGAAGGATGGAAGGTCGAAACAACCTTGAGGATTAGATGCCTTTTTTAGTGTTTGCTGAGCTGCAGCTGGAGGTGAGGGGGGAGATTTCTGTAGCAAAAATGGTTTCTTGTTGACTGGGAAAATTTGCTACCAGCAGAGCTCCCACGACGGTGGTGCAAAAGGCTTTATTTTCGTCTCTCCTCCCTAAGTTGGATTCTGCTGTTGAGGACCTGTGAAGGTCTCCTGTGAAGGTCCTGTTCCTTCGTTTCTGTGGAGGTGAAATGTGCCAATCGCGTGAATGCATGTGACCACTTGAATGTAGGACTTGCAGTGGGGGAGAGAGGACAATGTATTCCAGTGAGCGGAAAAGGGCACCGGGCTACGTGGGCCAGGATAGGAATGTTCTGGCTAACAAAAGCTGTTAAGTGAATACATCTTTGGAGGTGGAGTATCTGTGGGCGGGAGAGGAGGATTTGAGAATGCCTTTAATGAGAGCCTTTCTGGTTCATGCCAAAGGTCTACCTTGCCCAGAATTCTGTTTCCAAAAGTTGCCATTTGTGCATAAAATTGCTTGCAAGTGAATTTTGCTATTTTGCACAGTAAAATCCAGCTGCAAAGTACATTGAAAGTGGATTGAAAGTGCATTATTCTGCATGTGCAGAAGTACCCATATATATATATGAAGAGCAGTCTAGATTTATACCCCACTTTTCTCATCTGTAAGAACTCTCAACGGAGCTTACAAACCGCTTCCCTTGCTCTCCCTGCAACAGACACCTTGTGAAGTAGGAGGGGCAGAGAGAGGTCTGACAGAACTGTGACTGGCCCAAGGTCATCCAGCAAACTTCATGTGGAGGAGTGGGGAATCAAACCCAGTTCTCCAGATTAGAATCTGCTGTTCCTAACCACTGCACCATGCCAGCTGTCAGTTAGAGTGTCAGACATGGGGAAGGACCAGGGCTTGGAGGAAGAGCCTCTGCTTGGCATGCATAAGGTCCTCAGGATCTCTACTTAAAAGGAGCTGGCAGGAGGGGATATGGGAGACCCCACCTGAGAACCTCGAGGGCCGCTGCCAGTCTAAATAGTCAGTGCTGACCTGGGCAGACCACTGGTCCAGTGCAGTATAAGGCAGCCTCAGGTGCTTGTCTTAAGTATGTGACTAGGATATGGAAGAAGCAGAAGGAGGAGGAGGAGGAGGAGGAGGAGGAGAAGGAGAAGGAGAAGGAGAAGAAGGAGGTGGAGAAGAAGGAGGAGAGGAGGAATCTATCAAAACTAGGTCTATCAAAACTAGGACAAAGAGGCTTAGAGACAGCTTCTACTCTAGAGCTGTGGCTATGCTAAACTCTGCGGCTTCGTGTTGATGTGTTTGGGGCTGTGTAGGGATGGGTGGAGGAAGGGGAAAGTGAGGATGGGATATGAGCCTGAAATTGTGTGCATCAAGGAATGCTGCTGTAAATTTCGTTGTGCATGCACAATGACAATAAATGCTTATGCTTATGCTTAAGAAGGAGAAGAAGAAGAAGAAGAAGAAGGAGGAGGAGGAGGAGGAGGAGGAGGAGGAGGAGGAGGAGGAGGAGGAGGAGGAGGAGAAGGAGAAGGAGAAGGAGAAGGAGAAGGAGAAGGAGGAGAGGAGGAGAAGAAGGAGGAGAGGAGGAAGGAGAAGAAGAAGAAGAAGAAGAAGAAGAAAAGAAGAAGAAGAAGAGGAGGAGGAGGAGGAGACGAAGAAGGAGAAGGAGAAGAAGAAGGAGAGGAGGAGAGGAGTAGTAGTTTGGATTTATATCCCTCCTTTCTGTCCTGTAAGGAGCCTCAAAGGGGCTTACAATCTCCTTTCCCTTCCCCACCCCCAACAAACACCCTGTGAGGTAGGTGAGGCTGAGAGAGCTCCAAAGAACTGTGACTAGTCTGAGGTCACCCAGCTGGCATGTGTTAGGGTGCACAAGCTAATCTGGTCCCCCAGGTAAGCCTCCACAGCTCAAGTGGCAGAGCGGGGAATCAAACCCGGTTCTCCAGATTAGAGTGCACCTGCTCTTAACCACTAAACCACGCTGGCTCTCTCCACCATGCTGGAAGGCCAAGCGTGGGGTCCAGATTTTGCTATGGAAGCTTTCTTGACTGGGCCAGCCACACACTCACAGCCTAAACCTACCGTAGAGTATTGGTGTCAGGATAAAATAAAGGATGGGAAAGAAAGGTGCTAGTTCCCCCCCCCCCCGCCCCCCGTACACACACACACTTTGCATCTTCACTGGGAGAGAAAAATAAGTTATCAACACCTGATTAAATAAATGCATCTGGTTCTGTTCAATCCTGCCTTAAAATCCCCATAGAAATTATAGCATTATGAGGCACGTGGAGGCTATGAAGCTGATTTTCTTTGGAACACACAGGGAGGCCCCAGGAAAGGTGGCAGGGTCTAAATTTAGATCGTCGCAGGCTTTCCAGCATTTGGCGTTATTGGTGGGACGGGAAGGAGCCCCCACTCTTGCTTAGCATTGAATGTTGTAGCCCTCTCCCCCCACCCCAACAAACCCCGTCTGGGGCTGAGCGGAGACTGTGGGAGTCGCTGTTATTTCAGCTGTGAGGACTTAGCAGTGATGGCTCTTGTCAGTCTCTATCATACACATACTGTGCGCTCGCTTGACTCAAATGCTCCTCTTGGCCCCCGATTAATTTTGAGCCCCTTTTGCCCCCAACTTCTTTCCTCACGCCCTGCGTTTTGACAGCCTCGCACGAGAGGTTGTGTCTCTCGATTTTATGGGAGGTTGGGCTGCCAAAGGTTTCACGGTTATGCTTTTCGTTAGCAGGCGGCTGGTGCCTTATCCAGGGACCCCGCACAGTTTGGAAGACTCTTCCTCCGTTCTGTGTGATTTCCAGTTTTACAAGTCAGCCCGGGTGCTTATTAAATGTAAATCCTTTACACAGCACCAATAGATTTGGATTAGAAGACCCAAGTTCAAAACTCTGTTTAGGCAAATATTCCAACCTGGCCTGCCGGAGTTCCCTCTCATCTTTGACTCCCAATTCTGACCATTCTTATGAGTAGCATAATTATGAGACAACGAGGAACACAAACATGGCACCTTCTTGCAAATCCAGCACACAGTGAGGGTGTAAAGGGCCGTCAAGTTGCAGCTGACTTAGGATTTTCAAGGGAAGAGACTAGCAGAGGTAGCTTGCTATTGCCTTTCTCTGAATTGCAACCCTAATATTCCCTGAGTGGCCTCCCATCCAGTGGTGGGATCCAGCAGGTTCTCACAGGTTCCCGAGAGTAGGTTACTAATTATTTATTGGTAATTTTGCCATGTGATTTTTGCCTTCGTTACGCCCCTCCTCTCAGCAGTAGCACGCAGAACTTGAAGCAGTCTAGTAGGAGGTGCACCGGCAGGCGTGGCAGCCTGCGCCTGCATGCATTCGTTTCCCGCCCAAGGACTGACGCAGCGGCTGCATCCTTGCCACAACCCCGCCCAGGAATGCCCCGCCCCCTGGAATGCCCAGCCACGCCCCCGTCGTGCCCCGCCCAGCCCCATTGGCGCTACACGCCACAGTTTGAATCCCACCACCATGGGAACCTGTTACTAAAATTTTTGGATCCCACCACTGCTCCCATCCCAGTACTAACCGGAGCCAACCTTGCTGAGCTTCTGAGATCTCAGATGTGTGATTCATTCTAATGTGAATAAGTACACTCAACTAACTAAAAAGGAGGGGGGAAACATCCAATGGCAGCCATGAATCATTTTGAGGGGATGAGTGCGGACACACGTTGTGGTGAAGAGAGGGACTGAACACGTTTTCCAAACGTTTGAGGTGATTCCTTCCCTCCTTCCCTTTTTATCATCTGTGGCCTTTTACATCTTGGGCCTTTCCGTTCCCTCCTCAGAGGGATCTTTAGATTGCCAGAAGTGATGGTTGATACGCTGTTTTAATTGGTTTTAATGTGAGATTTAGAGCCCTAATTTTATTATATTGTATGTATTTATTGAATGTGCTCTTCTTGTTATTTCAGATTATATTAGTTGTTGTGCACCGCCCAGAGCCCTCTGGGGGTGGGCGGTATAAAAGTCGAATAAATAAATAAATAAATAAATAAATTTGCGAGGAAAGGAAGAGAGTTTCACCAAGAAAACCCTGAGCCCGGATGAGGACATATGGGCCGATTTGAAGGCCAGAGATCTCCAGTAGGTGTTGAGAACAATTGTGCAACGTCCTTTCGGGAACACAGTGGTCGAGGCATATTCCTCTGACTCTCAAGCAGAGGTGGGATCCAGCAGGTTCTCACAGGTTCCCGAGAGTAGGTTACTAATTATTTGTGTGTGCCGAGAGGGGGTTACTAATTGGTGATTTTGCCACGTGATTTTTGCCTTAGTTACACCCCTCCTCTCAGCAGTAGCGCGCAGAACTTGAAGCAGTCTAGCAGGAGGTGCACCGGCCTGTGTGGCAGCCTGCGCCTGCGTGCATTCGTTTCCCGCCCAAGGACCGGCACAGCGGCTGCGTCCTTGCCACAGCCCCGCCCAGCAATGCCCCTTCCCCGGAATGCCCGGCCAGGCCCCCGTCGTGCCCCGCTCAGCCCCATTGGCACTACGCCACAGTTTGAATCCCACCCCCCTGGGAACCTGTTACTAAAAATTTTGGATCCCACCACTGCTCTCTTCAGCCAGCCACCACCATTGGCCTTCCCAGCCTGTGCTTTACCAAGCTTTTCTGAGCTGGGATAAAAAGTTATTCCTTCCGGTCTAAGCCCATTTCAGTCTTTGTATGGGATTGCACCAGGTCACCCACATTTTCCCTGAATTTGAATTCTCTTGGTGGTGTTTAGTTTAGCAGTAAAGGCAATCTAGCCCACAAATGAAGGCTAAAGTATTAAAGCAAAGTTTCTCAACTATCTCAAGCACGCACTCAAAACCCCAACATTTTATGCACAAATGCTGATTTAAAATCCCACATTTACCACAGTACATTTATGGATCAATAATCCGTTTGATTTTTGTTTTTAAGCCTTCACCTTCGAAAAGGTTTTGGTTGGCTTTGCACGGTTGAAACACAGTCACCGGAAGTCTAAATACACTCACCTCATTTGAATGTAACCTACTCTCAAGTAATTTTGCAAGGGATCACAGACTCTGCTATGCTGAATGGCCGAGTTTATGTAGATAATAAACGAAAGCGCTTACTTACCTTTCTCGAGTCACAAAGATGATCTTTGTATTTCACAGCCACAAGTGGATTAAATTTTTGGTGGGGGGGGGGGAGAGGATACTGTTCGTTAAATTTGCATCAGATAAAAACGGTTGTGGTGATTTAGAAATAAAATGGTGCTCCAAAGTTTTGGGCTACTTTAGCGTAACTCCTGAGCCCACGAAGTCGCTGTTTGCTTTCTCCAGGATGGCTCAGCTTGCAGCCGGCTGCCCGACTCGCTTAGCGAGGCAGACTGTAGCAGTGATGAAGTTGATTCAACAGCAGCCAGGTTCTACTGAAAGCCATGGTTGGAAAAGCTGGCTTAGGGAGGCAGCCACGGGCAAAGAATGCATTTGTCACCAGTCTTATTGCAACCGGCTTCCTGTACCACAGGCAAAAATTGAAAACCTCAGTCTTTCCTTTGGACTTTTCCCGACTTCTGTTGTAGATTTTTTCCTTGCAAAATGCTGTCTGGCTGTTCCAAATCGCCCCCACCTACACACACATGGAAAATGTGTCGGACTGTTTGGATAATCGTATCGCACCCAGGCCCTGCCGTTCATTGGCAAACTGGCGGCTCCTCTATTTATGGAATGACATGGCCCACTTCAGATCTAACATGTAAAACTTTTGTGCCCCTGGTCTGAAATGAAATGCTTCATTTATTATGATGTTTTCCTCCAAAAGAGGGAGAGAGAAACCCAACATACGGTGTTCGTTTTTAACTTGAGTGAAAACGCTTTTCATAAGAAGCCTGTGTTGTACGCTTTGGGGGGGGGGGGGGGGGGTTGTTCCTTGGTGAATGAAATCTGTGTGGGGAATTCTGGGGAAAGGGGCATCGGGGTGGGGGAAACCTTAGAAATCTCCTAAACCAGCCAAGATAATGTGCAGTGGTAGAAAAGGAGGGTGCAAACATTTTGGAGTAACTGAATGTACTTTGTTGGTGTGCACTTTCCCTTTGCAAATTTGCCTTTCGGCGGCTTGCGACTTGATTCAGCTGGTTTAAATCACACGTTTCCCAGTTTCTCCTCTCTCTCTCTCTTTTTTTTTTTTAGCAAAAGCTCTTACCTTCTGAATGCTTCCAGATGGGGGCTTTTGTGAGTGACAAATGCTTTCTACCCCCGCCCCCCCCCATCACCTGGCACACTCTGCCCCCCGCTTCTTTCAAGACACAGTTATTGGCAATCCGTCGTCTAGCACAGTTCAGCTTTACTGTTTCCTTCAGCATTTATTCTCCTAACAGACTTGTGAGATGCTTAAGATTAATCCCAGTTTTACAGATGGACAAAACTGAGGCTGGAGGGCCGGGACTTCCACAACACCACCTCTCTCTCTCTCTCTCTCTCTCTCTCTCTCTCTCTCTCTCTCTCTCTCTCTCATTCTTTTCACCTTGAAGAAATATTTTTTTTGAAAAATGAATCTTGGAAGGTTGTCAGTATTCCAAGTTTCTTGACAGTGGAGAATCAGGATTACTTTGGAAGTATTTGGAAATAATAGTGACTTGCTATTGGAGGAGCCGAACCTTTCTCTGTCAGAAGTGTTCTAGGCAGGGGTGGGATCCAACCAGTTCCCCCCACTTCTCTAGAAGTGGTTACTATTTTTTTTTCTGAGTGCCGAGAAGGGGTTACTAAAGCAACCTCCCTGCCCAATAGCCCCGTTGGCGCTACGCCACTGTTTGAATCCAACCCCCACCGGAACCTGTTATTAAAATGTTTGGATCCTACCACTGGTAGGCATGCCTCCTGTCAGGGGTGCAACAGGTACCCTCCTCTGAGGGTGGACCATTTAACCTCATTGCTATATCAGGAATGATTGGTTATGCCACTCACACCAAATGCAAAGAAAGAAGTATCTCTCCCCAGCTGATGCTGATTAAAAGGAGGTCAAGCCAGTGGCAATATATCATGCAGATATGCATCAGACAACCTCTTCTGTGGGCTGAATTTGCAGCAGCTTTAATGAATTTACTGTGATATGCCGATGGTGCCCTGGCACGCAGTTTGGAAATGACTAAATTACATATATTGGCTGTTAATGTTGAAGTTGGAATTAAACTGGATTTCAGAACCTAGCGCACTAGCTACTGGATCTCACTCACAATGTCTGTCTAAGGCTTTCCAGATCTGAAATAGCCAAAGAGTACTCTCCAAAAATCTGATACGGCTTTCTAATTTGGTGCAATCACTACTCGAAGCACGATTGGCATAATTATAAGGAAAAGAAGCTGTGAACGAAAATGTATTTCATACTAACTGTATTGTACCTGCGATCTCAGCTGTGTCCTGTAGTAACGATAGATCATGATAGGGAGAGCAGGAAGGAATGAGTCTATGCTTGGCTCTGCATGGTGTGGTGTAGTGGTTAAGAGCAGGTGCACTCTAATCTGGAGAACTGGGTTTGATTCCCCACTCTGCCACTTGAGCTGTGGAGGCTTACCCGGAGAACCAGATTAGCTTGTGCACTCCATCATCATCATCATCATCATCATCATCATCATCATCATCATCATCATCATCATCATCATCATCATCATCATCATCATCATCATCATCATCAATTTGACTTAATAAACTGCTCTCCCCCAAAGGGCTCAGAGCAGTGTACAGGCAATAAATATCAAAATTCAAAAAAAAAATAATCAAATAATATCATTAAAATACATAAACCAATAAAAACAGTAGCAGCGACACAACCCACCCGCAATTTGGTGGATCCTGGACCATTTTTTTGGCCCTCCCTCTATAAGGACACCTAGAAGTTCTGCCAGTTGTGCGAGGTGTGCCAACGGCATCATACTACCTATCCCGCAAAGGCTGCCTTGTAATGCGTCCACTGAGCGAATGGCAATGGACTTTATAGGGTCCCTTTCATGGACTGTGAGAGGACCCACTACGTCCAAGTGTTGGTGGACTATGCCACGCGGTACCCAGAGGCTATACCTCTCCGCAACATGAAGGCAAAGGGAGTAGGGCAGGTGTTAGTCCATTTTTTCACCCTTATTGGGCTGCCACGAGAACATGCCAGCTGGGTGACCTTGGACAGTTTTTCGGAGTTCTCTGAGCCCCACCCACCTCACAGGGTATTTGTTGTGGGGGGGGGGGAAGGGAAAGGAGATTGTAAGCCACCTCGAGTCTCCTTACTGCAGAGAAAGGGGGGATATAAATCCAACACAGTGGGGTAGTGGTTAAGAACTGGTGCATTCTAATCTGGAGGAACCAGGTTTGATTCCCTGCTCTGCCACTTGAGCTGTGGAGGCTTATCTGGTGAACCAGATTACCTTGTGCACTCCAACACATGCCAGCTGGGTGACCTTGGGCTAGTCACAGTTCTTCGGAGCTCTCTCAGCCCCACCCACCTCACAGGGGGTTTGTTGTGAGGGGGGAAGGGCGAGGAGATTGTAAGCCCCTTTGAGTCTCCTACAGGAGAGAAAGGGGGGATATAAATCCAAACTGTTCTTCTTCTCCCCCCCCCACCCCAAGTCCTTTCTAGCATGCCCAGAGCAACATCGATCTCCACTTTGGGGTCAGGAAGGAATTTTCCTGCAAGCCAGTTTGACCAGGAATCCTGGAGGGTTTTTTTGCATTCCTCTGGGCGTACAGCAGGGTCACTGGGGGTATGTGTGGGGGGAACTAGTTGTGAATTTCCTGCAATCTGCAAAGGGTTAGACTGGATAACCCTTGGGATCCCCTCCAGCTCTGTACTATGTTTCTAAAGGACCCGTTGCCAGTGTACCTTTTGAGAGGATCTTTCAGGATACAAAGCACAAAGTTTTGAAAGGCCTACCTTAAAGTATGTAATGGTCAAAGCAAGAAAAGAAAACCCCCGCAACCCCTGCCCCCGCCAGAATGATCACACTTGACACATTTCTCCAATAAGAAAATACTAGATCATTTGGAGCTTTCAGGTGTAGAAAAAACCAGGGGGGGCGCATGACTAGCGATGTTGTGTGCCATAAAAGGAAAGAATTCCCTGTGTGTGCTAGTGATGGGTGGTTGATTTGGGAAAGGTAAAAGGAAGTTCTGCTTGAAGCAGAGCGTGATTTATGGCCTTGGATTTAGACGTCTTCAACAGGGGATTGGGCCTATCCACAGCTCTCAGATGTGGTGGCTAAAGAGACCCTTAATGTTCTGGGGAGTCTTCTAAATGGCCCTCTCCAAGCATCAAGGATCAATGACAGGGAGACAGTGTGGAAATGTCTTTCCTGCTTTCTGGGATTCCTGGAGAGCAATTCTTGTCAGTCACTGCAGTGGAACAGAGTGGGGGGGAACGGGGGTGTTAAATATGAGCTGTTCCTCTCCCACCCCAGCTAGCTGTCCTTCATGGCACATTCTGGCTCTGAATTGTAGCTTGAAGAGGTGTCTTTTCTTCCAGGCCTCGCTTGTGAGTTCTGCATAGCATCTGACCGGCCATTTGGACACAGAATGCTGGCTCAGAAGGACCTTTGACCTGGACCGGAGAGCCAGCGTGGTGTAGTGGTTAAGAGCAGGTGGATTCTAATCTGGAGAACCGAGTTTGATTCCCCACTCCTCCACCTGAGTGGCAGAGGCTTATCTGGTGAACCAGATGTGTTTGCGCACTCCTACATTCCTGCTGGATAACCTTGAGTTCTCTCTGAACTCTCTCAGCCCCACCTACCTCACAAGGTGTCTGTAGTGGGGAGAGGAAGGGAAAGGAGCTTTTGTAGGCCACCTTGAGTCTCCTTACAGTAGAAAAAGGTGGGGTATAAATCCAAACTCCCCCCCTTCCTCCTCTTCCTCCTGCTCTTCTAAACATTTTAAATGAATGCCTTTTTAAAAAGATTCTTTAGTTGAAACATTTTCAAAACAGGTTCATTTGCTTGTGGGATCTCTTTAAGACGTTTCCAGTGCCTCTCTGCCTTCCCCAAACTTTCTCCTTGGCATCATTTGCTGAGCTCCCTTCTTACCCCGCTCCTATTTTTCCTGCACCATTTATGTCAGTTTCTTTAGTTTTGGGGAGCTAATCTTTGAAGGACAGGGTACAGAAGGTTCAGGGAAACACAGCATGAAGCTCTGAGGCATACAAGCATCCAGAAGAAGAGGAGGAGGAGGAGAAGGAGTTTGGATTTATACCCCACCTTTCTATCTTGTAAGGAGACTCAAGGTAGCTTACAAGCTCCTTTCCCTGCCTCTCCTTGTGAGGCAGGTGGGGCTGAGAGAGGTCCGAGGTCACCCAGCAAGAATGTAGGAGTGTGGAAACACATTTGGTTCACCAGATAAGCCTCTGCCATTCAGGTGGCGGAGTGGGGAATCAAACCCGGTTCTCCAGATTAGAATCCACCTGCTCTTAACCTCACTGGCTCTCAATTGGACAAAGTACTCCAAATGGAGGCCAGGAATCGTTTTGAGGGATTGAGTGTGGACATAGATTGTTGTAAAGGGAGGGACTGAAAATGTTTTAGAAACGTGTTGTAGGATTTGTGTGGAAAGGCCCCGTGTTCTGGAAGGAATTTGTTTTTGTTTGTAGGGGAAGATCCAGAAATGCGGTTCCTATTCTGTCACTTCAAGTATCTGTTATGGTCCTTTTGCAGAGGTGTTCCTCCCATTGGGCAAAGTGGTCAGTTGCCCAGACCAGGGCGCCACCTTGTGGTGGGCGCCAAAAATGCAGGTTCGTTTGTGGGATTTTTTTTGAATTTTCAGTGTTTTTTGTTTTTGGCCTGCAGGGGGTGCTGTTTTTAGGCTAGCAGCACCAAAATTTCAGGGATTTTTCAGGAGACTCTCCTGATGATATTGCTTCCAGAGCTTGCTGAGAGTGGATGAGGGAAGTCCAAAGTTATGGACTCCCAAAGGGAGTGCCCCATCTCCCATTGTTTCCAATGGGAGCTAATAGGAGATGGGGGCTACACTTTTGAGGGCCCGTAACTTTGGACCCCCTGAACCAAACTTCACCAAACCTGGGTGGCATCATCAATAGGGGCTCACAAAGATACTCCGAAATTTTGGTGCTGCTATCTTAACAATTGCACCCCTGACTCCGCCGCCCAGATGCACGTCGGCTCTTTTCTGTCGCAACTTATTCCCTTGCTGCACAAATCACTTAAAATGTTTGTAAAACGTTTTCCACACACACACCCCTTTACCACAATGAATGTTCGCATTCCCTCGCTCAAAACTATTCATGGCTGCCACAAGCGCTTTTCCCTTTTTTTAAGTTAGTTGGTAAATCGATGCTGCAATGCTTCAAAGCTTCGTGCTGCCATTCTCTACACCTTGTATATCGTATGCTTCGAAGACTACGTCCCTCGAAATAAAAACAAACCGACAGAAGTAAGGAAAATAAGCAGGCAAGGGGTGAGCTCAGCGAGGTGGTAAAATGGTGCTAAAGGGGACGTTTGGGTACAGCACAGAGGTGTGGGAAACATTGTAAAGAGATCGCACAGCAAGTGAAGCTGTTTTGAAAACATTTCAACCAAAGAATTATTTTATAAGGGGTTTCGCTGAAAACGTCTTGAGGCTGGGAATAAAATGTTTTCAGAACCAAAGGGGGAAAAACAATTTGGAACGCCATGGAGGGAACCTTTTATTTCCTACCTCAAAACGTTTTAAATGGTTTGTGCAGAAAGCGACTAGAAGCTGCTGAAACATCCTCCGTGCTGTTTTTGCATCCTCAAACCATCACAGGGAACTCCTGTTGGCTCAGTTATGATGCTTACATGTAGCCAGTGGTGGGATTCAGCAGGTTCGCACCACTTTGGCAGAATCGGTTGTTAAAATGGTGCTTGTAAACAACCAGTTGTTAAATTATTTGAATCCCACCACTGCATTTTGGCACGGTTTGTGGAGCGGTTTGAGGACATGCAAATAGTGGATGAAGTGAATGCCCCTTCTTGTGTTCCCAAACAGAAGAGAGCCAGATTTCTTCCCCAACAAATGCAAGGACTTTGTAACGTGTAGATGAAGCTTTAGAGAGAGTGACTGGCCCACCGTCATCCAGTGAACTTCCAGGGCAGAGGAAGAGGAGGAGGAGGAGGAGGAAGAGGAAAAGGAAAAGGAGGGGGGAAGAGGAAGAAGAAGAGGAGTAGTAGTTTGGATTTATATCCCCCCTTTCTCTCCTGTAAGGAGACTCCCTTCCCCGCTACAACAAACACCCTGTGAGGTGGGTGGGGCTGAGAGGGCTCCAAAGAACTGTGGCTAGCCCACAGTCACCCAGCTGGCATGTGTTGGAGTGCACAAACTAGTCTGGTTCACCAGATAAGCCTCCACAGCTCAAGTGGTAGAGCAGGGAGTCAAACCCGGTTCCCCAGATTAGAGTGCTCATATTCTTAACCACTACTCCATGCTGACTTGAGTGGAGACTCGAACCTGGATCTCCAGATCCTGCTCTGATGCTGGAATCGTTACGACATGGTGGCGGCACACAAGAAGAGTTAGTAGTCCTCCAGACTTAAGGTACGGTGTGTGTGTGGAATTTTTCATACTTCCTTGTGTTAAATAAGATGCTCCTCTGGAAGCAGAAAATTAAAACAAGAACAAGATAAGGCTTCAGTCTTTCTCCCTTGTGTGCTATTCTCATTCTGAAGTGGGGCAGTCCCAAGTGGTACAGTCCTTTCCAGATCATTCTGCTCTTGGGTCCCCTAGGCCTTAAATTTAATTTAGGAAACAGTTAAGAGCTCTCTGGCATGAGCCCTGGTGCCAAGAACAGAAAGCACATTTTGTCCATTATATAAAAAGTAATACGGGTTCATTTTTTCCCCTCCTGCTTTCACAGTTGGGCATAGCAAGCAGGCCTTGTGACATCCTCCAGATACTTGAAGGGCTTGGTCATAAAAGCAGAGATTTGCCAGCAGAAAACAACTGCTTCCAACCACACCCAGGGCCGAACAGACCAGATGGATTTCCCATTTTCCTCGCATAAGCTCAGACTAAACACCGTCAGGTTGGCAAATCCGGGTGCCTATTTATAGAGAAAAATGGATCTGCTATGGTAAGGAAGGAGGCGAGGGGAATATTCACTAGTGTGGTGGACGTTTCAATCTATAAATGGGAGCTGGTTTAGTATAGTGGCCAAAATAATGTGCTGAGGTCTGCAAGACCACTGTGTAAAATCTGATCTGGGCGTCAAAGTCACCATTTTATTTTATTATTTATTTTATTATATTTATAACACACACACACACAATTCCCAACCGAAGTTGGGCTCAGAACGGCTTAAAAAGGTGGGTTAAAATAATGCAAACAATAAAAATCACAGATAAAACCCCACAATAAATGCAGATCTAAGCAGTATATATTTCTTAAAAACCTAGATGCCCTGAAGAAAGCCAGATTTATGCATCCCTTATTCACATTCCTTATTTCCAATATGAGGATAATTCTACTGGCTTCCCTTGCAGGGATGTTTATTTATTTATTTATTTATTATTGGGTCTTGTATACCGCCCTACCCCCGAAGGGCTCTGTTGTAGGGATAGTCTCATTTTGAACACTGAATGCACTATTTACTTATTTAAGACATTCGTATTTTGCTTCTCTCCCCAGTGGGGATCTAAGTTGGCTTACAACCTATTTTTCCTTCTTTTTGCCTTTACAACAACTCTAGGTAATTTAGGCTCTGTGTGTGTGTTTCAATTATTTCAATCCAGAGAGAGAGAGGGGGGGGGGGGGCAGTGAGTTTCCATGGAAGAGAGGGATTCAAAGCTGGTCTCCCAAGTCCAAGTCATATCCTCTGACATGCTATAACCACTACACCGAGCTGCCATTACGCAATACAAGTGCTAATTATTACTATTAAAACAGTCCTCTATTGAAGGGACGATGTTGGTGCTGCAGATTCACTTTGAATTTCCTTTTTTTCCTAAATTTACATGTGTCTGCTGTAGGGTCTGATATAGCTGGAACTGCCCAGAGATGGATGACCCAAGCTAGCCCAACACTGCCAGATCTTGGGAGCAAAACAAGACCAACCACAGGGCGAGGGGAAGGACCAGGGGGTGTCCCGAGGGCAGCAAGGTTTCCGTGGTCTGCCCACACTTCAAAGGGGTAACCCGCCCCCTCCAACCAGTGACGCCAGGTGGTCAGATAGCCCCAGTTTCTTTGTCTCCTACTGTCCAATTCAGTTCAGAGCCTGAAAATTTCTTTGACAAATAGGCGCAGACATAAAGCTTCCCATTGTTACCAGTAAAGACTTCTGATCAAGAATCCAGAGTCCCGTATTGACTTCAGTCATAGAACCTGACAGGAGACCACCAAGGAATGGCAGGGTAGCTATGCAGAAGCAGGCAGTGGCAAACCACCTCTGTTCCTCTCATGCCTGGAAAACTCTATGGGGTCACCACAAATCAGCCGTGACTGAGCAGCCTTTCCCGCCACCAGCACAGCTGGAGCCAAACTTAATTTGTTAAAACCAAACGCTTGATTTTCAGTGCTTCAACAGAAAGCAGAAAACTGTACCCTATTCTTCCCGCTCTGCTTTCTAATACTGTTCTAATATTTTCTTTCGTGTTTTTGACCAGTGCTGCGGGCTGAGCAGAATTTTCCACTGTGCAGTAACGCCTAAGATTTTTTTCCTTGAGTGGTTAATTTAGGAACCATGAGTGTATCTATTCAATCTTCATCCAAACTTGCATTATTTCAAACTTACCTAGGCTCAGTTTCAACTGTTGTTCGTTTACACCCAAGAGCTCTCCCGGTTGTTCAAGCATGGAGTCATTTAAAGCTTTCTCTTTCCTGCCCCATAAATGTCGTTGCAATATCTATATGAAGAAGGAGGAGGAGAGTTGGATTTATATCCCCCCTTTCTCTCCTGTAAGGAGACTCAAAGGGACTGACAATCTCCTTTCCCTTCCCCCCTCACAACAAACACCCTGTGAGGTAGGTGGGGCTGAGAGAGCTCAGAAGAACTGTCACACAGCTGGCGTGTGTGGGAGTGCACAGGCTAATCTGAATTCCCCAGATAAGCCTCCACAGTTCAAGCAGCAGAGCGGGGAATCAGGACTTGACCATCCGCTGCCATTTGGAAATTCACAATAAGTTGAGGTAAGAAGCTACCTGCTTAATGAAGGTTATACTATATACAGTACATAAGTTTAAGAATACAGAACAAACATACCACAACTTTTGATGCCACTGTGTTCGAAAGTGTACTTTGGAGCCAGTGCCAAATTAGACCAGAAGAAGAAGATGGGTCAATGAGTCTCTCAGGTTCCCTGGTGGAAATTTATAATTAAAATGCCAAATTCTTATATGTTGGTGGGCCAGAAATTGGGACCTCAGAGTGAAGACTTTGCTGGTGTGCAATTTAAAACTGGCAGTCACTGAGAGAATTTACAGAGTCATTTGCAGACCTGCTAGCTTGAAAGCTGCGAACTGGCAAATGTCAGAAGCCACTCAGCCCCTTCCGCACACGCAAAATAATGCGTTTTCAAACCGCTTTCACAACTGTTTGCAAGTGGATTTTGCTGTTCCGCACAGCTTCAAGGAGCACTGAAAGCAGTTGGAAAGTGCATTATTCTGCATGTGCGGAATGAGCCATATAGTAAAAAAAAAAAAAATAGGCAAGGTTCTTGTGGCATCTAGAAGATGAATGCATTGACTTGCTTCAGTACCTTCTAATGCACTCTCTGGAGACTGCAGGCTGATAAAAACTGTACTTGTTCCAATATTGAAAGGCTACTGTATTTTCCTAGCTAAGAAAATGAGAGTTATCATATTTAGAGCCAAGCAAGAAATAAGACACCTACCTTGGTCTTCAGGTCTTCACCGGAGAAATGTCTCCTTAAAGTGATGATGACCTCCTGGAACCCTGAGTTGCTTGTTTCATTGGCAGGGTTACATTTTGTTGGAAAGGAGGTTCATTTATTGATTGGGCAAGACCGGCTCCGCCTCCTCCTGCTCCACCTCTTTCAAGGAGTCGAGGACTCCCCTGTCCTACCTTCACACCAATCTTTGGGGTCCCACTGAGTATCTGACAACTGAGTAGCTCATTCACACCCAAGGTGGGGAGGTTGACAGGGAAATAAGCTTCTGTGGTTTTTCTCAGTTGACAAAAAGAAAAGTTCATTCTAACGAAGGTGCAAATCATTTGATAAGTGTGCTTAGAAAAAGCGGGGGGGGGGGGTTGAAAATACATTTTTTCATCCATTATGAATTAGAACCATACTTGATATGCATAATGGGGCTTTGTTGGGTTACAGGAAAAAAATGTGTTGTTACTTATAAGTTAGGAACAAAAAGGGCTTTCAGCCCAACTTGGGTGTTTTTTTTTTCAATATAACGTGTAGCTCTTGAAACGAAACAGCCCACTGCAGTGTTGTGTAAGAGGCCGAATGTTCAGCATAAATCAACTTTGTCTGCTGGAGCTGGGTTTTGGGGGGGGGGGGGTACGCAGGGAGCGTGTGTGGTGTGTGATGAATGAATGCTTTGTTCAGAAAAAAAATAATTGCTTGCAGGGGAAGGCCGAGCACACTCGTGCACATGCAGGTCTGCAACGCAAACGTCCAGTCCCTGCATCGCTGTAATTGAATTTCATAAAACGCAGGAGTGTTGCGTGTGTGTGTCTCTCTCTTTCGACATGTTTATGCCAAATCTTTTTTTTTGTGGTTGCCTCTATTCCTGTCTGGAGTCAGTGACACCGGGCGATGAAATTCCACAACCACCTTCTGGCCCTAGAAAATGCTGAAGCAAAAGAGAGGTTTGTTTCACAGTGCTCCCCAAAGTTCTGTGAATCTGATGTCGAGTTCTTTTTAAAGGGCAAACTAGCTCATGGAGCGAGGCGTTATTTCCCTTTTTAGAAGCTTCCATGGGCAATCCTCAAAATGGTTTTTTAGCTTGGGAAACTTTGAGCAATTTGGGCATTCCTTGATGACCGTTCTGGGAAAACATTTGTGTTCTTGGGAGACCATCATTTATGGATTGCAACCATAACATCCCCATTCAAAGGGGGGTGGGATCTGCTGTTGGAGGTGGTGTGGGGTCGTGCTGGCAGATTTGCCCTTCCTGGGGCACTTCCTTGGTGGAGGGGTGGGTCTGCTGGCAGGTGGCAGGCGTGGCTCTTCACAGAGGTCAAATGTGGTACAGAGCACTGTGCCAATGTTCCTGCGCCGCTGCTGGCAGATTGGGGGAGGTCCAGAGGTGTGACTGGGAGAAGAATTGATGCTAGTTGGCTTCCACCGGGCCACTGCCTCCACAACGCCCACACCCGAGGTGTTGGATGGGACTGTAAATCTCTCACTTTGTGGCCTAATAAGCAAATGAAGTGGCGAAACTGTTCCTGAGCTGTGTCACTTCCGACAATCTTCGGCTCATTCCGCACATGCAGAATAATGCACTTTCCAACTGCTTTCAGTGCTCTTTGAAGCTGTGCGGAATGGCAAAATCCACTTGCAAACAGTTGTGAAAGTGGTTTGGAAACACATTATTTTGCGTGTGCGGAAGGGGTCTTCCTCTCCGCTGTGAAGGAGTAAAGACATACTTGGAAAACCTCATGAAAAAGAATTTCCAAAGCATTTGAAGCATAAGGAAGAGGAGGAGGAGTTTGGATTTGTACCCCACCTTTCTCTCCTGTAAGGAGACTCAAGGTGGCTTACAAGCTCCTTTCCCTTCCTCTCCCCACAAGAGACACCTTGTGAGGTAGGTGGGGCTGAGAGAGTTCAGAGAGAACTGTGACTAGCCCAAGGTCATCCAGCAGGAATGTAGGAGTGCGGAAACACATCTGGTTCCCCAGATAAGCCTCTTCCACTCAGGTGGAGGAGTGGGGAATCAAACCCAGTCCTCTGGATTAGAATCCACCTGCTCTTAACCACTACATCACATGGGCTCCATGCACTGAGACTAGACTACTGTAATGCACTGTACATTGGTCTTCCCTTCAAATCAACGCCAATTGGTCCAGAATGCTGTGGCTCAGCCATTAATGGGAGCTGGGTGAAGCAAGCATATTACTGTAATTCTGCAGATGCTCCATCGGCTGCCCATTTGTTACGGAGTTTAAACAATAGTTTAAACTATTGGATATCTTATACAAAGCCCTCCATGATCTAATATCCTCTTATTTATGGGGTTGTGTCTCTTCCTATGCTCACCACGGCAACTTCACTCAAGTCAGCAAGGGCTTCTGCAGGTGCCAGCGAGGAGATGGGTACAAATCCAGTTAAATCTGTTCATACCCATTTGCTTTCATGCGCGTGGGCTGGCTTCTGTGGAGGTCAGGAAGCACTCCACTTCCTTGGCTCGCCACAAGCTACGTTACGCGCCTATTCCTGAACTATTCAAGAGATGCTTTTTCTGTGGTGGGTCAGCAGGGTGAAAGAGGTGGGGATCCAGGAAGAGTTCTCCCAGTTCCCAAGAGTGGGTTACTAATTATTTGTGTGTGCCAAGAGGGGGTTACTAATTGGGTCCGGCTTCCATTCTTCCACGCTTCCCCCGAGAGGCAGGCATCCGCCTTTGAAACGTGAAGGTCTCCATATAGCAATATGGCGCACTAATAATAAATCACTCCCTGAACTGGGTTAATCCCTTTCAGGTACTGCAATTCATTGATTCTCAGCCTTTCGTACCTTTTATCTCACCAGTCTCTATCAAAGAATCTGTGTGTTTCACCATTGCTGTGTTCAGATTTGTGAGTTGGGGCATTTTCTATAATGTGATGATGATTTAGAAATGACCTGGTGCAAAAAATTTTTTGGGGGGGTTGTGGTGGGGTGGCCATCCAACTCAGGTTTTGCCCAGGGCTCAGGTTTGCCTAGGTACGCCTCTGCCCCCTTTGCTGAGGGGGGGCTGGCGAGGGAACCTGTTACTAAAATTTTTGGATCCCACCACTGGTTACAGGGTTTCACTGTGCATAATAGTTTTACAAATTTGCTTGGATAAATGATTAAGGACTGTGACATATACTGCTGTGGTTAGCTTACTGGAAGTCAAATTCTTGTGCTATAATTCCTGTACCACTTGATGCATCATGTGAATACTGCACTTCAGTTCTTTCTGAGGGTTCCAGACTTCCAAAATCCACAAGCACTGTACCATTCAATGTACCATTTTTGTGACTGTACTACCTTGCTGTGCATACTCTGTCTTGAGAGTTCCTGTGAGAAAGCTAGACTGTAAATAACATAAACAAAGAAGGAGAAGAGGAGGAGGAGGAGGAGTTTGGATTCATATCACCCCTTTTTCTCCTGTAAGGAGACTCAAAGGGCTTACAATCTCCTTCCCCACCCCCTCCCCAACCCCCTGTGAGGTGGGTGGGGCTGAGAGAGCTCCAAAGAACTGTGACTAGCCCAAGGTCACCCAGCTGGCATGTGTTGGAGTGCACAGGCTAATCTGATTCACCAGATAAGCCTCCACAGCTTAAGTGGCGGAGCAGGGAATCAAAGCCGGTTCTCCAGATTAGAGTGCACCTGCTCTTAACTACTACACCACGCTGACTTACAAACAAATACAGTTGTCTCTTTCACATGTTGCGGGGTGGGGTGCCCCCACAGTCTGGAAAACCACATAGCACTTGGGATGCAAGGATCACTGCAAGATGTCACATTAGAGATTGTTGTAAACATGCTTTGAACCACAGTTCTTTTACTACAAATTTAATTTTAAGGGGAAAAAGTTTTGCAGCTGTTCGTTTTATTTTATTAAATGGTTATGTTGTCAAAATTCCCAATGAGAGTACACCAATACACCGCAACCACGATGGGGAAAGTCGCGATCTGGAAGGGACAACTGCAATAATAAAATGCCAACAATAAAAGGGGAAGTGAGCAAGAGGACCATGGATGGAATACACTTCCTGGTAAAGGGAACATGGTTGTCTATCCTGTAGCAGACCAGACTCAAATATTGTAAGAATGTGCAACTTGTGAGTTTTACAACAGTGTGACTAGTTTGTCTCCTTTCTTGAAGATTCCTGGTACTGAAGGGAATCGGAAAGAATCTTTCTACCTTCCTGTCTCCCTAATGGGAATGGCTCTTCTAGTGTCTGTCTGGTGATTCTCCTCTGCAAATTCTGCCATCCTCTCAAACTTTTCTCCCTGCGGAGCCGCTGACTTGGTCATGGAAACTCACCGGGTGACCATCCACCATTCGCTTTCTCTTTCCTAAGGGCTGTTGTTGTGTGATATTCTGCTTTGCAGTCCCCCATTGGAAAGAAAAACATAGGCCCCTTCCGCACACGCAGAATAATGCATTTTCAAACCATTTTCACAACTGTTTGCAAGTGGATTTTGCTATTCCGCACAGCTTCAAAGAGCACTGAAAGCCGTTTGAAAGTGCATTATTCTGCATGTGCGGAAGGAGCCATAGATAGCGAAATAAATCCCCCCTGCTCTGTAGATTCTTCTGTGGACAGCGTATTGCAGCTCCACTCATCTTTTTTTTTTTAAAAAAAAACAGGATGGAAAAATGGTATTTTTTTCTTTCTTACAGAAATATTCTTCTGTGCATGTTTATAAATACCTACCATTGGAGAGAAAAGCAAAGTGTAGATAGCTAAATCAATCCTGCTCTGAAAAAGATGCCCCGTGCATCCACGCTAACCAGCAGAGGCGGATTAAGGAAGATGTGTTTTGCCAATAGGAGGCAATATTCCACCTTAGATTACACTGAATTGGGCCTCTCTTGTAATATCAGTTGGAATTTCCTTTAAAAAGGTGGTGCCGCCTAGTGGCCAGAACAGTGTTCAACGCCAAGATTGCTCGAATAGTTTTTTTCTTTAGAAAATATATGAATTTGTTTTACAGTGTATTGCTGCTCCACTCGTTTGTTAAAAAAAAAAAACAGGATGGAAACATTGTATATACTTTTTCTTTCTGTATAGAAATTTCTGTATAGAAATATTCTGTATATTTCTGTATAGAAATATTCTTCTGTGCATATTTAGAAATACCTTCTCGGGAGTGTTTAGAATAAAAACAGCACGGCATTCCCTTAGAATCCTGACTACCATTCATGTTTTCATTTTTAAACAAAGTGCTATCGAAAGTGTTTTTTTAAATTAAACTCTGGGCAGTTAAGTCGCTGTTTGGACTTCACTGCTTTTCTCTCGAGTAACCTCAGAAGGAGGCGGAGGTCTATCAAACATTGTAGTTGATCCGTCGCTGGGGTTCCCAGTAACCATGATCCAATAATTCTTATCTTCTTCGGCTTTGTGCGAATCCAGGTAGGTGTTACAAACAACTTCATATTCCTTTCCAAAGTACGTCCTACAAGAGGAAATAGTGGAAAAATCTGCAATTGCTTTGCAATTTCTAGATCTTGTGGGCCAATTCACGCAAGTGTAATGATTACTGGACTTTTCTTCCAGCAAGTATGTTGGTTACTGGCTGGCTGGTTTGTGTGTGAACTGATTCTGTTGCATTTGAGGACAACAGTTTCTGTCTGAGGCTCAATCGCTGAGTCTTTTTTGGACATTATATCTACACATACCGGGAGCCTCCCAACATGAGTATAGATCAGTGGTTCTCAACCTTCCTAATGCCACAACCCTTTAATACAGTTCCTCATGTGGTGACCCCCAACCCTAACATTTATCCAGTTTACAGATGGAGAACACTGATGCAGAGAGTCTTAGGCGACCCCTGTGAAAGGGTCATTCGACTCGCAAAGGGGTCCCAACCCACAGGTTGAGAACCACTGGTATAGATCCTTCTGATATACTGTCACCATGTTGTTGGTACAGGGGCTAAGTTTATATTTCACATGTATGTGCACCTCCAGTGTGCATGAACTGACCACTAGTTTCCACCCGCAATTCCCCTGGGGTTACAGTTCACATGTTCCAGAGCTGCCTCTGTTCGGACAACACGGTATCAGGGACATCACAGGCTATTCACATCCCTGATATGCACAGTTTCTGGATTCAATGTCTGAAAATCTCTGTAGTTATCAGACCATAAAAATGCACAAAGGAACAACCCCCAAGATGTGAGTTTTTCATTCATTCTTGGACAAGGTCTGACCTCACGATTGTTTAACAGCTGTGTAGAAGGGAGACTTTTAGCCAGGGCACTTTTCCCACCGTGGCCTAATAAACTGCACCCACGAAGGGCCAAAATGCATGTTATGGGTGACATGAATTAAATAATTCCTTTTATTTGGAGAATGCTGGGAAATGTAGTTCTGTGAATGGCAGAGTATGGGCAAGGATTGTCAGAATTTGCAACAAGCTCACAAAAAAAACCCTACAATTCTCCAAATCCTTCGATTTAAACCCCACCCTATCATATAAACCTCTCAACCCGATATAAAACTTTCAACATGCTTCCAAAAAAACACGAAAATTCCCAGGATAGCTTGATTTAAAAGTCACTCCATGATATAAATCGGGGTATCCAACTCTGGCCCTCCAGATGTGCATGAGCTACGATTGCCATCAGGCCCTGGAAGCATGGCCAATTGGCTGATGGGAATTGTAGTCCACGAACATCTGGAGGGCCAGAGTTGGACGCCCCTGATATCAACCTTTGCTTTTAAAAAAAGCTACTAATGTAATGTTGGTATAAACTCATTGTGGAGACATGTTTTGCTGCTGAGGTTGTTTACCTCATCCAGAAGGTCCTTGGGACAGCTAATGCTTGGTTAGTGTGGCAGTGAGTGATGAGAATCTTAGTGTTGTTTGCCTGGAAGAAAAGGAAACAAACAATATGAAAACTTGAGGGGTGGGGATGAGGCGAGTGAGCTAGATTCTCCTGGGAATACCATCAAAGTAACCAAGAAAGGCATAGCAAGAAGAGGAAAGTTGGGTGTTTCCGAAAGGGAAAGAAAAGCTGCAGTTGCAAAAATCAAAGAAGAGTTGGAAGGTGGAGATAACTGTGACCTTCAAATTAAAAGGAATGTTTGTTGGGCGAAAGAGTAAAAGGGGAAGGCAGCCACCGAGCCTTCTGATCACAGATGACCTTGCGTAGAACAGGTATAAGAAACACGGGAGAGGGAGAGAAGGCCAGATATTGTGATCAATACACATGAAGAAGTTTGGCAAAGCTTCTTACGGGCACCGGGAACCCTTCGTATTCAAGGCGCAGCTGCGGATCCAGGTAAGTCACTTGCCAAGAAGCCAGGTAGGAAAGTTCATCCGTCAAGGACACAGCTTGAAGGAGGGATTTCTTCGCCTTGTTCTCGAATGTTTTGTGGTCGCTGGCTAGAAACAGCTGAAAGTGAGGGGCACACAAAAACCACCGTGTAGCATTGGTTAGGTGGAGAAGGTGCAACTAGCCCAAGGTCATCCCTCGAGCTTCTATGGCACAATCAGGATTCGAACCTTGGTCTCAGATCCTAGTCCCGTATTATACCTACTACACTATACTACACTGTCTTAGAGTTATAATGTTTAATGTCACTGGATAGGTTTAGAAGAACAAGAGTTTGGATTTATACCCCCCTTTCTCTCCTATAAGACTCAAAGGGGCTGACAATCTCCTTTCCCTTCCCCCACCCCCACAACAAACACCCTGTGAGGTGGGTGGGGCTGAGAGCTCTGAAAAGCTGTGACTAGCCCAAGGTCACCCAGCTGGCATGTGTTGGAGTGCACAGGCTGATCTAGTTCCCCAGATAAGCCTCCACAGGTCAAGTGGCAGAGCAGGGAATCAAACCCGGTTCCTCCAGATTAGAGTGCACCTGCTCTTAACTACTATGCCACTGCTGTTTAGGACCATGGGACTATTTTCTGGAAATATCATCTCTCAGAAAAGCAGAGTATAAAGTGGGTAAGGGTGTCGGATCTGACTGGAAGGAACCGGTGTGGTATAGTGGTTAAAATGTTGTAGTTGGATTCTGGAATACCAGATACAAATCCCACTCTGCTACAAAAACTTGCCAGGTGATCTTGGGCCGGTTACTTGCTTTTAGCCAAGGCTAATCTCACAGAGTTGTGATGACAATAGCAGGTAGGAAAAGATCCTTTAAAAAATGCAGGCTAAAAACCTAAAGCCTATTTTAATCACAATTTAACATAGATGTGAAGCATATCCTTACTTACCATTCGATCATGAAATCCTCCCGTTGCTCCCAGGCCAAAATTTTGCCCAAATCGCAGAGGGTCTCCCATGGACGCCCCCTCGGTGCTTTAACCACAGAATAAGACAGCATTGTTAACAGATGTGTGGTTTCCAATCCATTTGAGCAACATTGACAGGAATAGTATTTTGCAGAGTAACCTAAGCAACAACTTCTCTGAGCCAGGGTGGTGCAGTGGTTAACAGTGGCATACTCTAATCTGGAGATTTGCTTCCCTACTCCTCAACGTCAGCCCCACCTATGTCACAAGGTGTCTGTTGTGGGGAGAAGAAGAAGAGTTTGGATTTATACCCCCTCTTTCTCTCCTGCAAGGAGACTCAAAGGGGCTTACAATCTCCTTTCCCTTCCCCCCTCACAACAAACACTCTGTGAGGTGGGTGAGACTGAGAGAGTCCTGTAGAGCTGTGACTAGCCCAAGGTCACCAAGCTGGTGTGTGGGAGTGCATAAGCTAGTCTGGTTCACTAGATAAGCCTCCACAGCTCAAGTGGCAGAGTGAGGACTCAAACCCAGTTCCTCCAGATTAGAGTGCACCTGCTCTTAACCACTACGCCACTGCTGCTGAGGAAGGGAAGGAGTTTGTAAGCTGCTTTGAGACTCCTCATAGAAGAGAAAGGTGGGATATAAATCCACACTCTTCCTCTTCTTCTGTTTTTATTTAAAGTCCCTGCCCCAAGCATGTTACAATGAGTAAAATGCCAAAGAGAGGCAAAACAGCAAATGGGATAGCATGATGACTGTTAGCGGAGAGAACGGAGAACCCCTTTCCCTCTTTGTTTGGTTCAAGACATTTCTATTTGTTGGCTTGTAAACTTAGTTATGTAACTAAGATTTCATCCCTAAAATTGCCCTTCCCCCAGTACTACAGCCAGCCAGCATGAAATAGTGGTTAGTAGTAGACTCAAATCTGGTGAACCAGGTTTGTTTCCCTACTCTTCCACATGAAGCCTGCTGGGTGACTTTGGGCTAGTTGCAGTTCTCTCAGAACTCTCTCAGCCCACACAGAAGTAGACAACAGCAAACTGCCTCTGAACGGCTCTTGGTTTGAAAGCCGTACGGGGTTGGCCATAAGTCAGACTTGATGGACATGGCACACACAAACTCTCTCTCTCTCTCTCTCTCTCTCTCTCTCTCTCTCTCACACACACACACACACACACACACACACACACACACACACACACACACACACACACACACACACACACACACACACACACACACACACACACACACACACACACACACACACACAAATACTACAGATGAAAACCAATGCTGAGAACTAATACAATAAAATATAATACAAAGCAGATTTCTCAGGGCGCTTGGTGAAGTTTTAGTTCCTGCCTCCCAGACAGAGAGTTGCACTCAGTTCCGATCCATATACCTGCTTCTACAAACCCGCATCAGCCGCCTGTGCTCACATTTTTAGATGCAGGCTTGAAACACGGTCTGTGCAGCCCTGATTCTGTAACAATAAATGTTAGTTCTTTCACATCTAAGGGAAGCCACGGGTGACCTGTAAAGACAGTCAGGAAGGCTACAACTTAGCGCCAGTGGCCAGAATCCACACCTGCCTTAAGTCCAAGTGGAAGTATGGGCAATCAACTCTCGCTGATTTCACCAGGGCTTAAAATGGCTTAAACTTGCCTGGATGGAGTTCTTTTAAAAAATTCATTAATTTCTACACTTTATTAAATGTTGCAGTTGTTTTGGTGTTCCTGGTTGTGTGCCTGTGGCCAAGTTGTAGTCGGTGGTCCCTGTTAATAGGTCCAAATCCATCTTCTGTCAAACTTACTTCATGCAATTGTTGCAAGGATAAAATAAAGTTGTGTGTGTGTGTTTGTGCGCGCGCGCATGTGTGCAGCTTTGAGCTCTTCAAAAGACCATTGGGATTTTAAAAATGGTGCAATGCCGATTTGCTTAGATTGGGTCTGCAACCTGCAGCTCTCCAGATGTTCATGGACTACAAATCCCATCAGCCCCTGCCAGCACGGCCAATTGAACATCTGGAGAGCCGCAGGTTGCAGACCCCTGGCTTAGAATGAGCGGAGAAGGAAGGAAAGACGCCCTGCAAGGAAACATTTAAAAGCTTCCAGGAAAACCTCCCACCTTAAAATCTGAAATGCGTTCCGACCGATTGGGTCAGTGAGCCTGATGGCGCTCACTCCGCAGGGAGATGGCAAAGCATCCAGAGCGTGTATGGACATTTCATCTGGAGTTACTGCCAGGGATAGGTTTCCTCTTTCGCAGGGGGAACTCTCCATCGCTGACTTTTCATCGGGGCTCACCAGCAAAACCGTGTCTCCAAAGTGAAGAAATCCATCTTTCGAAATGGAAAGCTGCTCCTGGAAAGGGGGCGGGGGCGGCGGGCGGGGTTAGATTAAGCCATGGATTCAGTTTTCCTTCCTGTTCTTCCATTTTTTTAAAAAAAAAACACCCCGATTTAAATTGTTAGGCCACAATGTTTACTCCAACTAGGTGCTGGAATTTGCATGAGCTCATTTAATATGATCCATGTACGTGCCACTTTCCTGCCTTAGAAAGGCACAAAAGCTGGTTTACAATCTAAAAGACACCTACGGGGATAGGGCGGGATATAAATGTAATACATTTAATAAAATAATAAATAAATAAGTAAACTTGTAAAGTGACTCTTGTCAGACACAGCCGTTACCCCTACATCTAAACTACATGGTACAGTTGGACATGAACAAGGTTGAGGTTTTCCTGACCCGACTCACATTCCTACCTGCCAGGCAGTTAGCCATAGCAGCAAACTCACCGCTGCCAGCGGAGGGGAGGGCAGCCACCAGCCCGCAAAGGAGTCAAACACTCCTTTGCATGGTGATAAAACTGCCCGCCACAGCTTGTTTGATTGATTGCTGCCAAGAGGAAGCACAGGTGCAGCATAGGAGACAGAGCCAGTCAAGGGGGCAGCCCGCTCGCTGGACTGTCAGGTTGGCTCTGGGGGCTCCATGTTAGGCCCCAGTTGCCTGTAAGGAGCCTCTGTGCCCTGTGCTATTTTCCTTTCCCTCCTGTCTGCTTGGAACATAGATAACAGACGCATCTCTGGTTGGCTCACCAGATGGCTGCCATTTCCTGTCTGGCCTCGGGGATGACTTTCGTGCATTACGTGGGAAGGGGCAGGTTGGGGGCTGGATTCAGAAGGGTTCTACTGCGGGGGTTTGAATGCTGGTTTAGAACTGGCTTCTGCAATGCCAGGCACATGGTGTCCGATTTGATAAAAGCTTCTGATTAATGAAATCCAGGGCTGGACATTGAGTGGATTCATTCAGAGGTCTTGGAGCAGCCACAAGGTCCCAGGCTCTGTCCAGTGCCATGCTTTTCCTAAGCAACACAATTTGGATAGAAGCCATGGCACGGGGAAAGGGACTTTAGCCTCCCCTTAAAGCCATTTCTCAAGCAGGATCAGGCCCAGGTGGATTATATGTGTCCCACTGGAGGGGCTGCAAGAGCCATAAATCTGGAGTTTTTGGGGGGTCAGAAAAGCAGCACAGTGTGGTGAAGTCTTGTCTCCCTCCTACACTGCAATTCCTGGTGTGAATCGGGACCTGACATGCCTAGGTAGGGTTGCCATTCTCCAGTTGATGGCTGGAGAACTCCCACTATGACAACTCATCTCCAGGCAACAGAGATCAATTCACCTGGAGAAAATGGCCACTTCGGAAGGTGGCGTCTATGGAATTATACCCACTGAAGTCCCTCCCCTCCCTAAACCCTTCCTCTGGCTCCACCCGCAAAATCTCCAGGTGTTCCCTAATCTGGAGCTGGCCACTCTATGAGCACTTTCACACATGCAGAATGGTCCATTTTCAATGGACTTTCACAACTGTGTGAGAGTGGCTTTTGCTATTCTGCACAGTAAAATCCAGCTGCAAAGTGCATCAAAAGTGGTCTGAAAGTGCATTATTCTGCATGTGCGAAAGTGCCCTGAGCCTGGGAAATAATTCCCTGCAGCCCCAACCTGACTCGTGTCCAAAAAGTATTGTGTAGGTTGGACCAGAGAATAGTGGATTTCAAACATTCTCCATTTTGCAAACATTTTGTTCATTGTTTTTCCTGCTGAGGAATCTTTGTGCATTGCAAAGGAGTTGTTTTGATTGTGTGTCTTTCACATCTGTCCTCCACAGGCTTCGCTATTTCTTTAACTTTAGTTTTATTTGGAGATATGATGAGTGTGATGGATATTTGAAATCGCACTTACATTCACTGAAAATGGTTGTAATAATTGGATACCTTTTTGTAAAGGTTTTCTTTCAGCTTGTTCGATCTCTGGATTAAAAGTTCTCCCCTTTCTCTTCTATATATAAAATCTTTCAGAAGATCCTGGGTTTTTTTTTTTAAAAAAGAATTGAAATTAACATCTCAATACAAATTGAAGAATTGAAATTAACATCTCAATGCAAACCATATCACTGATAAGATCCTGCTTTTGGTTATGAGATCAGCTTAAAATATTTCATACTAGCATTAGTTAAAACGTTATCTAACACACCAATGAAGTGACACAAAAAAACTGGTTGAGCTACAGCACAATTTTACTCAAAGCTCGTTTTAAACCTGTTGACTTCATGGTGCTTGCAAGTGTATAACTCTTTTTACGTTTGTACAATAACAAAAACCACGACAAAACTTTGCAGTATATCGTCAAAATGGGCACAACTCAAAATCCAAATGATGCTGAGATAGAAATCTTTTAACTAATCTCTTGGCACATCAAAGACTTACTTTAGCAAAGCGAGCACAATTTAAAACCAAAATGATGCTGAAATAGGAATATTTTCACCCATCTCTTGACACTTCCAAAGACTGTGTTGCTGTTCAAAAGACTATGGGGCCAAGCATGGCCCGAGAGCCCCTAGGCTCCCCTTCGCACGAGGCCCCACGTCGAGGTTGTGGCGTGTCCGAGCCTCTTTGGGCAGGGGAGCCGCTGGGGGTGCTGCTGCTGCCCTCCAGTGGCCAAAGGTGTGAATTACAAGCGCGCGCGCGCGCACACACACACACACCTCACCTGGCATTTCTCAGGTTATAGTTGCTATAATTAGGCGTGTTGGGGCCTCTTTGGGAAGGGGAGCCGCTGCGGAGGGCTCCCCGAGAGCGTGCTAAGAGTTAGCACTCTCGGACAGCGTTACCACGCTCTCGGGGCAGGATTAGTACATTTTGGAGACCGTTACAACGCTCTCCGGCATCCTTAGCTCATCTCGCAACTTTAGCACGATCTCGGACACATTTTTTGAGAGCGTTACAACGCTCTCCGCAGCATTAACGCGATCTCTGAGAGGCAGGATTAGCACATCTTGCCGGCAGCGTTACCACGCTCTCTGGCAGCCTTAGAACGATCTCGGGGTAGCCTTAGCACGCTCTCGGGGAGCCCTCCGCAGCGGCTCCCCTTCCCAAAGAGGCCCCAACACGTCACATTATAGCAACTATAACCTGAGAAATGCCCCGTGGTGGGTGGGTGGGTTTGCGCTTGTAATTCACACCTTTGGCCACTGGAGGGCAGCAGCAGCGCCCCCAGCGGCTCCCCTGCCCGAAGAGGCTCGGACATGCCGCAACCTCGACGTGGCGCCTCGTGCGAAGGTGGCGCCCCTAGGGGCTCTCGGCTCCGTTGTCCAAATGGGCTGCCCAGCTCAAAGAGGCCTGGGAAGATAGCGGAATCCCGCCATAACATCCACGTGCGGTCTCGTGCGAAGGCGGCGGTCAGCGAGGCGTGGTCCAGGGGAGGGACGGGACGGGGGGCTCTCCCAGCACTGTGGGGTAGATTCTCCTCAGCTGCGGCACCCGATCAGGAGGGGGGGAGGGGGGTCCCCGGGGGAGCCAGGCCAAGTTGGGGCGGGGGGGGGGGGTGGCGTTTGAAGCCAATGACGGGAGCCCCTCCCTCCTTTCCCGTCGCCTCCAGGGTGAGGAGTCCCGAGAGAGCGCGCCGATTGGGCCGCCGCCCTTCCTCCTGCCGCTTGATTGGCCGAGATGTCATTTTGGTGCAGATATGTCTAAAAATGCCCCCCTGCAGGCACCAATGACTTGGTGCAAAACAATTTTTGGGTCGTGGTGGGGTGGCCGCCCATGGGGGGGGGGGGCGGGCATCCAACTCAGGTTTTGCCCAGGGCTCCAGTTTGCCTCCTTACGCCCCTGCATGGCAGCCTCATCAGATGATGCAGGCTTACCAAAGTTCCATGAGGTGAACTTTGGGGTACCCTGTTCCCAACCCATTCAGGACTTTAAAAGTCAGCCCCAACCTTTTCGGGCCCAGAAATAGCTAGAGAACTAGTGAACACATATTGGAAATCTGGCATAATGTGCTCAAAAGCAGCTTTGCCACGCAGCCACATTTCTGGCTGCGGCACCACCCCTTCCACCTACATCACCTACATGTTGGGCTGGACTCTGGTGCTGAGCCCCTTCTCCCTGCCCACTCCCAGCCAGCAATGGCGGACAAGGTGGGAGCTTTGCCATGCCTTCTCACGTTCAGCGAGTGGTGACTGGTGATTTTTTACAAATCTAAACAAATCTGGCAAAGATACTTTCATTTTGCAGAACCCATCATGGAGTTAGACTTTGACTTCTTATTGTCAATGCTGCGCTGCTGGGTTTTGTCCTAATAACAGCTTCTATATTATTTTGTTGATGTGCCTTCTTGTTGGTTTCTTTCTCTTCTTTGTTTAATTCCTTATGTTTATAGTAGGCTTGACGTTTTATTACTTCTTTTGGAAGCCATTCGATGGATCTGTTCAAAAGCGGGGCATGAGCTGCTTATTTAAAAATTAAGTACATGTAAATCCCCCTGAGTACAGTTGGAAAACTAAGGCTGATTCCGCATGGCCCAAAAACAGCAGTGTGAAAATGATGTGAAAATGGTGTAAAAGGGTTTAAAACAGTGTAAAAGGGTTTATACTGTTTTCACACCGTTTTCACACTGCTGTTTTTGGCCCGTGCGGAATCAGCCTAAGTGTGTATGTGATTCCCCTCACCCCAAATGAAGCGAATGTTTATGAATGGGAAGAGATCATGTAGGGAACGTAACCCAGGGGATCAGAGAACAAAATCTAAAAGCTGGATCATTCCCAGCAGATGGTTATCTAGCCTCTTCTTAAAGGTTTTTAGCCAGGGTCATTGCTTCCATTGTCAGCTGTGAAACAATTGCTCCCTGGTTCCTGAATTGCACCCTCTAATTAATTGATTGGCGCCTGACTAAACAAAGTAAGTTGAGCTGAAGGAGAGGTCCCTGCCCATGATGGAGGGGGGAAATTCTAACTTCAGTTGCTGTTTATTCCGACTGCCTGTTGCTTTACTATTTCAGTCCAAGAAACTAACCCCCTGATGTTGCCGCATCTACTCATTGTTGGCTCTTGAGCCTTAGTGTTACAGCGGGTTAACGTTTTTAGAAATTAAAGCCAAAAAGCTCAAGCTGACAAGGAATAAAATCAAAGAAATAATTTTATTCAGACCAACAAAGGGCAGCAAGTTAGCATCAGAGGAGCCACACGAAAATGGCTGCGGTCTCCCGTTTTTACAGGATAAAGGCAGGTTACATCAAAAGTACCATTAGAAAGAATTACACCCAAAGTACAACCATCATCAATCAATCAATCAAGAGGGAGGAGACCTTTCCCTTACCCAAAACATTTTAGACATTCTGATGCCTTCATTGGAGGGTGTCAGTATTTCACACTTCTGACGTCCTGTGAACTAGAACCTAGCATCACCTTATCAGTATTGTTCTCAGTTGCCCTACTTATCTAAACAAAGAGTCTAAACATTTGGCTGTGCTCTGGTTTGTATCAGAAAAAGGACAGACTTTTGGTGCCTGCAAGGACTACAAGGCCTAAAAGAAAACATAATTATACATCTCCCAAATTCCAAGGGGTGAGTTGGTATTTCATCAAGGCTATGAATCTTTGGTTAGTTGAAAGAAAGAAGAGCAAAGTGCAAAAAGGCCTACATGCCTTTAATTCAGTGGCTTATGGCTGTCAGCAACACCCTATTACAAGGAAAAGGAGTATTAGGGGGAATAATCTTTCTTATAGGGATTGAAGAAGTTCTTATAGACAGGGTCTGTGCCTACATTAGCATTTATTTGAAACTGGATTTTGTCCATGTGGGGGAATCCAGTTGCAGACTATTGGTACAGTTCAACAAGAGAGCAAGATTCAGTGTCATCTGGATGCTGTCTGAGAAAGGGAGGAAGAACAGAATCAGGTTGCAGAAGAAGAGACCCGTAACAGGAGGGTTGTGCAGTATACTGGAAACAGAGGGTTTTGCAAATTATAGGAGTATCTCTAAGATACAAATCTGTAAGCGACTCTGACAGTTTTGTTGTGCAAGTGACTCTGACAGCTATTAAATAATAAGGATATCTTGGAAAAAGTTGCAAAATTTCTCCTACAAGTGACGGAACTCTGTAAGTAACGCCTAATGCTAGACACAGTTTCTCTGTCTATGTTTCGATCTTACTCTTTCTTTGTACATTACAAATGTCTGGTAACGTACTACAGCCTATTTCATATGCCTAATAAAGGTTGTTATTGCCGTTGTTATAGAAGTGTGTTGTTTGAATGTGAGGGAACAGATGGAACGTGAGTGGAGTAATTTGTGTTGGGGCAAAAGGTGAAAGAAAAGAAGGGGAAGATAGATATTTGGAGACAGCCCCAAAATTAACTTAGAGGGAGCCGAGGCAGATTTCCAGGAGCTGACTTGGCAATAGCTCCAGATTTGGAAAACTCCTGCAGATTTGGGGGTGTGAAACTCCTGGATAGGGTGGGGTTTGAGGAGGGGGGAGTACAGTGGGGTATAATGATAAGAAAGTCACTTTCTCCACCAATCTGGTAGATCAGCTGTGACGCCAGGCTGGCAACGCTACTTGGATGCAAAGCTGGGGTGGGGAGAATGAAGGGGAGCACCTTTTGAGAAACTGATGCATGGGGGCTGGCATTAAAGGCCACCCCCACCTGACTGAGGAACTCCAGAGTTGAAAATAAATAGCATTAAGATCGGCGCAGCAGTTCCGTACCTCTTCCAGATAGACATCCTCGTTCCAGTTGGCAATCAGCACCCCTGGGCTGTACTCCCGTCCGCTCCTGCTGGTCCTCAGGTTGAAGTTGAACATGTCGGGTCAGAAAATGCCCCACTTGGCTAGGAAGCGAGGAAGAAGCCAGAGGAAGTGAAAAGACAGCCCTCCGGCACAGTTGGTCCAGGCTGATTTCTGTTGGGTTTGCAGGTTGCCATGGGGACAGTGATTGCTGAGGATTGGCCCTTCGGGAGGAGAGCCATTAGCCAATCAGAACGGAACAGAATGAATGAAGCTCAGGGTGACAGATCTCTGGCCTCCCTTCAGCTGCATGACAGAATTTGAGGTCAGAGAACAGGATCTATTTTCACATTTTGTATATTTACTAAGTGCTTAAGAAGGGAATGCCGGCCCAAACATGTGCAGAGTTACTTCAGTCTTTGTCCATTGGAATTAAAGGAATTAGACCTGAGTAACTCTTATTAAAAAAAATCTAGTGGAACCTTGAAGATTAACAACATTTTGAGCTTTCATGGCTCATGTTGACAGATAGAAAGAACATAGTGGATAGAGTGGTGGATTCTGGAAGAGCATTAGATTCTGTAAATAAAGACACTGGTATATACTAGATGTTTTTCTATTGATATTGTACTCTTTTCGGAAAATCGCTGCAACAATAAGTTGGAAACTGACCTCCATCGGCTGACCTCCGTCTGCTCAGTATGAGCACTGAGTCACAGCTCTCTGAACTGATTTGGTTCACACTCTGTCAGTGTTTGAAGTCCGTGTCCAGATATGGAGCAAGCCATTGATTTAACCCCAGTAATAAGCACAACAAAATACATAACATCGATCTCTTGTGCTCCAAGGTAAAATACTGAGACACACGAGAAGGGGGCGTTCGGAGCAGGACAATATTAATAGCCACAGGAAATAAAACTATTTTTCAGCTTGGGCACTTTTCGTGTTGAATGACCTTGAAATTTCCTGAGTCATGACCATTTCCTACATTCTGTGTCTAACACTTGCCCTAAATCTTGCACACCTGCCTGCGCTTGGTATTTTCAGGCCATGGCAAGATTTTCACATAAATTAAACAGGAAATGAAGCAAAGAGGTAATCAGAATCCAGCACCGCCAAGACGGATAGATCACATCTGACAAGAAGAAGCAAGCTGGGTTTTAACAAATGTCTCCCCATTTGGTGTAATGGGTACAAATGTCAGAACACATTGTGGTATGTCAAGGCAGAGATAAATGATACCATGAGGCAATCAGAGGAATGCCCCCCTCCCACAAGTTACAAGGTGATGGCTATTTTCAACCAGCTATAATATATAAAAATATATGAAGACCCCTGAAAGGTCAGATTGGTCCATCTAGTCCAGAAGGTCAGAAAGGTCCATCTAGTCCAGCATCCAGTTTAGGATAGTCAACCATAACTGATACCTTGGTGAAAAAAAATCTAGGGAATGGGGACAAGTTATTTAGAGTCATGTTGGCGCATGCCATCCTTTCTGGTGTCAAACCGAAAGTGATGTCCTCGCATGGGTTGACACTCTAGGATTTACTCAAAACTCTTGTTAAACCATACAGTTCTGGGCAAGGATCAGAATTTCACAGCGACACAATTTTGTCATTTCTAGTTTCATGCCAGCAGTTCACATTACAGCCCCCCAAGTTTGAATGGGGGGGGGGCAAGCGGACTGCTGCCTCTCGGGCTTGCTGCCTCTGCCAGGGCTCCTCTGGGGTCGGCGCGGATAGCGGCTGTGCGCAGGAGCCAGCCATTAATGGACATTGCCATTGTTATCACGATTGTGACAACGATCGTGACAACGGCAATGGCCGGCAACACGATCGTTATAACGATCATGGTAACAGCCATCGCAGTTATAATGATCGTTATAACGGCAATGGCTGTTACCATGATCGTTATAACGATCGTGTTGCCGGCCATTGCCGTTGTCACGATCGTTATTACGATCGTGATAACGGGCATAACGATGGCAATAGACGTTCCAACGAGGGCGGGCTCAGGGGGCGTGGTTCGGGGGGGCGGGAAAGGGGCCTCCTTTGCTGCCGCAGGAGCTCCTGCCCATGCCCCGGGGGTGCTTTGTTGTCTTCTTTCAGAGCCCCCCCCTCCCTCATTCCTTTCCTGCGGGGGTGGGGGTTGTGGGGGTCGGGAGGGGATCATGTAGAACCACGTTTAATGAACCCAAATGCCATTCTAATACTTGCGTTTTATTGCTTTGCGGAATGTTTGGACTGTTATGTTATTGATGTTAAATTTCGGATGGAACTGCAGAACGGGGGCTGGGGGGGCGGGAGGGGACGATTCTGTGTCGCGCTGCCGGTCTTTGGCTTGGGCAGTTTGCAGCACGGAGCGGTGGGGGTGATTCTGGGAAACAAATCCGGTCTGTGTGGCCCCGGGGACCATATTAGGCGTTGCATTTCTGGGATTCCGTGTGGTGGAGGGGAGACTACAAAACGGGGGCGATGATTCAGGGGGACACTTCCGGTTCCAATAGTATCCGCTGCGACGCTTCAAAGCAGGGCGAGGCAATGCTGCCATCTAGCGGCCAAATCGATGACGTTCCATTGAGGCGAACCCGATGGCGGAAGCGCAGCCGCTTATAGAGACTTGTACTGCCTATATGTGCTGAGAACCACACACGTGTAAGGTTACAGAGGCGCTTTCCCCACTTACCTTAAGCCCCGCGCTACTCTCCGCAAGTAGCGCAGGGTCCCACTGCACTCCCCACGTCAGGGGCGGCAACAGCGCAGCCGCCCCGACGCTGCCGCTCTTGCGCCCGCTCAGCGCGCGGCATCCCTGTGCCTTTCCCCACTTCGCCTGCTGCCACCGTCGCTGCGCGCTGCTCTGAGCGCGTGCATCCCTGGCGCACGTCCGGGCGGCCCCACGACCCTGCGCTCTGCGCGGGGTCATCCAAAGGCACCGTTTTCGCCAGCGCCAGGGATGCCGCGCACTGAGCGGGCCCAAGAGCGGCAGCGTTGGGGAAGCTGACTCGCGTATTACCGTCAATGTTAAAGGAAGTGCGAAAGGGGACCCGATGCTACTAACGGTAGCGGGGCTTGGTAGCCAAGTGGGGGGGGGGAAAACTGGCAGCGGCACCTTTGGATGACCGCAGAGCGTGGGGTCATCGGGACACCCAGACGCGCGCCAGGGATGCCGCTCAGAGCAGCGCGCAGCGACGGCAGCAGCAGGAGAAGTGGGGAAAGGCCCAGAGTTACCTGACTCTTTGTTGTGTTTTTTTCCGGGCTGGCCACACAGCCCGGAAAAACCACAGCACCCAGTTGAATCCGGCCATGAAAGCCTTTGACAATACATTACCTGACTTTGTTACAGATCAGAACAGGAGAAGATGCCCTCATGGTCAGATAGAATTAGACAAGGTGTAGCATTAACTCTGCATTTGCTAGTCCAGCATTTCTTGGTTTCCCCCCACGTAACCCTTCCCATCTTTTAGCGAAGTAAAGCATATTGGAAACAAAAGCAACTCACCATCCCTGCGTACTGTTTTTTACTCCACTACTTAAGAATCTCTTTGAATATCCAACAGAAAAGCAGCCCCAGGAGAAACTGACAAGGCAGGGGATGAACGTAGCAAAAGATGGCTCTTGCAAAAAAAGAGACTTCCTGAGCTCCAGAACAATTTATCTCAAAGTAAAAATTCCACTTCATTTGTACTTTTGACAGGTACGTTAATACACAGAAGCAGATTGTTTCGCAGCACAGGTTCGCTGCTCTCTCTCTCTGGAATGTTAACTGCTCCAGCCTCCTTACCGCTGCTTAGTTTAGCTACTTAAGTTAAAAGCCACACAGAGCCGAGTTAGGGGACTACACAAAATGAGAGAGAAAAGCCCTCAGGGGGAAGTGGTAAATAAAAGACATCTGGAAGAAAAGGAAGATGGACAGACTGACTGCATCAGGACCGTGTGCAGCAGCCGGCAGCCACTATCCAGAAGGCAGGGAGTGAGGGCACATCTGGTTTCCATCCCAGAATAGTTCAGAAGGCCTGTTGTGGGGGCTGCCGACGGGGCACGCAAATCAAACCCAATTCTCCAGATTACAGTTGGCCGCTTTTAATCACTGCTCCGCGCCTGTGAGGAGTATGATGGGCCGAATGTCTCCTAACACACAGACCGTCCTTCCCAAACTGTGTTTTGAAGGCTGCTCTCCCCTCATAGCCCAATTCCACCTGAACATCTTAACTACCCTGTGGTGAGTGAACTGCAGACACGCTGCCCCTAAAAGTCCTTGCAGGGCAAGAGCAGAGTTTTTAAACAGTAGCAGCAGCTAGTCTTCCGAGACTCTGCCGTTAATCTCGAAGGAGATACTCTGGTACAGGATTACAGAAGGAGATTGAATATGAAGAGATGAAGTAATAAAGACCAGCAAGTTTCCTGTTACAAGATGTCAGGGAAACCCTGCAAGTCACCCCAAGGAAGTAACATGGCCGATCTGATCCTGTACTTGGTTTGCAAAGATCCACCAACCCATTCCGATGTTTTCTGCAAAAAGACCACATGCTAGCCCAAACAATGCGCCCCCTGCAGGCCAAAAACCAAAAAAGCACTAAAATGTTTAAAAAACCTACAAACCTACGTCCTTGGTGATGAATCCCCATCCCCCCTTCTTTTCAATCGTTTTGCAGGGTTGTTTGCTAAGTATCCCTTTTTCACACAGGCAATGTCCCTGCCCACTTCAGTCAGTGGAATCCTTGGTACATATCCTTTTGCAATGCCCTTATGTGTCCCAACAGAAGCTAAAATGGATTGCATCATGTTTTAATAAATGACTCGCATTTTCTCCAGCAACTTTAGAGCAAAAGGTTCAGTTTCTCCTAGAAGACCCTAACCCTGAATGTACTTATTTTGATACTTGCGTTTTTAAAGGTAGCAGAGACAAGTCAAGGGGAAGTGTTTTAAAATAAAAACCTTTTTATTTATATGCTTATTTTCTATTTAAAACATTTACATTCCACTTCTCTCTCAAGGGAAGCCCACACAAGCAACAACTTAGCTGCGATTACTAATAAAAAATGGTAACGTATTGCCCAATGGTGGGATCCAAAAATTTTAGTAACAGGTTCCCATGGTGGTGGGATTCAAACTGTGGCATAGCACCAATGGGGCTGGGCAGGGCATGATGGGGGCGTGGCCAGGCATTCCTAGGGCGGGGCTGTGGCAAGGACACAGCCGCTGCGCCGGTCCTTGAGCGAGAAATGAATGCATACAGGCGCAGGCTGCCACGCACGCCGGTGCACCTCCTGCTAGACTGCTTCAAGTTCTGCGCACTAGTGCTGAGAGGAGGGGCGTAACTAAGGCAAAAATCACATGGCAAAATCACCCATTAGTAACCCTCTCTTGGCACACACCAATAATTAGTAACCTACTCTCGGGAACCTGTGAGAACCTGCTGGATCCCACCTCTGGTACTGTCGAAGGCTTTCACGGCCGGAATCACTTGGGTGCTGTATGGTTTCTGGGCTGTATGGCCCGAATGCTGCTAGAACACAGCCATACAGCCCGGAAACCACACAGCACCCCAAAAATGGTAACGCCGTGGCGGCTCAGATCCGCTTAATGAGAGCCAGCTTCCATGCAGCGATATGGAAGTCTTTGGGGGACTATTTTCCTGTAGTAACAATATTTCACACATTTAGAAAGAGAACTTATTTCATTGGGGGAGTGGGTTCCAGTGCCCATCCAGCTTCCAATTTTTCTATCAGAAGACTGAAAAAAGAAGTCTGTTAGGGATTTCACATCTTTCGATAGTATCTCTCAACAGCTAAGAGCGCAAGAGTCAAATGGAGTCTCTCTGCTCTGAGACAGTGTACTGCTATGTATGTATTTATTTTACAGGCTTCACAATGGAATTAAGGAAAAGCCAGGAAAGGCCAAGAAAAGAAAGGGGGGAGGTAGATTCCTCCACCCCAGGGAGCATTTCTCAGGATAGTCGCTTGGGAGAAATGCTGGACAGATAAGTAGGATCCTAAAGTGGGAAAAGGAACTAGTCAAAGAAAGGGGGACGCCTCTCAGTGTAAGGCCAGGCTGGAAATTCTGCCTAAAAGTTTGTTGAGTAGAGTGTTCCAACTCTGGAAAGATTTCCATTCGTTACTTGATGCAACAAAGGAACAAACAGTAAATTAGTGTTGTTCATTTGGCCAAATTATAATTGGTTTCTGTTCAATGGTTTAAACTTGGGAGTGATGGTTGTGATCTGTTTGTTTGTCTGTTTGTCTATGTTCAGGAGTACACTAAAATGTGTGCACAAGACTTAGTGGTAAGGGAAGAAAAAGACGTTCCTTTCTCAGTCCACAGACTCTTTGAATAAGATCAACCGAGTGAACGTATCCATGGAGTCGTTAACTGATGAAGGTAAGAGGCAAGAGAAACAAGCAGCCAAGGAGATGAGCAATAATAGGCAGAAGAATGGGGTTTTCAGACTTTCCACTTGCAAAACTTATTGTATGCCAACAACAAATGCACCCGAGGTCAGATATTTGAGTACAGTTTCTGTCCCCTCTACACTAAACAAAACCAGGATACCAGGACATCCCACCTCCAATGACACTCTAAAAGCAAAACATCTTGATTGGGAATTTCAATCATTGACCAACGCAACCAAAAAGACCTGCTCACCCCGAAGTTTAGCGATCCCCCCCACTCAAGGCCAAATAGCTAACTATCTAATCACTTTGGTCAATCCAACATGACGCCAGGCTCTGGCTCTCGCTAGATTGAATGTCATGCCGTCTTCTTTTCTCTGTGGTAGGTTCAACAACCTGGATAAAGGTCCAAGATTATGCACCTGCAACCAAAATTAGATTGAAACCGTAGCCCAGTCTCTCCTCCATTGTCCAAGAACCAAGGGAGTCAGAGCCAGATATGTAAATTCCATCCCATTACTTACGATGGCTCTTGCAGACTTGGTTGCTATGCCAAACCTTTTGAATAATCCTGATTCTATATTTACTGAGGTGGCTGCAAATTTTCTTCTTGAAGTAATTGAAAGCAAATGATTCACTAAATGGTCTGTATTTGTATGTACAGAAAAAATGTATATGACCTTCCCCCTCTTTTGATTATTCTAGTGTTATCCTAATATTTTATTTTAATATTATGATATGCCAATAAAGGCTCTGAAACTGAAAAGATAAATTATGCTTAAAAATATGACAAGGCTAAAATATAAATTTGTTAAAGCAAATAATAAAAACGTAAATGATTTTGTGTATTGTCGAAGGCTTTCACGGCCGGAATCACTGGGGTGCTGTGTGGTTTCCGGGCTGTATGGCCGTGTTCTAGCAGCATTCTCTCCTGATGTTTCGCCTGCATCTGTGGCTGGCATCTTCAGAGGATCTGAATCAGACCATCAGATCCTCTGAAGATGCCAGCCACAGATGCAGGCGAAACGTCAGGAGAGAATGCTGCTAGAACACGGTCATACAGCCCGGAAACCACACAGCACCCCAGTAAATGATTTCAGTGAATTAAAAAATTGTTACAAGGAAGGGTGGGGGGGGCTGGCAAAATTTGCCCAGAGCTGTCTCAGCCAGTTCTCTTTTCTCTTGGGAAGGGTTGCAATCTGGATACTTCTTAGTTACCTCTTGCCAGTCACATTCTGTCAGCCGGGCCTACCTCACAGGATGGTTGCCTTGAAGAAAGTATGAAGAAGACAAGAATGATGCAATCTGCGTTGGGTCCCAAGGGAGAACAGCAGGACACAAATCAAACAAATAAACTAATCACATACACAAATATCAGAGGGAAGAAACAGCCTGTCCCAGTGCAGGGAATACAGTCAATACACTGTTTCCCGGGGAACCCCGCAGGTATCTCTCTATTGGCCCGTTTACCTCCAGGGCACAGGGCTAGGGCATAGGCGATTCCCCTTGTTCATCAAATCTATCCTCCTTGCCACCAGAGAGTCTCTTGGGTCCTCTGTGTGTCTCTGAATGAGTTCAGCTCTACTGAATGAGTTTTGCCAAGCTGGAGGAATACTCGAGTTTTGCTGCTATTGTATGTTTGTCAGGTGGACGGAGCGGAAGCTTCTCAGATCTGCCATAAAGCCCGACTGTCTCTATTTGGCTGCTAGGCCTCATGTGGCAAGTCTCTTTCAGTGGAAGAAGCAAGAAAGACAGCTGTAGCTGACCTCGGGTGCCAAGCCAGTGTTGGTCTGGATCCACGGCTCTGTTCATCTGTGAGCATATCTACATGGATACAGGTTAAAGAATTGGGCATCATGCTATTTTAACACAACACAGAAACTTTGGGCGGATCAAGTTTTCTAGATTCTTTTTTGCCCTTTGTCGTTCTAGAATAACACAGCATCCTGCCCCCTAGACATTGGAGCATATCAGTTCATTCGCCTCAGCTGCATCGTGGTCAATACCAGACTTGGATTTCTTTCTGGTTAGTTTTGCTCCAGATTTCAGATATTTCTCTTTGCTGTGAATGACCTGGATATATTGATCATTGCTGCTGGTCGGCTGGTCGCTACTGGAACCGACAGAAACAGAATCAGACTCGGTTGGAGACGGTTCTGGCTTGTGTTTGGGTTTAGAGCTCTTGCCGTGGTGTTCTGGGTACCTCTGGTCCAGCTCAATATTTTTCACGTGAATCTTTCTGTGGAGGTGTGGAGGCCTGTCGAAAGCCAACCCAAAGCCCCCTTCCCAAGATTTGTAGTGCATTTTAGACAAGGGCTTGCTGGTGAGGATTGGACCGTCTGCACATTCCCCAATGTAGAACCGGGGTGCAACTCGGAGATCGGACAGGGAGCGCGGGCGGTGGGACCTGTTTGCCATACTTCTCCTTAATACGTCCTCTTCCTCCTCTTCAGTGAAATGAGGGGAATACGCTCTGTGTGGGGTCCGAACCAGATACCTTCGGACGTTTCTTGGATAAAGCTCAACGACATCTTCTGGCTCATCCATCTGATAACTCCTTGGCAGCCGCGTGGTGGAGCGGAGGAGTTTTCTGCAGGGTTCGTGCTCATTGACAATAAAATACCTCGCCGTGTGAGCTCGGCGGCGGCCCACGAAGGCAGGGGCATCCGGATTGACTTGCCGAAGGCTCTTGCGAAAGAGAGGTTCTGAATGAACGTCTTCTACACGCTTCTTGAACTTCACAGGAGTGTAAGTCTTGGCTTTACAGAGTTCGTTTGCACTGCCATGGGCAGAACTAGGGTATCTAGAGAGAGAGAGAGAGAGAGAGACCACTTTGTTCTAGATTTCAAAATATCTTCAAAGAGATGGCTGCTAATGGTAGACAAATATACAGCTCACCAGGTGGTAGCCATCTGCCTGAGTAAGCAGACAGCTAGATTGTTTGTGCTCTAGAATGCAATCTCTCTCTACACAGGGATGAATACAAGGCACAATGAGTCCAGCCAGGACTCTGTGTAAATGAACCCTACATCCTAGATCTCTTTCCTACCTGTTAGGATTTTTAAAAAGTACACAAGGGTCTCTTGGAAGGCGATTTAATGTGAAAAAGTTCTCCTAAATGGGGAAGACTCAAAAACACTACAACTTGTGCCTGGTTTGAGATAAATGGCCTTCTAACATGGGACCCACAACCTGATTCTATCCAGATTTACTTGGAATGAAGTGTGACTTAGTTCAGTGGGAGTTATTTCACAAATAATTGGCACAGCATGGGCCTCTTTATTCCGCGTTTGCTCATTCCCCCCTCCACACCCTTGTCTCCTTTTATTCAATGTTAGCATCTATTTACACTGGCTAGAGTGTTAAATAAAGTCTAAAAGATTCCGCTTTCTCTTCTATATTAATGGCCGTTTCCGCATGGCCAAAATATCCCGGGGTGAGCAAGAAAAATATTCCTGTGCAGCTGAGAATTCCGCGTGGTTCCCGGTGCTAACGCGGGCCTGCCCCGGTGTAGCCCCACGATATTTACCTAAGCCCGGTATTTTAAAAAATCGCCAATTTGAAGCTTCTTAAAAAACCCCGCTGTGACTCTGCTTGCACCTGCTACTGTGCAAAAACCAATTGGGAGCAGGATTGGTTTATTTTTCCCACCCAGCCACCTGATCTCCCCTCTTGACATTTATTCAAGCCACCCCTCAAAAACAGCAGCCAATCAAAACGTGGGATATTGGGCATGCTCGGAGATGCTTCTGAAGTAAACACAGAAGTCCTGTGCTGGTGTGGAACAAACAGGAGCATTTCCTCCTGGTCCTAACTCTGCTCCTGGGAAGAAGCAGGGAACCATGCGGAAGAAGAAACAGGAATAAATTAGACACGGTATGTAAGACCCCAGTTCAAACCCTGTATAATTGTGCTGTGCGAAAACTACCAATGATATTCACGCAGCCACACAAACAACCTCAAGGAGGCATTCAGAAGAACGTTTAATGTCATATAATAAATCATGGGCCACTTTTCCAGCAAGAAGGAAATATCTGGCCTGCTGGACCTCACTTTGATTAATAGGCCCCTTCCGCACATACAAAATAATGCATTTTCAAACCACTTTCACAACTGCTTACAAGTGGATTTTGCAATTCCGCACAGCTTCAAAGAGCACTGAAAGCAGTTTGAAAGTGCATTATTCTGCATGTGTGGAATGAGCCATAGAATTGTAATGCACGTTTGATCTAAAGGGCTGGTTCGCACATGTTTTGTACACCCCTTGATAACTCAAAAACTAACAACTCCTGAGCATCAGGATTGACTCTGTCAAAAAGCACTGAATCAGGAGCGATACAATATTATAGGAAAGCATAATTTGTGGAGTTTGCTCATTCTCACGTGCCCAAATGCAGGAGTTAAACTCTTTGGGGCAAATCTATTTCCTTTCAAGAAATGAGAGCTCACCTGTTGGCGATGGGCTCAGGTCTGGGCTTCTGTATACTAGGAAGAGAAGGTGTTGGTGTGACTGGGGCTGGAAGAGCCGGTGTTGGAGGAGCAGGAGCAGGAGCCGGAGCTAGAGGGGCCACATTTGCTGGAGTCGGGCTGACTGGCTTGCTCACGTCGATCTGGGGCACCGACTGGGAGACTGTCTGTATTTGGCTGCTCTTGGGGGACTCGAAAGTCAACACGCTGCCATTCTTCCTTGGAGTCGAGGACCGAGCGGAAGACTCCTGGCTGACCACGTCACTCTCCTGCTCGGGCCTTTTGCCGGTTCCATCGAAATTCTGGATTCTGACTAAAAACAAAACCATCTTGTCTCATTTTAGAAGAAGAAGAAGAAGAGTTTGGATTTATATCCCCCCTTTCTCTCCTCAAGGAGACTCAAAGGGGCTTACAATCTCCTTGCCCTTCCCCCCTCACAACAAACACCCTGTGAGGTAGGTGGGGCTGAGAGAGCTTCGAGAAGCTGTGACTAGCCCAAGGTCACCCAGCTGGCGTGTGTGGGAGTGCACAGGCTAATCTGAATTTCCCAGATAAGCCTCCACAGCTCAGGCAGCAGAGCAGGGAAACAAACCCAGTTCCTCCAGATTAGACCCCCAAGCCCACAGACATAAGAAATTATGCATATGGCCAAGCCAAGAACACGCAGCTATGATAGACCTGTTCAGAATAACTCTCTCTATACAGGGATGAATGCAAGGCCCAATGAGTCAAGTGTAAATGAACCCCACACCCTAGATCTCTTTCCTACCTGTTAGAATGTTTTTTTTAAGTACACAGGGGTCTTTTGGAAGGCAAGTTAATGTGAAAAAGTTTGCAGGGAGCCATTCCAAGTTCCCTGATTGTGATTTTATCCCCAAGATACCACAAGCAAGGAAACACATTGCCCAATGGCCTGGGACCCCATGGGGGACTGTGATGGGGGACATTGTCTTACAGGCCATCAGGTCAAATCTGTGGATCTGGTATGCACTGTGCAGAGCGTGGATAGATGCTTAATTCTGCCGCTGAAGTCAGCGCTGCTTTGAAATGCTCAACTTTAGTCATGCTAACTGCAATAGCAAGAAATGAATGATTTTCACAATGGTGAAAAAAAAGATATTCTGAGCTTCCAAAGAACATGCAAGGGGGACAGGTAAACATCTTGGCCTTGACTCTTACCTGCTGCCATTTGGACCACTTTTTTCTTGTCTTCTGTTCTTTCCTAGAATGCACATAAAACTAATTAACTGAAAGCCCATAATTAACTAACAGCTGCTGTCTTTTCTTTTCTTTTTTAAAGGAAATAAATAGAAGAAGAAGAGTTTGGATTTATATCCCCCCCTTTCTCTTCTGTAGGAGACTCAAAGGGGCTGACAATCTCCTTTCCCTTCCCTCCTCACAACAAACACCTTGTGAGGTAGGTGGGGCTGAGAGAGCTCCGAGAAGCTGTGACTAGCCCAAGGTCACCCAGCTGGCGTGTGTGGGAGTGTACAGGCTAATCTGAATTCCCCAGATAAGCCTCCACAGCTCAGGCGGCAGAGCAGAGAATCAAACCTGGTTCCTCCAGATTAGATACATGAGCTCTTAACCTCCTACGCCACTGCTGGCGTGTGTGGGAGTGTACAGGCTAATCTGAATTCCCCAGATAAGCCTCCACAGCTCAGGCGGCAGAGCTGGGAATCAAACCCGGTTCCTCCAGATTAGATACACGAGCTCTTAACCTCCTACGCCACTGCTGCTGGAAATAAAAATATGAGTCTAGGGCACGTCTTTCAACCCCTCCTGTTTCTCCCTTCTCTGATGATTTAGATTTTTAAACCAAGCCTTTATGAAAAGCTGCGAAGGAAATATGCAGCAAGAGGGTTTAATTGGTACTTACAGCCTGGATCTGCATTCTCAGTTGATTGTTTGTGAATTTCAGAGACCTGGCAATACTCTGAAGGTAATAAATCAGCATGCTGGAAAAGAGAAGGTCCATTCTGTGCAGCACAAATAAAACATTTTCAGGCAGCAGACAAAAAGCATTTTGGAGTGGAGTTCCGCACAGATGCCCTCCTCCCCCCAAAAATGTTTGGAAAAAGTTTTATTTGTGCTCGAAACAGGTTATTCTGAAAATGCTGACTTTCCCCCCTGAAGCTTTTTATAAAAAAATTCTTGCTTGCTGTGCGGAGATCAGGAAACATTTTTATTGATCCTATGCAACTTTTGGAGCTAGACCAATGGAGCTAACCGCAGAGCAATGCCATGGTTTGTCAACTCCTTAATAACATTGAGATGCAAATAGATTTCCCCCTGTTACCTGCTTTATACAGACCATTGAAATCATGGATAGATATCTCAGCTGCACCTTATCTATCTGACATAACTTCGGCAAGAAGCTGATGGGCCTTTTCAAGAGCTCACTTTAACGCCTTCCCATCAGCTAATCTGATGGGATGATTTCAAAATGAACCTGTGCTCTCGATGTCACACATCTTATTGCACTGTAAGTTACATAAAGGCGAAAGGGAACTTTTAATCCAACCATTGCTAACTCATCCAGCATACTCAATTATAGATAATTCAGACACAAATTTTTAAAGATTGCTATTAGAAGACTGTGTTCCCTCTACATCACAGAAGGTAGCAAAATTTTGTATATTGGTATATAACAAGTGTAGGGTATTATTAAAACAGAGAGCTGCATGGTGTGATGACGATTGTAATAATATCTGAAGTCAATGTTTTTTAATGTTATTAATGAATAGATCTTATATCGGATTTTATATTTTGGATTTTTGTACACATGGAATGATATGTACTTATATATATTCTGACTTTAAATTATTGGCTGGCCTAAAAGCTGTAATAGTAAACTAACTAACTCCCAAATGCAAACCCAAATGCAAATGTCTCACTTTCATTTTCTCTGCTGCCCACACCCGCCATGTTCTGCCCTGCTTCAGTTTGATTCTCCGTGCCGCCCGCCATTTTCTGAGTCTCATGGACATTTCCTCTGCTGGCATTGCAGCTGGGCACCATTTCAGTGGTTGAAGTACACAAACAAACTCAGTTCTGGCTGCCAATTGTGGCGACAAGTATTCCCCTCCCTTTTTTATTTTTGGTGAGATTTCTCAGGCTGGGGATCGCGTAGTAACTGCATGGGACTCTTTGGACCATTCCAATTCAGTGTGTGTCTGTATGTATATCCTAATACTGAGCGCCCCACTTCTTGCAAGCAAAGATAACATCAGAGAGAAAGCATCTAACCTACCCTTGCATTAGACATGACACCTGTCCATATGCAGAGGATTTCTGATGTGCATTTGAACATGCCTTATCCCCCTTGTATTTTATAGTTTCAGGGAGGACTGCACAATATGACTCCTCCCCCTACAAAGACAGTCCCTTTTAGATTAAGGGCAACTCTTGCAGTTCAATTGGTGAGAGATTTATTGACTCACAACAGAAGCAGCAATGCCGGCAGGACCACGACGGGACTGCTCATGTACGCCATCGCATTCTTGAACCAGACAGGAAAGTCATCTTGAATGGTTCTCGACACAATGTCATAGATTTTTTCTTGCCCACTAAGATGGAAAAAAATAGTTCCTTGTTCTCTAAGGAAATTCCCAGCATTGGAATAATATATGAAAGTCATTTTCTGATAAACAGCCACGTATTTTAGAGCAGTGGGAGAGCCCTGGATATTTTGAGTGGGATGGGAATAATCACAAGTCAAAGTGGGTAAATGACACTGCATCCGCTTGGCAGGCAGACTTCTAGTACAGCACCTTAAAGACCAACAAAGGTTTCTAGGGTATAAACTTTTCTGAATCTTAGCCCCTTTTGTCAGATATAAAACACTTTGAAGAAGAAGAAGAGTTTGGATTTATATCCCCCCTTTCTCTTCTATAAGGAGACTCAAAGGGGCTGACAATCTCCTTTCCCTTCCCCCCTCACAACAAACACCCTGTGAGGTAGGTGGGGCTGAGAGAGCTCCGAGGAACTGTGACTAGCCCAAGGTCACCCAGCTGGCATGTGTGGGAGTGCACAGACTAATCTGAATTCCCCAGATAAGCCTCCACAGCTCAGGCGGCAAAGCGGGGAATCAAACCCGGTTCCTCCAGATTAGATACACGAGCTCTTAACCTCCTACGCCACTGCTGCTCCTTTGGTGCAAGAAAACTCATGCCCTGGAAAATTCTGTTGATCTTCAGGTTGCCTCTGGCCTCAAAGTTAGGGTGCCCATCTGGCAATTATATTTTCAGCCATTTTATAATAACATAACATATATAGAGAAGAGCTTGGATTTATACCCTGCTTTTCTCAACTTCTAGGAGTCTCCAAGTGGCTTACAACTGCTTCCCTTCCTCTCCTCACAGCGGACGCTTTGTGAGGTAAATGGGACTGAGAGAGTTTGGAGAGAACTGTAATTGGCCCAAGGTCACCCAATGGGCTTCAAGGGAGGAAGCAGGAAAACAAATCCAGTTCACCAGATAAGAATTAGCCACTCAGGTGGAGGAGTGGGGAATCAAGCCCAGTTTTCCAGATTAGAGTTTACCGCTCTTAACCACTACACCTTGCTGGCTTGAAAGAAAGAAAGAAATTGCTAGCATTGGAAATCATTAATACAGACAACCTGCTAAACAGTTGAAATGGGGAAGTAACATAACCATTGACTCACCTGAATGGACCGCAGCCGAGAGATGGCTTATATCTGGCAATAGCGAATATGGTGGGCAACATGCACAAGAACAGCATGAACAGCAGCATGGCTAAGTAGAAGTTATTAGATCTGCAAGGAAAAAAGAGCATTATCCCAAGAGTGCTGAGCACGGCAGGATTTGTCCTTCATCTCTGTGTTTCTCGCTCGTGTTGCTAGACTTCCCGTGGAATTTTAGCGCTTTTTTTCTCCTAAACTCTTCCCACCAAACGGTCCCCAAGTCACCCATCTGTTGTACCCCATAATTTTGTTACACATATGTGAAAAAATGTATCACAATTTAGCCTCCCAGCCACATGGCGTAAGGTTCATCCAGAGGGAACAGACCTCTTATTTTTACCCAACATTTCATTTGAAGTTTTTGAACAGCAGTCGTGATGTTACAAAATCACAATTTGGGCAAGAGGGCCCACAAAAGCAGTGGTGCTAGTCCTTAACAGGTGGAGGGTGGCTGAAGCCACCCTGAGATTGCCTCACCCACAACCTCCATCTTCTCTCCCACTGTACAGGTGAGACTGTAGATGAGTTTGCAAAGGTACCACAGGAAAACAGGTGACAAAGCTCCTTAGAGGAAAGACAGGATTATGGCAAAAGAAAAAAAAGAAAAAAATTCCCTTCCCCAGAGAGGCCAGCCTCCAGGAGGGACATGGGGATCCCCCCAGAATTACACCTCATCTCCAGACCTCTGGCAAAAATGGATGCTTTGGAGTGTGGACTCTATGGCATTATACCCCATTGAGCTTCTTCCTCTTCAGGCTCCATTCCCAAATCTCCAAGAGGTTCCCAACTTAGATCTGGCACTCTTCCCCCATATTCCCTGCTGGTGGCCAAGGGGACCTGCCCAGCCTACCTCTCCCTAATGTGTTCTTGTGAGATGTTTATGTGATATACACAGGTCAACAGAATCTTTCTTGCTTTCTGGTACTCACCTTGAAGCTCTGAAAACTTGCTGGTGAGGCACATTACAAGTTAGGACGGCCCAGCTCCGCAGGTACATGAGCCCAATTAGTTTGAGGACATTGAATGCTGGCAGACACGGGGAAAAGAAGGCTCCCATCCTAGGCCAGAAAACACACACATACACGTTTTAATGGAAGTTTATCTTTGCCTTGCGTAACAGCAGAGTTAAAACCACTTAACCTTCCATGGAGTGTTTGACCTATGTGATGGTTGCCATCTTCAAATGTATTTATTTTAATTATGACAGGGGGAAATATAATGGCTTTCCAATGCAGTTTCCAGTGAAAAGGAAATATCATTTTTTAAAATCAAACACAATAAAAACAAGCACAGCACAACTAAAATCAATAAAAGAGAAATCAGAACAACAAAATATTATTTTATTTTCATGGTCTTTTAAAATGTGGACCCCAGTTTGACAGTGGATTCACTCCACTTAGTGGATTTTAATGTTTTAAATCACATTCTACTTCTTTACTTCGAAGCTGTTTCAGTCCCTCATTGAGTGTAAAAGCAGGTTATCAAATGTTCTATAACAAAATAAAAAGAACAGAAACCAGTTGAATGATTGAGCAACAAAAATATTTGGACCGGACACTTGAAACTCAGTACAGGAGGAGTCGTGATCAGCTGGCAATATTTTCAGAATGCACTGGTTGCAATAAGTTCATTCCACAAAAACACACGTGCACATATTTAATTGCTTACCAAATCATCCCTTGGTTGTAGACTAAATGCAGGACATTTTCTGCTATTTTGAATTCTCCATATTCTGGCTACAAAGCAAATAAAGACAGAGGGTTAAGTGACTGACTGCTTTCCGTTGTTTTGGAGCAAAAATGACCATGTGCTTAGCGGAAAGATTATTGACACTTTAGCAAGCAGGCACGGATTAAGCTGCAGAGTCCTGGAGACTTTCATAACCCTATGTGTGGGTTCCTGCAACACAATTTGGCATCTGCTACCACCACACACATTTGTGCCCTAACTGTGGGTCATTCCCACAGTCGCATTTTCCATGCTTCTAAGTTTCTGTCTCTTTGGGGGGAGTGTGGTGTGTATTTCAGTTCCACATGTGTTTTGCTCCCTTTAATGGTCAATGCCATATGAAACAAGTTTAATCCAGTGTATTTCCCTGCATATTTAAAATGCAGATTTTTATGCCAGACTTAATCTTGTATTAAATCTCATCAACCACTAGAGGGAGCGAAACATGTGAGAAACTGATCCTCCCCACCCAAAGAAACAGGAATGTAGAAGCGAGGATGCAGAAAAGCCTGTAGCAGTCTTAATATTGTGCAAATAATTGTAGAGGCGAGCATGCTGGATGTATAATATATCTATTGAGAGTCACTATTAGTTTCCCACACCATACTGGGGATGCTCACATCCAAAGGAAATTAATCATTTAACCCATTAGGTATGGCAGCCAATGATGTGAAGCAAGGGCGGAGAAATGTACAATGAGATAAGGTAACATAACATCACAGATAAAGGGATCCAAATGTTATGGGAGAGTGGGGAGAAGGCAACATTGCTGTCAGCCAGTGCTCTAGGTCTGTGAAATAACAGTGCAGAGGTGTAACAAGGGGGGAAAGTGCCCGGTGCTTCCTCCGCCCTCGTCCTGCCCCGGAACACCCTCGCCACAGGGAGGCGCACCCCCCATTCCCTTGGAGCTACGCCTCTGCAACAGCACCATTTATTGTGTTTCTACTAATATTAAGCGTATACTCACAAACTTGCTTTCCAAGTCCCAGCACCAGCAATCGCTTAAGTATCGGACAAAGAGTCCACGGAAGAAGTCAATTAACAGGATGCTTGCCACAGTGAATAGCATGTCTATAATTGACAGCTTCAGCATTTCCTGAAACATGAAAAGGTGCATAGGAGAATCAGCCAAAAGCAACCTGAAGGATGCCCAAGCTGCTGAACTTGAGTATCTTCCACCATTGGTAACAAGAACCACCCCCATTCCATTTCTACTGTTTTAATTGGGTAACTCAGGAAAAGATCGACCGTTGCCTCTTCTGTGTCAAAAGTGAGACCACGTGGAACATCCTTGGACCAGACCACACGGTTGAGTTCACATTACCCTTTCCGTCTGGAACTGCTGTGATGTGTTCCTTAATTTTGTATGACAAATCTAGATGATGCTATGGACATGCCGATGCAATCCAGCATGATGTAGTGGTTAAAAGCAGTGGACTCTAATCTGGAGAACCGGGTTTGATTCCCCACTCCTACATTCCTGCTGGGCTACTCTCTCAATCCCACCTACCACACAAGGGGCAGAGGAGGAGTTTGTAAGCTGCATTGAGACTTCTTATTGCTATAGAACTACGGGATATAAATCCAAACTCTACTTTCTGTGTTGTTTTACCTGTTTTGTAATTTTTTTAAACTTACAATGCAATTGCAGTTCTAGGCCACCCCATGTGAACTGGGCAAGAAGTCCCAACCCATTGGTTTGACTTGAAGCAGAACAACCACACAAAAAACTGTTCCCAGACAACTACATACTTGACCAACATATGTCTCCCAGCATTGATCTTGGTGGTGACTTTGGGTGTTATATTCATAGGAAGCTGTATGGTTGACCCGGTTGACGGGCAGGACATAATTCCGGGTCTGATTCTCAGCCAGAGGGAAGGTGCCATTTCTCCCAAGTTGCATGTTGGGGAAGGTGGTCAAAATAACTCCTTCAGGGAGGGTTTTAGCAGCTAATGAGGAGGTGGTCCCCACTGCATTACTTCCATTGCTGTGAGACTTGGCATCCTGAAATGGATATACATTGACAACTTAGGTCAGAGTTAGTTGCAGAGGTGGGATCCAGCAGGTTCTCACAGGTTCCCAAGAGTAGGTTACTAATTATTTGTGTGTGCCGAGAGGGAGTTACTAATGGGTGATTTTGCCATGTGATTTTTGCCTTAGTTACGCTCCTCCTCTCAGCAGTAGCGAGCAGAACTTGAAGCAGTCTAGCAGGATGTGCACCGGCGTGCGTGGCAGCCTGCGCCTGCTTGCATTCGTTTCCTGCCCAAGGACTGGCACAGCGGCTGCGTCCTTGCCACAGCCCCGCCCAGGAATGCCCCGCCCCCAAAATGCCCGGCCACGCCCCCCGTCGTGCCCCACCCAGCCCCATTGGCGCTACGCCACAGTTTGAATCCCACCACCATGGGAACCTGTTACTAAAATTGTTGGATCCCACCACTGGTTAGTTGTTCCTTTGGTTTCAGCAGAACTACACAGCCAGTATGGTGTAGTGGTTAAGAGCAGGTGGACTCTAATTTGGAGAAGTAGGTTTGATTCTCCACTCCTGATGAACCCTGGTTTGTTTTCCCTTCTGTTCCACATGAAGCTGCTGGGCTACTCACAATTTTCTCTGAACTCTCTCAATCCCACCTACCACACAAGGTGTCTGTTGTGGGGAGAGGAAGAGAAGGAGTTGGTCAGCCACTTTGAGACTCCTTACTGTTGAGAAGAGTAGAGTATAAATCCAAACTCTCTTTCTCTTCAAAAATATGCACGAAAAGGAGGAGCCCTGGGCCAGGCGAAGTCTTATAAAGGCTCCCGCCCAGTCCCTCTTGATGATGTCATGGCGCCATGCCAGCATCGCGACATCTTTGCCCACAATGGGCATGGCCGCCATCTGCCTTTTGCCCTTCGAAGGGCAGGCATGACGGGGCCTCCTTGCCATGCCCTTTTCCAGGCAGCAATGGCAGCCGCGCTAAATCACAGCCACTCTTTACTGGCAAGATGACTGTCCAGATGGGGAGATTTTCAAGAAAGAAGTGGAAAGTAGGGGAAGAAGAAACAAGAATACTTCTTTTACTCCTTACAATATGGGTTGTTTCAGGGGGGCCCTTTGGGAGTGAAGTACAGGCAGAGGGAAAGAAACAATTTGTCTCCCCTCTGCTTTTTCTCCATTAAAATTCTGCTTAATTTTTACACGTGGCCTTGTCATTCAGCAACGTATTAATAATAAATATTACTGGTATTCAAAACCAAAAATGGTATTCATGGAAAACAACCCAAATTGTATTTGAGAAGGACTCAACAACTTGAAAACTTCCAATTAAATTCTAAGGGCTACTACGAGGAGAAGCTAATTCATGCTTACCGCAATGCTCATGCTGTCTACTTTATCTAGAAGCGCAATGATCAAGCTGTAGAGGTTTCCAAGATATAAGACAAGAACTCTGTCAAAAAGAAGTGCCAAAAGCTACAGTTAATGACTAGAGCAAATTTCAAAATGTGTGTGGCTTGATTTGAATAGCCCTACTTGGATTTCTTCCTTGAGGGCAACAACTTCCTCTCGGGAGAGAAACAAATTTGGCCTTTTCCGCACAGCTCTCGAGGGAAACAATTGTAGCCTTTCCACACTGCACAATTATAACACCTTGAGGATGTTTTAAAACAGTGTTTTGGGGAGGATGTTCACACAGCTCTCTCCCTAAAACATTTCCATGTCATTTAGCTTAATAGTTTAATACGGCACCTAGCCAAATACAAACACAAGACTACCTATACAACCATTAAAATTCACCATAGCCCTAAAAATCCTGATAGAAACCAAGATCAGGTAACATATTGCAACTTAGATTGCGGGTTCAACAGTTCAAAATATTCTTGACAACTAAGAAAATACTTTTAAAATTATATAATAAAAGTGGGCAGCGCAACTTGGGTTTGACACCCCTTATAAATTATTACGCCAATAAGGTGAGAAATCAAAAGTAAATGAGAATTGCCCAGCCAGTTTGGCTTACCCTTAGCTGTGAACAGCTGGCATTGCTGTTCTTGTGAATTATTTAGTACCTCTGATGCACTATTTGGTACCTCTTTTGAACTGGACAGGCTGCAGTTCTACATACAACAGCTTCAACTTTTGCCCTAAAGACTGTAGCACCACCTCCTTTGCTTACCTGGCAAGCTGAAAGCGTAGAGTGGTTCGCGGATGGTACATCTCCAATGCTGCAATCAATTCAAAGGCAGAAGGAGCAAGCATTGTGATCAATGAAACAACCACACTCACCTAAGGAGAAGTCCAATAAAACCTTATTAGGAATCACACATTATTATATCATAATTGGCACTGCATCCACCTTGTCTCTTTCCTGTTATTGGTTTGTCCCTGTCTCTCTTCCCTCCATATTTTTGTTTACTGGATACAAGCCCGCCACAAGACAGCAGGGCCATCTACTTTCCAAAGAATGTGAACACAGCAATGGTTCGACAAACCAATGACTCAAAACACACACATACACACAACCCAAAAATAGAGGTTTATCCAGAAGTGCCTTTAGAAGCAGAGCTGAGCAGAAGTCCTCTTACCTCATTCTTTTCCCAGAGGGTGAGTACCACTTTATTTCGTTCTAGTTTCTGGGACCGATCCACGACAAAGTAAATGATATAAATGCTTCCAGCGAGTGAAAGAAGCACAAGAATGTTTGCAATAATCCTTAAGGTTATTGTCACTGCTCTGAAAATAAGGAGAAGGGCCAGGGAAAGGGAAAAAAATCCTAATTACTTCACTAAACCAATTTTAAAAATTGTTTTAAAGGTTGCAGGAGGGGGAATCAGTTTGGACATAACAGGAAACCGTGATTTGACTATGGTTAGTTTGTAAAACCAGGATCCGGCATGTAGACAATCGCTCAAATCCTGCCTCAATAAAGACAGGTGCCACTGATTTAACTCTACCGAAGCATCTGTGAGTGAGAGATTACATGAAGGCATCACCATAGAATAAGTGAGGATTTAAGCAACACACAAATCCATAGATGGCACTGTTTGGTAACAAACTCACATCAAGTTATGTTTTCAGATCTTTTTTTGATGGCCCCTAATTAATCACAGTCAGGGGAGTGGCCATTCAAACTATCACATTCTCACTCTTTAACTGCACAATATTTTCATGTGATGTCTGAACGGAGACAGTGTTCTGCAAACCAGAGGCGTATCTAGGGAAAATGTAGCCTGGTGCAAAATCTGAGTTTTCTGCCCCTCTCCTCACCTATATGGGTGGCCGTCCTCCCCCACCATGACCAAACAACTTTTTTTGCACCAGGTCTTGAAGTCAGTGTATGGACCTGGGGGGGGGGGGGAGGGATGTGTGGGCGATCCCCCCCCCCGTGACTAAATGGCCACAGCCCGAGGACATTTGACCTCATAGGTCCCCCTGGGTGGTACGCCCCTGCTGCAAATGATGTAGAACTAATCAGAAAATAGCATCACATATAGACTTACAGGTTTGTGTTTTTCTTCTTTTCCTGCTCCTCCAGTATAGCCTCCTTGAAAAAAAAAATCACAGATTAATCACGCAGTCCAAACTACTCCCATCTAGAATGTCCTCAAATATTTATATGTCCTATATATCTACTTCTCATGTGTGACCCCCATTCGTGGATATTTAAATCTGCAGATCAGGACCATGATTACCCAGACCCCCCAGGTCTGCAGGAAATCTGAAAACTTTTGAAAACTACAATGGTGGGGGTTTAAGATATATTTCAGAGGTAATTTTTTGCTCCGCCAATGATTAAAATATATTGACATACTGTAATATTCAGACAATACACACAATGATATTTCTTATGGTTAAATATTATTTTGGGCAAAGAAACATCCTCACTACGAGGTAATATATTTCTGAGGGATTTTTTTTATCCGCAATTACCAAAACAATCTGTCTGTATAATATGTTCACAGTATCACTGGCAAGTATTTTTTTATGGTTAAATATTCTTTTGGTTGCGTTGCTTACCCTGATACTGTTAACAATAGCAGCCGATTTGCTCTCCGCAGCTTCAGGGTTACCAATAAGATAATCCCAAGCGCAAAATACCCTCCAACAAAATGTGTAATTTTCATCAGAAGCACTTGCGAGACTCATTCTCGAGTTTTTGGCCATTCTGGAAAAGAACCATGAAAATGAAAATGCTTGCTCACACTGACACTTCATCGCCCCCTAGTGGATTCCTCATTATTTGATTCACTTACAAACGCAAAACAAACTGTCTCCATTGCCAAGTATTGAGCCCTCCGGGGATAAGGCGGCCTATAAGTCTAATAAAATAAATAAATAATAAATAAATATTTAAAGTGGACATCAAGTGGTTTGGAAAAGTCCCAATTGGTATGGTTAATCTATCATGGCTCAATCACCTGAAGTATAAAAAGTATAAAGAATAAAAATTCTAGCTCTTTTGCTAGAATCTCTCTCCATATCCCAGAACTAAGGTGAACCAGGTTCTGAACTAAGGTTAAAGGAACCACCAGATTCCACAGTCTGTATCTCACCTCTGTCATGAACTCAATAGGTAGCTTCAGATAAGTCAATTTCCCTCAGTCTCACCCTCCCTTCCACCATGAACATAAGCATGATAACATTTGCCTATCTTCTAGGGTTGTTGTAGGGGTAACAAGAGGACATATATGAAGCATTTACTTTGAGCATCAGCAATGTACTGAGTGGAGGGTAAGGTGGCGTGGTAAAGCCCAAACTCATCAGGTGGAAGCCACACCTTCTACCATTCAAATAAGGAGCACATAAGCAGAGGTGGGATCCAACCAGTTCTCACCACTTCTCTAGAAGTGGTTACTAATTTTTTCTGAGTGCCAAGAAGGGGTTACTAAAGTAACCTCCCTGCCCAATAGGGACTGGAGGTGTGTGTGTGCGACGGCGCCACTGTTTGAATCCCACCACCATCGGAACCTGTTATTAAAATTTTTGGATCCCACCACTGCACATAAGGGCAAAATAGTGGGCACAACTATTCGAGGAGTGTGATGGTCTAGCAGATAAACAGGAATTAAAATTTCTCCTGGGCAATTCAGATGCGGATTATTCTGAATCAGTTGCAAAAAATTTTATCAGAGATAATTGATAATTTTAAATAAGTTTGTTTGGTTGTTTGTTTTATTGTACCTTGTGTTGCAATTTTATGATTAAAATATATGCAATAAAGACTATGTGTATGTATGTATGTATGTATGTATGTATGTATGTATGTATGTATGTATGTATGTATGTATGTATGTATGTATGTATGTATGTAGATCTTGGAGGCGAACAAGATTGGTACTTTACTTGGATGGGAGACCGCCAGAGAAGACTCTGCAGAGGAAAGCAATGGCAAACCACCTCTGCTTCTAACTTGCCTTGACAGTCCCTTGGCAGAGTCACCATAAATCAGCTTTGACTTGTTGGGACTTTGCACACAAAGTACATAATATGCTAAGTGCTGTACACTTAGAAACCAACAAAATGGCTATCTTTGCTTACTGATTTCATTTTAAATTCATCCTCCACAGGGAGGATGACTGTACAGCAAACGAATCCCCTATCTCCATTTCAATTATATTTCTAGCCTACTTTTCCGCTTCCCCCCTCCACAAAGAAATCCCAGAAGCAAGCGGAAAACTCCCCTGTTTGCACGGGGCCCAGTCAAAACAGCAGCATTACTTCTTTAAGAGGATGATGAAGCTGTACGCGAACACTGCCATTCCGACAAGGAAATATGCCAGGGGCAGTCGATAACCCGCTCTTCCGATCTTCCTTTCCTGGCCATAGTAGCCGTAGAATAAAACTGAGTACTGAAGGTAACCCTGCAGAAACAGTGACAAAATATTAAACAGAACCACTGACATTTCCTAGTGTTTTTTTTTAAAAATTGGTTATTCTAAGGCACAATCAAACTATGCTCTGAAATATAATTAGGACTTTCCGACTTGCCCCCAAAGACCAGATGGTATCCAGGTCTTGCGCAGATGCAGCCTTCCCTGGAGGAATCGTCTTCCTGTCTGTGGTTCCAAATGGCTTGCCGGCCAGGATCTGAAACAAAGCAAAAGATGAAAATACTGTTTGGTGGGGGGGGGGGGGGGGGTTTTTTTCATGAGGGCAGCATTAAATGTTCAACACAGGTCTCCTTGCTTTTCTCCAACCTTCCCTTGAATATCACTATTTTAGGAAATACTTTTCATGAACTAACCCTGAAATGGCTGATTTACTTTTTGATTTAATGCATCACCACTGGAAGAGCTAGAGCAGGGGTAGGGAACCTGCGGCTCTCCAGATGTTCAGGAACTACAATTCCCATCAGCCTCTGTCAGCATGGCCAATTGGCCATGCTGGTAGGGGCTGATGGGAATTGTAGTTCCTGAACATCTGGAGAGCCGCAGGTTCCCTACCCCTGAGCTAGAGGAACTCTCTGCCACTGCGTGGATTCTGATTTAGCTGACACAAAGCAACCAGAGCCAATATTTTGAAAAAAAAATCTTTCATTTATTGAGAGGTAAATGTTCCTCAACGATTAAAACAGCATTTGTAAATAGAACATATATAGCCAGCTGATATCAAATGAATACTATCTAAGGTCACGGCTGACTGTAAATTAACAGCCAAAAAATGGTTAGCTATGGTAGCGTTGGCTTTATTCCTCAACAAACAAGCAAAAGCAAACTGATGTATCTGAAGCTTAAATTTGCTACCATACACACCAAAGTTACAGTTCATTTGTTTCAGATTTCAGGTTCAAGCTGAACAGTAAACAATCTCTACTGACATAATTACATGCACGTATCTGGAGAGAGTTTATTTCAACCCCCTCAGTGTGAGGGCATCATTTAACTGCCGCCGATAGAAAGATAGAAGTCTTTCAGAATTTCTCCCAGCATGCAATCCTCAGGTGCCACTGACTGCAATGGACTGTTGGATCATTTTGATTAGTGGTCACAGCCAAGTTGCGTTGGCCTTCAGCTGCTGAACTGATTCAGCTGCTCCCTGGGAAGGCTAAAGAAAATGAACCACAACGTTTTAATATACGAACCAAACTTGTCAAACATGTCTGCTGTTAGGCTAAGTTAGACCTTTCTCCACACCACTAGAATTGGCTTTTGGTTCATTTCACTTTGGTTGCTGTTACTGATTTTTAAAATGCCACATTATATACACACACATACAAATGCACACGTGCTGTTCACCACCATGGGATGTGTGTATGTGTGTGTTGTGTGTGGCCGTCAAGGAACATCTGACTCTTGGCGACCCTGGTGGGGTTTTCAGGGCAGGAGACATTCAGAGGCGGTTTGCCATTGCCTGCTCCCAAGCGACCCAAGAGAGTTCTGAGAGAACTGTGACTGGCCAAAGGTCACCCAACAGTCTTCATGGGGAGGACTGAGGAGGCAAACTCGGTCCTCCAAATTAGAGTCCACCACTGCGAAGAGGAAGAAGAAGAAGAAGAGGAAAGAGGAGAAGGAAGGAGGAGGAAGAGGAAGAAAGCGGGAGGAGGAGGAGGATGAAGAGGAGTTTGGATTTATACCCTACTTTTCTCAAGCATAAGGAATCTCAAAGCAGCTTACAAGCTCCTTCACTTACTCTTTCCACAACCTGATGTGGTAGGTGGGACTGATAGAGTTCAGAGAGAACTGTGACTAGTCAAAGGTCACCCCAGCAGGCTTCATGTGTAGGAACAAGGAAAGAAACCTGATTCACCAGTTTATAGTCTGCCGCTCATGTGGTGGAGTGGGAATCAAACCTGGTTCTCCAGATTAGAGTGCACCTGCTCTTAACCACTACCACCCTGGCTCCAATACATACTTACCTCTGGCAAAACGACAAATGCTCCCGTCATGATGGTAAGCACGATATTGATCCCAAATAACCATCTCAAGAAAATGAAGTAAGAGGCAACACCAGAGCCAAAGTGACCTTAAAGAAAAAGAAGAAGAGTTTGGATTTATACCCTCCTTCTCTCCTGTAAGGAGACTCAAAGGGGCTTCCAATCTTCTTACCCTTGCCCCCCCCCCCCCAACAAACTTCCTGTGAGGTGCATGGGACTGAGAGAGTTCCGAAGAACTGTGACGAGCCCAAGTTGTTAGAGTGTCAAGCTAATCTGGTTCACCAGATAAGCCTCCACAGCTCAAGTGGCAGAGAAGGGAATCAAACCTGGTTCTCCAGATTAGAGTGTCCCTGCTCTTAACCAGTACACCATGCTGGCACTCAAAGCCACACAAGAAAAGGGAGAAAATATATACTATTGAAGCAGTTGCCAAAGGTTGTTCTGCTCACAATATTTGCAGAGATGAAACATTCAGTTAGCTTTAGTTGGATAGTCGATAAGGGCATATAATGTCAGCAGGGCTCAGAGAAAGAAAGACAACTTTGATCATAATTTTGAAGTTACTTTTGTTAAACTATTGGCTGGACACTGAAGAGTCTATATCTCACTCCAAAACTTGTTTACTTGGTGTAAGTTCCATGGATGCGAAGGGAATTTGAACCAACTGCTGTTTGGATTGCTAAAAAGTAAGTGATGATTTCCTCACCCGTGTAAGTTTGCAGCTGTTAAAACAGTATGTCAGACAGCCTAAAGAGAGCCCCCGCCTCCTCCTAGATTTATTCTACTTACTTTCTATTTTCTTTATCCTCATTTCCCAAGGAATAAAGATGACCATGAAGTTATATGCAAGCCGAACAAACTTTCGCCACAGCTAGAGAGAGAAAAATTAAGACACAACTTTGTAGCAGGGGAATTGAAGGCCATCTTGCTCGTTTGAGGGATCGTTTTCAATTCTGTTGAGGTCCTTTTCCTTCTGCGTTATGGGCATCATTTTAAAAAATGCATTTCCCCATTTAGTTTGTGTGGCTGTAGTAGTTTATGTTGTAATAAGACCAGAGTCCACAACAATGCTTATTCTAAGTGCCTTATACTTTGTAATACACTTTACTGTATATTTTATTGTTCAGATTGTGGACTGATTGTGTAATTCCAGTCTTATAGCATTGTTCACAGGTTGTCTCCTGCTGTCTGACTGCTTTGTTTTAAATTCTGTAATCTGCCTTGTGTCTCAATGAGAAAGGTGGACTATAAAGTAAATAATCTGCCATGAATTTTTGTATGTTAAGATGCTGTTTGGTATTCTCTAGATACAAGATATTATAGACTTCAACAATTTGTTCAAATGTAGCTTTAAAAAAACACACACACATCTATAGCAGGACATTTCCAGAAAATCTATTTAAATGGTGTGGCTTATGACGCTGGAATTCCATTATTGGTACACCCACTATATAATTGATGTGCAAAAATCAGTTTGGGAAGGGGGCACTGCTTTGATCAGAGACACAGCACTAGGGAAGATGGGGTTATCTCTTTGCCCCTACACCCCGCCCTCAGCTTTAAGCCCTGAGCAGGGGTGGAGAGAGGGGGAACTGAGACAGGGGCACATGTGCGTCCCACGCCCCTGCCACGCCACAGCCTTGCCATGCCCCCACAGGGGCACACGCCTGGTGTGTCGCGCCCCCTGTCCCCTTGTCGCTACGCCACTGGCCCTGAGTGGGTAAAAAGACAGGCAAAATACAAGCACTTGGACAAGAGGATTTTTATACAAAGAAAACATTCCATGGGGACAAACACGTTTAGAGGGATCCCCAACAGGTCTACTGACAACCCTATTCCAATCTTCTCAAGGGGGCTTACTGCCAGGAAAACTGTTTTAGGATTGAAATGAGCTCTTCCTCCACCTTGATCTATACTGAAATCCATCAGATATGTCTCTTAAGAAGCAATTGCCACATGTGGTGAAATTTCAGTGGCAACTCTAACCTTACCTATTGAGAATCTGGCTATGCAACAGGGGAAATAGTTGCATATATTATATGCCTATTCAATGGTGTTTTCCAGCAGCCATTTTCTCTGAGTGGCTATTCGTGTGCACACAGCCAATCTTTTCCGAGCCAAATTTTCACTGCCTGAAAAATCAGTCCAAAGGATCAGAGCCAAATTTATTTGATGGTGCTATTGGGGCTTTATTGCTGTAACTGGAACTGTTTTAATTAAACAATGAATTAACAAATGGTATGAACGGCATCTGCGCTTTTACTGCAGTCTCTACTTATGGGCTGTATGTATGTACATGGAAGTACATTAGACATGGACACCAAAGCAAAATAGCCTCAAGTAGCAATTTTTGTTTTAGAAAGAATAAATGGTGCTAGGCCAGGGCATGTAGTTGCCAACAAGCAGACAAAGATAAATTTCAATTATAATTGGATTTATTAGCAATGTACACGCGCCCTTTTGATTTTTTTGTTGGACTTGTTGGGAATCAAAATAATAACCGGCAGTTACTCTGACTTTGAGAGGCATGATGGGATTTGAAACTTTGAAAAAATTGCTTTATTTTGGTTGTGCTGAAAGGGCCCGAGGGTAACATTTTATTGAATTAAAAGCTGGTACAAAACAAAACAAAAAGCAAGAAAATAAAACACTCAAAGTAGAGCGAAGTCTATTACGAAATTAAAATTGGTCAACCACTCTAAATCAAAAGGGTGCAGTGTGGTTTCCGGGCTGTATGGCCGTGTTCTAGCAGCATTCTCTCCTGACGTTTCGCCTGCATCTGTGGCTGGCATCTTCAGAGGATCTGAATCTAAATCAACGTTTTCTTTGCATGCATTTTGGCTCTAATCTTTTTATCTGTGTTAGGTATCTGAGTCCCCCATACAGGGGAATGTATTCGTAAATGTTTATTGTGGGTAGGTGATACTCTCAGAAACAAGAAAAGAAACCTGCGTCTAACAAATAGTTTATTTGAACTTCGGGATAATGAAGGAGCATTGGCCTTCCATCATGTCTGAGTCAAGGAAGAAACGGAGAGACGAACAGTGATCCTAAGCAGAGTGATACCCTTCGAAGCTTCACGGGCTTGAAAGAGAGTAACTGCTTACGATTGGACTACAGATCTTATCAGTACAAAAATTGACAGTCATATTTCTGCGTCTGCCAGTTCTCCTCCAGATGGGTCTCATACTTTGCTCAGCTGTTCAACATTGAACTCACATGTGGGGCGGGGGGAGAAGCTTCAGCCATTGAATCTCTGCCTGCCACAGCTATTAAAGGCACCAGAATCCTGCCAGGAGGCAGTAAGTGGCAACGGGCAGGCTGATGCCCACTTCACCATATAATCTGCAGTGTTGTGCGGAACATCTTTCTCTTGGGAAATGAACATTCTCAGTAGTTTTCACCCAAGGTTAGCTCGGGGGCACTGAACAAAGACAGAAACTGACCTCTGCTCCAGCCGCCTGGTATCCTCTTGTCCGAGTCAGCCGACCTTCGTACTTGAGCACAATCTCTTTTGCTTGTCTGCCAAGAGAGATGAGAGCTTCATTTCGTGTGACCAAAAACTCATTACGTTCTGAACTCGGGCCATTTGCCTCTCATAAATCAAGTCTAACTAGCTCGCCAACCAGCCTGAATTACTGCCACGATGTTTAGTCTGTCCAGTGGGCCTGTCCCCTACATCTGTATTTCAACAGAGGCACTGCTGCCAATTAAAAGTTACCAGTGCTTCAGGAAGGAAGGAAGGAAGGAAGGAAGGAAGGAAGGAAGGAAGGAAGGAAGGAAGGAAGGAAGGAAGGAAGGAAGGAAGGAAGGAAGGAAGGAAGGAAGGAAGGAAGGAAGGAAGGAAGGAAGGAAGGAAGGAAGGAAGGAAGGAAGGAGTCACACAGGTTGCAAACACCTGGGAATTTGGGAGGGAGGGAGGGAGGGAGGAATCACATTGGATGCAAACACCTGGGAATTTCTAATGATTTACTAAGGTATTTGCAATACCCACATTCCAGTGGGCTTTGACCAGAGTCCTCATTTGGTAAGGTGATATGGCCCGCTTCAGGAGGCAGTTTTGAGGAACCTCTTTTATTATGAAGTCTTTGCCATCATGGGAGACATTTGCATTTTCTATCCCAGCAACAAAGGGTCATGGCCCTTGTGGGGATTCAATTCCCGAAAAGGTTCAAATTAATCCCAGCCTTGGAATACTAAGATTTACTGTGGAATTCTGCAACCACTATGCCACTGCTCTACTACCAACCACTGACTGTCCATCACACGTAAAAGTAGAAATAATTCAAAATCACATTTCCAGAGAACTTGTACAAGCTGCATCCGTTACCTTAATGCCCTCAGCTTCTGTCTCATGGGCCACGGTCTGCAACGGATATTAGACATGATCTCCTTCTGAAATTGGATGTTCTGGAAGATCTGCTCGGGGTCGCTGCTGTCCACTTTTTCATTCCCATTATCTTCATCAGAGTTGCTAAACACAGCCACCATTTCCAAGGCGAACAGAGGTGAGGCAAGTTATTTCCATTGAAAACAATACGTTGCATCAGTGGTGGGATCCAAAAATTTTAGTAACAGGTTCCCATGGTGGTGGGATTCAAACTGTGGCATAGCGCCAATGGGGCTGGGCGGGGCATGATGGGGGCGTGGCTGGGCATTCCTGGGCGGGGCTGTGGCAAGGACGCAGCCGCTGCGCCGGTCCTTGGGCGGGAAACGAATGCACGCAGGTGCAGGCTGCCACACATGCCGGTGCACCTCCTGCTAGACTGCTTCAAGTTCTGCACGCTACTGCTGAGAGGAGGGGCGTAACTAAGGCAAAAATCACGTGGCAAAATCACCAATTAGTAACCCCCTCTCAGCACACACAAATAATTAGTAACCTACTCTCGGGAACCTGTGAGAACCTGCTGGATCCCACCTCTGCGTTGCATGAATGCAAGTATTCCTACTCAGAGAACAGTTAGCTACTTCAGTTCTTGTGACTCCGATGCTGTCTAAACCCCACTTTTCTTCCTGGGGAGAGCACATTTTCAAAATGACCATGCCTGTCAATTTCCCATGACATACTTAATCAATCTGATGTACCCAGGAGTAGGTCCCACCAAGTTTAATGGGTATTGCACAACCTTCAAAGGCCAATTACATCATGAAAGGAGATTAACGCATTGACTAAAAGTTGTAATCATTGCTAATTTGTGCTATCTTCTGAAGCAGACAGCATCTAGAAAGACAGCAGTGAAATTGTGAGCAGTTACTCATTTCTAAGACCAACCAAGTCAGGAGATTTACGAAGATTTAAATCTGTTTAGGATTGTGCTGTCAATGACATACAGCAGGAGATAGACAACAGTTGCATTTGTAGTTGTGTGTGTAGGTGTATACATTAACACAACAAAAACTCCACACTGCATCTCTAAATAACTTATTGATCAGCTGAAATGAAAACATAAAAACTCTGAAATCTATGGCAGTGAACTGCAGGCAAAACATCGGAATTTGGGCGGGGGGGGAGAAAGTATATTTCAGAGCTTGTGAAGGGCTTGAGTTACGTAAAGGTCTTGCTAACCATTCCTGTTTGTGACAACAGAAGGAAATTGGATGTCAGCTGAGGGCTGGAACAGATATAAATCTAGGAGTTTCACGAACAGATGATCATCCATCATTTCTTTTTCTCTAAAAAAATGTGCAGGGTCCTGCGCTGAATTTGGGAACGAGGTGCCGGGGAAGGGGGATTGAATCTCCCTCCTGTTTTTGAGCTGTTTCCCTGATCTGAACTGGTCCTGGGAAGCCCGCTGGGGTCAGCATGCAGGTGCTGCTATGGGTATGTGGCGAGTGGGGAGAGAGTAAACCTACTGCCTACTGCCACAACTGCCACAAAAGTCAGGGGTCCAGTATTCTTTTCAGCAATGTACCAGAGCCAATTTTAGTAGCTTGCGACATAATTAGAAAGGCCAGATTCCAGGTGGGATCAGGGGCTCCCCTGGTAATTTAGCTCAACTCCAGATGACCAAGATCGCTTCGTCTGGAGCAAATGGGTTCTTTGGAGGGGGGAATCTGGTGTTGTCCCCCAATGAGGTCCCCGCCGTTCCCAAATCTCCAGGAGTATCCCAACCTGGATCTGGCAACCCTACCCCTCCATCCCTTGCCAGTGGACAGGGAGGACTTAGCAACCCTACAAGAGTTAGAAAATCTGTACCTGCTCCAATTCCCTCCCTTTTTTTTGCAGCCCCCAAAGCCACAGAATCCCCCAACTCCTCTGAATTAGGCCCCCCCCATCAAGTATTTCTATCCCACCTGGGAGACAAAGAAAGAAAACCACTCACCTGTGGGGTGGCTCTGGGTAGGCATAGATGCTGGCGTGACGCTTCACACTTTTATACCTCTTGCAGGACTTTGCATTTTTCACTTCAGACGTGCTGTTGCCTGTGGACATCTTCAGAGTCCCACAAAGGGAAGGCAGCTGCTGTCAGGAATGCGGGATTGCTGAGAAGCCAGGGGATGCTGAGGTGGTTTCCTTTGCCACTTCTTGCAATCATCTGGGGCGTCTAACAGTTGAGAAGACCAGAAAGCTGGAGAATCGGTACAGGCTCTTAAAGGCGCAGTACACCAGCTGCTGCAGTCACTGCCCAAACAAACCAGTTCTAAAAGTTTGGATACCTCAGTCGCTGGCAACAGAAGCTATGAAGCCTGCAACACCCTTAAAAGGTAGCTCATTTACAGTAGAAGGAGCTTTCATAGGAAAGAGTCCACACACCACAAATGATAACAATGAAAAAGATTTGGCTGCCGTTTTCTCTGTGCAATTATGTTTTAACTGCTTCTTTGTTTTTTAGGTATTTATATTTGGATTTATATCCCACCTTTCTCTCCTGTAAGGAGACTCAAGGTGGCTTACAAGCTCCTTTCCCTTCCTCTCCCCACAACAGACACCTTGGGAGGTAGGTGGGGCTGAGAGAGTTATGCAAGAACTGTGACTAGCCCAAGGTCACCAGCAAGAATGTAGGAGTGGGGAAACACATCTAGTTCATCAGATAAGCCTCTGCCTCTCAGGAGGACGAGTGGGGAATCAAACCCGGTTCTCCAAATTAGAATCCACCTGCTCTTCACCATTACACGCTGGCAGTTTGTGTACAAGCTGGCATAGAAAAATTCTCCGATTGCCACTTTGATTTACCCCACAGAGTCTTTGATGGGACTTTGCTCATTTGCATAACAAGGGCTCGCCTATTCCGTGTGCAATGAGGAAGCCAGGTTTCTGGCTGCATAAATCAAGCCCATGGTGCTGGAGTTTTATTTGTATCCTGGAGCAAAGACACAGCATTTAAGCTCTCTCCGCTAGATTGGAGTTTGCTTTTCTCTTCAGGTCCCCAGCTAATCTCCTGAGCCATTGTCTGCTGAATTATGCCCCCTTCCAAATGGCACCATTAATACTATGCACATTAAACCACTCAAATGCAAACGGTTGACACGCTTCGTGGTTTAACTAAGATCCATATGTTCTTCGGCTACTGCAATGCTTCCTTTTTTTCTTTTTAATCAATGCAATCTTAAATAACACTCTTTTTAGTGGTGAAGAAAAATCAGGCTCTTCAAAAAGCATTTGCACATCTACAAATGTGTCATATGCACAAGACGCAAACGGCAGCCCATCTCCAATATAATCTTCTTGAGAATGTGCATTTTTATTTATTTGTTTTGCTGTCAAGTCACAGCTGTATGGCGACCCCTGGTGGAGTTTTTAAGGCAAGACACATTCAGAGGTGGTTTGCCATTGCCTGCCTCCGTATCGCATCCCTGGTAGTCCCTGGAGGTTCCCCATCCAAATCCTTGCCAGGGTCGAGGCTGAAAGTGTGCCACTAGCCCAAAGTCACCCGGCAAGTTTCCATGGCAGGGTGAGGATTCAAACCTGGGTTTCCCAGGTCCCAGTCTTACACCTTAACCACTACACCACGCTGGCTCTCAACAGAAGCATGCCAACATTTTAAAGCATGACTCTTCTGAAGAGGCACGGAGATGATTTTGTTGAGCCATGCCCCTGAAGATTTGGGGTGGAGCCTTGGGAGTGTGGGATTTGAAGAGGAGATGGACCTCGACAGGGTGGTGTAGTGGTTAAGAGCGGCAGATTCGAATCTGGAGAACCAGGTTTGATTCCCCACTCTGCCACATGAGCAGAGGACTCTAACCTGATGGACCAGGTTTGTTTCCCCACTCTACCACACGAAGCCTGCTGGGGCACCTTGGGCCAGCTACAGTTCTCTCTGAACTCTCTCAGCCCTGCATACTTCACAAGGTGTCTGTTGCAGGGAAGGGAAGGAGTTTCAGGGTAACGGACTAAATGGATCAGATCAGCGTTCGTAACACATTTACTGCAGCCTTCTTTTCAAGAGATAGCAATCTTGTAGTGGTTAGAGTGGTGGATCATACTCTGGGGGTCACCTAGGTTCAAATCCCCATGGGGGTTCTCTGGGTAATTTTGGGCCAGATACTTTCTTTCTCAGTCTAACCTATCTTGCAGGATTGTGATGAGGATAAAACAGAGGAGGGGAAAACAATATTAGAAGATGCTTTGGGTTCCCTTGGAGAGAAAAGCAGGTTATAAATAGGTAGATATAGAAATAGTGGCAGTCACTAGATGGGTCATCAGCAACGGTACTGCAGTCCAAGGAACCAAAAGGGGCCAAGGGACCAACCCCCCAGGGGCATAATGCACATTGGGCAAGGTGGGCAGCTGCCCAGGGCACCACCTTGTGGGGGGCATCAAAATGCAGGGTTTGTTTGGGGGTATTTTTAGTGGTTTTCCATTTTTGGCCTGTAGGGGGTGCAGTTTTTAGGCTAACAGCACCAAAATTTCAGCGTATCATCAGGAGACCGTCCTTATGCTACCTCCCACGTTTGGTGAGGTTTGGTTCAGGGAGTCCAAAGTTATGGACTCCCAAAGGGGGTGCCCCTATCCCCCATTGTTTCCAATGGGAGCTAATAGGAGATGGGGCTACAGTTTTGAGGGTCCATAACTTTGGCCCCCCTGAACCAAACTGTACCAAACCTGGGGGGTAGCATAAGGACAGTCTCCTGATGATACGCTGAACCTTTGGTGCTGATATGTCTAAAAATGCACCCCCTACAGGCACCAATGTCCTGGTGCAAAAAAATTTGGTCGTGGTGGAGTGGCCGCCCATGGGCATCCAACTCAGGTTTTGCCCAGGGCTACAGTTTGCCTCGTTACGCCCCTGAAGCCCCTCCCCCATTCCTGTATCAGTTTCCCCCTTTCTCACTCCAATTCTATATCTGGGAATCTTGAATGAGCAGGATGTGAAGCAATTCAGTTAGAAACAGTTGCTCTCCCCCAGCTATCATAACTGCAAGTCACTGATGGCGGTTCTGAAGTCCGACTCTGCTTTCTGGCTATTGCAAATCTTATCTATAGTTGCCACCTGGAATAAACTAACCAAGCAGTTTGTAATGGGGCAGAAGACCATGAAATCCTTTCCCTTCACAACCTAAAAGGCAAGCTGGTTTTAATGCACTGTGAGATAAACCTCTCATCAGATGATTTAAGGACAATAAAATTCCCTTGCTCTACACACACACACACGCACACACGCACGCACGCACGCACGCACGCACGCACGCACGCATGCACGCACAAACACACACACACACACACACACACTGGCAATTAGGTTGGCCAAAGGATCAGCCATATTCCATGCTATTCTGCATTTGTCAACCCATGTGAACCTACTCCCAGGATGAAGTATGTAGCAGACAGTGGTGGCGGCGGCTGCTATACAGGAAGGCAAAAAAGATCTCTGCTTGTCCTTCTGGTTAAAATTAAATTTTCAGCTCAACCGCCATAAAGCCACTCGGAAAATTATCCCTCCCGCGATCAAAGTTATCCCTGTTGCTGTCTCTAAAATTCAAAGAGGTGAGAACGAAGCAATATGTTTTACTCCCCCATCCAGTTGGAGAGTCTGGACTAAACAATTCTAACAAGACTTTCATGGCTGGATTCAACTGGTTCTGGTGGGTTTTCCAGGCTGTGTGGCTGTGGTCTGGTGGATCTTGTTCCTAACGTTTCGCCTGCATCTGTGCAGGCACAACATTAGGAACAAGATCCACCAGACCACGGCCCCACAGCCCAGAAAACCCACCAGAACCAATTCTAACAATACTTTGCCATGAAAAACATTTAGTGGCAGATTTCTCTAGAATTCATCTATTCAAGGCTGTCTGTCAAGCTTGAAATCTGATAAAACAAACAAGCGAGATTGGAGTTCTGTGTTTGAATACCAGCAAATCAAAATGAAAACCTTTAGAGACCGGCTTTTTCTGTACAAAATATTTAAAATGTTGTGCAAATGTTTTGGAAAGCAGCCTTTTGACTTTTTTATCCGCATAGTGTGGAAAAATTAAGCATTTCCGGATAAAATGGTTCTTTCTTAAAAACACACACACACATACACACAGATGGTGTTGTATCTTTGAAGTTAAGGAGACTCAATATTGAAAGTCTTGCTGATTCTCATACATCCATAAATCTCACCGAAACTTCTTCTGAGACTTCTATCAGGGAAATCTGATTGCTTATCTCGGTGGAGCACTTTTATAGAAAAATATAGGTATTGTCTTACTCTAAAACTCATCTATCTTAATCATGTGATTGCTATCTAAAGAAATCATTGGTCCCTAACTAAATATGAGATAATCGAAACAAAAAAGCAAAATTAAGAAAACCAATTTGTACTCATCTCTAAAAGGCATTAACCCAACTGTTTTGTAAATGTTTCAGTTAACTGTCGAAGATTGAAGTAACCTTTAGCAACCAGAGTTTGCTGGCATTTGGAGAATGCATGAAGTCATAGTCTTCAGATAACAGGCACGGCCACCTTCTTGCTGATTAGACTTATTCTACAACTTTGTGTCCCTGACTCCAGTCAGACTGCCTTTCAAGTCGCTCTGACCTGGTATGCATGTCACAAATATAATAAATCTCACCAGGGACTTGCATGAAAGCATTTTAACTTGATTATTTTGCAGTCAGCCCAAATCACTGTGAAACCAGGCCGCCGGAATGCAGAAGGTATATTTAGAGTTTTTGTAATGTGATTGGCAGCCGACACAGGAAATGTTGCGGTCAGTGCCTTCTGACCTGTGTAGCTGCTCTGTTCTTTAAAATATCTCTATCCTGCTTCATCGTCAGTGCAACATTCCAGAAGAGGCCAACAATAATAGTTTTAAACTGTATATATGCAGCAAAGATGGGGAGGCATGTCTGCTTGGCAGACAGAAGGACCCAATCTCCTTCTCTGCCATCTCCAATTGAAAAGTTCGTGCAGTAACGTGAAAGATCTAAGCCCTGGAGAGCTGCTGCCAGTCAGAGTAGACAATATCAGCCTTGATAGACCAGTGTCCTAACTCAATAGAAGGCAACTGCATATGATATGCCAGCCTATCTGTCATATTCTAAGCAGAGGAGCCATATTTACCCAAAATGCTGAGGTCTACCCCTTTTAGAGTGGGGCAATTAGCGAGGGCAGACTGTGCTTTAACGAGAGGTCAGGTTATCTCTGGATCTTTGTTACCCACGTTTACAGGGATGGGTCTCTGAAAGAAATCTGCAGGAGAATGAAGTAAAAATTAGTTAAAATTAATGGTCGGGCACTTGGCTTAATAGTCTAAGCCAGAAAGTGTCTCGAGGTATTAGGAAGCTGACTCAATCACAGCTTCTAGACAATGCTGAGTGTAAATGAAGGTGGTCTTGGGAGAAGTTAGGAATCAGAAAAATAAGATTAGCGTTTCTGGCAGGTACTCTTGGTGAAATCCTTGTTAACATATAACTTTGTTTCACAGAGGCTTCTGAGCCAGGGCTGGAGTTAGGAGCTGACTGTAGGCAGAATGCTATTGTCTCGTCTTAATCTCTTTAGGAAGTGGTGAGGCAAGTTATTTTGCAAGGCTGATGTTGGCGAGGGCAAGACCAGGCAGGTTTCACTGTCCTCATGGGTGACACCAGGCTAATGCAGAGGATGGCTTTCCATCGTGGCACTGCATCACTAGGCCACCCTACAAGGTTGACGGGACGGGCAGGAGCAGAGGACCTCCTCACCATGGGTTTGCCTGGCAATAATAGCTCAGTGGCTTGCAGATGATCCAAGATTCAACCCTCCCCCCAGCCTCGCCAATTAGAAGAACCAGGGTATTGGTGATATCAAAAACCTCTGTTAGAAAGATTCTGCCAGCCAGAGGAGGCAATATCTTCGAGACCACATCTCCCCACATTGGCCTTCATTGGCCTTTTGTCGATCCCTGGCTTGAGAGATACCCGTCTGGCTTCGACACAAACCAGGGCTTTTTCGGCCCTGGCTTCGGCCTGGTGGAACAAATTACCAGCCCTGCAGGAACTATCTCCGTTCCACAGGACTTGTAAAACCTGGTTGTTCCACCAGGCCTTTTCCAGCTAGCCAGCTGGATTAAATTATTCCATCATCTCCTCTCAGCCTCCGAAGCGGGTGTGGAGAGGGGGGAGGTGAGGGAACGAGTTGGGATGGATCCATCTAAGTCCGTGGTGGTGAACCTTTGGCACTCCAGATGTTATGGACTACAATTCCCATCAGCCCCTGCCAGCATGGCCAATTGGCTGATGGGAATTGTAGTCCATAACATCTGGAGTGCCAAAGGTTTGCCACCACGAATCTAAGTCATCATCTATTTTTATAATTTTTTTCTAAATTATTTACTACTTAATTTGCATTGGTATGTTGAAATATTGGAAGGTGTTTTTATGGTTTTTATCGTTGTTTATTTAACGCTTTAATGGGTTTTAACTTGTAACCTGTCCTGAGCTCTCATGAAAGGGTGATGCCAATAAACAACAAAACAAGCAAAGCAAGCAGCCAGGAGTTTTGATGGACCAAAGGTCGCCTTTGGTATAAGACTGCTCCAGGTGTTCTATCCCTTGCAAATTTTATAACTCCAGAAGGCATCGCAAGCCACACAAGAAAAACAGCAGCGCCTCCATTTCTGCGCCTCAACTGTGCCAAGATATGTTGGTCGAAGAGCAACTCCAGCACAACACAACACAACTAAATCAAAATGGTAAGCGGCACTGAGATGTCTGTGAATGATGATGATGATCAAGGTTATTAATTTAATCGAGGTTGCTCTCTTTGCTCAGCAATATGAAATATTGTATGTCAAAGAGGATAATTTTATGATGTTTCCGAGAAATATATGCAGAAGAAACTTCCAGGGCTCCAGTGGGAAGATAACAGGTGTTGGATCTGATAAACTGAATGGGAAGATGACACACATTGGATTTGATAAACACTCCTAATATTCAAGGATGCATAGCTGTGATAACAGGGCTATTGTGAGGTCCAACTGAAATGCAAATAACGGCAGATCTGTTTCACTGAGTTGTCTATTAATTGTAATCTGTGAATAGGAGGATGCAATAAATGTGACAGGGTGCCATAAAATGTGTTCAAAGAATCTACTGCAGCTGAAATATCCCCATAAATCCTTCTCGGAATCTTCCTCTGGGAATTCCAATGTTGAATATTCACAAGACAGTTTGTCACATGAGAGGTTCTTGGAGAACTCTCTTGTTAGAGAGTTCAGGGTTTCAGGACGCTTCCAGATGTTCTATCCATGGCTCACCAGCCCCTGCCACCATGGCCAATTGGCCATGGTGGCAGGGGCTGATGGGAATTGTCATCCATGAACATCTGGAGAGCCGCAGGTTGCAGACCCCTGGTATAGTCTGTTCCAGAAAAAGATGTTAGTAGGGTTGTATATTCCTCTGCCACAGAACTCAACATGCTGGACCTAATTTGTTGTAGAATGTTCCACCTGGGTCCTAGTCCTACTTACACTTGCTCCTTTCCATCCAGTTTGAAAGTGAAAACACACTTTGGCATTTTGTTCTTGTACCATGTTCATTAATGCATGGCATAATGCTTTTGACAAAGGCAGAGCATGAACATGAATGATAATTCTCATATTCTAGTGCAGAAGCATACAATTTTCTTGGCTGCTGCACCTCAACTGACCATACTAACATGAGGAGAGTATAGTAGGTAGCTTCCAGTGAGTGGGATTGGGGTGTTGGTGGCAGGAGCTGTGAGGCTCGCACCCAGAACTTCCAGAGCCTTCTGTACCACTGAGTTACACCCCTCTTTTTCAGGAATAGGAAAAGCTTCCTAATACTGAGCCTCACCATTGGTGGTGCCTGGTCTGACTGAAGTAGTACCCAAGACATTACCTTGCTAGCTAGGAAAAAAGAGAGAACAAAACTTCTGAGAAGAATCAGGAAATTAGTATTTAAAATGCTCTAAGATTACTCTTAGACTGATACTTTCAGGTCTCATTACCTGCTTCTTCTTGGACATTTAGAACTCCTTTTCTAGATAGCAAGGTAGTGGCAGGCTATCTCTGTCCTTCCTCTTTGCTATGTGGAATGTAGTTGCCTAATAAACATTTACCTTTAATCCCTTTAATCGGTGTGCTGCCGCTTCTCTGTGATGTAATCCGCCAACAGGTTGGATACATAAACAGGATTGAACTCTGCTTGCAAGACAGAAGCCCAGAGATGACAGCCACCGGATCATGTCCGATGCTGTGTAGAGTTATTCTGACCTGAGCCCATCGACTCGGTGATTAACGTAGAATGGAACAACCTCATTGGTTAGGAGAATTTTTAAAAGAAAAGACATGTCCTTAAAACACATGCACGTTTTCCCCTTTGAAACATTCATAACAAAGCAGGAAGTCTGGTTTCCATGGGGAGGTTGAGGGGTTACACAACCTCATGCTTCCCTGCATGAGAAGTTCCTCAAGCATGGTAGAGAATAATGCACTTTCAATTCTACCTTCACGGTTGTTGCAAAAGTGGATTCCTTGCTATTCCGCACAGCTGCAAAGTGCACTGAAAGTGGATTGAAAGTGTGTTGTTCTGCATGTGCGGAAGAGGCCCTAGTAGCTCCCAACCTGTTTTCACTCATGTACCCCTTGGCAACTCATTTCCCTGAAATTGCAGCCCCATATTAGCACATTCATTTTGTATTTTTTTTCATGTACCCCCAAATGCTCTGGCACGTAGTTTGGAGGAGATAATTCCAGGGGGGATAGCGACGTAAAGTCTATAAAAATTCATGGTAATGGGGTAGAAAATGTTGACAATGAGAAATTTTTCTCTCTTTCTCGCAATACTAGAACCAGGGGGCATACATTGAAAATGCTGAGGGAAGAATTAGATCAATAAAGGAACACTTCTTCACACAACGTGTGATTGGTGTTTGGAATAGTGCTGCCACTGGAGGTGCGCATGGCCACTAACCTGGATCAGCTTTTAAAAAAGGGCTGGGTCACGTATTTATGCAGGATATAGAAGTCAATCTATGGTTACCAACCTTGATCCTCCTTGACCGCAGCTTGCAAACGCCTTAGCAGATCAGGGTGCTTCAGGAGCAGCAGCAGCAGCAGGAAGCGTCATTGCTTTCACATCCTGCACGTGAGCTCCCAAAGGCACCTGGTGGGCCACTGCGAGTAGCAGAGTGCTGGACTAGATGGACTCTGGTCTGATCCAGCAGGCTAGTTATTATGTTCTTATGAGGGTATGTGTACCCCAGGCTGGGAACCACTGACCTAAAGTATGCAGAAGCATTCAATTTGGATTTTGTGGCCAGAATAAGGAAACTGACCTCCATCGGCTGACCTCCGTCTGCTCAGTATGAGCACTGAGTCACAGCTCTCTGAACTGTCTTGGTTCACACACTGTCAGTGTTTGAAGTCCGTGTCCAGATATGGAGCAAGCCATTGATTCAACCCCAGTAATAAGCACAACAAAATACATAATATCGCATCTCTTTCTGCTCCAAGGTAAAATAATTGAGACACATACACGAGAAGGGGGCGTTTGGAGCAGGACAATATTAATAGCCACAGGAAATAAAACTATTTTTCGCTTGGCAATTTTTCGTGTTGAATGACCCTTGAAATTTCCTGAGTCATGACCACATTCTGCATTCTGTGTCTAACACTCCTGTTCTAAATCTTGGTATCGCCTGCTCATGCGCTTGGTATTTTCAGGCCATGGCAGGATTTTCATTACAAATTAAACAGGGAAATGAAGCAAAGAGGTAATCAGAATCCAGCACCGCCAAGACGGATAGATCACATCTGACAAGAAGAAGCAAGCTGGGTTTTAACAAATGTCTCCCCATTTTGGTGTACTGGAGTACAAATGTCAGGAACACATTGTGGTATGTCAAGGCAGAGATAAATGATACCATGAGCCAATCAGAGGAATGCCCCCCCCCTCCCACAAGCTACAAGGTGGATGGGCTATTTTTTCAACCAGCCATAATATCATATAAAATATATGAAGAAGACCCACCTGGCGTCGTATCGGTAGAAGTCCATCTAGTCCAGCAGCATCCAGTTTAGGGGTTGCCAACCATAACTTCGTGATAATCTTGGTGAAAAAAAAATCTAAGGGAAGGGGACAAGTTATTCAGAATCATGTTGACGCATGCCATCCTTTCTGGTGTCAAACCGGAAGTGATGTCATCGCATGGGATGACACTCTAGGATTTACTCAAAACTCTTGTTAAACCATACAGTTCTGGGCAAAGCTCAGAATTTCACAGCGACACAATTATGGAATTTCTAGTTTCATGCCAGCAGTTCACATTGGTGTGGTGATGAATCCCCATCCCCCCCTTCTTTTCAATGGTTTTGCTGGATTGTTTGCTAAGTATCCCTTTTTCAAACAACGTCCCTGCCCGCTTCAGTCAGTGGAATCCTTGGTACATTATCCTTTGCAATGCTCCCCATAGCCCCACCAATCTGAGGTGAAAATGGATTGTATCAGGTTTTAATAAATGACTCGCATTTTCTCCAGCAACTTTAGAGCAAAAGATTCAGTTTCTCACAGAAGACTCTAACCCTGAATGTACTTATATTTTGGTACTTGTGTTTTTAAAGGCAGCAGAGACGAGTCAAAGGGAAGTGTTTTCAAATATGAGCTGTATTTAAGTTTGTTGGTGTTATTGTTCAAGACGGTGGTCTAAAAACATGGGGTTTGAGAGAAAAAACTAATCGCTTTGTTGAAGGACAGGAGGTCTAGTCTGGGAGACCATTATAACCCAGCTTCTCATGGTGGTCAACCAGATGGCTCTGGAGGAGGAAGAAGAAGAGGAGGAGGAAGAGTTTGAATTTATATCCCCCCTTTCTCTCCTGTAAGGAGACTCAAAGGTGCTTACAATCTCCTTTCCCTCCCCACCCCAAAACACCCTGTAAGGTGGGTGGGGCTGAGAGAGCTCCAAAGAACTGTGACTAGCCCAGGTCACCCAGCTGGCATGTGCTGGAGTGCACAAGCTAATCTAGTTCACCAGGATAAGCCTCCATAGTTCAAGAGTGGCAGAGCGGGGAATCAAAACCCACCCCCCAGATTAGAGAGTGCACCTGCTTTTAACCACTACCCCGCTACTATTGGCTGGAAGGCCTCTGGAAGCCCTGCTAAAATGAATCTTCAGCTTGTGACATTTTTTCTCCTCAGTCATAAATATTATGTTCATTCCGACTGTACTGGGGGGCCCAGTTTGGATTGGGACTGTGGAACAAGGGGAGTTATGGCTTAAGCCTCCCTTTATACCAATATCCTAGTGTAGATACACATGGAGTGGCTATTGGCTTGTAAAAATCACCTTCTTTATGTGGCTACATGTAAAACAATAGAGGTTCCAAGCAGTGGTGGGATCCAAAAATCTTAGTAACAGGTTCCCATGGTGGTGGGATTCAAACTGTGGCGTAACGCCAGTGGGGCTGGGCCCGAGGACACGCATCGGGTTACGCCAGTGGCGTCGGCATCCGGGCGGGAGGCATTCCTGGTGCGGCTGTGGCAAGGACGCAGCGCCGCTGGCATGCTGGTCCTTAGGGCGGAACGCACGCACGCCTTGAGGTGCAGGCTGCCACGCACTTGCGCGGTGCAACCTCCTGCTAGACTGCTTCAAGTTTCCTGCGGCGCTACTGCTGGTGAGGAGGCGTAAATCAAGGCAAAAAAAAATCCACGTGGCAAAATCACCAATTAGTAACCCCCTCTCGGCACACACAAATAATTAGTAACCTACTCTTGGGAACCTGTGAGAACCTGCTGGATCCCACCTCTGGTTTCAAGGGAAGGTTTGCAGAAGAGCCGCAGGGGAGCAGACGTAAGCTGCACACTGTGGTCACAAGCAAAGAAGTGGGTATCTGGGAGGTACAAAATTCCCATGGTTTGCATCATGCAGTCTTTGTATCATTCCCCAGCAAGTTCATAATGTATGGGTGGTACCTGAACCCAATTACTTCCATGAGTATAGACTGGAGATACTCTGCATAAGGTTGCCCTGTCATTGAACTACAAAGTTTAGATATCACACAAACACTACCACTATTGACATTTGCCGCTCCCCGATCGCAACCCTTCAACTGGAAAACAGCTCTGAAAAAGCTGGAAACTAAGCTGATTTGCGGCATAATCAGATTTGGGATCTGCAACATGATCTAATATGAAATCACCACATCAACACGATTAATGGCGTTCACCTCTCTGGAAAGGCAGCAGACGCCCAGAGCGCACACAACAGCCGGTCTCTAGGAAACTGTTGGCTGGGCTGATAGGCTGCAGCCAAAATGCTGAAATTGACATGATTGTATTATAGCAACACAGATTTATAACCCAGCCTATCAATACCTCCCTGGGGGCCAGAAGTGCTGGCACAGGAATGCATCATACCATCCACGTGTCCGTGGTTTCAAAAATCATCACAGTAGAGCAGTGGTGGCGAACCTTTGGCACTCCAGATGTTATGGACTACAATTCCCATCAGCCCCTGCCAGCATGGCCACCTGGCCATGCTGGCAGGGGCTGATGGGAATTGTAGTCCATAACATCTGGAGTGCCAAAGGTTCGCCACCATGGCAGTAGAGGGTGGCCCAAAATACGCAGACGCAGGGTGCAAAATAAGATCCTTGTCTACTGCAGTAAGGAAGGCAAAAAAGTCCTGTAGTACCTTAAAGATTTGGTTAGATATCCTGCTGCAGCAGCAGAAAGAGAAATTGACGTAACCAACAGTTAGAACTTGGGTCAGCAGTTCTGATACACGGAAGATCTCTGGACAAAAATCTCCCATGAGGATTTCTACGATTAAAAGCAGCCAAGGAGAGGAGAAGGAATTGAATTAGGGAGCACAGTTCAGTTGCCGGGAGAGGCCTGGATATCTCTGGGAATTACAACTGATTGCCAAACTACACAGATCCGCTCCTCAGGCGAGAATGCCTGTGTGGATGGAAGAATCCATAGCATTATACTCCTCAGAAGATCCTCCCACTCCACTCGCAAATCCCCAGAAAATGCCCAGCCCAGAGATACCAACGCTATTAGTTCCCGCCAGCTGAAGTTGATCATGACTGTTCTTGAGGGTTGCCAATTTCCCCCTGGCCAACGGCAGGGGATGGGAATGCAGGTTTGCCAACTCTATAGGGTTTTCAAGGCAAGAGATGTTCAGAAATGGTTTGCCATTACCTGACTCCACGTCATGTTTCTTTGAGGTCTCCCATCCACATACTTGCCAGAATCAGGGCTAAGCATAAGCATTTATTGTCATTGTGCACGCACAACGAAATTTACAGCAGCATTCCTTGATGCACACAATTTCAGGCTCATATCCCATCCTCACTTTCCCCTTCCTCCACCCATCCCTACACAGCCCCAAACACATCAACACGAAGCCACGGAGTTCAGCATAGCCACAGCTCTAGAGTAGAAGCTGTCTCTAAGCCTCTTTGCCCTAGTTTTGATAGACCTGTATCGTCCTTGGCGGATGGGTAACAGTTCAAAAAAGAAATTAATTAGCTTTTCGGATGAGACGGGTCTCTCAGAATATTTTGGACTTTCTTTAGGCTTCGGGAATTATAGAGTTCTTCCAAGGAGGGGAGAGGGCAGCTGATAATCCTCTGTGATCACCCTTTGATGCGCCTTCCTATCTGCCACTGTGCAACAGGAGAACCATACACAGATGCAGTAGGTTAAGACACTCTCTGTGGCACAGCGGTAAAAGGACACCAGGAGTTTTCCATTCAGTTGTTGTTTTCTTAAAAGTCTCAGATAGTACAGTCTTTGCTGGGCCTTCTTAACCACCGCAGCAGTCTGTACGCCCCAGGTCAAGTCCTCTTTAATCATAACGCCCAGAAATTTAAAACTAGCCACCCACTCTACTTGATCTCCATTTATAGTCAAGGGCTAAATTTCTGAGCTATTCCTTCTATAGTCCACTATAAGCTGTGTGATTGGCCCAAGGTCACTCAGCCATTCTCCATGGTATGAATAGGTAGAAGAAGAAGAGGAGGAGTTTGGGTTTATACCCCGCCTGTCTCTCCTGTAAAGAGACTCAAGGTGGCTTGCAAATTCTTTTCCCTTCCTCTCCCCACAACAGACACCTTATGAGGCAGGTGGAGCTGAGAGAGTTCTGGACTGGCCCAAGGTCACCCAGCAGGTTTCTTCTGTAGGAGCGGGGAAGCAAAACCAGTTCACCATATAAGAGTCTGCTGCTCATGTGGAGGAGCGGGGAATCAAACCTGGCCAGATTAGAGTCCACCTGCTCTTAACCACTACACCACACCTGGGTTTCCGAGGTCATAGACCTACACCTGAACCATTGCACCGTGCTGGTTCTTATGTACACCCACACACTTGCTGTAATAAATGAACACGGCTATTCCTCTTGCTTTCTGCAGCCTGCAAATAATGCTCACAAGAGGGCAGCAGAGACTGTGGTAGAACAACTGAACAAATGCAAACAGTGTATTTTCCTGACAGGAGATATTTCTTGCTGGCGTTTTAAAATCCTGGCTGACAACAAGATTTCCCCTATTATTTAAGTCTTACCCATTCTGCAAATTTATATAGATACTTTACTTTTGAACGGCCCATTGAATACTCACCATGAAGGGTCCTTCTCCTGGTTGGCTAGGAGGCCATCTTGCGTGGGAGTTTCAAATACCATCATTCTGTCCAAGCAGTCATAACTCCATCAATCAAAATAACCAGTAACAAGAACTATAAAACATGAAACAGAACATGGGAGGGCCAAGACGCCTTGGCGACTGCCTTAGCAAAATTCCTCCTCTGAGGAGAAAATGACTGGATGGCCATTTTGGAGGGAAAAAGGAGCAGGAACTAAGTTTAAAGTTTGTTTGTTTGTTTGTTTGTTTAAAGCTAAATGACAAACAGGCACAAGAACATAAGAACTAGCCTGCTGGATCAGACCAGAGTCCATCTAGTCCAGCACTCTGCTACTCGCAGTGGCCCACCAGGTGCCTTTGGGAGCTCACATGCAGGAGGTGAAAGCAATGGCCTTCTGCTGCTGCTCCTGCTCCCGAGCACCTGGTCTGCTCAGGCATTTGCAATCTCAGATCAAGGAGGATCAAGATTGGTAGCCAGAGATCGACTTCTCCTCCATGAATCTGTTCAAGCCCTTTTTAAAGCTATCCAGGTTAGCGGACATCACCACAAGTCACACAAACACACACACACACGTAAAAACCACCAGGACAAACTGCAGAATACCCAGAGGCAGAGGCACACAAGGCCAAACTAAGGAGTCTCTACTGATCCCGTGCTCTCCCTAGTGAGGCAGGAACAATACTGAGGAAAATGGAGTCTAGCATCAGGGCAGGAAGTGAAGTAAAAGATTGTTCCTGCCTCCCTATGGATGGGGTTGGAAACACCCACTCAAGATGGCCTCTTAAATAAATATATTTATTTATTTACAGTCTTAGACCAAGACATTTAAAATACATGAATAAACCAACTTAAAACCTTCTTAACTAATATAAAATACAGATAAATATTACTCTTCCATATTTCAACAACCAAGGTAACAAAAAGTTATAATGTTATTTCTCAAGGTCTATTTTAAAAAGTCACTTCACCCTATATTTCATTATTCTTCAAAGTTCTTAAATTTACACAAGTACACACAAGAATCTTGCAACTGACGATGTAATATTAGGATCTGTTCCCTGAAGTAACCATCTTAATATATGTTTGTTATTACTTCCAGCAAGTCTTTTTAACATCGGGCCTAATATGTCTTTGCGAGACTTGTCAAGCAAAGGACACCTAAAAAAACGTATGTTCCATAGAATCAATCTCTTTTAAGTGACAATCACATAGTCTTTTTTCAAAGGGAATTTTCCTGTATCTTCCCTCCAAAACCCTAGAGGGGAGTGAGCCACTTCTAGCTAAAGAGAATGCTCTTCTCTTATTACTTCCTTCTAAAAAATATAAATAGGGTGCTGGGTCGTTTTTGTATTTTAGGTGATCTGGTGAAAGAAAAAAAGTTTCCTAAATATTGTAATAATAAAATCATCAGGAATCCATTTAATATGGCAGGAAGATTATAATAAACCAGTAATTAAAAACACTAACTTCAATGCACCTAGAATGGCATAATTGCTTAGGACTGTAATTTAAAACCCTGGACAATAAAGAATATATACATCTGGTGCCAAAAAGATAACAATGGTGGATTCCATGCTGCATATTTATAATGAGTTGCAATTGGTATAAATGAACCTGCTCTGGGGAACAAGATTTGTTTCCCTACTCCTACACCTGAAGCCTGCTGGGCGACCTGGGTGAACTCACAGTTCTCTCAGAACTCTCTCAGCCCCACTTACCTCACAAGGTGCCTGTTGTGGAAAAAGGGAAAGGAGTTTGTCGAAGGCTTTCATGGCCGGATTCAACTGGTTGTTGTTGGTTTTCCAGGTTGTGCGGCCATGGTCTGGTAGATCTTGTTCATAACGTTTTGCCTGCATCTGTGGTTGGCATCTTCAGAGGTGTATCACAGAGAGAAGTCTGTTACACACTGTGTCTAGGAGTTTGTTAGCTGCCTTGAGTCTCCTTACAAGAGAGAAAGGCAGGGTATGAAGCCAAACACTTCTTATCTTCTTAACAAACAATCATCATCATGGTAAACACAACTGACAGAGTAGGAGAAGAATCTTAGAATGACATGAAAACCCGGGTAAAAAATGTATATCAAAGGCCCCTTCCGCACATGCAAAATAATGCGTTTTCAAACTGTTTGCAAGTGGATTTTGCTAATCCGCACAGCTTCAAAGCGCACTGAAAGCAGTTTGAAAGTGCATTATTCTGCATGTGCGGAATGAGCCAAATATTGACAGACTGTGGATTATTGGTTTTTTCCTCTTTGGCCTATTCCAGGCATGCAGAATAATGCGCTTTCAATCCACTTTCAATGCACTTTGCAGCTGAATTTTACTGTGCAATCCACTTGCAAACAATTGTGAAAGTGGTTTGAAAGTGCATTATTCTGCATGTGCGGAAGGGGCCTATGGTTTTATGTGTTTAGTTTGAAATTGCCACAATTATTATTGTTTATTAAGCACACAATAAAATAACTGGCATTTAATTTGCACCCATAGGTCATACTTGGCATTTGTAGCTGGGGGATGGAATTTTGTTGTTGTATGCCATTTACTATACCACTATATCTACTGAGAGAAGTAGAAGAAGAATTTGGATTTATATCCTGTCTTTCTTTCCTGTAAGGAGACTCAAGATGACTTACAAACTCCTTTCCTTTCCTCTCCCCACAACAGACACCTTGTGAGGTAGGTGGGGCTGAGAGAGCTGCAAAGAACCGTGACTAGCCCAAGGTCACCCTGCAGGAATGTCGGAGTGCAGAAACACATCTGGTTCACCAAGTAAGCCTTTGCCATTCAGGTGGGGGAGTGGGGAATCAAACACGGTTCTCCAGATTCTCATCCAGGCCCACTCAAAGGATCGGCGCCCACCACTTACACTGCTTTTGGAGCACCAGAAAACAAGCACGTGTCTATAAATAAACAGAGATTCCATTTTGAAGAACTGCCGTTCGATTTCACATTCAGCCTTAAATTTCTAAGCAGCCTCGGACATTTAAAACTCAAACAGGGAAGCCGAAACATTTGCACGGATTAGCTTTGGACTCCAGCATGCAAGTATCCATTCGTTTGGCAAAAGGGTTCGCTTTCAAAAATGGGAAAGAATACCACAGCAGAAGTCCCACTGGCTGGAAAGGCCCAAATCACACAAGCTGCAAGCAGAGAGCCCTTTCGCACGTTGCCTCCTGGAGACTGCCAGTGCAGATGGGCCTGAAGAACAAAGGGAACAGTGTGGGTCTTGCAGAATGATTTAGAATTCAGATGCCCATGGGGGGTGGGAGGGGGGGGGAGATTGGCACTGAACCTCTGACAGCTCACTCAATAGGAGCCAGGGCAGCTGATTTGGTTCACTTCAGGCTATTTGAAGGCTGCCCATCTGTGTGGGATTTCATTGGCTATGATCCTTTTGTTTGGCAAATTATGAAATTTGGGCACAGCTACCATGGCCGCCTGCTGGACTAAACAGATCCTTTGGGAGCACACTGGTTGTGTCATTTCAATACTGTATATACTGTGTGTCTATGTACTTACTGGAGACAGACAGACAGACAGACAGACGGACGGACGGACGGACGGACGGGCGGGCGGGCGGACAAATACATTTCTTGTAGTGGCCACTATATCATACAGATTGGTCCTTGTAGACTCAAACTATTGCTGTATCTAACCCTGGACTTCCAACAGTCAAACATGATGCCCCCCCACCAACAGTAAAACAACCATTAAAACACAGCATTAAATCCATGTAAAAAAAAAGACAACAACAGAGCCCAGACAAGTCATTTGGAAATATGGCCCCCTGCTGAAAAGATAATGCAGTGGCTTCCTAGATCTGTCTAGGAAGGGGATTTTCTTCATGGGGCGCCACCACTAAAAAGGCCTGCCACTTTGAGACCACTCAGAGACAGACCTCCTCCTGCAGATTAATTTCTCCCTGGCATTTCCTTCTTCGTCTCCTGCTGCGGCTCAGGAAGGATGCTTATTGCTCACTAAGCACAAAACCAAATTATAGGCTTTGAGGAGCCCGCTAATGGATTTAAAAGACAAGCATTCAATCAACCAAACGAAGCAGGTGATTATATCGATCACGCTAACAAATGAGGCTCTTGCCGTATGGAGCATGTGCGCAAGCAGGGCTGCCTGGCACTGGCAAATCATTTGACGTTGAACAGGATTCTTTTCTGGATGGATTTCCTTCTTTAAGAGACCCAAAGCTCTACCCATTTTTTTTGCCAGCCCACTGCGACTGAGTTTAAAAAGCCCAGTCCTGGGTACCTGAGACAGCGCATCTGCCCATCTATTCCTGCCTGGCCACTGAGATGGGAGGGGGAAGGCCCACCTGGCTTTCCCGCTCTCTTTGGAGGTGAGAGGGTGGCGGTGACCCAGGTGGCCTTCTCTACAGTGGCCCCTACAGTGTGGAATGCCCTCCCTCCAGAGGTTCGCCAAGAGCCTACTCTCTTGGAGTTTCGGTGCCTGGTGAAGACCATCCTCTTCATCCAGATGACTGGCTTACTCCCCCACTGAAGAAGTAGTAGTAGAAGAAGAGTTTGGATTTATATCCTCCCTTTCTCTCTTGTAAGGAGACTCAAAAGAGCTGAGAGAGTGGGGCTGAGAGAGTTCTGAAGAGCTGTGACAAGCACAAGGTCACCTAGCTGGTGTGTGTTGGAGTGCACAAGCTAATTTGGTTCACTAGATAAGCCTCCACATCTCAAGTGGCAGAGCAGGGAATCCAACCTGGTTCTCCAGATTAGAGTGCACCTGCTCTTAACCACTACACCATGCTGAGAGGGGGCCTCTGAGGTGTCTGTACACCCCTCCCTTTTGGGGGGTATGTGAGGTAGGTACAGGTGATTTTAGATTGTTTGGGGGGTTTTAAGGTGGGGTTTCATTGCAATTTTACTGTTGTAGGATTTTACTGTTGTTATTTTATTGTTGTATAGTTTTTATTGTAACCCAACCTGAGACTGTGACAAACGTCAGAGCATAGGTGTAAATGAATAGAACAGAATAAACTCGAAATAATTGCTAAAGGCACGGCTTCTATCAACACTGGAAAAACAGGCACTTGTAAGGGAGAGACACTAAGGCGGATTCCGCATGGGCCAAAAACAGCAGTGTGAAAATGGTGTGAAACCGAGTTAAACCGCTGTTTTTGGCCCATGTGGAATCTACCTAAGAGAGAGGCTACTTGGAACATTTGTGTGCGTTTTGGCCCCTTCTGCACATGCAGAATAATGCACTTTCAATCCACTTTCACAACTGTTTGCAAGTGGATTTTGCTATTCCGCACAGCTGCAAAGTGCATTGAAAGTGGATAGAAAGTGCATTATTCTGCATGTGCGGAAGGGGCCTTTGAGAGAAGGCTGCAGGTCAGAAATACACGGCAGTGCCTTGTACTGAGTCAGAAGATGTAGCTCTGCATTGTCTGTTCTAATTGGTAGTGGCTCTCCAAAGGCTCTGGCAGAAAAGCACCTGTTATCAGAGAGCTTTCAGCCAGAGATGCTAGGCAGTTGTGGCGAACCTTTGGTACTCCAGATGTTATGGACTACAATTCCCATCAGCCCCTGCCAGCATGACCAATTGGCTGATGACCAGGGGCTGATGGGTATTGTAGTCCATAACATCTGAAGTGCCAAAGGTTCGCCACCACGGTGCTAGGGGATAGGTGTCAAACTCGCGGCCCTCCAGATGTTATGGACTTCAGTTCCCATCATCCCCTGCCAGCATCATGCTGGCAGGGGATGATGGGAACTGTAATTTGCAACATCTGGAGGAACACAAGACATTATTTACCACAATAGGGGATAGGACCTTCTCCACGCAAAGCAAGAGGTCTACCACTGAGCCACAGACAAAGCCTCCTCTGGAATCCACCACTCCCCATTAAAGTGTGAAAGAGGACATGTGCCTGCATGCTCAGATCTTTCCTTTCCCGCCATGCGCTGCCCAGAGCAAGGTTTATCAAAAGCCCTCCCATCCTGATGGAAGATTTCTTTGTAGTTACCAATGACATATGATTGACGATGGCCTCCATATGCATTTCTGTTAACAGTTAGGGGAGGAATGCTCACCAAGAAAAACAAATGTAATTAATTCCATAGGACAACGTGAGCCCCGCCCTGCACAAAGCTCTGTGTAGATTCTTGGAAAGGAACACAAAAGGGTACTGCTACATACTGATCTGAATAGAGACAAAGAATGGGGAAGAAGTCAGTCTCTCTTGGCACAGAGTGCTGATCAGCGAGTAGCAAGCTTAAGGCATCTTCCGCACATGCAGAATGAAGCGCTTTCAATCCACTGTCACAACTGTTTGCAAGTGGATTTTGCTATTCCGCACAGTCAAATCCACTGCAGAGTGCATTGAAAGTGGATTGAAAGTGCATTATTCTGCATGTGCAGAAGGGGCCTAAGACTGATACAAGGGAAAACTTACTGGGGGTGTGCCCAAAGAATAATTACTCCTGGGATCTTCTGAAGCTCTTTCTACTCCAGAGATATGGAGAATGACCAAGAATCGATCTTTACTTTTGCAGAGGAGATACCATGAAAACGCATCTCTGGCCAACAATGCTATTTAATCCATAGCTGTGGGTCGTGGATATGGCACTTCTTTATTCTGCCCTTATTCCAAGAAGCTTGGAAAATTACATCATTCCTTCTTCCCCATTTTGTTCTCACAAGAATCCAGTGAGGTAGGTTAAAGATCTGGAATCCATGCCCTACAAGGAGAGACATAGGGAGCTGGTTTTGTTTGGTGAAGAGAAGGTTAAGAGGTGACATGATAGCCCTGTTTAGATATTTGAAGGGATGTCCTGTTGGTGAGGAAGCAAGCTTGTTTTCTGCTGCTCCAGAGACTAGGACCAGGAGTAATGGGTTCAAGGTGAAGGAAAAGAGATTCCATCTAAACATCAGGAAAAACTTCCTGACAGTAAGGGCTGTCTGACAGTGGAATGCACTGCCTCAGAGTGTGGCGGAGTCTCCTTCTTTGGAGGTTTTTAAAGAGAGGTTGGAAGGCCATCTGTCAGGAGTGCCTTGATTGTGTGTTCCTGCCTTGCAGGGGGTTGGACTTGGTCCTTAAGGTCTCTTCTAACTCTATGATTCTATGAAACCTGTCTGTGACTGGCCCATCTTCATGACAGTATGAGGATTTGAACCTAGATGCCACAGTCCCTAGTCTAATGCTCTAATCAACACACCATGGGCAGACAGTAGAGAAACTCAAGATATCTACATAGTAAATCTCCACTAAAAACAACAACAAGGATCCGACAGGCTGAGACAGGTTCATAACTATATTTCACCATGGAATGAGGCAGCAACTCAGTGGCTGAGCACCTGCTTTGCAGCCAAGGATTCCCAGGTTCAGTATTTGTTATCTCTGGTAAAAAGGGTCAGCAGGTGACATTGAAAGACCTCAGCCTAAAAGCAGCTGCCAGTCAGAGCAGGCAATACTGTCGCTGCAAAAGACAGCTTCCTGTGTAACAACCAGCATTTGTGTTCTGCTGTACTTGAAGTTTTAATTGTTTTAGTGGTTTGATTAGTCATTTAAGGCTTTGCAGCATGACACTGATTGTGTCTTCTCAGAAGGAAATTCCAGGGGGTTTTGTGAATAAGGTAAGAACCACAGCCTTAATTTATCCTTATTTAATTGAAGGGAACTGTCAGAAAGAGAGATTTATCAACTCAAGAGCAGAAAAGCCGCTGGTGGAAACCTGTAAAAAGGGCCAAGAGATTTAATTCCAAGTGGCAACACAATAAAACTGTCTCAACAGATTGAGAGAAAAGAGTTGCCGTACCAGAGGGAGAAAAAGATATGAGCCAGTTCAATGCCGCAAACTTACATTAAAAATGAGGTTATTGCCATAACTACTATTATTAACTAATTATAATTATAATAATTATTACAGTTATAATTAGTTAATAATAGTAGATATAGCAATAACCTCATTTTCACACCCAAGAAGATGTTTTTTTCCTGGGATGAAAGAAGCTGTATCAGTTACAGGCTGTTAACTCTGTTTATTGGAGTTCGGGTTAAACAACAACAAACCATTTTGGGATACATGGCGTGCCAGTCTAAAATGGCCATCCGCACACAGTGGCACATGTAGTTCTTTGCCAGATTAAAGACGCATTCATCCCTCATTAACATGGATAATGGAGTTTCCTTTCTCCGTGTGCCACAGGCATCTTGAATGAATTTCATTCCATCGCTCGCACGTTGTTCGGCAAAGCGGCCCGAAGCCCTTTTGGAGCCGTTCATTGTCTCTTGCAGAATGTTGATTAACCTCAATAATTCCGTTGCTCTTAACCCTGCTGTGACAATGGGCCCTCTGTCTTTTCCTGTTGACTCTTGCTGACGCTGAGTGTGACCCCCTTTGAGGGGAAAAACCGCTACCCGTTTTGGCAAAGCAGAACCAAAACTCAAGATGGCAGCAGAGAGCTGGGAAAATGGGCCCTGCACTGAAAGGGCTATAAATAATTCTAGTCTTTGAGGTGGTGAGAAATGTAACACCCAAAGCTTCTGTGTTTGTCTACCTGCTCCTCCTCTCCCACCCACCCCCACCCCCAAGCAAATCTGAAGCTAAAAATTAACAAATAATTTTGCCAGATGAGAGCGTTTATTTGCAGTTATACCATCCTTGGAGTCTGTGAGAGATTAGCTGTTGACAACGCAAGCGTCGGTTCCTTATTTGGAATGGGGCTCAATAACTTCCTCTCGGGCTTTCGGATAATTGGCTGCTAAACATAAACAAAACCATACCCTTATTTTCAAAGAGCGTCCAGCAGCGATGATCTGCTCACAGAAAGTCATGCCTTAGTTGGCTCTTGACTAAACTACTGTGAAACACTCTGACCCCTTCCGCACATAAGGAATAATGCACTTGCAATCCACTTTCAATCCACTTTGCAGCTGGATTGTACTGTGCAAAATCCACTTGCAAACAATTGTGAAAGTGAATTGAAAGTGCATTATTCTGCATGTGTGGAAGGGCAGTGGTGTAGTGCTAAGGGGACTGGGGGGTGCGTGATGCAGTGCGTGGGCGTGGGCATGGCAGGGCAGGGCATACCAGGGCAGACGGATGTGTGGCAGGGGTGCAGTTTCCCCTCGCTCCGGCTCCGCAGAAGGGGCCTCTGTGGGGCTGCTCTTGAGGATTTGGCGGGGAGGGACTTCAATGTGTCCAAAATGCAGCAAATGAACATAAGAACATAAGAACATAAGAACAAGCCAGCTGGATCAGACCATCTAGTCCAGCTCTCTGCTACTCGCAGTGGCCCACCAGGTGCCTTGGGGAGCTCACATGCAGGATGTGAAAGCAATGGCCTTCTGCAGCCAAATGAAAATATCTACTGAGTCCAAGTACTGGTCTATCAAAGTCAGTTCTTTCTATTCTGAGTGGCAGCAACTCTCCAGAGAAGATCTTTGATATTATTTTTAGTGGAGACCTACAATGTAAATATCTCAAGTTTATTTACTGTCTGCCCATGGTGTGTTGAATAGAGAATTAGACTAGGAAGTGTATGACATCTCAGTCTGAATCCTCACACTGCACTGAAGATGGGCCAGTTGTCCGGGGACAGGAGTCTTACCCATCCCGGGCTGCAGCCACAACAGCCTCAGGGGTGTACGGGGCCCCCCACGACCACAAACCCAGACCCCCCCACATGACAACAACCTACCAAAGGGGATGGGGAGGAAGAGGAGACAGTCCTCACAGTCACTACTGGAACGGAGCGTTCCACACATGTCTGCCACCACGAAGAAACGTCTGAAACCCCACCCAGTTTGTGCGGAAAGGGCGAGAGATGCCCTTCCTGGCATCACTTCTGCAAAAATAAAGATCCATTCTTGGCTGTCCTCCACATCAGTGAAGTAGGAAGAGTTTCAGAAGTTTCAGGAGCACTCATTTAAAAACAGGACCTCCAAACATTTAATGGAACCTCCAAATGTTTTTTTGCAACGACCCAGGTCCCATGGCAGTCTTTATTTTATTGGCCCCACTTCCAAACTTTGGCAGCCATTTTGATGAGGCAAGCTTCCTTAAAATTCCCAAAGTGCCCATGGGTGCGATAAAGACCCCTGTATCAGACAGACAGGCCCAAACAACCCTCTGCTATCCATTGCCCTAATCCCTGTCCTGAAACTCAAACTTCTGCACGTGCAGAATGATGCACTTTCAATCCACTTTCAATGCACTTTGCAGCTGGATTTTACTGTGCGGAATAGCAAAATCCTCTTGCAAACAATTGTGAAAGTGGATTGAAAGTGCATTATTCTGCATGTGCGGAAGGGGCCAAGGAGAAGCCATTTTCTTAGTGTATATAATTATTTTGAAATGTATATTATTTTGAAATGTGACGCAGGGGGAAAGGAAACAAAGCCATCACTGAAACCACAAGAACCATCCCTCTAAAGTACCAGTGGGCTTGCCAGTAAGAATGAGTCAGTGGGATACACGCAAAAAACCCAAAAAACAGCACATGGAAAATATGCCAGCAAGGTGTGCAATGCCAATTAAATATCACTGGCAGGTCGGGCAAACTGCCTAAAAATAACCCCCATTAACTCAAGGGGAGAGATTATCTTGTTAACATTAGCTAACACCTTGTTCTAACACATTTGCACCTGTGAGGTCCAAGCAAGTGATGTTGCCAAGAGAAACCAAGGGGTACCTTTCACATGTCATAGGAAAAGCTTGTTTAATACGAATATCTAATAATTAAAATACATTAACCCTTTCTTCCATAGAAGTCAGCGTCATGTGCTGCTCAGAGTCAGTCAACCTGGCCAGTACCCATCCAAGGGCCTCTCCTCCAGGAATCTGCTCCATCTTTTGCCCATGGAGGCTTCTGACTGGCTGTGCAGATTTTTTAAAACGTTGCTTTGGCAGCAGCTGCCACCGCAGTGCGAAGATCCACTGGGTTACTGGAGTTGAGCGGCGCCAATCGTTTGGTGGCTGGCTTTACTCTTGCTGCACCAGTTTTGCGGCAGCCATTTTGTTACTGGGACCATTGTGCTATGTCAGAATAACAAATGTGCCTGCAGGCTCAAAAAGGTTGGGGACTTCTGATCTATTGCAACTGGGCCACTTCCAGATTTTTGGGGGTTCCTGGGCAGAGAGTTCCCAAGGACTCCTTCCCACCCATGTGTCTTACTACCTGCCCTGACTCAGGGAAAGCCCTTCCATTACTCATGTTCACAGCCATTCTTCTCTGTCCACTGCCCTTTCCCTTATTGCTGAGGGCAGTGTGTGTGTCTGGGCACAAGTGGCAAAAGAAGAAGAAGAAGAAGAAGAAGAAGAAGAAGAAGAAGAAGAAGAAGAAGAAGAAGAAGAAGAAGAAGAAGAAGAAGAAGAAGAAGAAGAAGAAGAAGAAGAGGAGGAGGAGGAGGAGGAGGAGGAGGAGGAGGAGGAGGAGGAGGAATTTGGATTTATATCTCCCCTTTCTCTCCTGTAAGGGCTTACAATCCCCTTTCCCTCCCCGCCCACAACAAACACCCTGTGAGGTGGGTGGGACTGAGAGAACCCCAAAGAGCTGTGACTAGCCCAAAGTCACCCAGCTGGCATGTGTTGGAGTGCACAAGCTAATCTGGTTCACCAGATAAGCCTCCGCAGCTCAAGTGGCAGAGTGGGGAATCAAACCTGGCTCTCCAGATTAGAGTGTACCTGCTCTTAACTACTACACCACGCTGGCTCTCCAATGGCATGCTGTAGGCCAGTGCAACCACACTGTCTGGGCTTTGTTCAGCCAGTTCCTGGTTGCTGAAACCCAGCTACTTCCTGGGTGGGGATTTTTCAATGTACAATCTGTGACAACAATTAAGACCCCTTCCCCAGATGCAGAATAATGCACTTTCAATCCACTTTCAATGCAGTTTGCAGCTGCGTGGAATAGCAAAATCCATTTGCGAACAATTGTGAAAGTGGTTTGAAAGTGCATTATTCTGCATGTGCGGAAGGGGCCTTAGAGTGGATCTCTCTTATTTATTTATTTATTTATTCAAGTTATATACTGCCCTCCCCCAAGGGGCTCAGGGCGGTTCACATCAATAAATACATTAAAACAATAACAACTACCAGAGTCACTAAAACATTCCACCAGCACAAAAATTAAAACATATTTCATTGATGGCGTCAGAATTATCTGCTTTTATTCCCCTTCCCTCTCTTCCCTGCGCCCACGGGAGGTCAGATATTATTTATAGCGAACTAGTTTACCCGGCCACGCGTTGCTGTGGCTCAGTCTGGTGAAGTGGAAAAGAAAGAAAAGAGAAAGCGAATGCTTCAAACATGTGTCATTGCACAATGCTTGAAAGGGAAGGGAAGGGCAAGGTCCCCTCGCTCCCCTCCCTCTCTCCCGTTCCCTTGCACTGCACCCCGCCCTCTCCCTCTCTCATGTTCCCCTTCCTCTGCTAGGGTGGGTGGCCCATGTCCAGATGGTGGACACCATCCCTTTCAGTCCCTTACCTTGCAGGCGAAGTGTGTTGCTGTTGACGTCCACCAGATGGCGCTGTTGTAGAACAAAACCATGGTTCCAACCGTCACAGGTGTGGCATGTACACAATACCTCTCCCAGTTTAAGACAACTGAGAACAATCCGCACAGCTCCTGAATTTGAAAAAAAACAAACCTCTCCCAGTTAGGCTGAAACACACCCCTAAGAGATGTGTGTATGAAAGGTTATCTGTTTCTACTTGACTTTTGGTTCCTATGTGGGGGGGGGGGAGAACTGGGCCGAACATAGCTTGTTATCATGGTTTACCTGGGACAGGTGTGGTACATGAGCTAGGTAAATAGCTTAAAACACGCTGGGAGGCATGAGCTACGTTGTGTTCAAATTTCAGAGCGTTTGGTCCATCAAACCCCTGGGCCCTCCCTCACCTTCCCCTTTCTCCACTAGGGTGGGTGGGCCATGTCCAGATGGCAGGCCCCGTCCCTTTCACTCCAGGTGGCAGGGGTTTTCAAATGCAGCATGGTTGTTTTCCTTTTATCAGAGGGTGTTGCTTTGACGGCCAGCAGATGGCGCTGTTGCGGAACAGAACTGTGGTTCCAACTGTCACAGGTGTGGCATGTACACAATAACTGGCACAGTTGTGACATGTACACAACAGGAGGTGTGGAAACAGTATGAAAACCTGGCCACACGCGAATGCGACATTGTGTGAAAATTTCAAAGCAATCGGTCCAGGCGTTTTGGCATTAGAGCATCAGTCACAAATACACTGTTAGCTTTATATATATAGATAGATAACTGATGTTACTCCAGCTGGCCAAATGCCTGACGGAAGAGGTCCGTTTTGCAGGCCCTGAAGAAACTCTGTATGTCCACCGTGGCAGCCATTTTGATGAGGACCTTCCCTGCTTTCCACGAGCACATTATTCTCTTCAGCTGAATTTCAATGGGGGCATTCAAGTTTGCACAATCCTTATTACCTACTGTGTGTAGAGAGATTTTTTAAAAAGGATTTAGACAGATGTCGATTATTATGATTATTTACATAATGCGGCAAATGGGCCTATTTATGTGATTACAGCGGTGGATTAATTTGCCTGGCAGTAACTAAAAGAGTTTATTTTCTTTTTTTTAAAAAAAATAGCATTCCTCCCCACAAAGCTTCTGTAATTGGCTCTTTTAAAATCACGGGCAAATTTTATTGCTTTTAATTTTCTTTTTCACAAATGTACATAAGATAAACAAAAACAAAGGCACACCCTGTCTCGCTCACAAATCCCCCTTCCCAAGAGCTAAAGAGATGCTTCCAACAAAGAAAGGGAGAGAGAGACTATGTTGAGAAGGAAAGATAAACAAGCAATGCAAATGAGCAACCCAAAGTGGAGTTAACACCGTTCTAAACCCATAGACTTCAGTAGGCTGAGAAGGGCGCCAGTCTGTTTTGGATGGCACTGCAATAGGTCCCTTCCGCACATGCAGAATAATGCACTTTCAATCCACTTTCACAATTGTTTGCAAGAGGATTTTGCTATTCCGCACAGTCAAATCCAGCTGCAAAGTGCATTGAAAGAGGATTGAAAGTGCATTATTCTGCAGGTGCGGAAGGGGCCATAAAGCTGCAAATTTTTAAACTGGGGAATGATCACCTTGAACATGATGTGGACATAGCTATTGCACTGGGTGGCTGACTTCAATCAGGAAGCCCACATTCAGCGGCTAACCCTGCCACGAGTGGCGTCTGGAAAGGTCTCTCTGGAAATCGACAGATTATTGTTATTGGCCTAGCTTAAAATGTTTTTTGTGAGGATTGCAAGGTGTATTGGTTATGTGATAGAGAGGCAGTGTGATGTAGTGGTTGGAATGCTAGACTAGGAGATGCCAACTCCAGGATGGGAGGCTCCTGTATATTTATAGTCTGGGGGGTGTGGGGTTTGGGAAGGGACCTCCATAAATTATAAGGCCATAGAATCGATGGTCCAAAGCGGTTGTTTTCTCCAGAGAGGCAACATGGTGTACTGGTTAAAGTGCTGGACTAGGTTCTGGGAAATCTAGGTTCAAATCCTCACTTGTGCCATGCTGGGTGACCTTAAGTCAGTCACACACTCTCAGCATAAACTGTCATGATATATAAAAAAGAGTGAAAAGTTCACATAAAGGGTCATTTCAAGTTAGCAGAAGGTTTGCAAAACCCAAGAACAGAGACAGTCAGTCAACAACAACAACAACAACAACCTTTATTTGGCATTTAAAATAGATTCTAGAGCGTTGCCAGTCATTTTTGAAATACAAATCAAGAGTACATTCAAAACGCAGACAGGAAGACTGTATATAGCAGTATACACTACTTAGAACAGTCAGTCTAGGGACAAAAGTAGTCTAGGGACAAAAGTTAACATGATTGGTTAGCTCAACAGTAATTCTAGACCAATGAGAGGCTGTTGCGTGGACGGGGAAATGTATCCCTGATGTATGCATTTGTATATACTATGCTGAGTTGAGATAGAGTCTGAGTTAAGTTCTGTATGTGTGCTGAACTTTGTTATTGCTGAAGAGTTCTGTATAGTCTTGTAGTCTTGTATAGAATAGACTTGTGTAACCTTGCAACTGCTAAAATAAAAGCCTTCCTATAGAAAGAACATCTTGCGTAAAGAGTATTCTTTTCCAACTGTGACAGAAGGTTGCAGTGAGTGCAAGAAGACTGAAGACTTCTCATCTTGCCAGAGTGACTCCGTTTTATACTTTGCTGATATAAACTACCTCCCAGGGTTGTTGTGAGGATGAAGCAGTGGAGAGGAGAATGACGTCAGCTGCTTTGGGTTCCTACTGTGGTAAAAGGCAGAATGTAAATAAACAAACAACATCCCTGTTGCCTGGAGAGCATTTGTAATTACAGGGGATCTCCAGGCCTCACCTGGAGACTGGCAACCCTAATGTAAACCTGGATTTAAAGTCCCAAAGCCATAGGATCTCACTGGGGAACTTTGGGCAACTCTCTCTCTCTCTCTCTCTCTCTCTCTCTTCTTTATCTCTCTGCCTAACTCACCTCACAGGTTTGTTGTGAGGGTGAAAACAGAAAGCAAGAACCTCGAATGCTGTCCTGGGTTTCTTGGAGGAACAGCAGGAGAGCTATGTGCTGTCTTAGATAGACCAATGTAAACTGCTTCAAAAGTGCTGCATAAATGCCAGCTGTTGTGATATACAGTAATAGATTCTCATTCTCACAAAGAAGAATGTCAGCAATATTTATTAAACCGTACCGAGATGGCTGGCTATTTTTTGGCCAAACTGAGAAACAGCTGCGGTCTTGCCCTACAAGAAAAATGGTTAATGGGGGAAGTCGTTGGCCTTGCTGGAAAAAGACTCTCTTTGTGGCGCGAAATACGTCTTTGCTTGACAAAAAGAATGCGCAAGTCACACAGAGAGCAGTTTATATCCTACAGTCACAGCTAGCATACTATGAAAGAGGATTCCATTGGTGTTGCTGGGTTATACCCCCACCCCCACCCCCACCCCCACCCCAACATACATCTACACTGCCAGTGACAAGCCACACACATTTTTCAGACCACAATTAAAATACTTTTCAAGTTGTACAAGAACGTGGGAAAGAGAGGTCATCTCGCCAAAGTGGAATACTAATAATAAGAAAAATTTGGATTTATATCCTCCCCCTTTCTCTCCTGTAAGGAGACTCAAGGGGGCTTTCAATCTCCTCCCCCCCCACAACAAACACCCTGTGAGGTGGGTGGGGCTGAGAGAGTTCTGAAGAACTGGGCCACTAACCCAAGGTCACCCAGTTTGCATATGTTTCAGTGCACAAGCTCATCTGGTTCCCCAGATAAGCCTCTACAGCTCAAGTGACAGAGCAGGGAATCAAACCTGGTTCTCCATATTAGAGTGCACCTGCTCTTAACCACTACACCACGCTGGCTCCCAAGAGGAAAAGAGAGGCCCAACTCTCCATAGCTACAACCATGCTGCCAGCACACTCTTTTGTTTTAAGCCTGCAGCAATAGGTTAAGTAAACTTGACTTCAACCGAATCTTCAGGCACAGAGAAGGAATCCTGTCTGAAATTTCAAGGGCCAGATGGAGGTCAGAAGCGATTGGCTGTAACAGCCATGTTTCCTAGCCCTTTTCCTCCTCTGCTCTCAGAGTGCTTCAGGAGACTATGGCAGGTCTGGTCATGGATTGGCCAATGCTGACTCAGAGCCCCTTCGGGAGGGTCTGCCAGGACAGAGCTTGAGGAGCTAGTTGTCTTCCTCTCCCAAAGACTCATCTTCCCACGCTACATCAGGGCGGTCCATGACAGCAATACATGGACTCATCATCAATACCCGCACAGATTTGTGATCTTCAAGATTCACACAGAGAACCACTAGGTTTTGTAGCTTCCAGTGAGTAACGCATACCTTTTGTCCGCATAAGAGCAGGTTAGAAAGGGGAGGGAAGGTTCGAAGACTTGCTGAATAGTACTCCAGGCTCAAATGAATAATCAACCTGCAGCTGATTAAATATTCTATATTGCCAGCCATAAGGTCAGGGGCTCATTAGAGATTAAAACCGCATGCAGAATTAAGCACAGGGATAAAAAATGCAGACTTAGGAAACAGCCTATTTTTTAAAGCTTAAAAAAATATTCACACACAGAAAACATCTGTGTCTTATAAGAGGTCTAATTCAGCTATATTTCACAAGTCCCACTTGTGTTATATTTCCCTTGTCACTGGCCCATCTCTCCCCACCCCCCGCCCGCCACCAACAGCAAAGTGAAGAAAACCTACAGCAGCTGGTGTAGAACAATTGTGGGGGGTGGGGGTGGAAGCAGCCGTTTTATTGCCATAACAATTTTCTCCAAGACGTTTTAAATGTCTGTCCTGGAGAACCCATATGCTATTTTCCTCTAAGGAGGTATGCGGAATGCCTTTCTGCATTGCCAAGATAAATGCGAGGAATTCTAAAGAGTGGCAGAGAAAAAAAATAAAAGCTGGAAGGGGGGGGGGCACACCCCCATCTTGTTATTTGAATGTCTAATAAGCTGCTCTGTTTCCCCAAGTCTTTGAACACGTACAAGCACCCAGGATATTTCTGGAAAAGTCTGCAGTGTTTTGGATCAAGGATGGCATTCTTCCAGAAAAGTCAGACACTGTAAAAGCAACAGATACAGGGCAACTTATACAAAGTTTGGACTGGGACCCCTTCCGCACATGCAGAGTTTTCGATCCACTTTTAGTGCACTTTGCAACTGGATTATACTGTGCGAAATAGCAAAATCTACTTGCAAACAACTGTGAAAGTGGATTGAAAGTGCATTATTCTGCATGTGCGGAAGCTGCAAAAATCAGTGGTTGAGTATGGCCAGTTGATTGGGCCTGGAAAGTCAATAGGCACCAATGCAGAAAGTTACTGAAACACAGGCATTTTCAATCCACTTTCAGTGCACTTTGCAACTGGATTTTACTGTGTGGACTATCCAAATCCACTGGCAAACAATTGTGGAAGTGGATTGAATATGCATTATTCTGCATGTGCGGAGGGGGCCTCAGTCAATCCAATTACACATTTATGCCATTCAAGAAATCATGCAGCAAATTAAGAAGATATGATGAAGTATTCAGGAAATTAAGAAAAGTGGATGTTGAAAAAAATACAGTATTTATTTACTTCATTTATACCATAATAACATTTATTTACTGTTATTACTAAGTTTAAGAACAATGTTCGGGAATTGATTTGGGACGTGCAATATATTCCTGACTTGAGTAATTCTGCAGGGCTATTTGCAAGTAGTGCCAGCCAAAGACCTGATTGCTTAGCTTAGAACGTGCCCAGGAATCTTCTTGGCTGCACAGGGTTTTCCATGGCAGATATCCAGAGATTCTGTGGCAAACAAACTTGGATGGGGAATGTATCTCCTGAAGGCAGAAAATCTGAAAACCACTGAAATAGAGACAAGGTTTTTTGAATGCACATGTATTTTGATGACACAAAGCTATCTCCGCAGTGCTTCAGCATCATTACCAGCTACAGGGTTGAATTTCTGGAATTTAGATCCCCCACATTCCCTTTCATTGTAGACTCTCCCTCTCACATACATACACATTAATGCAACTAATAGGACATTACGGTAGGGGAAAAAATCACTTTTCCAGACATAACATGTTATCACACCCTGTGATCTGTATCTGTGTTTGTTTCTCACCTTGAGCAGCAATACAGGTAAAGGGCACTTTCGGACATGCAGAATAATGCACTTCCAATCCACCTTCCATGCACGTTGCAGCTGGATTTTAGTGTGCGAAATCGCAAAATCCACTTGCAAACAATTGTGAACATGCATTGAAAGTGTCCAAAGCCAAACAAGAAGGAAGTAAGGTTATGCCTGGAACCAGGAGTTTCAGTGGATGCTTCCATTATGTTTGATATATTGTGTGCTTCCTTTGAAAGCCAGGCTGTTTAGAGTTTAGCACTAAAAGGAACTTTTCTTCTGCCGCTTGTGATTACTGCCATCCACAATTTCTGCTGCAGAAATTGCATATCCTTACCAAAAAAAAAACATTTCAAGCTGCATTGCTTTGAAGTTGTAACTAAAGTATACATCAGTTCCCTGATCCAGCACCCCGTCTAAAGCACTTGGGGGGGGGGGGGGTTGTTTTGGCAGGATGCTTATCCTGTCATATGTTTTTCTCATTAAGGATGACAGAATTCAAACACAGGCAATCTGCTCTCTAAAGGCCACCATTCTTTAATCAATTGATCCCTGATGCTCCGGCTTACTCTTGAAGGCAAGCAACATGGCTGAGCCACCATTTAGGGATGTGATAGAATGGGATCATTCCCCACAAGCACCTACCAATACAGCCAGTGAACACTGGAGGATTGTTGTTATGCCAAACATTTGTAAACAAAACCCACAACTCCCTTTGCTTCAAACAGAGTGGTCATACTGCTGAGTTACTGACATGGCTATGATTAATACAAAAAGCAAAACAGTACCACTGTTCTTTTAAAAAAAACCTACAGATTTGCTGCGGTTAAATCTGGGATACGCCCAAGTGTAAGAATATAAACTTTGCTGATAATCTTACAATGCAAATTGGCATCCTCCCTACATGAGCTTGTTAGCATGGCCTTTATCCCCTGCCTTATGAAATATTGGATTTTCATATTATTTCTTACACTGTGTGCTATAAAATGCCCGTTTCCGTGTTTGTATGTGTAGGTAGCAGAGTGTCCATCTAAAAACAGGTCAAAGGCAAAAGGTCTTTTTGCAAAATTAAATCAATGCATGAGTTACTCCAGGCAATAGAATCTGGAAGCCTCATTGACCATGGGCATATCTTGATTACCATACCCTGCTAAAGATGATGTGACTCAATGGATCCCAGAGAACTGCCAGATACTGGATGTTATATTTAATCTGCTTTTGAGAAACCATTTCCTCAACAATTGCTTCTTCCATGCATTTCCTCAACCTCTAGATATGATCTCCCTAACAATCAACCCCTTCCTGATTCACTCAAGCCTCAGCCAAATTTGAATACTCTAGGCAGAGACTTTAGGAAGTATCTCTGCATAAACCATTCAAGGTTTCACTGATATAATCTAGGACCAATTGACCCCATTGTCCCAGGAAGTAGAGACAATAGAGCTCAACCCCACAAGTCCAGCAAGGAAACCCCAAGCAGTTGCAGAGAAATGAAACCTAAATTTGAATTTCCCACCTTACCTGCACAAAGGGGTATAAAAATACTGCACACCAGAGCCTCAGTGCTCAATACTAGCCTGAACCTCTCTTGGTCACGTTGGTTTGAGATGCGATATATCATCCTTTGCTTGGGTCTCTATGCTGGCATAGAGATCCTTGCCTTCCCCAAGATCTTCTCTGCAGAATTTAGGTAACGTATGGTCCCCGCTTCCCCTCCTATTCTATAATTCAAAATCTATATTTTCCTCCCTGTTTATATACTTAGGAACTGTGTGTATGAGCCTTAACGTCTCACCGTATGATTGTTTGCACCCAAAATTTATGTAAAGATATTTAAACTACAATTTGGTCTCTTTTGCATTCTTTGTAGAAGCCAATTCTGGTATAGTTGTCTAAAATATCCCACCTAGCCAATTCTGGTATAGTTGTCTAAAAGATCTCACACTGCCAAGCTGAGTAATTCCCCATCGCTATTTTAAAAATAAGTTCTTATACTGTTAAGCTACGTAACAAGCAGTTTATCCTGCCTTCCCTTTAAGCAGCTAAAGCTGGCCTATGTTTAGCCGAAGGCATCTGGTCACATGAGGGGTGCAATTTTGTGCCCCCACGTGACCAGATTAGTTGCGCCCAGGTACATGGGACCTCTAACTACTACATCACACTTGCTCGGACATTCTGCACTACACAAATAAAATATTTTCAGGCAGGAAATAAAACATTTCCTCCATGGAGTCCCACAACATTTTAAGCCCCAAATGTTTTATTTCCAGCTTGAAAAAGATTTATTTGCATGCTGCTCCCTAGCAATTCTTCTGTGAAAACATTTTGAAAATGCTTTCACTTGCTGTGCGATCTCTTCAAGACGTTTCCCACACCTCCCGGATTTCCACGTCGGCGCCATTTTCATGTTGGTCGTCTCTAGCGCTGTATTTTTTTTGGTCAGTTTTAAAGAATTTATTTGGGGGAGTCATAGCTTTGTAGCTAGAGAATTGCAGCATGATGCTTTAGAAACCTCATAGCACTGAATCTACAGAGTTTTTAAAAAGAGATGGAATGACCACAAAAAGATGGCCAGACATTATTTTGAGGGATCAGCTTCCTTTGGGTTTTCTACTCCTCCCCACCTTGCCCCACCCACCCAGCAGCAGCTCCACCCACTCTTCGGCCAGCATTTCCGGGGATCACTTAAAGTCCATCACTGGAGTGACAGAGCATTGAAAAGACCGCCCCCCCCAAATAAGGCACTAGGGAACCTCCCCAAATGAAAGTTGCACAAGCAAACGGGGGGGGGGGGGGGCTAAAATGGCACCTTGACTTGGCAAGAATCAGTGGGGCACTTCCTTGTGTGTAAAGTCCAGTCGCTGAGTGGCGCCCCCTTCCCCCTCCCCCCCTTGTTTTTTGCACCTACCATCTTATGCACTTTACCACCTTACCATCCTCCTAGAGAGGAGCCTGGCCCCTCCCTCTTCTTTTTGTTGGGGCGATCTTAATGAATTGGATTATAGGGCGCCTGTCACTGTGATATTAACCGCTGTTTTAAGTAGATTTTAACGGATTTTAGTATTATATTGTCTGTTATTGATTTTAATTGATTGTATGTGTGAATGTTGTATACCGCCCAGAGCCCCTAGGGGATGGGGCGGTTTATAAATCAAAAGAATAAATAAATAAATAAATAAATAAATAAATAAATGAATGAATGAATGAATGAATGAATGAATGAATGAATGAATGAATGAACCCAGAAAACCAAATTGCAAAGCAAACAGCCTTACTGCATGCATAAATGGCCAAAATGTGTCATTTGACTGGCCATAATCAAATGTATGTGGATCATGCCTTAACAGCAACATCTCCAGAACAGTAATAATAAATTTTAAAAAACCCCGTAGATTAACAATGCAGCTTTCAACAGCGTGTTCAGGCATCAACTGCATCCTCCTTTTAAAATATGGCCGTCAAGTTTTGAGAATTCACACAACACTTGTTCGGGAGAGCTTTTAGTGTGTCTAGTGTGTGTGTGTGTTCACAGAAGTTTGCAGGAAACTCTACTCTGGGCTTAGCTATTTTTAAAACTTCAGGAATGCAATAAAAGGGACTCTGGCCACTTAATGGAAATAAATGATTATTGATTTTCTCACAGTGACTGGAAGCCAAAGAAAACAAGCCTTAAATCAGGACTGGGAAAGTTGGAGAGCAAAGACCAAGGAAACCTAACAGTTTTGGATAATGGTTCGAACAACAAAGAACCGGCATATGATTGACTAGTACATTAGACCCACAGCTAGGGGGAAATAAATAATAGAAGGATTCTCTGTTGCAGACAGTCTGGAGTGCTAGTATACCACTGCCATATCTGGCATGGGCAACTGGTTGTCTTTTTTGGATTCCTTTCCCACAACAATAACAGCAACTTTACTGGAGCTTTCAAAACCAGGTACTTTTCTCTGCCCACCTCCACACTGAGTAGCCATTCTGGAATATCGAAACAGAAATGCATTTTTTAATAAATGCAACACAACATTTAAAGAAACACAAACGCACATATTGGCTTTTTCCTCAAAAAACATTTAAAATGTTTGGCAAACGTTTTGAAAAACGTTTTTTCTGGTCCATATAGCATGGGAAAATGAAGTGTTTCCAGCGAAAACAATTCTTTCCTTATTATTATTATTATTATTTTTTTAAAAAACATGCCATTGTAATTTTGAAGCTACGAGGGATCCGAGGCCTTGCCGATTCTGATGTTGTGTCTACTTAGCAGTGAATATACCTCATAGAAAAAAATTTAAAATGGAAAAGCGACAGGTTTATGTAATTGGCACGCAATACTAAGTTTACTGGTGCTCAGCAATTACGAAAATGGCAGAAAGCCACGATGCTAAATGATAAAACATTTTTAGGAAACTTCAGCAAATGGTGGACAGCACAAAGAATCACTGAAGGCTGAAAATGGTAGGAAGCAGAGAAACAAGAGTGAAAGCTTCAAAACTGGGCAGGAGAAATAAAACATTTCCTGATCTCCACACGGCAAGCAGGAAACGTTTTGGGGGAAAAGATAGCTGGTTTAGTGTTTCTAAATAAAACCATTTTGGGCTGAAATAAAACATTTCCAAAACATTTTTGAGCTAAAAGTTGTGTGTAATTCCTGCAGGAAACATTTCATATTCCAGCCTCAAGATGTTTTCTTTGTGTTTTGCAGAATGAACCACTGATTACTAGGTAGAAAATAAATTAAGGGGATGGGGAACCAAGTAAGAAAGGCTGATTCTGCATGGGCCCAAAACAGTGGTGTGAAAACAGTGTGAAAACAGCGTAAAAGGGTTTAAAACGGTGTAAAAGGGTTTACACCATTTTCACACCGTTTTTACACTGCTGTTTTTGGCCCATGCGGAATCAGCCAAAGAGATTTTAAAGATATCTTTAAATGAATGATAATTCTCATATTTGTTCGGGACTATATGTGGAAGCATACATCTTTATGTGAAACAACCAAGGCAACCCTGTACACCTTGCTGTGCCTTAGAGATACAGAACTTTGCACCAGTAATGTAAGAACTAAATCCTGGTCAGAGATGATGAATCCTGGAATGTCAGAGAGATCTATGTTTTCAATGGACCTAAGGGGAATAGTTTGGAGCAAGATATGGGTTGGCATCACAGAGGTCTAAGCCAGTTATCAATGGCAAAAACTGAGAACAACGCAGATGCAGGAGGGGGTTTAAAAAACCCAATTAGATAGACAAGTTTGGCCCTGATTCCTTAAATTAGAAGGGTTTAGGCCAGTGATGGAGGACCTTTTTGAGACCGAGTGCCCAAACTGCAACCCAAAACCCACTTATTTATCGCAAAGTGCCAACACGGCAATTTAACCTGAATACTGAGGTTTTAGTTTAGAAAAAACGGTTGGCTCTGAGGCGTGCGCTACTCTGGAATAAGCTTGGTGGTAGTTGTTGGCTTTGCTTTGAAGCAACTGTGCAACTCTTCCAACGGGTGAATCACAACCCTAGGAGGGTTTGCTCAGAAGAAAGCCCATTACTAGCAACTGAGCTTACTCCCAGGTAAAGGATCGTGCTTTAGTTCTTCGCATGAAAATCAGTGGGGTTTAACAGTGCTTAACAGGGTTACCTACACTGCTTCCCCAAAACTAGGTCTTAGGTTTAATGCTAATAATCAAGCCCAGCGGCCCAGGCCAGCCTAGATGTGTGCATGGGGGTGGCTGATTTCCCCACACACACACACACGATGAACTCTGTTTGTGCGTGCCCACAGAGAGGGCTCTGAGTGCCACCCGTGCCATAGGTTCGCCATCGCTGATTTAGGCTGTTTAGCAGCAACCCAGCTTAAATGGCATGCAGTTCCCTTCCTCTGATTGGTATGCTAAGGTCCCTTCCACACATGCAGAATAATGCACTTTCAATCCACGTTCACAACTGTTTGCAAGTGAATTTTGCTATTCCGCACAGTAAAATCCAGCTGCAAAGTGCATTTTAATTAATTAATTTTATTTTGTTGGATTTATATCCCACTCTGTCCCCGAAGGGCATTGAAAATGGATTGAAAGTGCATTATTCTGCATGTGTGGAAAGAGTCTAAGACCTGTACCGTACATTGCCACTGTGTAGACAGAAATCCAAGTATCTGCTTCAGTATTGATAAATGGGTCAGGGAACCACGTCACTTTTCAGACACTGCAGTTTTTGCATACCAGGAAGTTGGCAACTGTGGATACATAAGGTCACCACGTTGTGTGAAAGTGTCAACACGTGGATTTTCAGCTTTGGTACACATGAACCAGAACTCTCAAAAAAACCAGGATTTCTTTGTGGCATGTACACACATACAAAACCCACAAATTGGGTATCAGGAGTACTGTGGGTAGTGCGGGCTTCTGGTGAGTGTGATAGTAGCTAGTGAAGAGAGCTCTAGGTTTTGTGAAATACATTCCAGTTTTGCACGGCTGACAGTAACGGATCTGCTTGACTTGAGGAAACCAAAAGATGGCTAGAAAACAGAGATCTTTAAAACCAATCATGTGTGAAATAAAGCATGTAACACAGTTACCCTGAATTTTCATTAAAAAGAAACTGCTGCTCTTTCTACATTATGTTTCCCAGGAAGCAGTTCTCTGCCTCGTTTAATGGGCCAGCGTTTGCCTGGAAATGTTAGAGAAGGGTCAGCAGTAGTTAAGCTTCACTTGATACCAAAGATAATTTATCTTTCAAAGCGAACGAGCAAAAAGGCAGGGGAGAGAACCCCTCGCGCAAAAATAAAAAGGCTGCCAGCTTGCATAAAACAAGAGCATTACATGTTGTGTTGCTAGTTCCTCCTTTGACATGACCAGCTTTTTGCCTTTCTAATAAAAAGCAGAACAATAATACGGCGCGGACAGACCTGATGAAAAGGACCCCGGGCTTAAGTCGTATTCCCCGTTTTTTACACATCATAAAAGCATCAAGCCTGTTTGAAGTCAGAGACCCTGCACAGAGAAACCCGGCTTTCATGCGTGGTCATTAGTCTGGTTCCTTTCCCCTTCCCGTTGCCCTCTAAGGTGCTGCTCCCTTTATAAAAGTGACAAGATGGTTAGATTGGCCGGGATTTTGGATTAGCACTTCCAAAGTTCTGTTTCTCATTAATGGCGTTGCCCCTCCCAATTCCTGCTTTTCCGGCCAACCGTAATATTACTGGGTCCATCAGGTACAGTTTCCGGTATCTCATCTAATGAAGGGAGCACGGACCCTTGGAAGCCTATACCCCCAAAATCCTGTTGGTCTAAGGTTCTACTAGACTCAAATCTAGGTTTCCTACATATAACTTTCATGTTTGCCTGAAAAACTGCTGGTTTTTTTTTTGAGAAAATGATTGCTTTGAATCGTTTTCAGACAAATAAGTTAAGGAAGGTTCCAAATAACTTGAGCACTGGGGGACTGGCTCAGGAAATGTGAGATTTTACTGTGAAAGGGGTTATCATCAGTGATGGGATCCAAAAATTTTAGTGACAGGTTCCCATGGTGGTGGGATTCAAACTGTGGCGTAGCGTCAATGGGGATGGGCGGGGCACGACGGGGGTGTGGCCGGGCATTCCGGAGGCGGGACATTCCTGGGCAGGGCTGTGGCAAGGACGCAGCTGCTGCGCCGGTCCTTGGGTGGGAAACGAATGCACGCAGGCGCAAGCTGCCACACACGCCGGTGCACCTCCTGCTAGACTGCTTCAAGTTCTGCACGCTGCTGCTGAGAGGAGGGGCGTAACCAGTGGTGGGATTCAGCAGGTTTGCACCACTTCGGCAGAACCGGTTGTTAAAATGGTGCTTGTTAACAAACAGTTGTTAAATTATTTAAATCCCACCACCGGAACCGGTTGTTAAATTATTTGAATCCCACCACTGGGCGTAACTAAGGCAAAAATAAATAATTAGTAACCTACTCTCAGGAACCTGTGAGAACCTGCTGGATCCCACCTCTGGCTATCATTCATAAAAGCACAACCCTTTCTGGTGAGACTAAAACCACATGCAAAAAGAAATTGTCTTGTGTACATTCTGGCATGATCTTGTCAGCACTTGAAACTAAGCAAGGTCAGCCCTGGTTAGTACTTGGATGGGAGACGGCAAGGAAGACGCTACACAAAAGGCCCCTTCCGCACATGCGGAATAATCCACTTTCAATCCACTTTCAGTATTGTTTGCAAGTGGATTTTGCTGTTCTGCACAGTAAAAAACAGCTGCAAAGTGGATTGAAAGTGCATTATTCTGCATGTGTGGAAGGGGCCAGAGGCAGGCAATGGCAAATCGGCTCATGTCTGCCCTGATCTAAATGACCCAGGCAAGCTCAGTCTTGAAGCTAAGCAGGGTCGGCCCTAGTTAGTACATGAATGGGAAACCACGAAGGAAGTGCAGGGTTGCTATATGGCAAACCGTCTCTGCTCATCTCTTGCCTTGAAAGCTCATGAGAGTCACCATAAGTTGGCCGTGACTTGATGGTCCTTTCTCACACTTTACAAAGGTGTGTTCAGAGGTGGGATCCAGCAGGTTCTCACAGGTTCCCGAGAGTAGGTTACTAATTATGTGTGTGTGCCGAGAGGGGGTTACTAAGTGGTGATTTTGCCACGTGATTTTTGCCTTAGTTACGCCCCTTCTCTCAGCAGTAGCGTGCAGAACTTGAAGCAGTCTAGCAGGAGGTGCACCGGCGTACGTGGCAGCCTGCGCCTGCATGCATTCGTTTCCTACCCAAGGACCGGCGCAGCGGCTGGGTCCTTGCCACAGCCCCGCCCAGGAATGCCCCCCCGGAATGCCCGGCCATGCCCCTGGAATGCCCGCCCCCGCCCCATCGTGCCCCGCCCTGCCCCATTGGTGCTATGCCACAATTTGAATCCCACCACCATGGGAACCTGTTACTAAAATTTCTGGATCCCACCACTGGGTGTGTCCCTACTCAGTTTTCCTTGCAAGCACTTGGGCTGTGATCTTTCTGGCCACAAGGGCAAAAAGAGCCACTCAGTACAATACAAGGGTGTGTAAGCACTGAGGTCCATTTAAAATCAGCATCTGCTCAGCATGATCTCATCTCTTGAAGTGAGGTGGGCGGCAACCACAGGCATGGTCTTCTCTGTGGTGGCCCCTCAGTTGTAAAATGCCTTTCCCCGAAAGGTTCACCGGTGTCTATGTTCCCAAGTGAAATTTGCCGAGCCTTTTTGTTAACAATATTTTTTCCAGATTCTAATCTCTGAAATGTTTTAAATTATTTTCAGCTGCGGTTTTTGAATAGACCCCTCCCCCCCGGCCAAATTCTCTTGCCTTTTATACTTTTTGATGCCATTTTGACATTTTATTTTTAAATATGTATATATAAACCAATTTTCTCCCAGGTAGGCTGAGTAAAAAGAACATTCCACATCACTAAGAATACTAATACTATTACAAATAATTTCACAACCTCACTTAATCATGTGTACAGTTTTTGCTACAATATTTATTATTGTGGATGGCAGCCATTATAGTTGTTAATGTATTCTTTTTTTTCTTCTTCAAATCTTGCCATAAGTCATATGAGACACGTTTTACGGAAAATCTAACAAATTCTATGTGAGTTTGGTTCAATGCTCAACAGAGTCACTCAGCTTTTTAAAAACAATGACTCTAAACAGACTTCCAAGTAACTCCGCTGGTATGAACTTGGAGAACGGGGCCTCCTTTTTCATTTTCATTTTTCAAAGGTCCAAAAATAGAACGCAGAAAAAAAGATTGCAGCCATCGCATTACACAAACAAGCAGCCCCGGCGCTTCCTGGGCAAAAAGGCCTGGGATAAAAGAGACCAGATTTATTCACTTAACATGCTCCAGCCATTAGGTAATTCCTTCAAAAACAGTTGCTCATTCAATAAATACATGTCGGGTTACAGTACGAAAATGATAGAAAGTACTTAAGCAGCATTCCGCCTACAGTTCACCACAGTGTAGTGTTTTCCAAGCTATTAATTCTCGGGGTGGAGTTTTCTCCCCCGGTTGGATCATGGCCCGTATTACACATATCTGCTGAGTCGCATTCTCCGCCCATTGCTGTTCACAGCTCCTGCTCCCCAGGGGGCTGAAGCCAGACGGTGAAGCACCAGAAGAATTGCCTGGTCAGATGGTTTCTGACCATTCCTGACATAACTGTGGTTGGATTTGGAGCACACAGAACATTATGGAGGTTGTTTGGGTCAGACCTTCATTAGTAGACTTCTGATTGTATAACCCTAGTCAACAGGTCTGGCCAACAATTGCATGAACTTTGGCACCAAAAGTAGTGTTGCTGGGGGGCAGGGAATCCCTCACTTTGGGTCCCTCCCTCAAGCACTGCTAAGCTAGCCAGTGGGGGTCTTACCAGGAGCAAATTAAGGTGTAGACCTTAACATCATCAGTTGGTTGACCACTTCTCTCTTTATTGTTTCTTCACATACAGTACTAGCCACGAAAGGTCCTCTTCCCCTTAGAAAACCAGCCCTATGCCTCCCAGGGACCCACCGCCAGAATCCCTGAGTGGGGTAGAACCATCAAAGTTGACAGAAGGATAAACAAGACTGGCTGACAGTGTGCAACAGACTTCCCTCTGTGATACACCTCTGAAGATGCCGGCCACAGATGCCGGCGAAACGTTAGGAACAAGATCCATCAGACCACGGCCACACAGCCTGGAAAATCCACCACAACCAAGTCTGGCTGAATTTGCAAACTAGACAGCCAGAGCTACTTCCCTACAGTACCTGGCAGCCTGGAGGGGGCATTCCAGAGGTGGGATCCAGCAGGTTCTCACAGGTTCCCGAGAGTAGGTTACTAATTTTTTGTGTGTGCCGAGAGGGGGTTACTAATGGGTGATTTTGCCATGTGATTTTTGCCTTAGTTACGCCCCTCCTCTCAGCAGTAGCGCGCAGAACTTGAAGCAGTCTAGCGGGAGGTGCACCGGCGTGCATGGCAGCCTGCGCCTGCGTGCATTCGTTTCCCGCCCAAGGACCGGCGCAGCGGCTGCGTCCTTGCCACAGCCCTGCCCAAGAATGCCCCGCCCCCGGAATGCCCGGCTACGCCCCCGTCATGCCCCGCCCAGCCCCATTGGCGTTACGCCACAGTTTGAATCCCACCACCATGGGAACCTGTTACTAAAATTTTTGGATCCCACCACACATCATCGGTTTATGAAGGGGCCAAGGACAATCAGTGACTCCATACACGGACTACTTCATAGAGCCATTGATCTTACAGAAGGTATTCTAGCACCTTTGACACCCATTAATTCATGGCCTGATACCCTGGGCCTCTGGAAAAGGACCATTAGCAGTTTCAGGCCTGCTCATGTGCACAGGTTTCTTTGGCCGCCTGAGCTCAGCTACAAAACACACTGTTAGGAAATACTCCTATGGGCCTCAACACAAATTTAAATTGCAGTTTTTTAAAACAAATCCAGATACAAGCCCAAGTCATTTTCAAAGGTACCAAAACAGTGAAAATCACTACTCACAAACAGTGGCCTTTACAGATTACAAAATTCTTGGCATTTATTCTTGTAAACTGGAGAGAAGAGATGGAGACTTCTTCCTAAGAAGGAAGAACTAAGAGAAACTAAGGAACTAAGAACTAAGGAAAACTAAGAGATAACAACCCCACAGAGATACTGGCAGGATTAACAAATTATGCCAGTTTTGGGACTGAGCAGGGAATACTAGCAAGCAGAGACATCCTTTCAAACATTAAAGAACCTTAATATTGGAAGAAGAGGAGTTTGGATTTATATCCCCCCTTTCTCTCCTGCAGGAGACTCAAAGGGGCTGACAATCTCCTTGCCCTTCCCCCCTCACAACAAACACCCTCTGAGGTAGGTGGGGCTGAGAGAGCTCCGAAAAGCTGTGACGAGCCCAAGGTCACCCAGCTGGTGTGTGTGGGAGCGTACAGGCTAATCTCCCTATAGCAACCAGAGCAAGGAATCGTTTCAATTCATTACAATTTTGTTATTTAAGTCATCCTCATTGGGAACAGCAGTGGCGTAGTGGTTAAGAGCAGGTGCACTCTAATCTGGAGGAACCAGGTTTGATTCCCCGCTCTGCCACTTGAGCTGTGGAGGCTTATCTGGGGAATTCAGATTAGCCTGTGCACTTCAACACACGCCAGCTGGGTGACCTTGGGCTACTCACAGTTTTTCTGAGCTCTCTCAGCCCCGCCTACCTCACAGGGTGTTTGTTGTGAGAGGGGAAGGGGAAGGAGTTTGTAAGCCCCTTTGAATCTCCTTACTGGAGAGAAAGGGGGGATATAAATCCAACTCCTCCTCCTCCTCCTCCTCCTCCTCCTCCTCCTCCTCCTCCTCCTCCTCCTCCTCCTCTTCTTCTTCTTCTTCTTCTTCTTCTTCTTCTTCTTCTTCTTCTTCTTCTTCTTCTTCTTCTTCTTCTTCTTCTTCTTCTTCTTCTTCTTCGCAAGAAAACCCTCCCCCCCACAAAATCCTGATTGGCAAAACAGATGTGGTTCCCAGCATGCTGAAATTGGAGAACGTGGAGTGGTGGAGGGGAAGCAGCTTGAGCAATCTATCTACCCCAATGTTTGTGGCATTTCCTCCAGAGATGGATTCTGATCAGCCACCCCCTAAAGCCCTGACCGGGCACTCATCGGGTATCTGTACTATTTGCTTGAATTGGATATTAAATCTAAAGGTGGTGTTGTCAAGACAGTAACTGGCCACTGAAATGTTGTATTAATCGTAATGGCTGCTGTCAACAGACCGGCCCATGTGTTGAATAGCACGGACGCCCTTGACCTCTTCTGTCTCCTCCAATTTCTTGGTTCCTCCGAGTTCATGGAGGCGAAGGCAGGGGTCACAGAAAGATGATGTGCGTGAGACAGCTTGTATCCATTTTCATTTTTCCTTCTTGTCTCTTCTCATCAAGGCAAGACCCTGTCATTACTATCCATTTTAATGCCCCTTCTAGGACTGAGAGTAATCAAATAAACAGCTTAGATGGGTGGGGTTATTGAGGGCTGAAATGTATATTACCCATGGTGGCACGGGAGAGGTGTCAATGTATATAGCATCACGGCTGAAAGGTTTATACCCATTCTGACCTTGCCGAAGGTTTCCAAAATGGTTCCCACATAAAAGCAATGATTAAACACAGTTCGAACAATTCAGTGGAGTTTATGCAAAAACTGAAGAGAGAGAAACAGAAGAAGAAGAAGAGTTTGGATTTATATCCCCCCTTTCTCTCCTGCAGGAGACTCAAAGGGGCTTACAATCTCCTTGCCCTTCCCCCCCTCACAACAAACACACTGTGAGGTGGGTGGGGCTGAGAGAGCTCCGAGAAGCTGTGACTAGCCCAAGGTCACCCAGCTGGCATGTGTGGGAGTGTACAGGCTAATCTGAATTCCCCAGATAAGCCTCCACAGCTCAGGCGGCAGAGCTGGGAATCAAACCCGGTTCCTCCAGATTAGATATACGAGCTCTTAACCTCCTTCGCCACTGTTGATGGCTGACAGACGTCCCTGGGGAGGACATTCCAAAGACCCATCACAACTAAGCCTCATCTCTAGGTCACGATCCACCTGAAGTCAGGAGCGCCGCCTCCTTGTGAAACCATGAGCTGAAAGATAAACAGCTTTTCTGCTCAGATTGGATCATCTGGGAATCCTCAGAAATTACCACTGAACCTGCATCCTTGACTGAATTAATTTAGTGCTAACTACCCTGCTTTTCCATAATCAAACTGTCTGGAAACATGTTAGTATCATTTTTGAAGAGTCAAGCAAATATACAATGCTATGCTGCACATTCAAGTAATCCAGTTAAATATACGACATTACACTGAGCATTCAAGTAATCTAGTTAAATATACAATGTTACGCTGAATATATGAACCCATTTATTTATTTATTTGAATTTCTTCGTTTATGCCTTGCCTTTATCCCAATGGGGACTGTTCAGAGGGTGCACCTAAGTGCAGAATCGCACAAAATAAGGCACGCAGGGCTAGCGCTGAAAATATTCTTCCCCCTTCCATCTTGTATGATGTTGTGTCATTTCCCCCAAGCTCCAAATTACCAGCTGCCCCCTGCCATGCATTAGTACACAATCAAAGCACGCCTGACAGAAGGCCATCCAGACTCTGGGCCCTTCTGCACATGCAGAATAATGCACTTTCAGTCTACTTTGCAAGTGGATTTTGCTACTCCACACAGTAAAATCAAGCTGCAAAGTGGATTGAAAATGCATTATTCTGCATGTGCGGAAGGGGCCTCTGTTTACAAACCTCCAAAGAAGGAGATCGTAATACACCACGAGGCTGTGTATTCCACTGTCAAACAGCCCATACAACCAGGAAGTTCTTCCTAAAGTTTAGGTGGAATTTCTTTTCTTGTAGATGCAGGTGAAATGTTATCAGATAAAACTACCAGACCGTGGCCACACAGCCCAGAAAACCCACAAAAGCAAGTATACTTCCATATATAATCTGTGCTCAGAGGCCCCTTCCGCACATGCAGAATAATGCACTTTCAATCCACTTTGAATGCACTTTGCAGCTGGATTTAATGTGCGGAATAGCCAAATCCACTAGCAAACAATTGTGAAAGTGGATTGAAAGTGCATTATTCTGCATGCGTGGAAGGGGCCAGAATGTTCCGCAGTTGTCCGAGGAGACTCCCAGCAGACAAACCCATACTGAAAGTTATCTCAGAAGCAAATAAGTTTGAAGTCTATCGCACTGAAAAGGCCAGGATTTAAAGAAGCATAACAATAACCTCTCAGAGTCCACAAAGAAATCTGTTTTGGCTTTCATTAACAGCAGCCCCCCCCCCCCCGCCCCTAGCAGCATGATAAACTGCTACCAGAGTGGAGTGGAGTTTCCAAAGAAATTTTTGATACGGTGTGAGGGGCCCACTGTTCAAAGGCGAGGGGAGAGGGGAAAACCCAGTGAAAGCACCTAAGCCCCTTTGGGGATGTCTAAAGCAGATCTTTGGATCCCTGCCAAAGCATCTGCATAATAGTCCTGCAGAAACAGGCAAAATCGGCTGCCCATCTCCGAGGGGGAAAGTCCAGATAATATATTTCGAACAGGGGAGACTTCTGATCTTTATTCTTCCCCTTCTGCCTTCCCCCCATAAAAAAATTTAAAAAGACATCCCCCCCCCCTTTCACATGTCAGATGCATTTAATTTCACTGTATTGGGTAATCCAGTGAGAATTTGGAGCGTGCCAAGAAATTCTTTCCCTGCTTCTTTTATTTCCTGAGGTGAATATCAAGACTTAGAGAGACAGAGGGAAGATGAAATAAAACGGGCCAAGGGAGCAGAGGTCCGAGAAAGCTAAGTAACACCAGCCTAAACAAGGATTTTTTTTCCCCTGGTCTGGGCAAGAGGCAATGATTATTTATAACAGGGATGCATCTGTCTTTAATTATGATTTTCATGTATACTGCAGACTACGGAGAACTTACTATGTGCCAGAGATGACTGTCACCCCACAGTTTAAAATTCCACAGAGCCAAATTAATTGCACTTTCTGTTGGAACACTTTGCCTTGCCCCAAGAGAAATACATCACAATGGGCAATGGGGGTGGGGGGTGGGGGGATAGTCCTAAAATGATGAGCTTTGTTTAATTCCTTCAAAGAAATGCAAGAGAAAATGGCCACACTGTAGTCTTTTCTGCCCCAGCCATTTAAATCATTTCTAGTCCATTAATAAAACGTTTCCTTCATGGAGTTCTGCACATTTTCCATTTGTTTGTTCCCAAAACTATTCTATTCTATATACATGTATTGCCCACCCTATACCACATTCTCAGGGCGAGTTACAATAAAAGCAGCTTTTCAGGCAACTTTTTGTCCATTGTTTTTAAAAACACTTTCATATGATGTTTCTTGCTGAAATGTTTCAGAGCCAGCTTCCCTCCCAGGGTGATCAGACTGAAACATTTATTTCTTTCCTGCCAAAATGGCAAGCTGTTTTCCACGCCCCTTATGTGGTCGCCAAACCTCCCCTTTGGTGACTGTGTTGCCATTTTTTACCCTCACCTCGCTTCTTCACCCCTCTTCTCTTAAGAGAGCCAGCGTGGTGGAGTGGTTAAGAGCAGGTGCATTCTAATCTAATCTAGAGAACTGGGTTTATTCCCCGCTCTGGCCCACTTGAGCTGTAGAGGCTTATCTGGTGAACCAGATTAGCTTGTGCACCCCAACACATGCCAGCTGAGTGATCTTAAGCTAGTCACAGTTCTTCGGCGCTCTCTCAGCCTCACCCACCTCACAGGGTGTTTGTTGTGGGGGCAGGGGGAGGGAAAGGAGATTGTCAGCCCCTTTGAGTCTCCTTACAGGAGAGAAGGGGGGATATAAATCTAAACTCCTCCTCCTCCTTCTTCTTCAATTTTAATTACCTTTTTCTTTCCCCGCCATTTTGTGGATCAATGAATCCCCATTTTGTGGATCATGGTGGGGGGGTGGGGTTTGGACTCGATGGCCCTTGTGGTGTCCTCTGACTCTATGGCTGGTTCCGCATGGGCCCAAAACAGCGGTGTGAAAATGGTGTGAAAACAGTATAAACCCTTTTACACCGTTTTAAACCCTTTTACGCCGTTTTCATACCTTTTTCACGCTGGCCCATGCGGAATCAGCCTATGATTCTAAGAATCAGCGATGCTATGAATCATCACTGCATGTAAGAAAGCTGCAAAAATGGCAGCCAAGAAACAAACGACATGGTAAGCGGGCGGGGAACGTTCTACATGACTTGTGTGGAAAGGACCTAGTTCACTTATCAAGGAGGTAGATGTGGGCTGATTAGCGAAAGAGTGTGGAAGTACCATTTTTCTACAAAAAGTTGTCCCCCAAAGCAAATTGCCCTCACCTTGGAAATACATATTCCAGAGGGAATGTGAGTACACCTGCAACTGATACTAACTTACTAATTTGTAACTGTTATGCTATTTTATTTTGCTTCTGTAATGCTTTTATCATTTTATATATATGTCAGCTGCCTTGAGTTCCCTGGGAGATTGGCAGAATATAAATGTAAAATATAAACAAACAAACAAATTTAGCAACAGCCTCCCGGACAGCAGTTCCTTCTCTCAACCAAGAGTCTCAAAGAGAGAAATGGAGAAAGAGACAATCGCACGGGAAGAAGACACCTTTTGAGAAGAGGGCGGCATCCGTCAACCTGTGCAAATTCTCTGAAATGCCCGTGTCTTTCACTCAAGGCTGAAGCGGAGGCAATGTTTCCAATCTAATTAGCCTTCCTTTTTTTTGCCTGTGGGGACAAATTTGCCTCTACATGAGCTGAAAATTAACTCTGTATAAGGATTCATGAGCTACTATATGTCAATTACCTACACCTTGACTCACCCCGACCTGCACCCTCCTTTGCTGACAGCGGCCCTTAACAAGAGACTCCGGCTGTAATTTACCTCTCAAGCTCTTGACTTTCAGAAATAACCCAGGGAATGCCAGACATTTTTTTGCGACTGACAGATGAGTCCCATCCTTGAATGCAGTCCAAGCTGATCCCACCTGTCCGTCACGATCTGTGTGATTGACAAGCGATTTCTCAATGCATGCCTTCTTCGAGTCACAGAGCAGCTTACAAAATTTGACTCTTAAACACTACATATATGGTGCCAGCTGATAGCAAAATGTCACAGTCAGGATTTTTCCTGGTTATCTGCTCCACATCCCCCTGAGCAAACTAGAAATCCAGTAGTTGAAATGAGATTCTTCTTTTTTGGGGGGAACAAACAAACAAGTGTGAGCGGTCTCTTTTCTGGTAGGGCAATTATTTAAAAACTTACTGTAGCAGAAGAATTTAGAGACCTTTGTTAGGCATATACAACATAGGAACAAAGAATAGGGGTAAATCCAGTATAGAACAGTGTGAGTGATGTGCAGAGGCGCAGCAAGGGGGGGAAAGTTGCCGGTGCATTTGTGCATCCTCCGCCCCTGCCACAGGTCAGAGGGAACGTTGCAGAAAGGAGAAACTGCAGACTTTCTGTTACGGTGCAGTCTTGGGAAATAAAATATCGTTTTGCTTGTGTTCTGTCTAGAAGGTTGAACTGACCTCATGGCATAAGAAATGCAGAGTTTTTAATGATTTCTTCTGCCTCTCTAATTACCATCTGCTATCCTAAGATTACATTTCATAAAGAGGCCAGGGCGAATCTTATATGCAATGTCCGTGCACTCCTGCAGCTGCCTGCTTCATTACTGGTGGAAAAGCAAGCTTGAAAAAACAAGGGAAAGAGCAAGTTTCTGCTAGGAGACAAAAGAGCAGAAACACTAACGCAAAAAGACTGACGCTCAGCACTGTTGCTACAGCCTGCCGATGGTATGTTGCTGGGTGCAACACAGTAATAAGGCAGTAGGTTACGTTTGTAAAACAGTTGCAAAGGTATCAGGCAAGTGATATATCTTTTTAGGATAAATCAAACACAGAACTTTGGAAGAAAAAACCCAAGTAAAGCTACCCAAGGGCAGTCTTTTGAGAATGCAGCCAGCCCTGCAAATCAATCCAGAAACACTCCTAGCTCACCACAGTTTTTAAAACACAGCTTATTGGCATTTATTTATATTAAGCACTCGGAGGGTGGAAGGGTGGGGTGGGGGAAGTGAAACTTTTTGTAATGCTTCCCAGCTGCACCATTTGAAGATTTTTACTTGTCGTAGGGCACTTTCGTACGTGCAGAATAATGCACTTTCAATCCACTTTCACAATTGTTTGCAAGTGGATTTTGCTATTTTGCACAGTAAAAGCCAGCTGCAAAGTGCACTGAAAGTGGATTGAAAGTGAATTATTCTGCATGTGTGGACATGCCCCAGGGCAAGCAGGGAGTGGAATTATACATGTCTGAATACAGTCCATTTTTTAACTTGGCACAGCTTGGGAAATTTCTCCTCTAATGTCAGCACCCTACTCTCTTACAATGTAGTCCTAAACAGAGTTGCACCATTCTAAGTCCATTAAAGCCAATGGGTTTATAAAGGCATAACTTGGTGAAGAAGAAGAAGAAGAAGAAGAAGAAGAAGAAGAAGAAGAAGAAGAAGAAGAAGAAGAAGAAGAAGAAGAAGAAGAAGAAGAAGAAGAAGAAGAAGAAGAAGAAGAAGAAGAAGAGGAGGAGGAGGAGGAGGAGGAGGAGGAGGAGGAGTTTGGATTTATACCCCATCTTTCTCTCCTGTAAGATGACTCAAGGTGGTTTAGGAGCTCCTTTCCCTTCCTCTCCCCCAACAGACACCTTGTGAGGAAGGTGAGGCTGGGAGAGCTCTGAAGAACTGTGACTAGCCCACAGACTACCACAGACTAACTGTGACTAGCCCAGGAATGTAGGAGTGCGGAAACACATCTGGTTCACCAGAGAAGCCTCTGCAACTCAGGTGGGGAGCAGGGAATCAAACCTGCTTCTCCAGATTAGAGTGCACCTGCTCTTAACCACTACACTATTCTGGACACAATCACAGATAGGGTAGATAGGAACAAGTTTTCCTTCAAGTCCTAACAATATTATGGCCGCATTCTATTGCAGGAGTCAGCAACCTTTTATGGTTAAAGCTCCAAACTATGCGTAGCGCCCCTGGGGGCAGAGGAACATCATACTCGGAGTCCATGGGGTCTTCAGATTATGAGCCCAGTCACTGTTTCTTTCTAAAAGTCGGTTTCTTTATTCAGCAATACAGACCCCTGAAGGGGTGGTTCATTTCTCCCAGCTCCTTCTCCCTAGCTAGCCCTTGACTTTCCCGGACAGCTCCCCTGCTGGTCGGTTCTTACCCCTCCATGCCAGACTTGCTGGTGCTGACGGACAGCTCCTTTTGCTATTCGGCACTCTTGCCGCCAAGGTCTGACCATCCTGGCTAGCTTGGATAGGCAGCACCCGAACAGATTTGGATTTCCAGGAAGGGACTATCTTATTTGCTCAGGAGAAACACCAGTGGAAGGATCAAGGAGGACAATCTCTTGGCAGCTCCCTTCCCAGCTTAACCTTTCTTAGCGGCACAGCAAAAAGGATACATATCGTAGCACACAACACAACCTAGACACTCTGTAGTGTCTGCAGCAGATTGCAGGCCGTGTCTCCCAGGTGTGTACCATATGTACACTGTACTCTCTTAGTTTATGCCACTCAATTCCACTAGAGCCAGTGCGGAACTGTCAGGGGGTTCTATCTAGTGATTGACATGCATTCCTAACTCAATGTAACTGCTACAAGATATATGTAAGCAACTTGCTAGAAGATATATGTAATCAGTCTGCTACATGTTATCACTGCCATTCTGGGACGTTCTTTCCTTGATCTTTGTTTTATGGCTTCACACGCCATGTAGATAACTGGGCTTCCCCCTGACACTTTAATCTCATTGGATACGGGATTGCTTCCATTGTCCTGTGGGGGTAGGATGCCAGGTGGCTTTACCTCTGTCTATCGCCAACCTTGGGGTGCCTCCGCTGTCACATTCCTTGGGGAAAAGGGAGGAGGGATCAACATTGTAATAAAATGGGTAGCAGAAGCCAGATTCCCCAGAACTGGATTTGCCAAGGTGAGTGTGTTGATGCTGATCAATAAACGTTGCTGATCAACAACACAGAGTCCATTTATTGCTTCAAGGTTCAAGATCTAACAGGAACAAGCCCTGTTGGTGGCTGCTGCATCAGGTTGGTAGGAGGTGAATCAGTAGGAGGGAATACAGACAAAGCAAGGAGGGCTGGGAGCTCAGGAAGCAGCTTGAGAGGCTGATACAAGGGAAGAGATAGCCCCCCTCGCCTTGATGTATCTCAAGACTTCTCTGGCTCTCAAGAAACGGTCTCCAAACTGTGTTCCAGACGGAAAGGCAGGCTCTAAATATTTGTGAAATAAATGAGTACAATTTAATCAAGACGATGAGGCACATCTCACTAAGAATATGAGTCAAAGAAGATTACTTCCCCGAAGGATGATTTCCCGGTATTACCAAATGCAGTGGACAGCTGTACGTCCAGCAAAGTGGCATAGACAGTTCACACCACCCACTGAAGTTGTTCTTTTTAATTTTGTCACGTCACTCTGTTATTAAAAGATTCCCTATTATTATTTTATCTGGGGATTGTTTTAAATTTGTGTTTTTGTAACCCACCTGCATCTTTCTATAGGCCAATAAAGGCTTGGTTGGTGGCAGTTGCTTTTTCAAACTCTTGTTGGTTAGAATTACACGGAAAAGCTCCCAATGAAAAACTTACAAGATCACATGCACTTCTAAGATGGCTCACAAGCTTCAAAGCAGCCGTTTTGAAAAAAGCCGAAGGAATTTTCTAGAACCTACATCGCCATGAAAAGGATATAATTTCATCACCCGAGAATGTGTAAGAAAGTTTATAGGGACAAATATACATGAGTGATTTTTTTTTACATCATCCATATTTATGGGCATGTAATTGTTGTTGTTTTTTTTTGCGTGAAGGGTTTCCAACATAGGACGCAAAAATGTTTTCCAGGAGGCATGGAGAAAAATTTTATGGCTTTAATTTTGTGCCCCCCCCCCCTTCGAGGGGCTTCTAATTTTTATGAGAATAAAACTGAAATATCGCCTCATTATTAGGGGTGTCTATGAAGGAAGAGTTAGCAGTAGCGGAGCTGCAGCTGATGCATACCAATGAAGGCAGTTCAAACCAGGGGCAGATGACGTTAACGCTAACATGGGGAATTACTCGTTTTCGTTTTCACCGCCGTCTTTCGCAATTAGCATTTCTGAATTATAAATTTGCAGGCTTGTGAAGAGTTCACCGCCTTCCCTTAATATCATCCTGCAACTGGGCCTATTTAAAGAAGCTGGATTTCTTCACTGATTGCAGGTGTAGCAATATTTAACTTCTGTGGTAAAGTAATTGTCGCAGGGATGGATTAGGAGTCTTCCTACCTTTCTCTGTTCTTCAAGTTGAAGGACCTTTAGGAGGTAGCAGTTTACTTAGGATTTACACAAGGATTAGAAGTGTAGCATCACAGAATAACGTAGGAGGTCACTTTTATAAAGGAATAGGATTGTATTCCATTGCAATATTTGTGTATCACCTTGCTTATATGGCATTATCTTCTACCTTGTAACCCTTTTTTTTGCATTATGCTATGCTACACCTCAAAAAGATAAAAACATCTTGTCCCCTAACCAGATGCTCTTGTAAAGTCCACAAGAAGAGTCAGTGAGGTCCACAATAACAGCCAGTTGTCTTTGCTTCCTGCAACAAGTATTTAAAGGTACACTGCCTTGGAGAATGGAGGTTCCATTTAGCTGTCATGGCTAATAGTCATTGATGAACTTACCCTGCATGAACTCATCTAATCGTTTTTTTTTCGAAGTCATCTAAAGTTAGTGACCAAGGTCCCATCCTGTATCAATGAGTTCCACAACTGAGTTATGCTTTGTGTAAACGATATTTGGTCATTAACTGTAAATAAAGTCGTCTTCTTCTTGTGTAAACGAGTCCATAATGTTATCTTTCTGGCACCCACTGCCAGAGGCGTAGCAAGGAGGAATTGCGCCCGGTGTACTGCTGCGTCCTTGACCCCGGTCCCGGCCTGGAACGCCCCCGCCATGTCCACAGAATGCACCCTGAACGCCCTCGCCACACTCCCACAGGGGCGCCCCCAGTGCATCATGCCCCCCACCCCCTTGGATCTACACCTCTGCCCACTAACTTCATTAATTGAGCCCCCCAAGTTCTAGTATTTGAGATGATTTTGGAAACACAAATTCATGTCCGATCTTTCCTGACTCATTGGTAAGTTTTTCATACTTCATCTGGCCCTGATTCTCAGCTGGCTCAAGCCTCCTCTTAAATGTCTTTATCTTCAGAGGAGACATTGGAGAAGAGCAGCGTTGAAGCAAGTTGCACCACACCTACAGAAAAAAAATTACCTCGGGCATTCTATACTGGCCGTTGGCTAATTATCCTGGACTGGAAAAGTACTCAACTCAGCTGAACAAACTACTGCTAAAGCAACCTTCTCTGCAAGTTGTAAATCACTTGTAAAGTCCTGAGCCTTATCTCTAGGTAATGAACCGTTATGTGCAAGAATGCTTTGTAAACAACGTATGTCATTCTCTGCCTGTCTGACTGGGAGAAAGAGAGAGTGCTCACCTGGCTGGACATGCAAATGACCCAGGTAATTGCTCAGTATCTGACAGGCAGGCTACCTAGCTGAGGAAAATGAATCCTTCCCTTCAAAACAGCTTAACAAACAAATTATGAATACGTTCTCCCAAATTCATCTCTGCAAATGTTGAAGCCAAATACACACCAGCTAGTCCAGGGGTAGGGAACCTGCGGCTCTTCTGCCCTTGCACTGCGGCTCCACGGAGCCTTGAGCTTGCGCCGGCCCTTGTGTCTGCCTTTGTGGTAGCCAGCAAGGCCCGGGGCACACCTAATGGCCCGTGGCTGGTTATTGGGCCGCAGCGGGCTTCCCCTCTGCGCCCACCCTGTCTTCGGAAGCCGGGCTGGGTTTTCTCTCTCAAGGCGGTTACTGGCAAGGCTGGTCTCTGGCCCTACATCCTTGCTCAGCCCTGCAGTGCAGCAGGGCAAGACGATCCATGCGCTTCTCAGAATGAGCGGAGTAAAAGGTTAAAAAAACCCAATATATACAGTGTTATCTTTATTTTAAATGTCAAAAATTATTTGCGGCTCCAAGTGTTTTCTTTTCCCGTGGAAAACGGGTCCAAATGGCTCTTTGAGTGTTAAAGGTTCCCTACCCCCGAGCTAGTCTCTATTTGATTGCCAAATGTATGTATGTATGTATGTATGTATGTATGTATGTATGTATGTATGTATGTATGTATGTATGTATGTATGTATGTATTCATTCATTCATTCATTCATTCATTCATGCATGCATTCATATTCCGCCAATCTCCCACAGGACTCAGGGCGCCTTACAGATAAAAGCATATAGAAATATTCTCCTCCTTTCTTGGGTGCTGGGTGGCAACCATAAGAAAGGTCACAAATCCCTCCCCTTGCCTCTCACCTGATCCAGGTAGTTAATGGTCTAGTGGTCTAAGTCAGTGGTCTTAGAAAGGTGTAACTCTACTTAAGATGGCAGCGCTAGATATTCGAGTGGGAAGATTTGCCGCCAGCACACAAGTCCCAGATTTAGCCTTTCAAAAGTGTCCTCTGCTTTGACAAATAAATTTAGTGGCACTGGAAATAGAACCAGGAAAATGTATGTGATTCAAGCACTGCTCTGCTATGATAGCACTGGGGCATAAATAAAACTGTGATTTTTCTCAAACAACCAAGGGATATAAACCCTGAGTGGCATTTTACTCTCAGAAAAATGGCAGGAGGTCTGCGTAAATAGTAGTAATTTCTGTCAAGGCTTATACACATCAAGGATCATTGTGTTTGCAGTGTACTTGGTTGAGTTTATTACCCTCATCAATAATGATATAATATTTCCATTAATTCTTTTATTAGTTGAATCATTAATCTGTCCAGTTTGGAGGGGGGCATACAACTGTTCTGAAGCGTGTTTTATAAGGATGCGCAGCAGGCATGCAGTTACTTCTGTGACAATTGGGCATTTCGTAATATTGTCCCCTGTGTGCCAAAGTGTGCTAGAAGTGGGGTGTGCCTAGATCTGCAGGGCAAATAGGTGCTGCAGATTTGAACCAGTGAGCCTGGAAAGAAGGTTGAGGAAATGAAGGGAAACCACAGCAAGGCAGTTATTAGTAAAATGTCAACACTATTTTTCTCCCTTATGGAGTCCCTGACTTGACTTGGCCACAAGTCACGCACATATAGCTAGGCCCACAAGGCACTTCCTGTATCTTTCCCTTAGTCTGCGCCTCTCTCTTTGTTTCCAAGAATCCGACTCTTAAGGGTCTCTTCCTCTGCGCTGCTTTCCAGCTTGTCTCTAACGTCCATGACTGCAACATGTGCCCTGTGCAACCTTTCTCTTTCCTAGCGTTAACAAATACTTGAACCATTTACTCTCCTTTTCTTATCAGTAATGGATTTGTTCACAATAAAGGACTTATTTTCCAACGCAACAAGCCTTAGAGCTAGAATGGTGTAGTGGTTAAGAGCAGGTGGATTCTAATATGGAGAACCAGGTTTGATTCCCCACTCCTCCACCTGAGTGGCAGAGGCTTATCTGGTGAACCAGATGCGTTTCTGTACTCCTACATTCCTGCTGGGTGACCTTGGGCTGGTCACAGTTCCTCAGAACTCTCTCAGCCCCACCTACCTCACCAGGTGTCTGTTGTGGGGAGAGGAAGGGAAAGGAGCTTGTAAGCCACCTGGAGTCTCCTTACAGGAGAGAAAGGTGGGGTATAAATCCAAACCTCCTCCTCCTCCTCCTCCTCTTTCTTCTTTCTTCTTTCTTCTTCTTCAAGCAACAGGGTAAGTCCTTGGGACCAGAGGCAAGAAATCCAGATGCTGCTTGCTGCTTGGTGAATGCAGTTCAATTAATGATTACATGTCTCTAAGGCCCCTTCTGCACATGCAGAATAATGCACTTTCAATCCATTTTCAGAATTGTTTGCAAGTGGATTTTGCCATTCCACACAGTTAAATCCAGCTGCAAAGTGTATTGAAAGTGCATCATTCTGCATGTGCGGAAGGGGCCTGGCTCAGATAAACGTGCTGATTCTGTTACTTGCTTTGCATTTTAAAGAAGGATAAGCACATAAAACTAACCTCTCCAGGAAGGGCACAACACAACGAAGAATAGATTCCTTAGCAATGCTCACACACCCAAACCACAAAACACCCACTAGCTCCATTCACTGTGACTCTGAATCATTCTCTCTTAAGTAACATTTTCCCAGCACAGACCTGGGAGGTCTCATGACATTCTGATGATTTTTTAAATCTCCTGATAACATCTCAGACATTTGTCTCAAAAATTCTAAACTAAAAGTGCTGGAGTTATGGTTACCAAAAGAAGTATGCACAATTGGAATAAAACTATGAATAAGGACAAACCCAGCAATGTTTCACAGGTTAAAAAAAAATAGGGGCACACTCTCGTTCTAAAAATCTGGGCCTGATTTTAATCTGAACGAAGATCATTCTTGCAACCCAGAATGACTATATTTCTTCGAACAAAATGTACCTTGAAATTACTTCCCCAAAGCAAGACACAGCAACCAAAGAAGAACAAAGAGGGAACATAGATGTATCAGACACAAAATTCCAGGTTTCAAGACACTAGGAAGGAAGGAAGGAAGGAAGGAAGGAAGGAGGGAAGGAGGGAGGGAGGGAGGGAAGGAAGGAAGGAAGGAAGGAAGGAGGGAGGGAGGGAAGGAAGGAAGGGAGGGAGGGAGGGAGAGAGAGAAAGAAAGCCAAGCTGTTTAAATGATTCAAAAGTTGAAAGTTAATTATTTATTCAATTAGTTAATTACTTAATAATTGTTGTACTCTGCTGCTATGGATGAGTGTTGCTTTTTTTTCCTTTCTTTTTTTTTACTGGCCTTTGGCCGTATTAAACTATTAAATGATTCAAAAGCTAAAAATCAAAAATGAAGGGGCTGTTTTAATGCAAAAGCTGGCTCCGTGCTCAGTAAAAAAAACCCCTGACAATGCAAGGTGCATGAAAGGGTTTGGAAACAAGCGGCCAAGCGCAGCGATTACTTGCGTGGACCCCTGCCCATCACAACAACAAGTAAACGCCAAGGAAAGATCTGTGTGGAAGGATGTGCTTAAACAGTCTGGCTCCTGCACACTTTTGGCAGCAGACGCCCTGATCTCAACGGGAAGGCATTTGTATGTTTGCAAGAGGCAGGCTTGGGCCATATGATGAAACCCTGTCTTTATTAAATCTCTTTTAGCTGGCACCTATCAGTAGTAGCTTGTCAAAATACTACCAAAAATGTTTTTTTTAAAAAAAAAAATCCGTTTTGATGCTAGGCAGTGGAACGCATATAGATGTTGTGTCGCACATCATAGCAATTTCAAGAGAGCCACTGTGGTGTAGTGGTTAAGAGCGATGGATTCGAATCTGGAGAACCCAGTTTGATTCCTCACTCCTCCACCTGAGTGGCAGAGGCTTATCCGGTCCATCAGATGTGTTTCCGCACTCCTGCATTTTCGCTGGGTGACCTTGGGCTAGTCACCGTTCTCTCAGGACTCTCTCTGCCCTGCCTACCTCACAAGGTGTCTGTTGTGGGGAGAGGAAGGGAAGGGAATCCAAACTCTTCTTCTTCAAGCAACATGTTAGGATGAATCATAAAGAAGGAAAAACTGGGATTTCCCCACCATTCGTGTTTTCTCCATTTAAATCCCACGTATTGCTGGAAAAACCATGTTAAGCATGGGATAATCCACAAGTATTTCCCTGCTGGATTTCTACTGTGTTTCTGAAAACCTGGGGAAACTGATACTCAGATGAAATCTTGGACGGCGTTGCTACTTTCCATTTGAAAGATTGAGAGCACGCACCAGAGCCCAATCTCCTCATCCTAGTCAGGGAAAGGCTAACAGAACAGGGAGGCCTGCAGCTGGATCCAGCGTCTCCAAGGAGCTATCCATAAAACCTGATGATTTCCAGCCAGACAATCAACAGGTTATGGGTTTCTGAAAAGGAGAGAAGGTGGGACTGGAGCAGGGGCGTAACGAGGCAAACTGTAGCCCTGGGCAAAACCTGAGTTGGATGCTCCCCCCCCCCCCACCCCATGGGCGGCCACTCTACCACAACCAAAACATTTTTTTGCACCAGGACATTGGTGCCTGCAGGGGGTGCATTTTTAGACATATCAGCACCAAATTTCAGCGTATCAAAACTGTAGCCCCCATCTCCTACTAGCTCCCATTGGAAACAATGGGGGATGGGGCACCCCCTTTGGGAGTCCATAACTTTGGACTCCCTGAACCGAACCTCACCAAACTTGGGGGGTAGCATAAGGACAGTCTCCTGATGAAATTTTGGTACTGCTAGCCTAAAAACTGTGCCCCCTGCAGGCCAAAAATGGAAAACCACTAAAAATACCCAAAAACGAACCCTGCATTTTGATGCCTCCCACAAGGTGGTGCCCTGGACAGCTGCCCACCTTGCCCAATGGGCATTACGCCCCTGGACTGGAGGAATATGGGCGGTCTGTCTGTACAACATGTGTAAACAAACACAGGTGCGTGTGGACTTTGCTTTTCAGGGAAAGGTTGCAGAGGAGTGTCAAAATTGGCTTAAAGGCAGTATGTGCCATAGATGTTGCCTGGGGGTTTTGTGCATTGTACACCAGAGAGTGTCAGTGTGTGCTTAATGTCTGGGGCCTCTTTGGGTTACTGAATCTCTCCATTCATTTCTTCTTTCTCTCTGTTCTTGCAACTATAGATAACAGCTGCATCTCTGGCCTTCTCTGTGAAGGGAGGGGTGGCCAGATGGCTTTATGGTCGTTTCCCCGCTTACCCCGCTTACCATCTGCTGCGCGCTACTCTCGCCAAGTAGCATGGGGTCCCGCGGCACTCCCCACTACAGGGGCGGCGACAACACAGCCGCCCCAACGCTGCCGCTCTTGCACCCCCTCAGCACGCGTCATTCCTGGCGTTCCTCAAAACGGCGCCTTTTGATGACCCCGCACAGAGTGCGGGGTCGTGGGGAAGCCCGGGAGCACACCAGAAATGGCGCACGCTGAGAGTAGCATGCAGCAAAGGGTGGTCGATGGTAAGTGGGGAAACCTATATCTTTCCCTAGATGTTGGGAATGGACTTTCACTTTCCTCTGCTTTTCCCACTTTTCCTTTACGTAGTTGGGGGCAGGGGAGGGAGTGAACAATGGAGGTCATTTGGGGAGTTGGCATTTGGGGAGCGGGTCAGAACTGCCTTTGCAAAAGCCAGGGGTTCAATGTTCATTCCAATAAAGACTTCTGATTGATGAAATCCAGAATCTGTCATTGAATGAATCACAGACCTGACCTGACAGATCCAGGAGAAGAAGTACATATGTTCAGTCCAATTCCTCCCTCTTCCTCATTTTGGAGTCGGGGTTGCCAATTCTGGGCTGGCAAATTCCTGGAGAGTTCACTGGCTGTGTAGGAGGATGTTTTGGTGCCCCCCAGGTGACCTCAATCGATGCGCCCGGGGACAAGGGGTACCCCATGTCCCTAGGCAAGTACGCCAGTGGATTTGAGGGAACAGCCTGGGGAAGGCAGTTTAGAAGAAAGGAGGGATTTCAGTGGGGTATAAATAATGCCATAGAATCCACTCTCCCAAAAAATAGCCATTTTCTCCAGGGAAACTGATCTCTGTAGTCTGGAAATCAATTGTAATCTCCTGCTCCCACTTGGGGTTGGAAACCCCCATATTATTTGCCCTGTCTGGTTCAGCTGGGGCGTGGTGGTCCTTTTTTGGAGGCAGCTGAAGGGTGTCACCTTCCAGAGACAGACAGACAGCCTCTTCTTCTGAAGCTTGGTATAAAACCAAGTAACATATATTGGAGAATTCTTAGTTCCTTGGTCCAGTACGTCTTGGCAAGCTCTGCTAATTAGTTAAGATACAGACAGGAAAACAAACGGGTTTTTTGTCCGGCATTTGCTAAGGTCAATTGGACCACACACTTAGCTGCAGAACCTAAAGAACAAATGTTTCTTCTTGCTGTCTTAACAGGTGTTGAGAACAAGGGTGAGACTATGACGAGAATTCAGCACACTTTTCTAACATCCTCTGACCTTTTAAAAATCATTTACAGAGAACGTCTGAATTACTTTTTAATTGGAATGCTGGAAACTTCCTTATTATGGGCAGAAGAGAATGGTGCAAATTAGAACCAAGGAACACGGGAGTATCAGTAGGTGTAGTGGTTAGAGCATTGGACAAAGATCTGGAAGGCTCAGGTTCAAATCCTGCCTCTGCCATGGGAGCTCATTTGGAGACCTTGGGGGAGTCGCACACTCTGAACCTGACCTACCTCACAGAGTTGTTGTGAGGATAAGATGGAAGAGATGATAATGTTGTAACCCCTATACGAAAAATAAATGAAATATGCATTGGAGTGCCAGCTATACAGTACATCTTTCACAGGAGCAGGGGGTGCATGTGAAACCACAGAATAGATCAAACTGCTATTTTTCTTCAGCTTCCCATTAAAACAACAAAAAGTATCTCGGAAAAACAATAACAGCATCTATGAGGTCCCTTCCACACATGCGGAATAATGCACTTTCAATCCACTTTCAATGCACTTTGCAGCTGTGCGGAAGAGCAAAATCCACTTGCAAGCAATGGTGAAAGTGGACTGAAAGTGCATTATTCTGCGGAAGGGGCCTGACAGAAGAACACTGGACAACCGTCTGAGATACAATATACTAGGAATCAGGGGAGGACAAACTGGAACTCTTCAACCGCCCATTCAAATTCCCTCATGATTATCTCTATTAAAATCATCAAACGTTATGAATATCACATTCAACTGGAGGGGGGTGGAATCAGCTATCAATATGCTTCCATCAGCTTTAATCCTTTTACTAGTGCTTCTTGTTGAAAACTCCAAACAGGGTTTTCTTCACTCTTTGGTTAGCAAATTCCTTTTCTTGCAAGGTTTGGGGTTTTGTTTTGTTTTTGGTTCTCTAAAGACCAGCCTTATTTAAAAGCTAAGGTCTACTTGGCTCAGCAAACCTTACTCTGGGGGAAAACTGTGCACCGAGTGGCCAAGGGATTTAGTGTCATTTTAAAAAGAGAAGTTTGCAACATCATTGTTAGAATTTTACAGGACTTGGATGGGTTTTATTGTATTGATGTCGATGTTGCTTTATGATGTCGTCAATCCTTTGTTGGAAGCCACCATGAGCTTGCTTGGGGGGAAGGCACCCTAGAAGACAGACACTTATTTATTTTTAATTTTTTTAAAAATGTATAATCTTTAATGGCATGGGTAAAAAGAAAGAGGGGGGGGGAAAGAATCAAAGGTTTTGAAATCAATTATTCGGTTTACATGTGCTTGATAAAAATAGACACTAGACATTTTGCCTCGTCTTCAGTTTGTCTAGCATTACACTCGTGTAAAAGCAGCCGAATCTTATCCGGGTCAGAGAGGGGTAAATATCTACCTATTTGAGGCTCGATGTATAATCTCCTCTGCTTGATATGATTGGTGCAGTACAATAGGATATGTTCGGTGGACTCGGCTTGCTTGAGGGGACAGACACTTGTTCTGTTCTCTTTCCTCTGGCTTTTTATAGGTAGAAGAAGAGTTGGATTTATCGTATTGTAATGTATTATTTGATTTGTATACTGCCCTCCCCCGAAGGAGACTCAAAGAGGCTCACAAACTCCTTTCCCTTCCCCCCTCACCACAAACACCCTGTGAGGTGGGTGGGGCAGAGAGAGCTCCAAAGAACTGTGACTAGCCCAAGGTCACCCAGCTGGCGTGTGTTGGAGTGTACAGGCTAATTTGAATTTCCCAGATAAGCCTCCACATCTCAAGTGGCAGAGCAGGGAATCAAATCCGGTTCCTTCAGATGAGAGTGCACCTGCTCTTAACCACTACGCCACTGCTGCTCCAGTCACTGAGGTAGTCACTGAGGCCACAGTCTCTCGGTGGTCTTCATGAGTCTAGAAACCCCCAAATAAAATTAAAAGAACTCACTGCTACTAATAAAAATACTTGAGCCTACTAGGATAAGTGCCTCAGCTGAGGGAAGAACAACCAGGCCTCAGTATTTGGAGAGAACAAGGGAGCTTGTTTCCCTTCACCTGGCGAGAGAGAATTCGGCTCCAACAACGGGCTGTCCTCAGATTGCTAGAGAAGGCTCCATTGTCGTCTGCTTACAACGAGAGATCCAGGGGTCACGAGAGAGCTGTACCGCCTTCAGAAAGGCTGGAAAGGCAAGTTACCCCATGATGTTGCCTCGTAGTATGGGTATTGAGAAGTTGACGGTTTCTGGATGCGGAGGCTCCCTTCAGGTCACCTAGCTACTAGCCACTGATGGGCCTATGGTCCTTGAATATGTCCACCTATGTGCATAATATACAAAAAAAGCCAAATTGTGTGTAACATATATGACAGAGGAACAAGACAGCGCGTCACACACTGAAGACGGAGGATCAATATATTCAATAAATGTATTTGCATATATTATTATAATTGTCCAGTTACTGAATCCAATGATTGTACATCCAGTTTTTTGAAAAACAAGTAAAATATTTTTTCAACAACAGAAGTTCATTTTTGAGATATATAATCCATATCTTCCACATCTACTGAACGAAAATAGTTCATTTTTTCAATATCTTTAGGATGATTATATTCCATATAGAAAGTACTTCCCAAACGACTCGCGCGTTTTAAAGTACGTTTTCACTGTAGTCTTCCTCAGGAAAAGCAATTCTTTCAGGAAAAATTATTCATTCACTAGTGGGGCCTGGTCACACGTTGCTGTGGCTTATTGTGGTGAAATGGGAAAGGAACAGTAGCAGCAAATCAATTGCAGAGGCCAGCAGAACGTGCTCATGCAAACACGCAGCCTGATACTGTGCCATGTCAGTGATGTGTGTGCCCACATTCCTTGGGGGGGGAATGGAAAGGCACCCCTCCCACACATCTAGGCTGGCTGGTCATGATCCTTTACCTGGGAGTAAGTTTGGGTGTTGCTTCTGAGGAAACCCTCTGAGGGGCGTGACGCAGCCATTCAAAGTATGTGTAGTCGTGACCGCGAGGTCAGCGCAAGAACGAGACGAGACGCAGTGACAACATCTGGTGGAGAGTGCCAGCAGCGGGAGCGCGGGTGTCCGTGTTCCTAGCGACTCTGCCGCGTGCTGGTTCCTGGCACCTTTTATTATGATTATAGCGGGGGCGTGTAGAAGGGCGGATCGGCCGGGAGAGCGGGAGAGCGGGAGACTGAGAGATCATCATGTGATGCATGATCTCACCTGGCTGCTACGTGCGGAGAGGAGCATCAGCGTCTGGGCCTAATCCTCACCTGGGGGGCAAGACCATTGTCCCTTTGTCTGGGACACCCGGTGGTTGTGAGCCAGGCAGTTCATGACCCGTGACTCATCGGGGGGTGAGGGGTGGGGGAGCGGTGCGACCAGAAGACCGTAGGAGCGCCGGTGTTCCAGCGCTCTACTTACGGTGCTGCTGGGTCAGCAGCTCATCCCTACAGTATGTCACAGTTGCTGTACCAAGCTTACTCCTGAGTAATGCGTGCCTGGTTTTCATGTATGTGAACATCTAAAAACTCTCTCGCCTGGCTGACTATAGTGGCTGGGAATTTTCAGAGGAATTGGCCCAGCAGTTACTGAAGTATACTATCATCAACAAATACACAGTTAGCTTTTTATATATATAGATTTGCCATGCACAGGTCTATGTGCATAGACATCAATACATAACGGTTCAGTTTTCACAGTATGTTTGCAGGATAACATCTGAATTTTCCATTTGAATATTATACCTCCTTAAATCCCATGTTTATTGGCCCACGCGGAAGGGGCCTTAGCTTCCGAGAACGGGCTACCCTGGGCCATCCAGGTGAGGCTACACATTCATAAAACAAAAGATTTGCACCCTAAGACTCCACAGGAGAGATGGCTAGGATAAGGTGACCAGATGGTCACCTTGTGAACCTGGGACGGGGTAGGCGACTGCACGCGTGTGCAGCCGCAGGAGCACACTGCCTTCTGGGGCGCTGCCGTTTCCTGCCAAAACGGCAGCACCCCAGAAGGCCGTGCTCCTGCGGCCGTGTGGGCGTGCGCACGGTTGCAGGAGCGCACTGCCTTCTGGGGTGCTGCCGTTTACCGCCCTGTCACAGCACCCCAGAAGGCCGTGCTCCTGCGCCCCAGAAGGCAGTGTGGCAGCCTCCCAAAAATCGGGACAATGGAAGAAACCCGCGGGATGCAGGACAAATTGTGCGAAGGCGAGACTGTCCCGCCAAAAGTGGGATGGCTGGTCAGCCTAGGCTAGGAGCAGGCAAGACAGTGCTGGCATAATTGTTGTGCCCCACTGAAATGGATGTTTCTGCTTCCTTACATTGCTGGTTTTCCCCACTGTCCTCTTTCCCATTGTCTTAACCTTTGACATTACAAGCGCTTCTGCCTTCGTAATTGCAGGAATTCAAAGGCTGTGGCAGGGAACTTGTCACTTACTAGAAACAGAACCCTGCTGCCAATGCTAACTAATTAATTTCCTGCTCATTCCTGGAAGTAATAATCATTGTTTTAAACAAAGAGGAACAGAAGGCGTTAGAAACTGAGATTATGGATGGCTGATAATTGCACACAGTTTAAAGGGCCCTGCGCAGAATTTCAAATGAAAAAAATGGTTTGAGGGAAATGTACAAAGGGAAAAATGATTACTGCTTTGTATCATGCCGCAGCAAGATCAGACGCAACAAATTTAACACACAATGGATTGATAGGAAAAAACAGAAATGTATTCACACAACATGTTGGCAACTAGGAGCGACTGACAGAGATGTGTTGGGTTATTTTCTTAATGATCCGTACTGTTCATAAGAACATAAGAACATAAGAACTAGCCTGCTGGATCAGACCAGAGTCCATCTAGTCCAGCATTCTGCTACTCGCAATGGCCCACCAGGTGCCTTTGGGAGCTCACATGCAGGATGTGAAAGCAATGGCCTGCTGCTGCTGCTGCTCCTGAGCACCTGGTCTGCTAAGGCCTGTTCCTCTGAAACAGAAGCTACAGTTATGCTAGTCTTCACCTGGTAAGTTGGAAATTGAGGTGCACAAATATTTTCCTCGTCTCTCAAATGTACACATAGTCAGGATCGTGTGATACACACAAGCTGGAAGGGTGGAGCACGCTCCCTATATATTAGGCAGCATGCGGTTGCTCTGGCCTTCTTCGATGCCTGGAGCAAAATTGATAGGGTGCTCGTTGCTAAACAGAGCTAGGCGGCATAGGGCGAGGTTAGTAATAGTTTGTAAATTCCACTTTATTTTTTCTTTGGTTGTTGTAACAGGATTATATCTAATTTTGTGGGTTTATTTCTTATGCCCCAATTTTTATTATCATGATTAAATTGTTGTTGAAGTTGTTGGTATGTAAACCAGTGACTCTCCTTCCTGTTAAATTTAATATCCTCTCTTTCTTTTAACCTGACCGTGGATGGAGATGGTTGGTTATGCAATGGATATGCGGGTTATACAATATATGGGTTATACAATGGATACCTTTGCTTTACTGTTCACACAGAGCTACAGAGGAACTGGACCCAGATATGGATTATCGGCATAGTAATGTCCTCTGGGCCAGCATTTACATGCACTCAACTCCTTGGGGCGCTGACTTGAATCTTGGCACAGGAGTGGACGTCGTATGGCTTGGCTTACAGGGCATGCAGTGGGAAGCCTACCTGCCAGCCATCCGGGAGGCGCTTCAGAGGTATGGAACACCTCAGGGGCTTGCCATTCATTTGGGCGAGAATGACCTCCCAGCACTGAAAGTCCTCAAACTATCCTTGCAGATGGCGGTGGACATTTGGGATGTCCAGAACTTGATGCTGGACGTTATTCTGATCCCGGCTTCTTCCATGACGGATGTGGAGGCACGCCTGGTATCCGGCAAAGGTGAACGGGGCATGCCGCAAAGTATGCAAGGCGCCAGCACAGGTGGTCTGGGAGCTCTGCTGAAGAGTCATCCCGCACCCTGCAATAACCATCCGGGAGTGGACGCTCTTTCATTCAGATGGGGCACACCTTTCTGAACAAGGACTGGACATCTGGCTAAGTGCTGTGCGGCGGGCCCTCTTGGAATGGGTGGAAGGCTTTCAAAGCTGTGGTGGGAGCTGAATGCTCAGCTCTGTGGCGGTTTGGGCAATGGAGCACATCCTTGTGGGGAGGTCAGGCTCGCACCTGGACCTCCACGCGTTTGGGGGCCTCCTTAAGAGGCTTGGGGTGGAGCAGGCTCATGGGCATGCCGTGGAGGCCTCTGAGAATTTGAACCTGACACCCCAGCAGTTAGGGGGCCACAAAGGGTGGGCACCCCAGTGGTCCTGACCTTTTTGTCCTCCCCAATAGGGATTGGGGTTGGTACCGGGGTCAACCAGGAGCGCTGACCGGCCGGTGAACGGATGTGCTCCTCTTGCACGCCCAGCTTCCACCGTAATGATGTAAATAATAAAAGGGCTGCGACCCAGTTTATTCCAAGAACGTGTCCTGTGGTTATTCACCAGATAAAACATCTGCACATCTGGGCGCAAAAGTGTTATAATTGCAATTTGTAGTCTTGGTAGCTAAACACTGGTAGCTGATTAACTTTTGACCACTGAGGAAGGTTGATTGGCAAAAACATATCTGTTTTTAAGGATCAAAAAAGTGTCCCATAGGATCCTTTTGTGTATTGTATTTGTGATATTGTGTGCATAAGGTAGGCTAATATGGGCTGTTTACAAGTGTACATGATTTTAATGCGTAATAAATACATATGTGTTTTTTATATTTAGCAGTTTTATTTTCAGCTGCCTCTTAAACAATTTCTTGACCTTTTTAGGTACTTAGTTTAGTTTCGTTCCCCTTTTTTAGGCGATGAGGAACAGCAGCTTCCTCCGGGACACGGCAAGAAAGGTTGACTTCCAAACTGAACAACCCTGGCCGAGACCCACAAATGGTTTGCTCAAGTATACCACTCCCATTTTCTTTTAGATGCTACACTACTAAACTACCATTCCACACCATGGGAACCACAACATAGAGCACACATTGTCGAAGGCTTTCACGGCCGGAATCACTTGGGTGTTGTGTGGTTTCCAGGCTGTATGGCCGTGTTCTAGCAGCATTCTCTCCTTATGATGCAGGCGAAACGTCAGGAGAGAATGCTGCTAGAACACGGCCATACAGCCCGGAAACCACACAGCACCCAAATAGAGCACACAGTTTGATTCACTTGCCAAGTTCAGAGGCCCATTTTCAAAGCCCTTATTGGTAATGCAACAGAAAACTTCATATCTTGCCCAACCCCCTTCCCCTTAACAGTCTGATCTGTGCTCTGGAGAGGCAATACCAGTTCCTTGTACCAGTCACCTGATCCTTGGGATTGAACTTTGGATCTTCTGCATGCAAACCAGATGTTCTTCCACAGAGCCATGATGCTGCTCCAAGCCACTACTGTTTATACAGCTGTTTTGGTGCTTAAAAAGATGGGGGAGTGCCCCCGCCTGCCATGCTATAGGCCCAATTAGAACAGAGTCCTTGCAGCATTTTTAAATTGCTTCAAAATGGCCGTGCCATCCCCGGGTCTGCCTCTCTAGTTTGACTCAGAGGCCCCTTCTGCACATGCAGAATAATCCACTTTCACAATTGTTTGCAAGTGAATTTTGCTGTTCTGCAGAGTAAAATCCAGCTGCAAAGTGCATTGAAAGTGGATTGAAAGTGCATTATTCTGTGTGTGCGGAAGGGGCCAGAGAGGGAACAGTGAGTCCAAAAGGAGAAGGAACTGGGTGTAAGTAATCCCTTGTGTGTGACTCAGGCCAAAGCAAACCCCGGACACTCTCCGCCCTCATCACACATCTTCGTAAACTCTGAAACGAAACAAGAAACATGCCTCTCGATCATTCCCCTTCCCCGAGCTCAAAGCAGAGCAAAAGCGTCGTTTCCCGCATGAACTCACTTCTCCACCTTACCACAGCAGAGGAAATTGACTTCCCCTCCTTTTTGTTCTTAATAAGAGTTATTAACTGTTACACAAGATGCTTCTTCTCAAAAGCTGCAATTGAGAGATTAGAAAGAAATTCAATAACCTATAATAAGAGAGCAATAGACGCATGTTACAGAAGGACACCAAGTTCAGCCCAGCTTGGAAAGAGGGGCAGGCGTTGGACGGCATTTCTCCTGCAAGCTACAATTAATGAGCCCAGAAGGCTCTAAACAGCTGAACATGTCCACCTCTGAAAACAGGTATTTTTTTTCCTGAAGAATGATCTTTGTAGTCTGGAGAATGTCTGTCATCCCAGGCCTCCCTGGAGGTTGGCAACTAGATCCTGTACAAACCCTTCAGAATTAATAAATGTTATTGTGATGCAAATACCACAACAAACATTGGCCAAGATGCTACCAGCCCCCATTTGCAATTGATAGGGCTGAGGAAGGTGCTCCCAGGAGATATATGGGGTCACAGAAGTTGAAGGTCAGTGGGACAAATGAACCCAGCAGTGTACGCAGTGGTGGGATCCAAAAATTTTAGTAACAGGTTCCCATGGTGGTGGGATTCAAACAGTGGCGTAGCACCAATGGGGCTGGGCGGGGCACGACGGGGGCGTGGTCGGGCATTCCGGGCGCGGGGCATTAATAATTTCTCTGTTACTGTAAAAAACTCTTACTGTAAAAAAAAAGTTCCTAATTTCCAGCTGGTATCTTTCTGTCCATAATTTAAACTCATTATAGCAAGTCCTATCGTCTACTGCCAACAGAAACAACTACTTCTCCTCTAATTGACTGCCTGTCAAATACTTAATACTTTCAAATACTTAATTTTGTTTCTAGAAATCAAAAGAAGGATACTTTCCTTAAACAAGGAACTTTACCATATTACTAAAACATGTTTTTAAAACAGCCCAACAGGGAGAATTATCCTGTTTTCTACCTTCGCTAACCAGCCACATAGGAAACAACAGGACTTTATGATTTTTGGACCTAATGGAATTTCTAACGGAAAATCAGACCCAATTAGTAACCCCCTCTCGGCACACACAAATAATTAGTAACCCACTCTCGGGAACTAGTGAGAACCTGCTGGATCCCACCTCTGAGTGTAGGATACCTTTCAAATTATGACAAAGGAAAGTATGGGCATACCTGTAGAAAATGGTGCCAAGAGTAGGCACTACTGACTGCTCCGCACGCCCCCCAACTCCACATGGAGTTTGGGGGCTGACGTACCATCAATGCTGGACTCAGTTTGGTTGGGTCTGTGCAAGTATGGTGTAGTGCAGTGTTTCTCAACCTTCCTAATGCTGTGACCATTTAATACAGTTCCTCGTGTTGTGGTGACCCCCAACCACAAAATTATTTGTGTCTTGGTTCCTAAGACCATTGGAAATATGTGTTTTCCAATGGTCTTAGGTGACCCCTGTGAAAGGGTCGTTCGACCCCCAAAGGGGTCGCAACCCACAGGTTGAGAACCACTGGTGTAGTGGTTAAGAGCAGTGGACTCTTATCTGGCAAATGAGATTTAATTCCCCACTCCTCCATATGAGCGGTGGACTCTACTCTGGAGAATTGGGTTCAATTCCTTGCCCCTCCACAGGAAGCCTGCGAGGTGACCTTGAGCCAGTCACAGTTCTCTCAGAACTCTCTCAGCCCCACCTGCCTCACAAGGTGTCTGCTATGGGGAGAGGAAGGGAAGGAATTTGTAAGCCTCTTTGAGACTCCTTACAATTGAGAAAAGACAGGTATAAACGGAACAGGCTCCCAAAGGAGATCAGGGCCCTGCGGGATCTACAAGCTTTCTGCAGGTCCTGTAAAACGGACCTGTTCCATCAGGCATTTGGCCAGCCAAGTTGATTGAGACCCCATTTGATCCTGGCCTGGTTGGGGGGGGGGGCATCTTTTACAGTTAAAGTTCCTTTAGTATTTATTGTTTTAAATGGTTTTAAATTGAAATAGTTTTAATGCTTTTATAGTTTTGTGTTGAACACCGCCCTGAGCCCTTCGGGGGGGGGGGGCAGTTTAAAAATCAAATAAATAAATAAACCCCAAGTCGTCGTCGTCCTCCTCCTCCTCCTTCTTCCTCTTCCTCCTCCCTAAATGGCACATCTTTTATTTCTGACTTGGACAGATTTGCCACATGGACACAGAGACTGGTTACATCGGCACCCCTGGTATTTTCTTTTCTCACGGACCTCATGGGACCATGAGCTTCCAAATAAGTGCATTCCATAAACACCCTCAAGCTTCCTCACACTTTCTGGCATCCCAAATCTACACCTGTTGCATCGCCAGGCCTGCCAACCACTTTCTACAGAGCTGTTAACAAGACAACGTCAAGATTTGCATCTTGACAGCGTTATTAATACAGAATTTAATCTATCTTGCCCTGAGGTACTCTACCAGGTGCTGAGTATTTTGATTTGATGCAGGGTTTTAAACCTGGCCACTTAAAAGCTCGCTCGCTCGCTCGCTCGCTCGCTCGTATAGACCCACATCAAATCGAGACTCGAAGGCTTGAAATGTAATGGGGCTGCTATTGCCTTGGTGTCAAGTTCATACATATTCATCAGTTCTCCAGCAAAGAGCAAAACATGTTCCTTCAATTGTTGCCGAAGTCTAGAGGCTTACAACGAATGCTGATGGCTACCGGCTAGGTGCGGATCTCCCACCTGCTTGGGTGGCGGCCAGACAGAAACCGTTCGGCAGCTGGAACGAAGCCGAGGGCTGTTTTAATTTGTTTGTTTGCATCTGGCTGGAAGGAGCCTTCCGGGGCTCCAGAAGAAAGATGTTCCATTGGGGGAAACCAACACTGCTTTTATAAAGTAGAACTGTCTGGCCAGGCACAGTTTCAGAGAAATCCCCCAGTCAGAAAAAGCTCGGGGAAATAAGCAATGCACATCCAAAAGATTTGGCAAGGAGGCCTTCCCAGTCTCTCTCTCTCTCTCTCTCTCTCTCTCTCTCTCTCTCTCTCTGGATACTGTACAGGAATCCTTTGTGAGTTTTTTTGTGTGGTGAAAACTGATATAAAACAGCTTGCGTTGATTTTATGCTTTTGCCTCCCCCTCTGGAGCTCAGCGCTGGAACAAAGCAGTCAGGAAGATTGGCTGTTTGTGCAGGAGGACGTCATACCAACCCCGTGTGCCAATTCTCCACCGGTTGACAAGGAAGCCGGCCAGACGGATTCACGGGCCTGCACTGTGACCCTGGTCACCTTTTTCATTTGTCAAGGTTTATCTAGCTCCATCTCGGCTGGGTTGGAAGGGAAGGGAAGGGAAAGTGACTGCCCTGCTCTCCGCTTCTTTGGCACAAGGAGACTTCCTTCGTATGGAAAAGCGTTTAAGGCCAATATAATGCTCTGTCTAGCCGCTGTTACAGCCCCTTCCCCACAACCAACTCCCCTGGGGTTTCCCATCTGCAAGAAGCAGTGGAAAAATATGGTGGGGGTTTTTCGGGGGTGGTGGTGGTATTTTTGTCCCTTGTTGGAATTGGAAAAGTAATTTTTCCAAGGGTTTGTGTGTGGCTTGTCTAATTTGCTTCCACAATGAGTTGCATAAGGAAAGGCAGAAAGCCATAAAACACAGGGATGTTCTTGGATTAGTCAGCATTTAAAGCAAATATGTCTAAGGCCTTGCTGGGAATCTGGGGTCACAGAGAACCCAAATGACTCAATAGCTTGAAAGACTTCTACGTTATAGAAATAAATAATAGTTAACAATGAAGTAAAAAATTAACCCCTGGCTCCCAAAGATCATGGGGTTTTTTTACGTCTGTTTGTTTGTTTGTTGTTGTTGTTGTGTGTCCTGCTGTGACACAGGGCACCCATCCAGAAATCTTCCAACTGGAACTTTTTTGGGGGGAGGAATTGATAGGGTTGCCAGCTCTCCAGGAAATACCTGGAGATTTTGGAGATAGAGTCTGCAGGAGGTGGGGTTTGGGGAGAGGAAAGACTCAGCAAGGTACAATATCCACCTTCCAAAACAGCCATTTGTTCCAGGGAAACTGATGGCTTTACCCTGGAGTTCAATTGTGACAGTGGGAGATCTCCAGCCACCACCTGGAAGTTGCCAACCACAGCAATTGAGGATGTAAACGCCTCCTTGTCCCTGTTTGCTATGGCATCTGAGAGCCCTCAGAGAAGAGTTGCTCTGCACTGTTCACTCCAGTCTGAGGGTGAAATCTCAGGTTTCTCTGCCAGACTCTTTGAAATAAAGCAGCAAACAGCAATTAGGAGTTAACCCTAATATTGGAGAGATGAAAATGGCCGGGGGGGGGGGGGGTTCAATTAATGCTCTAGACGAGTGTTGTTGTTATAATGCTAGTTTTTTTAAAAAAAACCTTTTGGCTCATTTGTTGACAATGTTGCCTGTGTCATCAGTGAATCAAAGGCTAAGGACTATCAGGTCTACAGTTTCAACCTGCATGGGCTGGACAATCATTTCACATCTGTGTGATGTATGCTAAACTTCCTTTTCTGCTTAAATACATATTTAGTGGACTATACTCTGTTTTTCTGCCCAAAAGAACCTTGTTTAGTGGATTTTACCCAAAGTGGTGGCAGCAACAGGAAAGGGGGCAAAACAGTGGGAAGTCCTGCCCCACCACGTGACAAGAGACCACAACAAAGCTCACGGTCAGCTGGTGGTACTGAAAGATCTCTCAGGCCCCTTCCGCACGTGCAGAATAATGCATTTTCAGTCCACTTTCACAATGGTTTGCTATTTCACACAGTAAAATCAAGGTGCAAAGTGCATTGAAAGTGGATTGAAAGTGCATTATTCTGCATGTGTGGATGGGGCCACAAAGAAGCGGACATGCTTTTCTGACCATCTATCAAAAAATGCCACAATAGACTAAGCCAACTTTTGAATCAAGCAAAGGGGACTTCGCTCCAGACTAGTACAGACTGAGATCACGATAAGCACACATGTCCCCTTAGAAAAGAGTGAGCGACTCTTAAATCGTAGCCACGCTTTTCTTAAAATGCAATGAAATTTAGAACCAGCTTATTTCAAAAATAAAAATGTTAGGTCACTTTGGTGAACTCTGCTGTTGATCTGCGTTTGCCTCCCACCCGATTTCTCCCTGACTCTCAGAAGTGGTTCTTTCCCTATCCCTAATGATCAAAGGAATGCTTTCAAATGTTTGATGTTCCATGTGCATCCCAGGTCCACTTCCTTCCTTCCTTCCTCCCTTCCTCCCTCCCTCCCTTTGCCCCCCCCCCCTTTACCAAAATACCTCAGGAAGCCTCAGGCATGCCTCCAAACACACTCGCTCTTATGCGCAAGGAACAACAAAGCCATGTTTCAAATGAGATCATGAAGTTTGGAAATGTTACCTTTTCTTTGCAGCCGATCTTGGCCTTTCTACCTTTTAGAAAGCTTTTAAAATTTACTGCTAACTTGGCAGGGAAACATTATCAAGAACCTTTGATTGTTTTCCCCTCTCCCGTTTGTAGTCTCATGTTGAAACCTTTGTGGTTTCACAAAAGCGGTCAGATGTCATATTTATGCTTCAGGGGGGAAAAATGCATGCTCCGTCTTTCAATCTTGGAAGGCCAACAAGAGGACTTACAGTAATCCTGTGTAGATTTGTGCAAATGAAGCAGGCAGAGGTTTACAGTCATTTAGCTAAGATAGATTCCATCATACCTAGTAAGTAGCTAGAAACCAAGATGACAGTTCTAGGAATGTCAAAAGATAACACACACACACACACAAACGTTAGAGAGAACCCAACTGCTATATTTACAGAAAGATGATAGTTCTCCACTCCTTGTGAATGGTGGAGTCTTAGCTGGTGAACTGGGTTTGTTTCCCCACTCCTCCACATGAAGCCTGCTGGGTGACCTTGAGCTAGTCACGGTCCTCTCAGAACTCTCTCAGCCCCACCTAACCCACAAGGTATTATTTTGTGGGGAGAGGAAGCAAAGGAGTTTGTAAGCCCCTTTGAGTTTCCATACAGGAGAGAAAGGCAGAGTATAAATCTCTTCTTCTACTTATAATGTAGGGCCTTTTTAGTGGCTAATTAATTAATTAACCAATCTCCTTCACTGAAACAGGCTCAGAGCAGTTCACATACATATATTTCGACCATATAACGATGACACATCTTACATATCCAATTCAATCTTACAGCTCCTTTCCTTTATATATGAACCAGGTGCCGGAGGGAGCTACTTTCAAAATGTGTTGGAATATGGTCCCTTTGGAGATGCATTTGGCCTCATGTTTCCAGAGGTGGGTAAAATGCTTTCTTCTTGTTCTGTGTAGCTTCTGAAAATGAGTTTTCTGTTAACCGAGACCTGCTGTTCTTTCTGGCTGATCTTCATAAGTCTCTAAATGCTTTTGTTAAAAAGTGTCATAAAATACTGAAAAGAAATGCCCTTTAAAAAAAAAGACTCTAGAATCTCTTACATAAAAAAACTTCAAGGGCACAAACATCTGAATGAAATAGGTCAACTTAAGCTAACTGAGGGCAGGCTCTTCCCCCCTCCTTTCCCACAATCCACATCTGTTAATAACACATCTTCTGGAAAACAAACATGTGAAATCACTTCCCAAGCGCCATGGCTTCATAAATATCGACTGTCCCTAAAATACCTCTTTGTAATCTGCAGCAACTCTTAAAGACTTCGGTGGAGTCATTTCCTCCACATGCAGGGTGCTGGGTTTCTCCAACCCCAGCCATTTGGCAGCAGGCTCAGAAAGCCACAAAAGGAAGGGAATTAGCCGCGTCAGCATCTTCCCCTGGCTCCAGGACAGAGATGGTTCCCTCCTCCTGCCAGAAAGCAGTTGTAAAAACTTGCATGAAAGTCCTGGAGGAAAGGAATTCTTGCCGGCTGCCATCCTGTCTGAGGCCAGCCACTTCTCGCCTGAGCTACCCCTAACACGCAACAGCTATTAATTCAGCTGTTAATTCAAGTGAGCAGAATATTGACAGTTGCCCAAGCCAATTGTCTTGCAGGGGAGGGACTACATCTTTAGTCCATGGGAAAGCAGCAAAACACAAGTCCTCCAACATAATGAAATGAAGCTATTGATTTGGTAATTCCAGTCATTTAAAACTGAGACTTTTTACAAAAGCCCAAGGATCCATATCTCAAACAGGGAAGTCAGTGTGGAAAATTTCTGCGGCAAGAAAGATAAACAAGAAAGATAAACACCCAATTTGTTCTCAAGCAAGGGGGAAGAATCAATTCCCACTCAAGCTGCCAGAGAAATAAACAGAACCAAGGAAATCAGGTAGCCATGTCCAAGGGGAGCCATTGACCAGGTGGAGAAAATCAACAAAACTAACCAGGTTGGATTCTGTGCAAAATTTCCCCTTGTGCCAGAGCACTTGGCAAGCAGAATTGCAAGAAAAAGACCGTCACCGCCCTTTGCTCTAAATCAAACTTAAGGCATCCCCACTTGTATGCTAGGCATTGTTCAAGTGGAAGTGTGCTAACTCTATTAGGCCCCATCCACACATGCAGAATAATGCACTTTCAATCCACTTTCAATCCATTTTGCAGCTCGATTTTACTGTGCGGAATGGCAAAATCCACTTGCAAACAATTGTGAAATTGGATTGAAAGTGCTTCATTCTGCATGTGCGAAAGGGGCCTATGTTTCCACTTGCATGTCCCTATGGGCAAGCTGATCAGCTTCCCTTCGACTGGAAGATGGTGAAGAAAGGCATCACTGATGCACTCACTCGCCAGTTCTTCGTACTCACTGGCCAGAACATGTAAAGCAATAGGCTTATAACTTTGGGGTCAGGTTGTAAATTACAAATTCTGTCTGTAAGTTACAAAATCTATCTGCAACTTACAAAATTTATCGGTAAGTTACAAATTCTACCTGCAACTTACAAATTCTATCTGTAACTTTTTACATCTCCACCCATCTTTGCATCTCTACCCACACAGAGATGAATTATTTCCTTTATAAAATTCTGGGAAATGACTATTCAAGAATCCCTCTCTGACACACACACACACACCCTTCCTCCATGGCCACTCCTGTACTTACGAGTACTAAACTGAATATCTGGGGTCTGCCATCTCCAAAGTAATCTATAACACTCCAACTGGATCCAGGCAAAGGTAACTCTAGCCCATCTCACCATTTCTAAAAATGCTTCTTGAAAACACACACAGGACATAAACACAAAAGTTCCCCATTTCCATCTCTGAAACATATATTTATTTATTTATTTATTTTATTAGGCTTTTATACCACCCCATCCCCGGAGGGCTCTGGGAAGTGTACAGCATATTAAAATAACAATATAAGATAGTTAAACATTTAAAAGCAGAGATAAAAACTAGAAATATAGAGAGACAGGATGCGGGACTAGATGGACCACTGATCTAATCCGGCAGCGTTCTTTATATGCTCATCCATATGACGTTGAAGTTCCATTTAGGGCTGTTTTCATTGCCCAGAATATTCCTACTGCATTAGAAACAGCCATAGTCGCAATTTTAGCAACTTTTCAAATGTTGGTTCAAGGAAGGAAGGAAGGAAGGAAGGGAGGGAGGGAGGGAGGGAGGGAGTTTGGATTTATACCCCACCTTTCTCTCCTGTAAGGATACTCAGGGTGGTTTACAAGCTCCTTTTCCCTTCTCCCAACAACAGACACCTTGTGAGGTAGATGGGACTGAGAGAATTCTCAGAGAACTGTGACTAGCCCAAAGTCACCCAGCAGGAATGCAGCAGTGCAGAAACACATCTGGCTCACCAGATAAGCCTCTGCCACTCAGGTGAAGGAGTGGGGAATCAAATCTGGGTGGATTAGAATCCACCTGCTCTTAACCACTACACCACGCTGGCTCTCAGAAGAGCAGAGAAAGAAAGTCTCACCGGCCCCATATTCTATCTTCCCCCTGCTTTACTTGATGGATTTCTGATGTGTTGGCTTCTTTGTAGGGTTGTCAACCATAGCTTGGGACAATTGCTAGAGAGGGCTGGATTCCGGGGATGGGATGCCATTAAGTGCACCCTCCTAAGCTGCCCCTCCCTATGGCTGTTTCTAATGCAGTAAGAATATTCTGGGCAATGAAAACAGCCCTAAATGGAACTTCTGGGCAATGGAGCCTTAAATGGAACTGATCTCTGCAATCTAATTCCAGGCTTCAGGCCTCACTTGGAGGCGAGTAGCCCTATTTTAACATTTATGCCCCCCTCTTTTCCTAAACGTTAAGAAGAACAAGAGTATTTTGTAGCACCATTAGGAGCAGAACTGATGAAGGCATATATACAGCTGTCATCTAAATATTTTTCACTGAACCCATAATTAAATATCTCTTAGAGCTTGGCTGTGCTACAAAGATTGGAAGCCAAAGGAGGAGATAGTATTAAATTCCCTCTGTTATCAATCAGCAATCTTTGCTCAAAAAAAAAGCATCCCTTTGAGACATTTCTTGTCTCACCAGAGTTTAGCTCAAAAGCAGGTGAGCAAACAGGCTAGAGAGCCTATGGACTCCCTCACATTACCTGGTGAAAGAACATGCTATGGTTTTGGAGCGCGCACAGTACCGTTTTTGCTAATCCACTCTGATAATTGAATTTAATTGTGCTGGTAAGTATTGTGGGCTTGGAAACAGGGCCAAGAAATACCTCCTATATAGGTTCAGAAACAGTTTAATTAGTACTAGGAAATGCACCATTCAGTCTTGAAAATTAGAGTCATCATCAAAATAATCACTTAGGGTAATTATTTCTCCTCTTTCGGTGCCCTTCTAAACAAATTGCAGATCGGAGAGTATGTTCAGCGGGCCCATGATAGCTCTCTGTGTGGTGTGCTCACCCTTGTCTTCAGGGCACACACCTTTAAAAGTGTCAACACTGGCGAGCGCTGCAGTTCAGCAATTAGCTTTGCCTGAGACGGCTGCAAAGCAACAACGGTGCGCTCGGAGTTGTATAAACTTCCTTTGGCAACAAGGACAATGAGGCTCAGGCCTGTAGGCCAAACCTTTGCGATGGCTGCCAAGATTCCTTTTTTTCCTGGCAAGGCTTCAGAGCCATATGAAAGCAGAAATTCCAGGAGGCAATGCTTTTGCCGTCAAGTCATTCCCGAGCCAGTACAAGGTTCCACCTGCAGGGTTTCTCTTGTTACAAAAAGGCAGACGTCCGACCAGGAGGAAAAAAAAAATACAGTGGACACTAAACTTCAGCATCTACATCTTCCTCCTCGTGAGTAACTTCCAAGCCCTATTAAGCTAGTCCAAATCCCTCTCAAGTGAAGTAGTGGTTAAGAGCAGGTGGGTTCTAATTTGGAGAACTGGGCTTGATTCCCCACTCTCCGCCTGAGTGGTGGTGGACTCTTATCTGGTGAACTGGATTTGTTTCCGCAGTCCTACGTTCCTGCTGGGTGACCTTGGGCTAGACACAGTTCTTCCGAGTTCTCTCAGCCCCACCTACCTCACAAGGTGTCTGTTATGGAGAGAGGAAGGGAAAGGAGCTTGTAAGCCACCTTGAGTCTCCTTACAAGAGAGAAAGATGGGATATAAATCCAAACTACTCCTCCTCCTCTTACTGCTACCTCTTAAACCATTAACTTGCCATTTTACAGTCACCAGATCTGGCCAAGCAACCAGGAGAAGAGATGAGAACATGAGGGTGACAGCCATTGACACTTGATGCCTCTCTAGGAATTTCTGGGAATTCTGGTAAAATCATGGTGTTTCTGGTGATTCCTGCCTAGGAGACCCAAGAAGCAAGAGAGCCAACCCCTTTTTCAAACAGCTCTCTTTGACCCCTCTATCTTTGGTGTATGGCATTACTTATTAAAAAGCTTCCAGACAGCCTTTCCCTTGAAAGTGTGGGCTCGCAGCAGTTCACAGTGCCTGAGTGATATAATCCATAAAAAGAATCTCAAGTAAAGCGCAATGTGCATGCATCCAAAGAAATAATTAATGACAGCTTAAAGCCAGATACATGTTTCAAAACCCGCAGACTAAAAACCAGCAGAATAGGAGGGAAAAAGTCACAAAAAAGTTCTTTGGAATTAAAGCTGCCTCATACATTCTATGGAAGACGGGGAAGGAGGGGGAGGCATCTGAGCAGCTCCCTCGGCTGCTCTGTCTAAAGTACCCGGGCATTAGAAAATCCAAAATGAAAAACCACCATACTTAACCTATTTATGGCAGTAGGGTTGCCACTCTCCAGCTGGATCCACCATTGTCACTAACTAGGAAGAGGTTGCACCAACAGCTATCAAAACAAACCGTCCTGCACCAATGAAGAATAAGAAGAGTTTGGATTTATACCCCACCTTTCTCTCCAGTAAGGTGGCTTACAAGCTTCTTTCCCTTCCTCTCCCCACAACAGACACCTTGTGAGGCAGGTGGGGCTGAGATAGTTGGGAGAGAACTGTGACTAGCCCAGGGTCACCCAGCAGGAAGGTAGGAGTGCGGAAACACATCTGGTTCACCAGATAAGCCTCTGCCACTCAGGTAAAGATGTGGGGAATCAAACCCGGTTCTCCAGATTAGAATCCACCTCCTCTACACCGCATTGGCTGTAAGTACTGCTGAATTCAAAAAAATGTATACCTCTCTGTATACCTTTTCTTATTTTAAACAGTCAACATCAAGACTTTAAATTCTTAAGACAAGGCTTTCCGTGTTGTTGGAGCAACAGCTCCTGCCTTTTTGCAACGGAGCGGGAAAACGAGCTGGGAAGCCACATCCCACCAGAGCTTCCTAGCCAATGAGAGACCAGAGACCGGGAGGGGGAGAGGGAGTTGATTGGTTGCTATTGGGTTTAGGAATAAATAAATACCGGAACTGAGGACAAGAATCCTCAGTTTCAGCACCCTGTAGTTAGGGCGATATAAATCAACACCTTTTCTAAATTTAGCTTTGTCTGAGTGTGTTCAGCCTTACACATGCAAGCTGTAAACAGACCGAAGGAGAAAATAACTCACATACAATATGGCCCATTACGGATGGGGGAGCTGACCTCCTCTCTGCCTGGCACCGCCTAAAGTCCTCTTGCTTTCCATGGGGAAAGCCAAGAGCGAGAGCAGAAGGCACGTGGTAACCTTCTTGTGCATCTGCTTCCTGCTTATATTTTGGTACAAGGAAGTTTGACCTGCCGGGGTTCAGTCGCCAGCGTGCCGCACCGCCCCCCCCGTATAATTGCCCAATATGATTTTCTAATAAAGCTAAGCCAAACACTGTAAAGTAGTATGTTATTACACTTCAAGTCCATTTTTTGTTGCCAAACGAGGTGTAAAACTATTCAGGGGATTCCAAGTAAACACAAAATTAAAGAAAATAAAGATAAATAACACAAGAGCAGACAACCACTGGTAAGGTTTGCCCTCGTAAATCTTCTCCTTGACCCAGGAACACTGTTGCTTCTGGAATATTCTCCCAAAGTCTTACTATCACACACACAAAAATTTCTCTCCACTATTACGGTGATCTGCAGAAGGCCAAGATCAGTTTCCCTGGAGAAAATGGCTGCTTTGGAAGGCGGAGTCTTTGGCATGACACCCTGCTGAGGCTCCTCCCCTCTTTGCAGGCTCCACCCCCAAATCTCCAGGTTTCCAAGTGGCTTACAATCGCATTCCCTTCCTCTCCCAACAACCAGCACCTTGTGAGAGAGGTGTTACCTGAAGATCAACGTGGTTGCTTGCAATTTTTGCTGGTTTGGGGATGATTAAATTTCCTCAAAACCTTTCTTCCAAACAATGGTACATTCCCAATTATTGATCCATGTTAAAGGCAAATGTAACCCCATCCAAATGTAACTCCCCTCTCATTGCTAATCAACATATTGATTTTGTGGCAATGTCTGCCCCTGTCCTTTTTAAAATTATAAGTGTTCATAACATGTTACATTACAGATGCTCAAAATAGTGTTTTGGGTGTTTTTAAATTACTCTTTTTTGGTACATTTCCGTTGTTGCATTTCCCCCCCCCCCCCCCCCCATTTTTCGGAAACAAAAACTACAAACGTACACAGCTATTAAAAGAAATCTCTCAAAATTCCCTTCAGAAAAGGAGCAGAAAAGTTTGAATGGTGAGACCTACAGATTCAACAAACTAGGTTAAGTCATGTCAAACTGCTACCAGCAAGGAGAATGGATTCATAATTAATGTTAACACTGCAGATCAGATTTCAGCTATTTTTAAAACCTGGCACCAGAGATGCTATTAATTTTATTACTACCAATTCCTGTTTGGAAGTAGGGTTGCTGATTACTCTTCAGGTAGGGGGAGTAAGGAGAAATTAGACCCCTAACGTCCACTGGCACTCTGGTCCCCAGCAGAAGAAAAATAAATTTAAAAACTGCTGTTCATGTGACAGTGTTGCATCACTACTGGAAGTGATGGCATGCCACTCTAGGAGTCACCCAAACCTCTATGGTAATTGCAAATGTAGCTCTTCATGAGCTGTGGAGTGAATATCTCTGCATTGGAAGGTAAGCAAGCTAATGGCACGCATCATGGGGACACAACGAGCAGCCTATCGAAAGGACTCTAAGCACATCTTTGGCAGGCTAACGGTTTGACGGCAGAGACTGAAAAGGATGCAGGGGTTGTATATTTGGATGCCCCATATCTCTCTGGCCAATGTGGGCCAGTGGGAAACCTGAATAACTGACTATCTATTTGTGGACTGATTGCTCTCATCTATGTTCAGAGGAGCTCAATGGTTTCCTGACCCAATGGCGGAGATTGTCAACACATAGCTTATGAACTACCTCCACCTTCAGATCTTCTTGGGTGACCTCATCCACATTCTCCTCACCATCTGGGTAGTTGCATGCTGACAGAGCCCTCTCAGCATTAACACCTATGGAACCTCTTTCCAGGAGCGTACCGACCAGGGGGACATATGGGGTCAAATGTCCCTGGGCTGCGGCCATTTAGTCAAAATCGCCCCCACACCCCTCCTCCTTCCACCCGGGTCCATACACTGACTTCAAGGCCTGGTGCAAAAAGAAATCCTTTGTCATGGTGGGGGAGGGCGGCCACTCATATGGGGGTGGGGTGGGGACTCAGATTTTGCAACAGGATGCATTTTCCCTAGATATGCCTCTGCCCCTTTCCCGAATGAAATTCACTCCGTCTCATTATCGTTGGTCTCCAAGCACTAACTAATGTGGTTTTATTACCAGTGGTATGTGTGACAAAATGCTTCCATTGCACTTGGGAGTAGATCTACTAGTGAAGGTCTATCTTTGCTGCTTTAATTAACCATGGTGATGACTAGATTCCGTTGATGTCTTTTGCATTTTTAAAAAATATGTTTTTTTCTGCAAAAAAAAATTCTTGTGGATTTTAAGCTACTGTTAGCTGTCTTGGAGTTTTTCCACAGAAGTGGGATATAAATGTTTTACAAAATAGGTAGTAGCGCAAAGGTTGTGCTGGAAAAGAGATAGCAGCAGGTGACTTGAAATTCCCCTCAAGAAGGCAGACTCGATCTCACAATTTAATAAAAATTGTGTCTAGAAGAGGCTTTCAAATGCTCAAAATGCTTGAAATACATTAAGGATTTCCAAGCTACATTCTAAGGGACGTTTGGAAACTTTATCATGTGTTCCACAGTGGAAAAAGGGATTATATCGGGAAAAAAGCTTTCCTAAAAGATAGTTGCCCATGGCTACCAGCTGCAGAACAGATGTGTTCTATTTCCCTCTCTCAGCTACGGCAAGGCGTTGCCAAGACTTGACAGTTCCAGTCATCAATCTACTCTGAAAATATGAGTAAATGTCCCTCAGATATAACCCAGAATCCTTTGCAACACACGAGGGTCTCAAGACAGGCATTCAGGGTTTTCTCCATAGTCATCAATGTGAAAAGGTAGATTTGAGATCTGTAGCACCTTAAAGACCAACAAGGTTTTCAAGGGCCCATAATGCCTGAACAACTTGCCTTGGAGCTCTTCACTGCACAGTGGGCTTGCAGTGGGGCCTCCTCACATTTCTTGGTTTACACTTGAGGAGGCACTCCTTGCCTACTGCTCAGCTTTTCTGCTAAGAAGTCTCCCAGGCCTGCTTTTCCTGGTTCTCTGAACTCCGTCCATCGAGTCATTCTTAAAGATCTCATCAGATATGGTTCCCAACCTGTATTTGAGCAGCACAGATTGCCTGGAATATCAGTGACAGGGATGAGCAAAGCAGAGGGAGTGAGAATTTCAGTGGGGAAGATGCCTGGCAGGTGAAGTTGCCAACTCTAAGTTGGGAAAGCCCTGGAGATTTTGGGGGTGGCCCCTGGGGAGGGGATCGTAGGGTGTAATGCCATAGAGGCCACCCTCCAAAGCGGCCATTTTGTCTAGTGAACTGATGCCCATAGCATGGAAATTATTGGGGAGATCTCCAGGTCTCAACTGGAGGTTGGCAACTGCTGGTAGGAAAAATAACAAATAAGTATCCATATCCAGTCTCTTTCCACCGCTGCAGAAAATCCCACAAAAAAAGGTTTTTTTGCAAGGGTTACTAAAGCAACCTCCCGGCCCAATAGGGACTGGAGGTGTGTGCGTGCGGCGGCACCACTGTTTGAATCCCACCACCATCGGAACCTGTTATTAAAATTTTTGGATCCCACCACTGCCCAGCAGGGATGCAAGACTGCGGAAACACATCTGGCTCACCAGATAAGCCTCTGTCGCTCAGATGGAGGAGTGGGGAATCAAACCCAGTTCTCCAGATTAGAATCCACCTGCTCTGAACCACTACCCCACACTGACACGCAAGCAGAATGGGACTTGGGGAACCATTGAGTTTCATCTACCTTTCCCCTCCACGGTCCACCTCCTTGATCGCACGGCAGCAGTTTGCTAGCTGGTAACGGGAGAAAATTGGTTGAGGGCCATTTCCGTTTGACCGACCAAAACAAAATGCGCCACTGGAAATCGGCTCCTCGTTCCATTAACCCCTGCCGCGGCGTGAAAGATGGCTGAATTGCCAGGGCCTTGGGGTGCGCAGCAGCTGTATCTAGGTCAAAGTAGACCACTGTGCCAGGCACAGTAGAAAATGTGAGCATTTATAAACCCATGAATAAATCCACACGGTAATCAGACCCCATGCGGAGCTTCTCCCACTAGCCATTTTTAGAGCTTTTAAAGCATCTTCCTGAGCCAATATTTTTCTCTCCCAACCAGGCTTAATTTTCCTAAAGGCTACACTCAAAGCCAGACAGTTTTTGTACCATGTTTGCTGGATAAAAGAGCAACATATTCTCAACGCTGCCAAGAGCCACCAGAGACGCCCGGACAATGATTCTACATGGGCAGCTCCTTATGACCCTGATTCAAATGAAACGGTTTAATGGAACAAATCACTTGGCTGGCTGTTACCCAGCACCTATAACAATAGAAGAACCTGTGCGTTCAGCCATCTGTCCGCGTGTGAAAGCGTAACGCATCAGAAAATAAAACTAGTAGTCTACAGACCTCTCTCCCTCTGTGCTATTTGCTTTGGAAGTTAAGTTAAATTCTAACTCCTGTTTCTCATTTATAATCACCAGGGCAGATCAACATTCCATTATCATGCATGTAAAAAGGGGGAAGCAACCTTTTACTACTTTGATACACCATGGGGAAATATTTATTTCTTCCTTCTGTTCATGATATTAACAAAGGTTTGCTGCTGTACTTCTATTAAATATGTTCTAAATTGACAGCCGGGATGGATATTTTTTTTTAATTGCTACAACATTGCACAAGATATTTTTTTGCACAAGATATTTTTTTTTAATTGCTACAACATTCCAGATTCTTTTGAAATGTGGAATTAGAAGAGAGCATCACGGATACTGTGGACTGCCAAAAAATTAAGTAAGTAGGTTCTAGATCAAATCAAGTTGGAACTGTCCATAGAAGCTAAAATGACTAAATGGAGGTTGTCACACTTTGGTTACATTATGAGAAGAAACAAGTAACTGGAAATTCAATAGTGCTAGGAAAAGTGACAGGCAGAAGGAAAAGAAAAAGACCCAACATGAGATGGAGCCTATTGCCCCCCGTGGTGGCGAACCTATGGCACTCCAGATGGTGGCGAACCTATGGCACTCCTATCAGCCCCTGCCAGCATGGTCAATTGGCCATGCTGGCAGGGGCTGATGGGAATTGTAGTCCATGAACATCTGGAGTGCCATAGGTTCGCCACCACTGTGTCCTATGCCATTTTCCCCATCTCAAACAGGCCCTCAGAATTCCCTGCTAGAGAAAAAAATGCAGGTAACATATAGGTTGTTTCCCCACTTACCTCGACCAAAGGTTGCTGCGCGCTACTCCCAGCGCACATCATTTCTGGCGCGCTCCCAGACTTCCCCATGACCCCGCTCTCTGCATGGGGTCATCAAAAGGCGCTGTTTCGAGGAGCGCCAGGAATGACGCGCGCTGAGGGGGCGCGGCAGCGGCAGCGTCGGGGCGGCTGCGTTGTCGCCGCCCCTGTAGTGGGGAGTGCCGGGGGACCCCGCACTACTTTGGGAGAGTAGCGCGCAGCAGCAGGTAAGTGGGGAAACGACCATAGATAGCTTTATACTTTCCCACAAACAACATAGTATCATGTGTTGCTATTATTTATGATCTTAATTGTCTTCGAGATTTTAATCTTTTATTTAAGAACAATGATAATGACTACCTGGTTATGAGCAGACACTTTAAATGAACTATTGTATTTTATTCTAACGGCACAATTTTCATTTCTGGATAACTGCTGATATGCTCATTATACTCTTATTCGTTTTATCCAGACAACCATTCCATCTTCCCCTGAAATTTCCGAGGAGGCTTACACCCATTAATCAGAATAAAGCCATGCAAATGGATAAGATTCAATAATCATGATAAAGATTAGACAGTAAAGATGAGCGAAAGGCAGAAGAGAGAGAGTTGAATCGCAGAAAGCATAGGACAGTGGTGGCGAACCTTTGGCACTCCAGATGTTATGGACTACAATTCCCATCAGCCAATTCGCCATGCTGGCAGGGGCTGATGGGAATTGTAGTCCATAACATCTGGAGTGCCAAAGGTTTGCCACCACAGGCATAGGAGATGAATGCAGGCCTGGAACCTTAGCCTCCTAACCTTACGGGATCTTGTTCACCAGACTCCCCAGTCCCCAAGTATAGCCTTTTCAGGGGTTATTAGGGAAGAAAAAGGCAGAGAAAGGTTAATCGCTGCAAGCATTCACAGTTCCTAAGATCCAACCCCTCTTTGGAAGAACTCTATAATTCCTGCTGCTTAAAGAAAGTTCAGAATATTCTGGAAGACCCATCTCACCCTGCATACTCTTTTTTTGAAATATTACCACCTGGCAGACGACATAGGGGCATAAAAACAAGGACAACTAGGCTTCTACCCTAGAGCTGTGGCTATGCTGGACTCCATGGTGTCGCATTGACGGGGCTGTGGCTGTTTAGGGATGGTTGGAAGGGGGATTGTGGAAGATGGGGTGTGAGGACTGCAGAAATGTGCATCGGGGGATGTTTGTATTTTCGTTGTGCGTGCACAATGACATTAAAGTTATTCTTATCTTATCTTATTAGATGTCATTTGACACTTGAGGGATAGGAATAGCCCATATAGGGCGATTCCGCACCCGAGTAAAATAGGTTTGACCCAGTTCCCTGAAAAGGGTACTGACCTAGGTCGAAGCCATTGTTGCTCCCCACTGCAACCAGCTTGATCCCAGCTCGGAGGGCGGAATCATCCTGCGCCCCTTCGCCGCTCCATTCCGATTGGCTACTGTTCTATGGCCATGTTCGGCTATCCCCACACACGTTATTAAAAAAAACTGCCACAGGAGTGGAGGGACGAAGGTGGCGTTTTTTGATTGGCCAGCTTTACGCATGCCCGAAACACTCAGCTGTGATTGGCTGAATGGGGGACTCCTGGCACCAGAGATTCCGCACTTTACTGGAATCAAGCTGAGTTCGAGCGTGGTTCCCTGAAAAAGTAGTAGTTCCCAACTGGAGTCGGAAATTTGACCGTTACACGGGGCGAAGCTGGTACAAAACCACGCCAATCCCAGTGGTTGTGCGGAGCACTTAGGTCGAACGCAGCTCGAACTTAGGTCGATAACGCAAGTGCGGAATCGACCATAGTCCAGTTTCCTGTTTGACACAGTGACCAACCAGTGGAGTAAACATACAAGACATAGGCCCTTTCTGCACAGGCCAATAAACACAGGTTAAGGGCGGGATAAAACCTGGGTGGGGGGGGGAACTTTGCACGGATCCCGCCCCTAAAGCAAGTCCGCTCCACGTTTGCCCCCCACACACACACACACAACTGGGTTTTTCAAGAATCGTGTTATGTGCAATTCTTTTGTTTTAATGTGCCTCACAGCCATGGTTGAGCAAATGGCCGCAGCTGTGAGACACGTTAGGCGGCTGCGATCCAACAAAAGAATCACAGTTCTTGGCTCCCATCTGCAGAGCCATAAAAGGACAAACAGCCATTTCATGGCCCTGGGGTCAGTCATGCTTGCCTCTGAAGCTGTGCTTCAAAGGGAGGCACGGACCCCCCCCCCAAAAAAAACATGCCTCTGTGCAAAGGTGCACGCCCCCGTGGACAGCCAGCCCTGCGAATGGGCCGGGGCAAGGACAGGTTCATATAACCCGCCTTTCACCCGTGTTTATTGGCCTGTGCAGAAAGGGCCATAGAGACCTTGATGTTGCCTCCAAACACTGTCATTCAGAGACTTATGAACACGGAGTATTCCGTCTATCACAATGGCTAGTAACCAATGATCCACAAGGAATTTGTATAATCCCTCCTCCTTTTAAAGCCACCGGTGTTAGGAACCGCTGCTATATCCCCTCACAGTAAATGCACGCAATTTAATTACTCATTGAGTAAAGAAGTAAATTTTTATGTCAGTTTCCAACTATTGCCCATTGATGTTAGATCTCTTGGGGATCCTACGGATTGATTTTGAGTTCATGATAAAATGGGGAGCCCCTACAAATAAGACCCTGCTGCTGCAATCCATTTCACTTATCACAGAACTAGCTTTCTAGGAGCATGGAAGAAGATGGTCTGGACTTGCCTTAGAGCTCCAGTCACAGGTTCAATAACAGAAGGAGTAAGACAGATACCCTGAGGAAAGTTTTCATATCCTGATCACACTGCATTTCCTTCAGTGAGATGCCTCATCCCTTACTAGTACAAATGCCTCCTCCAGCCCCCCTACACACTTTTTCTCCACAAGCAAAGCAGGATGGTATAATGTTTAAGAGCAGTGGACTCTAATCTAGAGAACTGGGTTTGATTCCCCACTCTGCCACATGAAGAATTATCTGGTAAACCAGATTTGTTTTCCCATTCCTCCACATGAAGAAGAAGAAGAAGAAGTTGGATTTGCACCCCACCTTTTTCTCCTGTAAGGAAACTCAAGGTGACTTACAAACTCCTTTCCCTTCCTCTCCCCACAACAGACACCTTGTGATGTAGGTGGGGCTGAGAGAGTTCAGAGAGAACTGTGACTAGCTCAAAGTCACCCAGCAGGCTTCATGTGGAGGAGCAGGGAAACAAATCCAGTTCACATGAGTTTGCTGCTCATGTGAAGGAGTGGGAAATCAACCCCAGTTCTCCAGATTAGAGTTCACCTGCTCTTAAACACTACATCGTGTTGACTCTCCTGCTGAGGGGCCTTGGGCTAGTCCAGGGGTATGCAGGAAGGGGCTGATGTGAATTGTAGTTCCTGAACATCTGGAGAGCCGCAGGTTCCCTACCCCTGGGCTAGTCACAGCTCTTCCAGAACTTTCTCAGCTCCACCTACCTCACAAGGTGGCTGATGCTGGGAGAGGAAGGAAAGTGATTGTAAACCACTTGGAGACTCCTTAGGGTAGAGAAAGGCAGGGTTTTCAGCCCAAAGGCAAAGCAAATCAGTCCAGATATTTAGTTCAGAGGCAAACCAATCAGTCTCAACTATGTATATTTTCTAACACTTGGTTTAAAAAAGAATCCACATGCAATATAATTCTGAACTGAATGTGGGCTCCGGCGTACAAGCCAAGCATCTCATGTCTGAAATATGTATATCGTCAGAAAAACTAATTGTTTTCCTGGTGGCACAGTGACCCAGACAAGCCAGGACCCGCTCCGTTGCCCTGTAGCAGCTTCAAAAACAGGAGGAGTGATAAATGGGCAACGTTTCCCTCTTGCTCTGGCTGAGCAGCCTCTGTCGTACGGCCATCCATCAACGTGGCAGTTGAAGAAATTCTGTGCCGATATATCTACGGGGCGCTAAGCAGGCAGGCGGCAGAAGCGCATATCCCACCAGCTGAAAGGGGAGATAACCAGGAAGGGCCATTACTCCATTTGCTTCCCCAAGAAATGAACTGGCAAATTCCGCTTGAGTCAACCAGCTGCCCAAGCAGGCAGAAGCTAGAAAGGAGCAGCATGCCCAGTGGTCAAAAACGATTGAGCGTTGAAGAAAAACGCTTCCCATTCTGTTCTTCTTTAGTTCAGGAGCAGAAGAGTTTGGATTTATATCCCTCCTTTCTCTCCTGTGAGGAGACTCAAAGGGGCTTACAATCTCCTTTCCCTCCCCCCGCCCCCACAATAAACACCCTGTGAGGTGGGTGGGGCTGAGAGAGCGCCGAAGAACTGACTAGCTTAAGGTCACTCAGCTGGCATGTGTTGGGGTGCACAAGCTAATCTGGTTCACCAGATAAGCCTCTACAGTTCAAGTGGCAGAGTGGGGAATAAACCCAGTTCTCTAGATTAGAATGCTCCTGCTCTTAACCACTACACCACGCTGGCTCTCTCATTGTAAGGCTTATTGAAATGACACGAGGAGAGCTCTGCTGGACCAGACTAGTGGTCCATCTAATCCAGCATCCTATTTCATAAAGTGGTCAAGAAGCTGCCCTGAAACAAGACCTCCATGTTGTCTCCCACTGGCATCTGAATGTGCAGATGTGTCACCGCATCTGAATGTGTCACCGCAACTGAATGGGCAGGCTTCCCTTAGTTATTGATGGACCAATCATCCATGAACCTGATCCTTTTGAAGCCTTCTGTGTTAGAGGGCATCATTATATCCACCATCAGTGAATCCCAGCGTGGTATAGTGGTTAAGAGCAGGTGGAGTCTAATCTGGAGAACTGGGTTTGATTCCCCACTCCTCCACCTGAGTGGTGGAGGTTTATCTGGTGAACCAGATGTGTTTCCGCACTCCTACATTCCTGCTGGGTGACCTTGGGCTAGTCACAGTTCTCTCCCAACTCTCTCAGCCCAACCGATCTCACCAGGTATCTGCTGCGGGGAGAGTAAGGGAAAGGAGCTTGTAAGTCACCTTGTGTCTCCTTACCGAAGAGAATGTGGAGTATAAATCCAAACTTCTCCTCCTACTCCTTCTTCTAGATGAGTTTGTCCAGTGCCCACAGTTTGCACACGTAACCCACTTGGTTGATCACACCTTTGGCAGCTGTAACTATTTCCATGCCATCTTATAATCATAAACCTTTTCTTTAATTAATCAGATTACAGCTCTTAACAATATTCTTTGTATCATTTTTGGTAATGCTGCCAGGAAGTCTGAGGAAATGCCCACACACTTCCTTGGGGAAACGCCAACATACAACACTGACAATGTTACTGGCACATTCCACCGTCGCTGATATCGTTGCACCAAACATTGCAGTTATATAACAAGACTTATAACCAGGGGTGGGATCCAACCAGTTCTCACCACTTCTGTAGAAGTGGTTACTAATTTTTTCTGAGTGCCGAGAAAGGGTTACTAAAGCAACCTCCCTGCCCAATAGGGACTGGAGGTGCCACTGTTTGAATCCCACCACCATCGGAACCTGTTATTTAAAATTTTGGATCCCATCACTGCTTATAACCACTTCAGACTCTTTTAAATTATTGCAACATGAGCTTCTGTAGGCAAGAAACAGTTTCAGTGTCAGATGCATGAAGATGGTAGAAATAGAGGATAAAAGCTGAATCGAGTGAGATTAGGAAGACAAAAGATTAATCAACAGGGAAGTTCTATTCTCACAGAGCTTGGATTGATTTCAGGAGCATGCTGCGTAGAACATCTTAATGATAGCAGGTAACTAAAGAAGCACATCGTAAGACATTACCCTTCCCGCACAAATCATCTAAAACATTTGTAAAACGTTTTTGATCTCCGCCTTTACCACAATGTTTGTCCACACTAATCCCTTCAGAGCAATTCAGGGCCGTTATTATACACTTTTTTTGAGTTATTTGTTGAATCGATGCTTCTCCCTGCAATTCTCTATAGCTTGTACAATCTATGCTGCAAAGATTTTAACCCCCCCCCCAAATTTAAAAAAAACTACCCAGAAATTATGAAAGTAAACAGGTGAGGGGGAATGGAGTGAGCTCAGTGTCACAATAAAATGGTGCCAAGGGCAGCCATTTGGAAACACCACAGAGGCGTGGAAAATGTTGCAAATAGATTACACAGCAAGTGAAGACGTTTTGATAACATTGCAGGTTAAACATTAATTGAAAAGGGGATTCATGTAAAATGTTTTGAGGCTGATAATAAAAAAAAATTGGAATGTAAGGGGGGAAAAAACAATGCGGAATTCCACGGAGGAAATGTTTTTTATTTCCTGCTTCAAAATGTTTTAACGGGAAGTGCACATATCAGCCTTTTTTCTCCTCAAATCTCCACTCCTGAATCCCTGGCAACGTTACATGGCAGCGCATGTGTGTTTCTGTAAAACACCGCACAAAAGAAATCCAAATTAATTTGTTGCAGTGTTTCATCACTGAACACTTTAACATTGGTAGCAAAGGGTAGAGGGGACACACAAATTAAATAAAAGCAGCCTTAGAATTACACACGCTCCAACTCAGTAATTAATTTCCCAAAATTCTGGTTATCTTGGAGATCAGGAAGATTAAATATTAGAGCAGGAAGAGGTTTGGGGACCATGAAGGGATGGAAAGTGAGAGGAATCCGCTCATCCTTGGTTTTAAGAAACACCGATTCATTGTTGTCATCTTTCCCATCTGAGCAATCATCCAATTTCCCTGCTGCGCTGCCATTCTTTGAGTCCACTCATAGCGAAAAGCTTTACCCCACGTTTCTAAAAATGTTCACGAAAGTAATAATAGAGTCGAACAAAAACCAGGGTGGGTTGCAAAGTTCAGCCACGATGAACGTTAAATGAACATTATGGACATAATGAACGTTTTTTTAAAAAAAAATACCCCAGTTGGGGACAGACGACGTAAAAGAAGGCGGTGCAAACACATACACAGAGTATTTAAATGTGTCGGTTTTGAACACAGTGCTGGCGTTGTTCTGGGTTGGACAACTGTATGGAAATTCAGTTTCTGCTTACAGGGCTGCTCCCCCCCCCCCCGCAATCCTGCCCTCTGAGGCATTTAATTATACTCTGTCATAAAACTTGGGGATGAATCTGACAGGAACAATGATCACCTTCCAGCCATTGTGTCCACGGGGGCACTTGTATAGGCACGGAGGTGAAAGAACCTCTAGGCTTTCTGAAAAAGGGGCCAGGGCATTTCATCCCTCACATCACGTCCGTGCCTAATTCGGAGGGCGAACAATGGCGAGCCTACAGCCTCCTCCTTTGACATGGACATCTCCACAATGAGGCTATTCACAAGGACTCCGCCGAGGCAACGTCAGGGGCACAGGGGTCAGAGGGGCCCTGAACTTTGATCTATGGTTTCGGAGTTTGGCAGGCCTTAAAAAGCTTCCTGCTTCAGTGGGTTCCTTGATTAACCCAAGAAGAGCCATGATCCTTGGCCCTGCATGGGATTAGAGGCCTAGACGGTGTTCTGTGAAGCTGAAAAATCTCATCAAGGAGGAAGAATGAGAAACAGGGGATGGGGGGCGGTAGGGGGGCTCGAGTTTGGGTTTTAATTATGCAGGCAGAGAGTTTGCAATGGAAGTTACCTGGGAAATTGCAGCGGTGGAACAATCGGGGCATTGTCCTGCAGAAGCAATGGGGGAGAAATGGGGGAAAAACACTTTTGGGGGCAAGCATATGGGATTGGACAAAAAGGGATTTTAGGAGCCTTTCTCACCAGTTCTATAAAGCCTGTTTTGCTTTTTCCATCTCACCTTGCGCAGCTGTTTCTCAGGCAAGGCGCTGCTCCAGTGATTTTACATATAGAAGAAAGTTTAAGAGGAATGAAGTTATATCCCTACCCATAAAAACAAACGATTTAGATCTATTCTGTTTAAAGAAGCAAAGTAGGAGGGGTGGTGGAAGAGAATTAATGTTACAGTTCACTTTCATTCAAGTGGTAATACACTAATAACTCCACCACGCCAGTATCAAATGCATTAATTAAAAGAGTACCATTCAATTTTTCACACTTCAATACTGTCCCAAATTACGAGTGTAATAAAATGTATTTCATTTTCCAAATACCAGGATTATTCTTATTGAAATCTGGCACGTTTCACAGTGAGCCCGTTACATAAAGTTAGTAAGGAAAATTTCCACTTCCACAAGACTGATTACTATATTAACAGGAAGTTGAAAACTGAACATCGTTAGAATAAACTGTTTGCCTTAACTGACAAAAAAAAGCAGGACATAAAGTTTGTAAATTAATATATGTAAATAAATAAAATGGCTTGTGTAGTTGAGAGTGGGTGGAAGTGAGAAGTCCCAATCTTAAACCTTAATATTTGCCATATATTCCAACTGAACCTATGCAGGCTACATAGAACTCTTTACCATTACATAGGGTTGGGAACCAAGCATTCTTGTTCTGCGTTGGGTACAGATTTACAACATGGACCCCCTTCCCACCACACACACGCCACCTCCACAAATTCACTCCATGTATATAGTCTCATGAGTCATGGAAGAAATGTTATCTCTGAAACACATAAATATACCATAGAGCTGTCATTTTTCTTATGGTTCCCCACTGCTGCTCCTGCAGTCAGCAGTAGAAAAGTAACCTTTAAAAAAATCACTGCCAGGCAACAGTATAACATCACATCCAGGAAAAAAAACATCAGTCCCCTCTACCATAGAATTTCAGGTGGTTCCTAGAGAGGCGTGCTATCATTTCCCTAGAAGTGACATTATGCTGACACCTAATAGGGGTGGGCACCTTTTTCAAAACAGTATTTTTCGGGTTCAGATTTAACAGTCCTGGACATTTTCGGGGAAAAACGAAAAAGCCGCTTCCTAATATTGGCTTTTTCAGGTTGTTCAAAAATGTTGTGTCTATTAGACCTAGACCTGAAAAATTCCTTCTGCCTCCCAGGTCCTGGTGGAGCTGAGAGGTAGCAGCATTCACGGCTGGTCCAAAGCAGCCTGAATCATGCCCCCCCCACCCCCACCCCGCAGGTCACTTCCTCTCTGGGATCCCCATAAGTTGCCAGACCACAGAAACCCTAATATATACCAGGATCAATTTACAGGTCTAACATCTTGCTTCTTCTCGAACGTTAGCAGAGACTCATCCTAAGTAGCAAATGAGCAGCATACTCTCTTTCCCTCTTTCCTATCCTAATTGTAGTGTCTAATAAACATTTACCATTTGCCCTTCTAATCAGCGTGTTAGCAGCTTCTCTGTGTAGTAAACTCCAACATGTGGATTGTTTCTTTTCAAGCAACATAGAAAAATACTGCAACTGGACTCTATCCACAATAGCAACTTTACACGTTCAGGCTTTGGATACCATATGATATTTTAGAGAAAATTCCAGATTCTGCAAAAAGGTTGGAAGGGAGAAGGATTGTTTAATAGGAAAGAAAGCAGGGCAACAAAATGCCTCTTATGAAATTTCACCTGCAACAAAATTGCGTGCAGAATCAACCTCCATGGCCACCTTATCAATCACCACGCTAATCCTTCCCTTCGACAATGGAACATTTCTCCCTTGAGTGTGTGGCCTCCACTTCTCATGTATCAGCAGAGAAAAGGTTCTCAAGAAAGAGTCTAAAATTATTAGGAAGGAAGTGAAAGGTCCCTTGCAGGTAAAGGAAGCTACCAATGGGCCATATTGTTCTCCAGCAGCCAGCAAACTTCACCTTGGAGTGATATACCTTAATGATATTTTGCAGGGGGGGGGGGTGACACCAAATACCCCTGAGCCTCTGGGAAAGAAAAGGGATTATTTGAAAAGATACTGTTCTTCACTGGAATTCATCTTGCAGGGCAGGACATTCCCTGTGAGAAAAGGTGAATTTTCCAGATCTACCAGATCTATTTTTTTACCCCGATAGAAATGGATTTTGAACTGGAGGGAGCACAAGATCTTGAAGCCCCTGTATTTCGGCAGTGGGGAACCACAAGGTGAGCCTCCCCCTGTGACCTATTTGGCAGAGGACATCTCTAAATTTCCAATGGAGTAGAAACTTCCTGGTTGATATTGGATACGGTGACCAGCCGTCCCGATTTTTGCGGGACACTCACGCTTTTGCGTAGAGTGTCCCGCGTCCCGCCGGGCTTATGCCATTGTCCCGATTAGGGACAATGGCCCGCAGCAGCACACTGCCTTTTGCGGTGGCGCTCCCCGGTCAGGAGGGAAGCTGCCGCAGTGCCTTCTGGGGCGCTTCCCTGTTTCCTGACTGGGGGGCGCCGCCGCAAAAGGCAGTGTGCTTTTTAATAGGAAAAATCTGGTCACTTTAATATTGGATTTATTTGTTCCATGTGGTCTGGTATCCTATTTCAAACTGCGGCCAGTAGGGTGCTCTTAGGAAGCCTATGAGCAGGGTCAAGCAAGGCCCAAGCCTCCAGTGCTGGAATTCAAAACTCTTCCACTGAAAATGGAGATTCCCTTCCACTGGTGCAGCTAATTGATAGACCCATCCTCTGTGAATTTGTCCAGTCCTCCATTAAGGCAACTAAACCAACGTCCCTACATCCCAGAGCACCAGAATTCTCTAGTTAATATTCCTTTTTCTAGGGGGACGGGACTCAAAAAAGTTCTTCTCAGCTTCCTGGAAAGAGTCTGTTGGTCCCAATTGGTGGGTGGATCCAGTCTGCCATCTAGTTCTACGTTTCGTAGGCCATTACCATTTTTACAGGAATATGCATCCGGCAATTAATGTGGCTCTCAGGCTCCTTCCGCACGTGCAGAATAATGCACTTTCAATGCACTTTCACTATTGTTTGCAAGTGGATTTGGCTATTCTGCACAGTAAAACCCAGCTGCAAAGTGCATTAAAAGTGGATTGAACGTGCATTATTCTGCAAGTGCGGAAGGGGTCTAAGTAACTAAAAATAAATAATTCAAAAACAGTAGTTCGGTGGTATCCCTGGGATGTATCCTTTTGTCACATGCAGAAAAGCTAGATGTGTAAGCAGCACCATAAACAGTCTTCGTGGCAAGTGTCATTTCTCTCCAGAAAGGAGGAAAGGGGCTGAAGAGATTAGAGAGGTCAAAGCTACATTTTCACATGCCAGAAAAGGTCACAACAATTTGACCTCGTAGATTTTGAAATTCTGTAGAATGTCAGGAGGAATCGCAACATTAATGCTTGTGTCACTGGGACATGAAGAAGCAATCCAGACAGAAAACAGCCAAAGGCCTTCAGCCACACAAAAAAGGTCAAGACAGAACCTGTTGGGTCATTTTCAAGGTGCTTCGTCAGGTTTGACACTCTTTAGAAAAGAAGGGATGACCAAGAGAGAGGTCAGAGTAGATGAAGTGAAGTCTAAGATGGAGAAGGAACAAGAACTTTGGAGGGAACACAATGAGATTCAGGAGATTTTGTGGGGTGTGCAGTCACAAAATAGGGTGACTACTGAATTAGGCTGGCTTTCATCTGCTGTGGTTTTCATAGTAGTGTGGTCTCTTAAGCTTTTTAAAAACGTTGCAGGCTGTCTTGACAGTTTTAAAAATGACGGAATCTTGTACAGAAATGTGTTAAACAAGGAATTTGTTGAGCAACTTGGGACGGTGCAGTTGGCAGAAGTGTCTTCTTTCAATGATACCAATCTCTTAAAAGCTCTGCTAAATTTGTCCTCATCCATTCTAGCCACACCGATCCATGCTGTTGTGGTGACCTCAGGACTAGACTACCATACCTTCCTTCATGGGGCTACCCTAGAAGACAGCCCAGAAGCTTCAAACAGATTAAAACAGAATGCTTGTTGTTGTTGTTGTTTATTAAGTTTGTATACTGCCCTCCCCCGAAGGGCTCAGGGCGGTGAACACAGAGTATATAACAGAGCACAAAATAAAATCAATAAACAACCAGGAATAATTAAATTATAGCTCTGTACATATTAAAACCAAACCCCATTAAAACACAGTGTTCTAACTACAAAACACAATAGATGGCGTCCCACAGCCTAAACCCCTTAAGAAGGGGGGACGGCAGGGTCCGCTGGTGTTATAAAAAATATAAAAAATATTAATTGTAGCTGCTTTTAAAATCCAATAAGCATGTGTGGTCTGAAAGATGTCCAAGTGGATAGAGGGTATTACTACCCTTTTCTAGCTGGTGCCCTCCCAGGACCTATTAGCACAAAAAGGATTATGTGATAAAATACTTGCTTGCTTGTATGATTCAGACAATAGTTGTGTTTCTGAGCATGTGTACTTTGTGTGGTAGAGCTATGCTTAAACGATTCCCCCACACATAAAATTCCATGCTCCTAGAAAACTAGCATGTTGTGCAAAAGGCAAGCTGACCTCCAGCTGAAAATGTATCCCCCCAAGGCTGGCTTGGGAGACTCAGGGCAGGTTACTTAGGAGAACACACATTTGACTGGTCAGACCTGCTCAGAGCTTGTAATTTTCCTCAACAACTGCTAATGTTTCAAAGAAGCTTAAATCAATGAGACTTTTGCCGGGCATCAACACAGCTTTCCAAAAGCAAAGATGTTTTTGCTTCACACTCGTGCAACTGGCAAAATATGGTCTATTAATCATATTTCTGCCAATATTTCTCCATCCAGCACTTCCCTGTGTGTTGTATATTCCTCTTTGTTCTTTTACCAAGCTTTGCACAAAACTGCATCTCAGAACAGCCCATGAAGCCCATGAAGAAGAAAATGTTTCATTGTGTAGATTACTTGACACACAACATCAGCTGGTGCCAATTTACATGGAAATGAAATCTGAAATCCAAAAGACGTTGGTTCTTGCCAGTTGGGTTGTATCTACCACATACACTGCCTTGATAACATTATGATTATGGAGGACTTTATTTAATTTAAATACATAAATTTAAGTACAGTTAAAGAAGAAAAAGAGAAGAAGAGTTTGGATTTATACACCACCTTTCTGTGCTTTAAGGAGTCTCGAAGCAGCTTACAAACTCCTTCCCTTCCTCACCCTACAACAGATTCATTGTGAGGTAGGTGGGGCTGAGAGAGTTCAGAGAAAACTGTGACTAGCCCAAGGTCACCCAGCAGGCTTTATGCGTAGGAATGGGGAAGCAAATCCAGTTCTCCAGATAAGGATCCACCGCTAATATGGAGAAATGGGGAATCAAACCTGGTTCTCCAGATTAGATTCCACCTACTTTTGACAACTACACCCCCTCCATCAAACATCTTTCCACTTCAGTCCTAATCTTGATTTATCATTTTGAGCAGCTGGAGAGAGATCTGTCCATCAGTTTTCCCACTGATGTTTTCAACCCAAATGGCTGCAGTCCACAAGCTATTGAAAGCAGAAATATTGGAATATACCCAATCTTCTCGCACTGACACAATAGCTATCATTATTCTCACAAATACTCTATTGGAGAAAAATTTAAGTATCTTGCCATTCTGCTAGCAAACCTTACCTCTCAGTGATTGTATCCTGATTTTTATTACAGTAAGAAGCAAACCCCCCCGCCCCACCACCCCCACAAAGCATGGGAAATGGATGCAGCCCGCCAATTAAATTGGCTGGTGTCAATCAATTCACCAAAACTTTAAATGATCGATCTGCTGGATGAACCAACGACAGACAGCAGACCTATTTTAAACAAATATGTGATAGCCTTTTGCTGTAAAACAACATGAAAACATCCCACAGTGGGTAGGAACAGATTCCACAGCACAGAGGGGATTAGCAGACTTAAAACAGGCAGTCTGTGCACCTAGTGGTAAAGCTGGGAACCTTTGAATAGGAATCCTCTTGCAGTCTTACTACTTGACCCTGGATTCTCTGGTTTATTGTTAACAAGCCAAGACTTCAGCTGGCCAGTATTTATATGCCTAAATGGGCTGTCTTTAAATCCAGGTGGATCAAAAAGGAGGCTCTGATGCACCCACTGCAGACATTTTCACAGGAACAAGATGCAAATGATATGCGACAAAGCAGACGAAGGAAGCCCTGCTAAATGACCTTCAAGATCCGGTTGGCTATGGGTCTCCTCTAAATGCTCCCGCCATTGGAAAGACAAGATGCAAAGCCTTCGCAGATTGCCTGGATGCCTAACGAAATTGCCAGGATGCTACTTAACACATTTGTTATGAGTTTACCCTGAACAAAGATAATATTAAAATGATTTATTTTCTTAAAGGAACACAGCAAATCTTTAAAGTCTCACAGTGCAACTCTAAGCAGAGTCAAACCCTTCTAAACCCATCAGTGGGCTTTGCTTAGGTCCGCAATACACCCTGCAAAGGAGGGGGGAGGATTGGAAAGGATACCTTGGCGTTGAACTTCGACCTGATCTGATAGATTATGACAGAAGTCCCCAACATTTGATTTTGGTTCGATTTTATTAGATTTATACCCTGTCTACTTCCGGCCAAGGTTGGGCTCCCCATGGTGCCCACTGACATCTTTTCTGATGCCCTCCAAGTGTTTTCAGGGAGTGGGAGGGGCCAAGCAGGGCTTTTGCCCAGCAAGGCTTTTGATTGACAGTTGGAGGGTTTTTTCACATCTGTACCATTTTTCCAGTTTGGTAACCTAATCCTACTACACCATTTACTGGTGATCTCTGATGTTTTGAATGAATAGTTCATAATCTTCCTGAAAACTCTGGAACATGTCCAGAAGAGGGCAACCAAAATGGTAAAAGGTCTGGAGTCCATGCCCTACGAAGAGAAACTTAGGGAGCTGTGGATGTTTAATCTGGAGAAGCGAAGGCTAAGGGCGGGGACATGATAGCTATGTTTAAATATTTGAAGGGATGCCATGTCAAAGAGGGCGCAAGCTTGTACCATATACAGCAGCCTACATGTAACACACAAGCTTTATGATTCTCATGTTTGAATTAGATAATATTGAGCTAATTGACTCCCAGGTGTTGCCTGACCTGGGAGCTTGCTAGCATGATATTATCTATTTCAAAGTGTCAGTGGAGACTGAGAGACAAGCCCCATATTCAGAGGTGGGATCCAGCAGGTTCTCACAGGTTCCCGAGAGTAGGTTACTAATTATTTGTGTGTGCCGAGAGGGGGTTACTAATTGGTGATTTTGCCATGTGATTTTTGCCTTAGTTACGCCCCTCCTCTCAGCAGTAGCGCGCAGAACTTGAAGCAGTCTATCAGGAGGTGCACCGGCGTGCGTGGCAGCCTGCGCCTGTGTGCAGTCGTTTCCCGCCCAAGAACCGGCACAGCGGCTGCATCCTTGCCACAGCCCCGCCCCGGAATGCCCCGCCCCTGGAATGCCCGGCCACGCCCATGTTGTGCCCCACCCAGCCCCATTGGCATTACGCCACGGTTTGAATCCCACCACCATGGGAACCTGTTACTAAAATGTTTGGATCCCACCACTGCCCATATTCCTGTATACTGTGTTGATACCATTTAAATGACATAGTGGAGACTGAAGAATAAGTCCCCCACAATTGTACACTGTGTTGAAACTTCATAGATTTGCTTCGATATCCTTTTCGAGATGTGGTGACCAGAACTGAACACAGTACTCCAAGTGCGGTCGCACCACTGCTTTATAATAAGGGCATGACAATCTTTGTAGTTTTATTATCAGTTCCTTTCCTAATTATCCCCAGCATAGAGTTTGCCTTTTTCACAGCCACCATGCATTGAGTTGACATTCCCATGGAACTATCAACTAAGACGCCCAAATCCCTTTCCTGGTCTGTGACTGATAGCACTGACCCCTGTAGCATGTATATGAAGTTTGGATTTTTTGTCCCTATGTGCATCACTTTACATTTTGCTACATTGAACTGCATTTGCCATTTCTTAGCCCATTCACCTAATTTATCAAGGTCCGCTTGGAGCTCTTTGCAATCTTTTGCAGTTCTCACCACCCTACATAATTTGGTATCATCCACAAACTTGGCCACCACGCTACCCACCCCTACTTCCAGGTCATTTATGAATAGGTTAAAGAGCACTGGTCCCAAAACAGATCCCTGGGGGTTCACCACTCCCTACATCTCTCCATTGTGAAAACTTCCCATTTACACCCACCCTTTGCTTCCTGTTTCTCAACCAGTTTTGAATCCATAGGAGGACTTCCCCTCTTATTCCTTCATTGCTGAGTTTTCTCAATAGTCTCTGGTGAGGAATTTTGTCAAAAGCCTTTTGGAAATCCAAGTAGACAATGTCAACTGGTTCCCCCTTATCCACATGCCTGTTTACACCCTAAAAGAACACTAGTAAGTTTGTAAGGCAGGACTTGCCTCTGCAAAAGCCATGCGACTCTTCCTCAACAGGTCTTGCTTTTCTACATGTTTTATAATTTTATCTTTAATGATAGATTCTACTAATTTATCAGGAACCGATGTCAAACTGACTGGCCTGTAATTTCCTGCCCCCCGCCCCCAGATCCTTTCTTAAAGATTGGTGTGACATTGGCCATCTTCCAGTCCTCAGGGATGGAGGCCGATTTCAGGGATAAGTTGCATATTAAAGTGAGAAGATCCTCCTCCTCTTTTCCTTGCTCCTCACGCCACTGGGAAGCCCTTGTGGAGGCAGCATGGCAGAGTTGCATTGGACACACAACCTCCAGGGAGTTTGGACAGGGCTACAGAACTGCAACGGGTGGGGAAGTTCCCATTTTCTTCTCCACTCCCACCCATTTGCCAACTTGACATTTCCAAGGTAAAAAGCTCCTAACTTTGCTTCTAAAGATCCAGGTATCGCCTTGCATACCAATCACCCGAGCACCAGGAGGACATTGTCAACAAGATGCAAAGACATTATGTCTATTTGAATACTCTCAAAAAAGCAAACCAGACGCGTCTTTCTGTTGTGATAGAAGCTGGCCTACAAACCTTGGCTCGAGGCCCACAGTAGACTGGGAAACTGCCTTGGCAGACACAGAGTCTTTGAAATGAAAGACAAGATGGAGGACTGAGAGCGTCTCTAAATAATTAATTTCAGGTTACTGTGCAATCCAGGAACCCTGTTGATTTTAAAGCCATTAATTGCTTGTTAGGCTCCATTAAGTCACTGTAAAAAGCACATTGAGGGATTTTTTTTAAAAAAATAAAGAGATTAAAAAGCAGCTTTTTCGCTTTGGCTAAGACTTTTATAAGCGAACACCCCTAGAGAAAGGGGAGTGGGAATGTATATGCATTTTGTGTTTTGTTCTTTACATTATGCGAGGTACAGAATTGCAACCTAAATTAGAAAATTACTATTTGGATGACTTTTTACACAGTTTGGCCAAGGGCCACTTGGTTTTGGTCGAAAACAGAAATAGACAGTACCATGGGCACAGGTGTGGCCTAAACTTAGCACAATATGCATTCCAGTGGACCTCATGAAAGGTACAGGAATGTGCATCTCCATGTTCACACCTTGTGACCAGGGTCATACCGCCCAGGGGGACATATGGGGTCAAATGTCCCCGGGATGCGGCCATTTAGTAACATGGGGGCAGTGGTGGGATCCAAAAATGTTAGTAACAGATTCCCATGGTGGTGGGATTCAAACTGTGGCGTAGCGCCAATGGGGATGGGCGGGGCACAACGGGGGCGGGGCAGGGCATTCTGGGGGCGGGGTTGTGGCAAGGACGCAGCCGCTGTGCCGGTCCTTGGGCGGGAAGCAAATGCACGCAGGCGCAGGCTGCCACGCACGCCGGTGCACCTCCTGCTAGACTGCTTCAAGTTCTGCGCGCTACTGCTGAGAGGAGGGGCGTAACTAAGGCAAAAATCACGTGGCAAAATCACCAATTAGTAACCCCCTCTCGGCACACACAAATAACTAGTAACCTACTCTTGGGAACCTGTGAGAACCTGCTGGATCCCACCTCTGCATGGGGAATGGAAAATCACCCCCTCCACCCCCTCCTCCTTCCCCCCAGATCCATACACTGACTTCAAGATGTTGTTTGGTTGTGTTGGGAGAGGGCAGCTGCCCATATCGGGGGGGGGGAGGGGTTTAGATGTTGCACTAGGCTACATTTTCCCTAGTTAAGCCTCGGCTTGTGACCCACCACCCACCAAGAGGGGCTGTAGCTCAGTGTTAGATTCTGCTTTGTATGTTGCAGGTCCCAGTTTTGATTCTCAGCATCTCCAGTAGAAAAGGAACAGGTAGCAAATGATGACACAGACCTCTTTTGAAGACCCTGGAGAGAACAGGCAAAATTTCCCTCTATCGGCCGACGGTCTGAATCAGAATCAGGCAACTTCATGTAAAAAAAAAATTTATTAAATGTTATAGCCACAGGCCTTAACAACATGACATAAAACCATATCATTAAATTCGTTACAGCGAAATAAAGATATACAATAAGATAAAACACAATAATCAGTTCCATAGACAATAACACACAACCCTTTTCCTTGATTTAGTTGATAAATACACAGAAGAGGCAACCGTATATGTAATCGCCAAAAGAAAACAGATGTGATCCTCATCTGACTCCAAAGATTGTGGAATTACTTGGCTCGGTCTGGATCAAATACTGACAGATAATAGACAACAGAAAAAATAATGGGTAAGGTTTTCTACCTGGTTGGAGACGCATGGGCAGAAACGATCAGGAGATATTTTACTATATCTGCCCTGAATGAATGCCAAGGGCATTGTCTGAAATTGGGCACTCATAAATGCTCTTCTTAGTGATGCATTTATAAGCATAGATAAATAGTGTGAGAATTTTTTAACTGACTTAAAGGATACCATCTCGAAAACTTTGAATTTCTGAGCAAGCCGAATTTTCTGGCATGCTTCCCTATCATTTACCCATTCACGGATTTTATCCTAGTCCCAGGCTTTAATAGTCTTGAGGGGATGTAAATCAGAAAGTTCTGAACTGCGGTGAAGACCTTGAACCAATAGTTTTCCTTCAGATGAAAGTCATAACCATAAGAGGCCAGCGGTGAATTGGGAGCACAACCACCCTGATCATAGGGCAAAATAATGCACACAGGCAAAATAATGCACTTTTAATCCACTTTCAGGGCACTTTGCAGCTGGATTTTACTGCGCAGGATAGCAAAATCCACTTGCAAACAGTTGTGAAAGTGGACTGCAAGTTCACTATTCTGGATGTGCGGAAGGGGCCATACTGAGGCGAAAAGTCCCCTTTAGCCACTACTGCAGCTGTAAGTACAGATCGAGGAGCACGGGGTTTGTTAAAACAATATTACTGGTTTAAGGAAGACGTGTTTCATAAGAAGCTAAATGCTTCTGAACCTAAAAAAATAATTGTCCTTATTACCCTCATACATTTCTGACATTAACGATACACAGATATCTAAACGCACACAGAAACAATTAGTGAGCCACAACGGAAAATGAGATTTTAAAAAACGCAAAGAGATTTTTAAAAACTCCAGTGTCGCTTCTGACCCCATTCCTGCTCTAACAACACTAAAGAGCCCTGCAAGAGTGGCCCAACCATCAAGGTTTTATTCACATGACTATTACGTATCATCAATCCTTTCTGCCATTCTCAATGGCCACACTAGATTGATTCTATGCAACAGGCTAAATTCATACAAATGAATCATGAGAAGGAGAAGGCGACGGCAACGACGAAGGCGAAGGCAACAACAACAACGGCGACGAAGACAGCGAAGATGGCGGCAGCGATGAAGACGAAGAAAAGGAGGAGGAGGAGTTTGGATTTATATCCCCCTTTCTCTCCTGTAAGGAGACTTAAAGGGGCTTACAATCTCCTTTCCCTCCCCCACTCCCACAACAAACACCCTGTGAGGTGTGTGGGGCTGAGAGAGCTCCAAAGAGCTGTGACTAGCCCAAGGTCACCCAGCTGGCATTTGTTGGAGTGCACAGACTAATCTGGTTCCCCAGATAAGCCTCCACAGCTCAAGTGGCAGAGTGGAAATCAAACCCGGTTCTCCAGATTAGAGTGCACCTGCTCTTAAACTCTATGCCACTGCTGCTCCTACGTGTGTGTGTGTGTGTGTGTGTGTGAAGACAACTAAGTCATACAAAAATAAGTTCTACTGGGGCCAACTAAAATAACAAAACACAATGTGCCAAATCCTTACATTTCTCAATAATTTTCCTCAGGCACGCTGGTAGGGAATGCCGTATTCCCTCAAAACTGTGTGTTAGTTTAATCTGCAGTACATGTGGCCGCACTTCTGAAAATACACAGAGACACTTTTGCTTTGAAACAGAAGGGAATTGCAGATTTTTACCATTCAATTCTCTGAAGTCCAGACTGAAATATGACAGAAAAGGGCTTATGGAAACAAAAATATCCGGCAGCCCAAGGGCAAACTAGAAGAAGAATGGGCTTATCTGCAGTATCTCTGAGAGGAAGCCAAAAAGAAAAGGAAAAGACTCCCCACGTCTTTCAACCAAAGGGCCTTGAAGAGAATTTTGTGGGCTTTAGTGCATTATTTAAGATTCTACCTGGTTTTCTTTCTTCAGTGTTCCACTAAAAGTGGTGTCAGCATTTCTACTTCAGACTGATTTTCCAGGGTCCATAAACCACCACTAAAAATAACATCTCATGCTGGAACGCATCCTGTAAGGGCTGTTTGGTTTTAACTCGGCTTTTACATCTTAGCACTTTTTCTTATCTGTGTCTGTTCGGTTGGCTGAGGATGGAAATAAACAAGCTCGCAACCTCTTTCTGTCTCTCTCTTTGTTTGCATGAACGAATCTGGCAAGATGTTCAGAAGCAGAATCTGGCAAACAATTAGATCCTAGGATGATCTGGCTTTTTTTTGTTTTAATGTTATGAGTCATCTCCGCTGCGCTCCAAAAATTTGCAGTAATCTGCTTGTAATCTTTGTGCGCTGGACACGATCCAGCAAAAGAGTTTTTTCCCCCCAAATTAAGTCTGTAATGCTGTGCATATACACATAAAAGTAAGCTTCACTGAACTCAGTAGGACTTACCTCTGAGTAAACATGCATAAATGAGCTGTTTGCCCATTAAAGTCAACTCTTTGAGAATTCAAGAGGGCTCGTGGCTCAGAGGTAGCTTGGCATGCAGAAGAAGAGGAGAAAGCCTTTGGATTTATACCCCAGCTTTCTCTCCTGCAAGGAAACTCAAGGTGACTTTCAAGCTCCTTTACCTTCCTCCCCCCACAAAGGACACCTTGTGAGGCAGGTGGGGCTGAGGAAGTGCCAAAGACTAGCCCAAGGTCACCCAGCAGGCTTCTTGGGTAGGAGCGGGACACAAATCCAGTTTACCAGATAACAAGACTCCACTGCTCATGGGGAAGAGAGGGGAATCAAACCCGGTTCTCCATATTAGAGTCCATGTGCTCTTAACCACTACACCGCACTGGCTCCCAGGTTTAAACCTCAACATCCCCAGTGAAAAGGATGAGATAGAAGGTGATATAAAGACCATAACACCTTGTTGCCAGTAGACAACGTTTACCTTAATAGGCTAATGGTCTCTTGGTTCCTCCCCACCCATGGTGGGGTCCAAAGCAGTGGCGTAGCATCCGGGGGGACATCTTGCACCAGACACATGCCAGTGTGGGGGCATGGCGGGGGTGGGGCGCAGGGCACACACATGCCCCGGGCACAGTTCCCCCTCGCCATGGCTCTGGTCCAAAGCCACCATGCCCTCCAAGTCTCCTTTCTGTTGACCATGCCTTGGGAAGGGTCTCAGAATTCAGAGTGGAGGGTCTTGGAAATACCTTTGGACCCTTCCCCCTGCAGCCAGATCTCTAGCAAGGCACACCAACAATTTAACAAAGCTGAACATATGATTTCCCTAAAAACAGAGAACAGCCAGTGGGGGACAAGCTGGGAATGTGTGTTTTCTTTCTCCGGTGTTTCCGTCATTCCTCTCTCTCCTTTGGGAATTTGCTCCGCTGCAAAACCTGTCCAGCTGTGCTTTAGACCTCAGCACGACCTGGTAGAAGACCTGGCTGAAGCCAATTACCAAACACGGCAATTCCTTTTAGACTGCATCACATTATTTGTGTAGTCATCCCAGCCCATGCAACTGCCAAATGCGTATGGAAGCTGCAGTAAGATCAGCAGGCCGCTGGACAGCCAAGCCTGCTCTTCCTACGCCAGACGGCATTTGCTATCTAGGGCAGAGTCCGGCATTCCAAGAACAAATCTCAGTTTCCATATTTGCAAAGTGTCTGGAAACATCAGAATTGCAGATTCTCTTTTTTCTGCCAACGATGCAGCTTATTCAAAAGGCACTGCGTCGCACGGTAATACTTTCCTTGTCCCGCTTCTTCTGCCAATGGAATAAGAAAGCTGATAGGGTCATCTGCAAAATATGGAGCTCTTAATGTAGAGCAGATGATATTCGCAGAGTCACCGAATGCCTGCTGATAATACCATTACTGTTATTTTTGGAGCTGAGTGTGATGTTGTTTGAAAAAGACTTACACTTCAATCCTAAACACAGTCAGAACCTTCTGAGCTATTGGCTTCAATGGACTTAGAAGGGCATAACTCTATTTTGGATTTCACTGAAAAACACATCCCCCCTTCCCTCCCATGACATCATATTATTCGGACATGATGCGTTTACAAGCACACTTCTCCATTACATGTTTGTGAATTGAGACTTCCCTTAATAAATCCTCCATATTTAAATTGTTGCTTGTATTATTTTAACCCTGTTTTTAAATGTTTTAATGATGTGCGTATGTGCGTGTTTTGGAGGGGTTGGTTTTAATGGTTTTAAAATGTGATTTTACTCTGTAATTTGTTAGCTGTCTTGGTGGCCCTTCTGAGGACAGGCAGATATAAAAATGTTGTACAATGAACAAAAATGAAGTTTTGGGCAATGCCATACTCACTCAAGAGCACCCAAACTATCAGAGCATGTTGGGTTACAATATTAAGGAAGGAACTACCGTGTTTCCCCGAATATAAGACAGTGTCTTATATTAATTTTTGCTCCCAAAGATGTGCTATGTCTTATTTTCAGGGGATGTCTTATTTTTCCTGTGTTCTGTTCGTCGGGCATGCTTCCAAACAAAAACTTTGCTATGTCTTACTTTCGGGGGATGCCTTATATTTCGCACTTCAGCAAAACCTCTACTATGTCTTATTTTTCGGGGATGTCTTATATTAGGGGAAACAGGGTAGCTATGCTATCCAAAAGGTTATATCGAATCTAGGTACATAATTGACCCGGTGTGGCTATCTCTTCACAAGACTGGAGTTCCTTTAAATCGCCACCAAAAATTTCAGCTAGTAGACATGTAGCCTTAAGGAAGTGTGTCATTCTGGCACTACAGTTTACTAAGAAAGGAATAAATCATTCATCATACCCCCACACTCAGGATTTCACTTTGCCCTAAGCCTAGCCAGGGAGACAATTTTGCTAGATTGCCTTATTTATATCGTTAGATCAAGGTCTCTTGAGTCCCGATTAATTGTGTTTTTATAACACTACTGTGCAACAGATGGGATATATTTTTCCCCATTTGCAATTAGATATCCATATATTTGGAACTGCTGTGGAAGAGAGACAGATTAAGGTAGTGGTTAGAATGCTGGATTTCCACAGAAGAGACCTAAATTCAAATTTTCACTCTGCCATGAAGCTCAATGCTGGACGTTGGGCAGCCACACGCTCTCTTACTTTGCCTAGTTTACTTACAAGGATGGTTGTGAAGGTAGGACAATTGAGGAGACATCCGTTTGCTTTCATATATAAACAATTGTTGGACGCCTCCCAGGGCATATGACAGTATCATATAAGAGAAGAAGAGTTTGGATTTATACCGCACCTTTCTCTCCTGTAAGGAGACTCAAGGTGACTTACAAACTCCTTTCCCTTCCTCTCCCCACAACAGACACCTTGTGAGGTCGGTGGGGCTGAGAGAGTTCTGAGAGAGCTGTGACTAGCCCAAGGTCACCCAGCAGGAATGTAGCAGTGCGGAAACACATCTGGTTCACCAGATAAGCCTCTGCCCCTCAGGTGGAGGAGTGGGGAATCAAACCTGGTTCTCCAGATCAGAATCCACCTGCTCTTAACCACTATACCACGCTGGCTCTTATATGTATAAGTTGAAAAAAAATGCATAAATAAATAAACCATTAACAATTATAACAAAACAATGTGCAGTGACTTTGCCTGGTTATAAAGTGGTGTTTAAAACCATCTTTCCCCCTCAGGATTCCAATGGATAATTAACCACTGCTCCATGAACAAAACAATATGGCTACAGGAAGCAGCAGAGGAAATAACTCATGACGATTTGGATTCCTTTTTTTAATTGTCACTATTTTTAAAAAATGTGGGAAACCCCCCACCCTCAATAAATTTACATTTGCAGGCTCACACCATCACAGAAATGTTTTTAAAAAGGAAAAAAATGTTAATTCCTTACTTAAATTACGAGACTAAATGTGTCATTAAAATATACAGTCATCTGAGTAGCTGGTAATTGCCAATCAAGAGCACAACGTGTAATAAAGAGATTAAAATTAAGCAAAGAAGAAAATTTAGTCTGGAGCTTGGGAAAGAATTCCTAAGGGCAAGATTTATATACACCACAACCATCCTGGCAACAAGAAACAAAGCTGGCAATTTGCCAGGGGGCTGTTGTTAATTTGCATCCTAATGCCTACAGTGCTTCCACAAAAGGCAAAATGTGGATTCCCTCCCTCCTTTAATTTTAGAAAGCCGCTGAAGTTTAGATGCATGTCTCATAAAACACATAAAGGAAGAATGACTCAAAGGCTGCGAAATAGTAATTAAAAAGGCAAAGCAATGAATCCCTGAAACCAGATTCTTAATGCCCACCTTTACCTACTCACATGAAGATGCCGTATAGGTAATCAAACTGCTGGTCCACCAAAAGCAATACTGTCTACCGAGAGCAGCAGATGCTCCCCAGAACACCAGGTAGATAACTAGTGCCTGATCCGTACCGCCTGATACCTGGAGAAGTCAAGAACCCAGGGCCTTCGGCATGCCAAATATGCTCTATCACTGAGCCACAGGTCCATTATGTACTTTTGGTCTGCCCCGCAGTGAGCGTAAATTCCCTTCAGGGCAGAGTTTCAATTGTGGACACATTTTCCCCCATCTCAAACGCACCATGTTGCAGATCACAGAAGCCCCGTGGTTCTGAAGAGTGGGAAATATGTGAGGTTTTCCCTGCCTGCGCAGGGAAAGTGAAGCAGCCAAAGCATCTGACTGGCTGGCTTCATGTTTGTCACCTTCCCCTGTCCATGCAGGATAAGACCCACCCACTCCTCCACAGACATTTCTGGAGGATTGATGGTGTGTCTTTTTAAATTATAATTTACACCAGTTTTTCATCACAATAGCAATGGAACATTAAAACAGTTTTTTTAAAAAAAATAAAAATTAAAGGATATGAAAAAGGCAGCAATTGCTGTAGTTATCTTAGAATAATAAAATCATGGTTAGAAGAGACTACAAGGGTCCAACCCTCTGCCATGCAGGAATACGCAATCAAAGCACTCCTGACATCTGGTCATCCAGTCTCTGGCTGTTTCCGCATGGCCACGATGGGGGTTGGGTCGGCATACATGACGCCGACCCAACCCCCCCGGGACCGTTCGCATGAATGGTCCCGGGAACGACAGGGAAGACGGTGCCGCGGAGCGCCGTCGTCCGATCGACCTACCTGCTCTGCGACCGTCCGGCGCGTCACCGAGGCCAGGGGACACGCCCCCCCCTGCCCTGCGCGACTGCTCCGGCGTCGCAGGGCGGGGGGCGTGTCCCCAGGCCTTGGTGACGCACCGGATGGTCGCAGAGCAGGTAGGTCGACCGGGCACAGGGAGGAGGGAAGGCGCCTTCCAGCCATTCACATGGCAGTGGCTGGAAGCTGCCATTTTCTGTAAACCTCGCTCGGGAAGCGAGGTGGGAAAACGGCGGCTTCGCACTGCTCGCCCCCCATGCGAACAGCTCCCTGGGGACGGCGTTTTTGCCATCCCCAGGGCGCTATATTAGGCCCGTGTGGAAAGGCCCTCTGTTTAAAAACCTCCAAAGAATGAGACTCCACTACACTCCAAGGCAGCGCATTCCACTGTCGAACAGTGTCAACTGCAAATTTGATTAGCAGGCCCTCTATCCCATCATTCAAGTCAATGATAAACATATTAAATAGCACTGGGCCCGGGACAGAACCCTGTGGCACCCCACTAGTCGCTTCTCTCCAGGAAGTGGATTGGAAGCGCATAATTCAGTATGTGGGGAAATGCCCTAAAACCCTGAATGTTCTGTGATCCCGGCTTTGCCTGACAGTGTCTATTCCTGGCTTCTCCAAGTTAAAAAATATCTCAGAGGGCTAGTCTGGGAATGGCCTCTGCCTCAGACTCTGGTAGACAATACAGAGCTAGATTCTTCAGGCAAAATAGTGGGTTCAGAGACTGGTAGCCCTGGCTGTGCTGGACAGCTGCAGCAAGTTTTTGCTGCCAACAGTTAACTGAAGTAGGTCTGTTAATATAAAACACATACACACACACACACACACAAATACACACACACTGTTGACTGGGAAAGCTGCACCTGCACCCCAACCAAATTTCCAAATTCTCCACCCTGTAGTGATTCTTTCTCCCCACTGGAGACACTGCTGATCTACTGTGCTATGAATCAGTGAACTCAGGAATGACATTATCAGTTGTACCAGTGTAACCTCAGCTTGTGGGTTCTGTGGGGCAGTACTTGGAATGAGTTGCAACAACAATTTTTAAACAACAAAATGGTTTACTTTTCTTTACAATTAACACTTTTAAAACATCAACATTTAACGTTACAATTCAAAGTCCTGTTCAGGTTGCATTTCAAGTCCTTCTATTTACAGTCTACTGATATTGCCAAGTCCAATTTCTTCTTTGCAAGTTGGCTGGCTCCTGAAGACTCCAAGGGCTTGATGAACAGGTTGCAACATGATGAAGGTTTCCAGGAGAACTTCTCACCCACATTGGCACCATACAAGAAAACTCCAAAACAATAAACTCCAACATTTACAACATAGCAAAAACAACTACTACCTTCCCAGTAGCGTTTCCCAACAATATTGCAATTACCTTAACCAGGTGTTATATGAGTGCAGAAACTCAAGGTCCGAGAGTCTGGTAGCCTTGTTCTTCTGCAAAAGAGCTCTTTTTCAGCCTTCCTCTGCTGCTCTGAAGCCTCCACCTCCTTACTGGGTCAATCATTCTAAATAATCCATTCAGGGCATGGGGGTTACATTCTCCCTCACTAAAAATTCTGTCGTCCCGACAGTAATTACAATGTAATCCTTGAAATCATTGCACAATGATTTCCCCAGAGATTCCTGTAATTTTAGAGGAACCACATTTATGCATCTGAATGCAGAACATTGTCTTTCCCTTGCAAGGATTTCCAACTGTTCCAAACTTAGCTGCATCGGAAGCGGCAAAACTTTCCAGCAAATGTTATATTCAGCCAATTAGTTTGCAGAAGGGATGGGGGGTTGCAACTGGAATCCCCTCCTTCATGCAACTGCTAAACAGAATCATATGTGTTTCAAATTCACACAGCAACATCTCTGGAATTTACATCAAATAACAAAACAGTTATATGGGGATCAAACCCCAACTTGTTGCACACTTCCATTGCAAGCAATTTATATTTGCAATCTCACCTTCCAAGTTCCCACGTTGGGCACTATTTGTAACCTTTCAGCTTCAGGGTTCTTGTAAGGCAGTACTTGGAATGAGTTGCAACAACAATTTTTAAACAATGTTCTGGCTTTACTTTTTTTTTGCCACCAACACTTTTAAAACATCAACATTTAACGCTATACAATTCAAGGTCCTGTTGAGGTTGCATTTCAAGTCCTTCTATTTACAGTCTACTGATATTGCCAAGTCCAATTTCTTTCTTTGCAAGTTGGCTGGCCCCTGAAGACTCCAAGGGCTTGATGAACAGGTTGGCAACATGATGAAGCTGCCTATAGAGAACTCTCACCCACTACAACCACACAAGAAAACGCTGTAACAAGAAACTCCAACATTTACAACACAGCAAAAACAACAACTACCTTCCCAGTAGTTTCCAACAATATTGCAATTACCTTAACAAGGTGTTAAGGGCGTATAGAAATCAAGGTCCGAGTCTGGTAGCCTTGTTCTTCTGCAAAAGAGCTCTTTCAGCCTCTCTGCTGCTCCGAGTCTCCACCCCCTTACTGGGTCAACCCATTCTGGGCCAATCCATTCAGGGCATGGGGGTTACATTCTCCCCCACTAAAATTCTGTCGTCCCGACAGTAATTACAATGCAACTCTTGAAATCATTGCACAATGATTTCCCCAGAGATTCCTGTACTTGGAGGAACCACATTTGGTGCATCTGAATGCAGAACATTGTCTTTCCCTTGCAAAGATTTCCAACTGTTCCAAACTTAGCTGCACTGGAAGTTTGCAAAACTTTCCAGCAAATGTTGCTATTCAGCCAATTAGTTTGCAGAAGGGATGGGGGGTTGCAACTGGAATCCCCTCCTTCATGCAACTGCCAAACAGAATCATGTGTTTCAAATTCACACAGCAACATCTCTTGAACTTACATCAAATAACAAAACAGTTATATGGGGATCAAACCCCAACTTGCTGCACACTTCCATTGCAAGCAATTTATATTTGCAATCTCACTTCCAAGCCCCACATTGGGCACTATTTGTAACCTCAGCTTGTGGGTTCTGTGGGGCAGTACTTGGAATGAGTTGCAACAACAATTTTTAAACAACAAAATGGTTTACTTTTCTTTACAATTAACACTTTTAAAACATCAACATTTAACGTTACAATTCAAGGTCCTGTTCAGGTTGCATTTCAAGTCCTTCTACTTACAGTCTACTGATATTGCCAAGTCCAATTTCTTCTTTGCAAGTTGGCTGGCTCCTGAAGACTCCAAGGGCTTGATGAACAGGTTGCAACATGATGAAGGTTTCCAGGAGAACTCTCACCCATTACAACCACACAAGAAAACCCTGAAACAATAAACTCCAACATTTACAACATAGCAAAAACAACAACTACCTTCCCAGTAGTTTCCAACAATATTGCAATTACCTTAACAAGGTGTTAAGGGCGTATAGAAATCAAGGTCCGAGTCTGGTAGCCTTGTTCTTCTGCAAAAGAGCTCTTTCAGCCTCTCTGCTGCTCCGAGTCTCCACCCCCTTACTGGGTCAACCCATTCTGGGCCAATCCATTCAGGGCATGGGGGTTACACCAGCACTACAGGGAAAATTGTATTCGGTCAGGACACGCGTTCCTCAACGAGAAGGCAGGAAGGAAAAATGAAGAGCACTTCCGCACATGCAGAATGACATGTTTTCAATCCACTTTTCACAATTGTTTGCAAGTGGATTCTGCTATTTCGCACAGTAAAACCCAGCTGCAAAGTGCATTGAAAGTGGATTGAAAGTGCATCATTCTGCATGTGCCCTAAAACGCTTGGGCAAGTCAGAAGAACCAGAAGCGACTCACACACATTCATATAAATAAAATTAAATATGGACACATTTGAAATATTGCGCTTTATTAAAACCTAGTGAGGCAGGAGAGGAGGGCAAAGAGAAGATTTGATATGCAGGTTTCAAAGTCTGTAATTATTTGTTTTTCTATTTTAATAGATTTATCTCACATCCTTTCCCAACCAAAGACAGGTGTGGGACAGCTAACAGCGTAAAAATATACAAAAATATACAGTGTTGCATAAATACCAATTATAAACCCCACCAATTAAAATACCCCCAGACAGAGCCTTATTACTAGAATCTGTTTCAAATGTCTTGGTTGATTGACCCAGGAGAGCTAATGATAAAGTGGTTAAGAGCAGGTGGATTATAATCTGGAGTACTGGGTTTGATCCCCCTCTCCTTCACCTGAGTGGCGGAGGCTTATCTGGTGAACCAGATGTGTTTCCGCACTCCATCATTCCTGCTGGGTGACCTTGGGCTAGTCACAGCTCTCTCAGAACTCTCTCAGCCCCACCTTCCTCACAAGGTGTCAGTTGTGGGGAGAGGAAGGGAAAGGAGTTTGTAAGCCACCTTGAGTCTCCTTGCAGGGCAGAAAGGTGCGGTATGAATCCAAACTCTTCTTCTCTTTTCTTCAGGAGGAAAGGGTATATGGTCGGGGAATGGAAGACATAGGATGCAATTTTCTTTGCCTGAGAAAAAAGCAATGCTACCAACATGCAACTGGAAAAGGTCATATGATAGAACGATCTCCTATATCCTAAACACTTTCCACACACGAGGAAGTGAGGCTGGGTCTCTCTGTCCCCCAGTTTATATGGAGGGTTTGAAAACAAATCCGTAGCATTCAAAAATCCAACTTGTGTTGCAAGCAGCTACAACCTCAAGATGCCGTCACTTGTAAAGATGCCTTTTTTTGTCATTTCATGTAATGCACACTAGAGTCTGCATTGAGCAGCAAACAACTAAACAGAGGTCACAAAGCATGTTGTACTGATGTGCCATGTTTGAAAAGTTAAATGTTTGCGCCCGCCATAGACTCCCAGGGTTGTTCGACACAGAGAACCTCAAAGAGGAGGGATATCTGCTTGCATCCCTGCTACACAGAACATGGCGAGCGTGTTCATTTTGCCAGCAATATGCATGTTGGGAAGCAGACGCCTACAAAACGGCACGCTTATTATCCAGTTCCCAGCATGCTCCTAATTCAGTTGCACCCAGCCAGTATCTAAAGCACCAGTAACATTAACAAAAAGTGCTGGGGGTAATGTACTATCTAATTAATACAGAGCTCAGCAGGCGCACCGCCTGGTAGTAGAAGAGGACGGCTTCACAGACGAGAGCTACTCTCTCTCTCTCTGCAGCGAGAAGTGGTGGCAATTGTAATTAAAAAGATGACCAGAATCCACAACTGGGAAAGGAAGGTGCTGCCAGGCATATCATATTCATTTACATTTTAAAGAGCAAGTCCCAATCCTTTCCCACCTATCTCTGTACTTGCTTATAAAGTTGCACTTCCACGGGAAGACGAGCAGGCGAGACACAGTGTGGCTCGAAGCCCATTGTGGTGTCTGGCGCAAGAAGTTTAAAGGTGTTAGGTCTCGATCCTTGAATCAATAAACGGACTCCGGATTGTTGATCAGCAGTGTTTATTGGAAAGGTAACGGAGCAACCAGCTTGCAAGAAGTTCTGCCGAACCTGGCTTTTGCTATCCCCTTTATCCAGAAACAATCCCCCTTCCTGTTTTCCCAAAGAATGTGAGAAAGAGTTACTTCAGAGCCTGAGCGCCCCAAGTTCAGCAACAGATAGAGATACAGCCACCTGGTCTCCTACCCCCACAGAGCAACAGAAACATTCCATTTCCCATGGGAGTAGACAGAGTCAGGGGTAAGCCTAGTTATCTACCAAGTGTGTGTAACCATAAAGGAAGATCAAGGAAAGAATGTTCCATTACAGCAGGGGTAACATATGGCAAGCTAACTACATATATCTAGAAGCAGCTATATTGACAGTAATGCATTTCAATCAACTAGGTGTCATCCCTGACAAAAGGGTGAGGACAGACCTGTATTTTTACCTCTCTTTTTTCCACATGGTGAATCTACACCTGGAAGACTCATGACATAATTCATCTTCTGTCCTAACTCCTCCCCCTCCCCACCATATGGCCTGCCCCATCAAAACAGAAGAAGAAGAGTTTAGATTCCCCATCTTTATCCCCTGGTGTGGGCAGTGGATAAAAAATACCACCACACAATCCAGCTGCTACATTGCAGAGAAGTGTGGGGGCACCTTGCATGCCAATACAGGTGAGTCTGTTCTCCACCAACAGAGATCTCACGGGAGGCAGTTGTGATACGGCCCTCAGCAGGCATATTGTAGCTTCCTCAAGAGGCCTCTCTGCGCACTCTGCCACTTAACTGGCACATATTGTGCCTGACGTGACACACTTTATTTTTAAAGTATACCTTGTTCTTTTAATAGTCTGTTGCCATTATAAATAACGACACTAGATTCAACTAGGCCGTAATTGCGACAGGGGCAGGTTCGAATTGTGAGCTCCAGAGCAGGGAGCCTGCGTGCCCTGGGCCGGCTGGGCGGCCGAGCCACACCCGGCAGGATCATGCGATGCGCACGAATTTAAGGGGTGGAGCACGCTCCCTATATATTAGCCAGCACGCAGCTGCGCCGGCCTTCTTCGATACCTGGAGCAAACTGAGCTGGTGCTGTCGCTTGTTCAGGAGAGCCGGGCCGAGGAGAGCGCGAGAGGAGAATTGCTTCTGGTGATACCTTCGGGATTGAGTGTAGTAGCTCCCTCTTTAGTGGGCTCACTGGGAAGGAATTTTTGCTCCAGTTATGGCACTGAAAAAATGCAATGGGGGCCACTTGGCAACCCAAGCGACGCAGGCGCTAGCAAGGGAGGAAGCAGAGAGCAGATCCTTAGGCATATGTGCCGGTGGGGTAACTAGATCCCGGACTAAGCGGTATGTATTGGGGCATGGGGTACGGCCAACACCGGACCCCTCCCCCACCATCCAAGGGGAGGCAGCTCAGCATCCGGGGGCCAGCACCAGGAAAGAGGAACCCCCGCTGCAGCTTCATCTACTCCCTTGCTGGTTATGGCACAGCTGACCCCCAGCTTCAGGGCCTCACCATTGGTGGTAATGTGGACGGGTTGCAGTACACCCGTGCAATCAGTGCAGGGCATAGGAAGCCCAGGTTTGGCCTTTGCAGGCCAACCTGCTCCGGTGGGGGGTCCTTTATCTTATTTTATTCCCTGGTCTGGGGCTTACGGCAGTGGGTCGGCGACACCTGGGATTTCAGGGGTCCTGCCAGTCGGCCCTATACACCAGAGCTTGATGAACACATTAGCGTCTTTAGAACAGCCTTGGGGGGGGGGAGGTTGAGTTGGTCCCTGGTCCCATTATGGCAATGCCCACTAGTGGGATGCCAGCACCCGGGCGGGAGCTTGGGGCAGCGGTCCCTTTGGAGGAAGCTTCCCACAGACCAAAAAGGCAGGGCCACGGCAGACGTAGTTCAACCCAACAGGCAGGTTTGAGTCGTCGGTCTCCCAGTTCCTCCTCTTCGAGTGAGTCCCCCGACAAGGGATCCGTGAAAGTGGACGGGACCTTTGGGGAGGTTGGAGAAGGGATTCCCGTTCTTCCAGACTGGCTCGCTCAGAGGCGTACCCCTCAGGAGGGTGAGTCGGTGCCAGCCGGGCTAATTAGACAGGCGCCATCCTGGGATCCAGGGAACCCTCCTGGTTCATACCTTCCTAAGAAAATTAGGGAGAGGGCTTTGGATGGGTATTTTACTGATGTTTTTTGGTGCGTGGAGGCCGAAGGCAACCCGGGGGTGATAGGCAATAGTAAAGAGAAAAAACGGCGGGTTAAGGACGGTGTAGACCGCTCCTTCGATAAATGGCTTAGGGGTTTTGTTTATTTATTTATTTATAATTGGTTTTATATACCGCCCCTCCCCCGAAGGGCTCTGGGCGGTGAACAACACAATAAAACAATAGTTACAATAAAACCCCATTAAAACAGCAATTAATATGTTACATTGGCGTCCAATCGTAAAAACATAAACTTCATAGATCCACCCTGGAAAATGAAACAGAGGAGCGGAGAACCCAGAGTGTAAAGGAAAAGGAGGGGGAAAGGGGGGGGCATCAGCGGCCGGCCCCTCCAAACGCCCGGTGGAACAATTCGGTCTTACAGGCCCTGCGGAACTCTCCAAGATCCCGCAGGGCCCGGATAGCTGGTGGTAAAGTGTTCCACCAGGCAGGGGCCAGGGCTGTAAAGGCCCTGGCCCGGGTAGAGGCCAGCCGCATCATCATTTTGGGGAATACCTCATTTTAATTGCGGCGGGTTATCCCGCTCGGGGTTGGCACTTGGCGGCTCACATGAGCCAGGGCATTGGTGGGCGACACCGCCGCCATTGCCTATGCCGAAGAAGTGCAGCGTAGTGCATCCCATAAGAGCGGGTTCTGCTGGGACCTGATCCATGATCAAACATGGATGGTGACGGTTCACACCTTAGTGAGTAGCCCGGGAGAGAGCGGCTCCCAGACTGAAGGGGGCCGCAGATCAGGGGGTTTTGGCAAGTTTCCGGGCAGGTTAACTTTGTGGAGGGGGCGTAGCGGGGGCATTCCCGGATGTTCCGGGGTGGGGCGGGGGTGGGCGGCGCTGTGGCAGGGGCACGGGGCGTGCTTGCGCCCTGGGCGCGGCTTCTCCTTGCTCTGCCTCTGACGCTCGATGCAAGCTTATGTGCACAGCAGAGAGCGAAATGAAAACCATAAAACAAAGAACCAGCCAACTCCGAGTCAACATTAGGAGAATATAAATTATGTTTTATGCAACAACAAGATACGTAATTATGATCTCAACAAGCACTGCATACATGAGCTATTAGACAACACTTTAAAAGCTACTGCTTAGTGGAGATAATTTTAATTGACTACAGGGCCTCTCTCAACGGACCCAAGATTGTTCCGGGAGAAAAAAAAATTAATGTATTGCAGAAAAGAGGGGAAAAAAATGAACATTGGTTCAGCAGCAGGGAGGAGAGCAAACGGCTTCTAATCATGCTTTGCAGTTCTAGCAGCTTGATGCTCTCTGGATGCAGAAGCAATTGCATAAAGGCTGGAGCCAGACCAAGTAAAAATGAATCAGGTGGTTAGAATTATTACTCTGTCTGTGCTTCATTTGCAGCTACTGCAAGTTGATCCTGGCTCCTCCAGAATAGATGCCAAGACAGTAGCTGCTTTCAAGATGGATTGTCTCAATGTCCACACATCTAATATGGCTTCATTTCACAGTACCTGACCGGGAGTTTCAGGGAGTGTTGCTGACACAGTGACATCAGAGGTGGGATCCAGCAGGTTCTCACAAGTTCCCGAGAGTAGGTTACTAATTATTTGTGTGCGCCAAGAGGGTGTTACTAATTGGTGATTTTGCCATGTGATTTTTGCCTTAGTTACGCCCCTCCTCTCAGCAGTAGCGCGCAGAACTTGAAGCAGTCTAGCAGGAGGTGCACCGGTGTGCGTGGCAGCCTGCGCCTGCGTGCATTCGTTTCCCGCCCAAGGACCGGCGCAGCGGCTGCGTCCTTGCCACAGCCCCACCCAGGAATGCCCCACCCCCGAAATGCCCGGCCACGCCCCATCGTGCCCCGCCCAGCCCCATTGGCGCTACGCCACTGTTTGAATCCCACCACCATGGGAACCTGTTACTAAAATTTTTGGATCCCACCACTGGGTGACATCCCTCCTGGCAATTATCTGGAAGTGAAATCACTGCCTCCGCAACACTCTAGGGAATCCCGTAATAAAGGCCACAGAGACTAGTGACATTCTTAGAGTGTCACAAATGCAGTGCCCAGAAGTGAAAGATAAAGGTGGGGAGGTGCCAGTCATGGGCAGGTGATGGGCGATCCTGCTTGAAACATTGAAAATCTTCTCAAGTCCCAAGCAAAAACTAACATGAACAGATCTTTAAGCAAGCCCATCTGCATTTTTTGTTTTGTTTTTCAAAGTATTGGCCTATTCAGTTAACCATTGGCAGTTGGGAAAAATCAAATGACAATACAAGCCAGGATAGCCAGGTAGGAGAACCCTCCATAATACCTATGGGATAGAGAACATCCAGCAATAAGCCCCCGCACCAGGGGCCAGGTTCCTACTTCAGTGATTTCTCAAAAAAGGACAAGGGGGAATCTGATAATAAAATATTCTTATACCTTACACCCTTTTTTTAAAAGTTATTGTCCTATGTAGTCATCCTTCTGTTGGAGATTTTGAAACAAGAACACTCAATTCAACATTTCAGATAGCAGAAGCAGGAGGACAGGATAGAAGCCCACAGAAATACTTGAGGGATGGCAATCACCTTTCCTCCTCCTTGTACAGCTAATGTTTAGCATTTTAGGTAGAAAACCTCCCCGGCCAGGTTATTTAATTACCCGGCAGCAAAAATAAAACCACTGCTCTCTTAACTCTTCTTTTTTAAACATTCCATCAACTTTCCAAATTTATTCTTAGAGAAACGGATCTGTTGCAAAGTTTGCAAGTACAGAGGAAAACATCTTCCCAATTTTTGAATAACCAGACCAAGCTTCAAGGGGGAGAACCCCGTAATTGTGTGAATAAGATACCATTTGCTGCCCCCCCCCCCGATTGATGGCAGCTCTTTGCTCAAAAGGCAATGTAACAGATTTTTTTTTTAAAGAATCAATATTTCACTTATGATGCACGTAATCTTTCGATGGCTAATGCCTTTAATGGATGGAAATGGATTACATCAGGGAGGTCAAAAAATCAAATGATGTCATAAATAATAGATCCTTCTCCAAGGCAGTCAGCAGAACGCCAGCCATTCCTCAGGTCATTAGAACTGATCGGTGTCAATTCTCTGGAGCAGAGACTGAGAATGCTGCTTATCTGTAAAGCGTCCCATACAGAGAGTGCCATTCAAACTCAGAATGCTGCTTAGATGTCAAGTGTCCCATACAGAGAATGTCATTCACAAAAATCAGTTCTCTTCCAATGCCAGCTAATGTTTTTCAGTTGTCCTCTCTCTGGATATACACCATTCTCTTGCTTTTCCTTCATGTGTGTTGCTCCTCTCTATTCACCTTCCAAGAAAGTAAAAATCCAAAAGGAGGAAGAATAATAATTTGGATTTGTATCCCACGTTTCTCTCCTGTAAAGAGACTCAAGGTGGCTTACAAGCTCCTTTCCCTTCCTTGGGAGGTTGGTGGGGCTGAGAGAGTTCTGAAGAACTGTGACTAGCCCAAGGTCACCCAGCAGGAATGAGTGCAGAAACACATCTGGTTCACCAGATAAGCCTCTCCCACTCAGGTGGAGGAGTGGGGAATCAAACTCCAGATTAGAATCCTCCTGCTCTTAACCACTACACCACACTGGCTCCTTCTAGCTTGACATCCAACTATTTAGTGCTTTTATCAGCCATGTATTTTCACCTTCTTTTGTGCTGTTGCTACTTTTCCCACTAATATTGGGTCAAATGCCAATAATTAGGACCAGATTTGAGTCCACTGGCATCCTAAACACCAGCAATATTTTCCAGAGTATAAACTTTTGAGAATCACAGTTAAGTTTGTCAGATACAAATGAGAATGAAGATTCATTAACCGCTATAGCCAGGGCTTCCAAAATATGATTGGTCTTCCAAGGTGTTATTAGATGCTAATGTTGTTCTACTGCTACAGATTAACACAGCTATCCATTTGAAACCAGGGCCAAACTTACATGGGAAACCAGAAATTTGATTACCTGGTCCAAAATCACCTCCCCCTCCCCTGCATGCCACCCCTCCCTCCCCTCTCCCTCCCTCTGCTAGGGTGGGTGGGCCAGGTCCAGATGCCGGGCCCCCTCCGCTTCCCTCCCCTGCATGCCACCCCTCACACCCTCCCCCTCCCCTGCATGCCACCCCTCACTCCCTTCCCCTCCCCTGCATGCCACCCCTCACACCCTCCCCCTCCCCTGCATGCCACCCCTCACTCCCTTCCCCTCCCCTGCATGCCACCCCTCCCTCCCCTCTCCCTCCCTCTGCTAGGGTGGGTGGGCCAGGTCCAGATGCTGGGCCCCATCCCCTTCCCTCCTTTGCATGCCACCCGCACTGGCCTTTTCCACAAAGATCCCCAAAAACATTTGCAAAACGTTTTCTACTGCTGTCCCCACCCCCAATCTATCTGCACTCACCCCCTCAAAATGACCCCTGCCTGCCATTGTGTGGTTGTTTCATTAGTTTTCTTTTACAGATTTGTAGATCCAATGCTACAAAGACCCAAAGCCTCATGCTGCAGTTCTCTAGGGGGATGGGTATTCAAAACTACGGAGACAAAAAAACCCAAAATTTTAAAGAAAATCTGGCACAAGCTCAGAAAATGGCACCAATGAGAAAGTCCAGGGACCGCAGAGAGGAATAGGAAATGTTTTAAAGAGATCTGCACAGGAAGTGAAAATCATTTCACTGACACACTGTGTAACAGACTTCTCTCTGTGATACACCTCTCAAGATGTCGGCCACAGATGCAGGCGAAACGTTAGGAACAAGATCCACCAGACCACGGCCACACAGCCCGGAAAACTCACAACAACCAATTCCATTAAAGGATTGCTAAAGTGAAAAGAATCGCTAAAGAAGAAAATTCATTGAAAACATTTTTCAGGCTGAAAATAAAATGTTTGGGGAAGAAACATGCGAAACTTCATGGAGGAAATGTTTTATTTCTCGTCTCAAAACATTTTATTTTGTTTTCGCGGAAAGGGTCACTATCTGTCCCTCATTCTGGTATTTGTTCCAAGTATACTACTTTTGTGGATGGGGAGAGGAATGTCTCATTAGTATTTTCAGTGTGGGGTGACTAGCAGCAGCATTCTTCAGGATCTTTATAAATTAAATCTGATTTGTTGGATAGATTTATCTTATCTAGCCCATGCAAACCATGTTTGACACACTGAAGATCATTTTGATAGCTGACGTTTTTGTCTTCTAGTATATTCTAAAACAAAGAACAAATCTCTCACTAGCGCTTAACAACTAGGCAAGACTGTGGGGGGAAATTAATGTATCTAGTTATTTACTTCATTTCTACCCTACTCTGCTCCTCAGTTGGAATCTAATATCAGTTTACAACATTCTGCCTTTCCATGGGGACAGGAACCCCTTTTCTAATGCAGAAGTTTAAAAGCTTAAGGGTGGGAGCTCTGGCAATAACCCTCAGTCTGAGGAGGTGTTGCCAGCACCTCCATGTTTTTGTCTGTGAAATGTTGGGGGCTCTGTGTTCTTGCAGTGGTATCAATCTTATTGTTGGAGAAGAGACCAAGAAGATTCGTTTGATGAGCTGCTTTCTGACTCAGCTCTTGCTGAAATTGGCCATGGGAAGAATCTGGCTAGAGTAGATCATGATTCTTTCATGCAACATAAAACCGGCTGGCAGAGACAATTCGAGAGGCGGCTTGTGGGATGCAAGTACTTTTGTGCGTCGATGACATGGCAGTTTTTAATCTTGTTTATCTCCACAGCACTCCAAGAAAAATGTCAAGTTACAGATGTGGCTGTATTAAATTAGTTGGATGCATTATCATCAGACAGAACAGCCATTACTTGGACTCTGTAAGAAACATAGTAGTTGAGGTTACGTCTCTCCCACTAAGTGATGGGAGAGAGAGGGCGATGAAAAAGAATCACAGAATCATAGAGTTGGAAGAGACCCGAAGGGCCATCGAGTCCAACCCCCTGCAATGCAGGAACACACAATCAAAGCAGTAGATATGTTACCAGCTACTGAAGCTATCAGAAATAGTGTAGCAGGCAAGTTTGCAAAGATTCCCTATTTGCATCTTTACAGGGAGAGCTTCTTTGGAAGAAAGGGAGAATGAACACATTAATGAGATTCATGGAGTCTCTGTAACAGACCATAAGTGTACACACATGTGAGCACACCCAAAGCAAGAAATATCCAGAAGAAGGACTACCATTCCTGCATCAGTATCTAAAGCCACAGAGAGCTTATAGCCCCTTTGCGCATTTTTGCTAGCTCCAATTTTTTTAAAAAAGAAGCTTAAACTATTGTGTGTTTCCCTGTGCAAATTCAAGCTATGCGTGTGTGATAGATGTGTCTAGCAAAATCCCGAGTGTGTGACACTCCAAAATCTAAAGGAAGATTAAGTAATTTTTATGGCATTTTTACAATGTGGAGGGTTGGGTCCTTTTGGAGAGTCAGCATGGTATAGCAGTTAAGAGCAACGGACTGTAATCCACCAAACCAGGTTTGATTCCCCTCTCCTCCACGTGAAGCCTGGTGAGTGACCTTGGGCTAATCACAATTCTTTCAGCTCCACTTACTTCACAAGGTGCCTATTGTGGGCAGAGGGAGGGAAGGTGGTTGTAAGCTGCTTTGAAACCCCTTTGGGTAGAGAAAAGCAGGGTCTAAAAACCAACTCTTCGTGTGGTTGGGCCTATCCACACCAATCAAGACATCTCTATTCTAACTCAACTTGGAATTCAAACAATATATTCATCTTCTTGCAACCACCTGATTGATTCTTCATATTTTCAACATTTGCATGTGCGATTTTGTTCCACAACGAGCAGGGGCGTACAGTCCACGGGGACATGTGGTGGCACATGTCCCCAGGTGCATGCCATCTAATCACGTGGGGGGGTGCCAGGCCCGAGCCGCACTCACTGGCTCTGGGCGGTAGACCTGGGCACCATCGCCAACCTGGTAGTGTTTCGTGGGACCAGTAGATGGCTCGATTTCTCTCTCCCTCCCCCACCCCTGATTCTAGGGAAAATGGGGCACTGGTGGGGTGGAAAACTCAACTTTTGCCCCGGGCTTCATTTTCCCCTAGATACGCCTCTGACAACTAGTTAAGCAATATCATCCCATCATCTTAATAACCATCTTCAACAAATCTATCTGGAAGGATGCCCAACAGATTTTAACAGGCCTTAAACCATGCAGGCAATCACCCAATGCTCTTACATGAGTCACTGTGCATGAACACCTGGGGAGTGCTACGTAGACAAACTTGCCTTACGCAGAATTCTGCCTCATTGTTTATTTACTCCATTTATAACCCTCCTTTCTCTCCCATAGGGACCCAAATTGACTCACAACTTTCTCCCCTTCACTATTTTATCTTCTGAACAGCCTTATGAGGTAGGTTAGTCTGAGAAAGTATAGCTGACACCCAGCAGGCCCTCTGCTTGAGCCATGGCAGCAGAGTTGGGATCCAGCAGGTTCTCACCAGTTCCCTAAAGTGGGTTACTAATTATTTGTGTGTTACTAATTGGGTCTGCTTTTCTGTCAGAAATTCCATTAGGTCCAAAAATCATAAAGTCCTGTTGTTTCCTATGTGGCTGGTTAGCGAAGGTAGAAAACGGGATAATTCTCCCTGTTGGGCTGTTTTAAACACATGTTTTAGAAATATGGTGAAGTTCCTTGTCTAAGGAAAGTATCCTTCTTTTGATTTCTAGAAACAAAATTAAGTATTTGAAAGTATTAAGTATTTGACAGGCAGTCAATTACAGGAGAAGTAGTTGTTTCTGTTGGCAGTAGATGATAGGACTTGCTATAATGAGTTTAAATTATGGACAGAAAGATACCAGCTGAAAATTAGGAACTTTTTTTTTACAGTAAGAGTTTTTTACAGTAACAGAGAAATTATTAATGCCCCGCCCCCAGAATGCCCGGCCACGCCCCCATTGTGCCCTGCCCAGCCCCATTGGCGCTACGCCACTGTTTGAATCCCACCACCATGGGAACCTGTTACTAAAATTTTTGGATCCCACCACTGCATGGCAGCCCAAGCCACAGACAATATTTGCCACTCTCCACTGTATCACCAGTGGCCACATGACTGACTTTTTGTAAGCTAACCTCAAGAAACCTTCTAGCAACATCCGTTAGTATGTAAGAAAACCCAGAGGGATGGAAATGAATGAATTGTTCATAATGCACAGAGAAAGTTAAGGTAAAAATCTTGGTGGTTTGGAGGCCTTCATCAGTTGAGGACAGAGAATCAATGACGCTATGATATTTCCACACAGAGTCCATCTGTTCTTCATGCACCATATGGACATTTTGTTAACAATTAACAAGTAGACAGGCAGAAGACATTTTGTTCCTCGTCTACCAAGCCATATGCCAGACAGTTAATCCACAGGAACATCTGAAGCTCCTGGTCCGTTGTGAACCAGCCTCCTCACTTCACAGAAAATGTACTCAACTCTGTTAAATGGTGGAAGTTAACAAAAGCCCTGCCCGATCACAGTAGAGATTTAGCTACTCCAGCCTTGTTCCCGATAGTGACCACCCAGATGCCTCTTGGAAGAACACAAACAGGGCATGAAAGCAGCTAGGCCCTGCTGGAGAAAGGACACATCTGGAATCGAGAGGTCCGCACCTTCACGGATGTTCCCTCAAGGTAACTTGGGTGATTGCTCTGGACAGATTTATCGTCCATGAACAGCAATTCCAGAGTCTGTTCAGGTAGCTGTACTAGGATGTCCTGGAATTACATCTGCTCTTAAACTATAGGGACCAGTTCCCTGGAAAAAAATGGCCACTTTGGGGGGTGGACTCTACAGCAATACACCCTGCTGAGGTCACTCCCATCTCTAAAATGCATCCTCCCCATCTCCAAATTTCTAGGAATTGCCCGACCCAGAGTAGGCAACTAGAGTTTAAACCCATCAGTATCAATAGAATGAGACTGAAGTAACTCTGTATGGAATTGCACTTTACACTGACCTAACAACTCCATGTTACTCCTTGAAAATAAGATTCTGCGGTATGTATTGCCCACACACCATATTTTTGACAAACCACCTTTTAAAAAAAGATGCAGTCCAACGCACACGTCACACTTATTCCGATCAGACTGTGAAATGCATTCTTTCAGGTTGATCAGAAGAATGATCAGATGGGTGTGTGTTCAGATGTGCAATCTACAAGCAAGAGGAACTTTGAGGTTGTAACTTGTCCACCAAATGATACACTGCTGACTCTAAATGAGGTGCAGTAGTAGATTTGCCAATTTGCTAAACACTAATTGTCAAAGCCCAGCCCATTTCTTGTTCCAATACCGTCCAAAGATTGCCTTCAAAGGGAAGAGTACTTTATAGGGGGTACTTTACAGGGGCACTTTACAGGGGGAGGGAATCTGCAATAAGCCCTTTGGGGATCGGGCGGTATAAAAATTGAAGAAATAAATAAAAAATAAATAAGGGGACCACTAGTCCTTGACTTTAGCTAACTGAGTCCTATGGGGAGAGCGGCATATAAGTTTGATGAAATAAATAAATAAAATAATCACCCACAAAGGACATAGCAAGTTGCCCCCCCCCCCATCCCTCCTTCTCCCACCCCGGGTCCATACACTGACTTCAAGACCTGATCATGGTGGGGGAGGGCAGCCGCCTATATGGGGGGGGGGTGTGTGCAGAAAACTCAGATTTTGCACTGGGCTACATTTTCTCTAGATATGCCTCTGCCCAGAACCCAACCTGTATTAATCGAGGGACAATAAGTTTTTATTGGGAGATCCTGAATTTAGGACCATACAAGAGCCCCCCCCCATGCCATCTACAGTTGTCTAGACTTCTCTCCCATTTCCTCTAGAGCAGGCGTAGGGAACCTGCGGCTCGAGAGCCACATGCGGCTCTTCTGCCCTTGCACTGCGGCTCCACGAGCCGAGCCGCTGGCCCCATCCTTGCCCGCCCTGCAGGCAGCAGGGCGGGTGCACCAACTGCCCACGGCTGGCTGGACTGCGCCGCGGGCTTCCCCTCTCGCCTGCCCGGTTGGAGTGGGGCGGGTGCTTTCCCGGCGGCCGGCGAGGCCGAGCCCCTGGCCCCATCCTTGCCCGCCCTGCAGGCAGCAGGGCGGACGCATCCATGCACTTCTCAGAATGAGCGAAGTAAAAGTTTAAAAAACCCAATATATACAGTGTTATCTTTATTTTAAATGTCAAAAATTATTTGCGGCCCAAGTGTTTTCTTTTCCCATGGAAAATGGGTCCAAATGGCTCTTTGAGTGTTAAAGGTTCCCTACCCCTGCTCTAGAGGTTATCTCATTCTAAACTAAAAAGTTCCCAAATCCCTGTGCTGATAGGCTACAGGTAAAGCGTTTTCATTTTGGATTTCCAACTGTTTCTCTGCTGAACATTCTTTTTAATCCATTTCTTGCCACGCTGCCTTCGCGATTCAATGAAAGGGGGATTCATGCATGTTTAAGTAACTAGTAGGCTTTTAAAAACGAAAATAAAACCACATCTTGAAACACAAGCTTTTAAAGACATCACAGGTGACTCGCTAGACAGTCAGCTTAATATATTCTGCGCTATAAGCTAGCATGCTGCATTAACAGTCTGAGATCTCAACATTCTCATTTACAAACTAAGCCGTAGAATATGAAGCCGAGATAGAAGCCAAGGAGGGGGGGAAAGAAAGTGCAATTCTAAGCCAATCGTCTGTACCGGCCACTGGGAAAGGGCTCTTGAACGTAGCAGCCTTTAATAAAGCAAGGCAGACGGTTCACTTATTCTGAAAGCTATTGTTATCAAAGAGCTCCCTCACAGGCTTCAGAATAGGCAGACATCTGTTACATCTGTGTTGAAAAGAGGGAAAGAGAGATGATGAAAAACACCCCAAGGAATATTCCACAATTTGGCTCCGTGCTCGAGTCTCATAATGTCAAATATAGAGAATGTTACACAGCAGGGTGTCCGGGGATGTGGGACGACTATCCAAAGATCTGCCCTAGTTTCCTCTTAAAAGAAAATAGGTCAGAGCATAATCCAAGCCTGGCAACGAACACATAGCAATTGCTGGCAGCGGGTCTGGCTCGTGTTTGGGGGACCCCAACTACATACAGCACGGCCGACCAGGACCTTCTCTGGTGTCCAGTTCACAGGGGGGAAACAAGAAACAACTCCGGTTCTCCATAAATGGAGCCCAATAGACACAAAGTGTTCCTGGGGGGAGTTTCTAAGGCTCTGAACACTTTCAACACATTTCTGCTCAGTAGATTGCCTCTTCTTAGATGAGATTCCGGTAGCCTGACTCCTGAATTATTTGCCAAATAAGCAAGGCATCTCCGTACTGTCTAACAATGAGGCACACAGCGGCCCTTTTTTGAGCATTCTCAGCTGTTGGCTCATGGCTCTTGAACAGCAGAAGTAAAATCTTTCTCATTGGTAACGTTCAGGAGAGTAAAGCTGTGGTATTTTGAAGGGCCTTTGGCTGAGTGGAATCAAACTGACTTGTATTTATTTATTTCGGGGGCTTATAACCAGCCCTGTACGGAGGTCTCAGGGTAGCTTACAACATTTAAAACAACAATAAAAACATCATCATATAAAACAATAATAAAACTATAGTAATATCCACCCACGTACCCTCCACATCCCAGATCAGCTGCCTCAAGAAAGAAGAAGAAGTTTGGATTTATACTCAACCTTTCTCTCTTGTAAGGAAACTCAAGGTGGCTGACAAGCTCCTTTCCCTTCCTCTCTCCACAACAGATACCTTGGGAGATAGGTGGGGCTGAGAGAGTTCCAAAGAACTGTGACTAGCCCAAGGTCACCCAGCAGGAATGTAGGAGTGCGGAAACACATCTGGTTCACCAGATAAGCCTCCGCCACTCAAATGGAGGAGTGGGGAATCAAACCTAATTCACCAGATTAGAATCCACCTGCTCTTAACCACTACACCACGCTGGCATTGAGAGGGAGTCAAAGACCTCAGTCAACCTTAACGTTACTTTAGTCTTCCTGATGTTCAGCTAAGTACTGATTTGGCAGTTTCAACTTCAGCCTTCATCAGTAACTGTTTCAAGTGTTTCAAGTGTTCTCTATTTTCTGCCAGTAATGTGTCATCTGCTTATGTCAAGTTTAATTCTCCTTCCCCCCAATTTTCATCAATCTAATCCGGTTTTTCTCATATATTCCATCTATAGCTTGAACAGAGAGATAAAAACGTATTTGTCTGTCACCTTTGCCAACTTGAAACCATTCTGTTTCTTCATATTTTGTCTTAGCCATTGTCTGGAATATAGACTGTACATCAGAACAATCAGATGTTGTACAGCCATTAAAATCAACCACAGTTCTTCGCAATTCATACAGTGAAAAGTTTTGCTGTAATTTATGAAACAAAAGCTGATTTTCTTCTGACATTTTCTTGTAGACAACATAAATCTGCAATATGACATCTAGGGTCACTTTCTTTTCTGAATCCAGTCTGAACAGCTGGCATTTCTCGCTCCATATATAGTAACAGTCTTTATTGCAAGATTTTGAGCATCACTTTCTTTGCATGAAAAATTAATGCAATGGTCAGATGGTTGCTGCAGTCTTTGACATCCCCTTTTTCCAGAATTGAAATATAGATTGAGCATTTCTCACCAATGGGCCTTTTGTTTTGTTTTCCATATTTATTGCCACATTCTTGTTAAGAGTTTGATAGACTCTATTTCTGTAAAACTGAAATAGCTCTATTGATATCCAATCTATCCCTGGTGATCGGTTCTCCCAATTGCCCTCAGTGGAGCTTTCACTTCACTTTCTACAACTGAGGGTTCTCTCTTCAAAAGATTCTTATTGGAAGGAATCTGAAATCTGTCATCTATCCATCTCTTCTGTATAATTCTTCAGTGTATTGTGACCATCTTTGGCTTGGGATAGTCACAGTTCTCTCCAAACTCTCTCAGCCCCACCTACCTCTCAAGGTGTCTGCTGTGGGGAGAAGAAGGGGTAAGGAGTTTGTAAACACCTTTGAGTCTCCTTATAGGAAAGAAAGGTGGAGTATAAATCCAAACTCCTCCTCCTCCTCCTCTGCTGCTGCTTGCTGCTGCTACTACTACTACTAAGTGGACACTCTAGAACCCCATCACCCCGTGAATTTGTGGACAGGTGTATTTCCAATTCAATTGAAGCTAAACTTTCAATAGTCAGAAATGATGCTGGAAGAACTACCAGCTCTCTGAGGGGCTTTCCGCACTGGCAGAGTTGTACTGGTTTCTACCTAGGTTCGCCTCAGTGAATCCGCACTGCAACCGAGCTCAACATTGTTTTGTCTCAGTTCCCCCCCCCCTCAGAACTGCGACATCCTTGTCGCAGTTATGAACTACACTTTTCTGCCAGAACAAGGTTGATACCGCTTCGAAGCTTCGAAGTGCAGACGCATCAAAACGACACCTCATCCGTTCAACCAATCAGGAGCCGCTTTTGTGGCATGCGCAGAACGGGAGAGTCGTGGCGGGCAAACTGTAAACTGTAAAAACTGTAAAAAAAAGAATGCTCCCGTTTCCCGTGGTAACACAAGCTCCAATCACGATCGAGGAGCGAGACAGGCACCAAGATGATCCCGCCCACTTAGCTCGGTTCCAGGGGACCAAGTAAGTTGCTGTGCGGACAGCCTGGAATCGCCCTCCACTGAAGGGAACTGAGTCGACCTTAGCTCCCTTCTGTAGTGCGGAAAGCCCCACTGGGAGTCTTTAGATCAGAAATACGGGAAAGGGTTATGCATCCCGAGGAGGGTATTTCTCTTCCCTTCTAACCAACTTCTCATCCATGCTTCAGACTCCATTTCTACCACTGCATCGCATAGCTCTGACTTTCTAAAGCATAAAACAACAACTGTCGTGGGGCAGGATGAGCCCTTCAGGTACTTCTAGACTCAGGTGGGCAGTTCGGCTTCTGTGGATGCAAGTTTTTCCCATATCGGGGATTCCCTTCCACATGAATCAGAGTTTCTGGCTTGCAGCCATTGTAAACAACCAACCTGCTAAGTAAATATACTCATTGTTTAGGGACTTATTAAAATCCAGCAGCTACATAAATCCTCCAAAAAAACAAACAGTGGTCATAAAACAAGTGTAAAGAAGCAGCTATAAGCTTAGGAGAACAAGTTTTGTATGCTGTAATTCACATGTAAATGTGTTAAATGACTAAGACTCAGGGGCAATAGAGACTCCTCATTCCTCTCTCTTAAAATGAAGTGTTCAACCAAGTGGCAAATCTGTGACAGGAATAATGTGTGTTAACTGAGCAGGGATTCCACAGGTATACAGCAGGCTCCTGGTGTTTCGCTGAAGACATCAGGAGAACACTTATGTTAATTTATTACCCTTGAAGAATATTTCTTCCTTTTCTAATGCAAGCATTTTGCACGGATGCAATATGAAAAAAAGATAATAGCTATTTTGCAACTCAAGCAGAAGATCGAGATTTAAAAAAGGAGAGGGGGGGACGGGGAAAAATGCAGTGGGCGCGTTTCTACAAGCCAATTGCTTTTTCCACATAATTATGTTGCAAACGAACAGCAGCAGCAAACTTTCGAAAATCTGCCGATTGTTTTATATACTATTTAATAAAATAAGTAGAACAAACATTTACTTTTAATCCTTCGTGCGCTCACAGCTGGATAATTTTTTATTTTAAAAATCCTTTTATTAAACTTATATCTCGCCCATCCCTGGGGGCAGCCAGGCCTTGGGGCAGCTTGTTATATTCACTTAAAAGCCAATACATAAAGTCAGCATTAAAATTAGAATCAAGCCAACCGAGTTCTCCTACCTACCCAAGATGGCAGTAATTACCCATCAGCCTATAAACTAATCCCAAATCTTAAGGGGACCAGGATAATAAAATAATCAAGAAAGGGGCATGATGAGTAGCAGGTATTTACAGCAATGGTCCAATCCACTCAACACATGCAAATCACACTTGCTAACGGCACCCTTTACACTTGTTAACCTATGCAAATGGTTCTTTCTCCCACCCTGAACGTTCTACTGGTATATATACTCCACTTGCTTTACTACCATCAGATCCTTTTAAGATGCCAGCCACAGATGAAGGCAAAACATCAGGAGAGAATGCTACTGGAACACGGCCATGCAGCCTGGAAACCCCACAACACCCTGGTCCAATTGACTGTTGGTGGTAAGTAGTTGGAAGGCCAACTACTGGTGTTATACCAATGAATGGATGACTAGTCTCAACCAAAGGCCAGGTGGAACATTTCTGCCTTACAGGCCCTGCAAAATTGAACAAGGTTTTTCAGAGCCCTAGTGTCAGCGGACAGAGTTTTACCAGGTTGGAGCCAGCGCCAAAAAAGCCCAGGATCTGGCTGAGGCCAGCGGAGGTCAACTGAACTTTATCAGACTAAGCTGTGGCTAAGTTCAGTCCCTTTAAATAAACCGTGGATTCCAGACCTTCAACCATTTTGGTTGCCCTCCTCTGGACATGTTCCAGCTTGTCAATATCCTTCTTAATTTGTGGCGCCCAGAACTGAACACAGTACTCTAGGGGAGGTCTGACCAATGCAAAGTAGAGTGGTACAATTACTTCCCTCGATCTAGACACCGTGCTCTTATTGATGCATCCCAGAATTGCATTAGCTTCCTCGGCTGCCATATCGCACTGCTGACTCATGTTCAGTTTGTGGTCTGCTAAGACTCCCAGGTCCTTTTCACATGTATTGTTGTTAAGCCACTTAATTGTCATGCTACTATAACACCTTTGTGCAGGTTGTGAACTTCTTGGTAAGAACAGGCCTTTCCTGGCATCTGTGATCTTCAAAATGGAGATGGTGACTCTACCAACAGTTATTTATATTTATTTATTTTTTTTCGATTTCTATACCGCCCCATCCCCAAAGGGCTCAGTTGGAAAACTCCTGAACTGTGCTAAAGGATTTCTTTTTTTAAAAAATCACAAATGTTAAGTTCTTTTTCACAGTTAGCTTGTTTAGTCACATGAACTTAAACCGCATACCAATGATGGAAACAATAACTGATTTTGACAACCTTCTGACAGGAGGATGTATCTAAACACTAACATATTTTGGATGGGAAGTTTGAAAAGCAATTTTTGAAAAAGCTCAGTACTGTTGCCACACACTGGGAAATCGAGAAAGCAGTGCAAGAATTCAGAATGCCTCAATAGGTTCAAAACAGATTTAAAAACTTCATAACAAAAACAAGTAAAACCATTTAAGGATTTGTTCGGCTTCTATCCAAGGGCATAAAGACATACAAATCTGATAATAATTAATAGAGTTTATAAAAATTTATGCAAGGGGGAAAAGACTTTTAAATTTTTTAATGTTGTGATATTTGAACCAGCTTTGCCCAACTATGTATAAGCTGGTGTTTCAGAGTACCATTCATATCCCATTGACTACCCTGCCCAACAAGACCTTATAATAAGACAAATATCCCTTGAGAGGACACAAAAATGTATATAAAAATAACAGTGGTTTCATTTCCAACATTTCTTTGAAATGCAGAGAAATTCTCCACAATTGATATCTTTCCTTTACCTTAGATCCTTCCCTGCAATCCTGCAACCCTTTTAACTGCACAAATTGAGCACTGAACAGACATACTTCAGCATGCCGAGCAGGGTATACCTTTCCCATCTCTGTCAAGTGGCAATTTCCTCAACATACCCAGAGGAAATCGATTTTGTTTATCTTTCCTTACTGAAGAACTCCTCTAAACTCTATAAAGGGCATCTACAAGATTTAAAAAGAGCAACCAGCATTATGGAATACCCCACATGGAATATAAAAAATAAAATGAATTTACCTGGGAAGGTACAAGATTGTACCTTCCTTTGTACAAGATTGCATGGGAACACTGCTTTAGACTTTAGATATATACAGGCTGACCAGACGTCCCGCTTTTGGCGGGACAGTCCCGCCTTCAAACAATTTGTCCTGCGTCCCACAGGTTATTTAAATTGTCCCGATTTTTGGGAGGCTGCCGCACTGCCTTCTGGGGCGCAAGACAGTGCGGCAGCCTCCCCCGCGCGTGGCCGCAGAAGCATGGCCTTCTGGGGCTTGCCGTTTCCCGCCCTGTGGTGGGGTGGGGCTGAGAAAGCTCCAAAGAACTGTGACTAGCCCAAGTGTTGGAGTGCACAGGCTAATCTAGTTCCCCCTATAACCCTCCACAGCTCAAGTGGCAGAGCAGGGAATCAAACCCGGTTCTCCAGATTAAGGCACACCTGCTCTTAACCACTACGCCATTGCTGCTCAGTTCTGTCAGCTGAGGTGTAGCAGTCGAGTAAATTGTATGCTCCTGCATTAGAATATAGTCTGAAACAAATATGAGAATTATTGTTCATTTTTACAAACTGCCTTTGTCAAAACCATTATTTTCTGCATTATTGAACATAGTACTTTGATACCAGAGCATTTATGCCAAAGTGAATGTTTATTTTCAAACAGATGTGGGGAGCAGGCATAGATAGGCACTAGGACCCAGGCAGAGCATTTTACAACAAGGAAGGTCCAGTATGCTTTGTTTTGTGGTGGAGGAATATACAGTCTACTATCGTGTTTATATGGAACAAGAGTATAGTGAACAAAACAAACTGCTCTGTTTCCTGTAGTCATAGCTTGATTTGCTGGCTGAAATTCAAAAGCAAGATGTGCAGAGAGCCAAGATGCATGGCTTTCCCTGTGCCACCTCATTCTCCACTGGCTTATCTTTTTATGCAATGTGGAGTTTTTGGTACATAACGCAATTAAGAAAAGTCTGTTTCAGAAAAGGATGTGTGCCCTTGTGGGTTAAGCTTTTAGCGCATGCATTGCCCCAACTGTGAGGCAAGCGGGCTTCTTTTAATAAAAATCTAGCTCAGCCTTGAGCTTTCTTGTAAATGTGGTATTTACTTTCATAGTAAGCCTTGCTCAGGAAAAAAAGAGATAATAAAGGAATTGTGTGTGAAGCCCAGCACAGTTCTATATACCGATGTGTAACCATGAGATGGAATAATAGAAAGACCATGCAGTCTTCTGTGGTGTAGCATTTGCTAAAGCTGATAAGCAACTAACAACAACAAAAACCCTGTTTGTCATAATGTATAAAACCATGCTCATAGTTTTCCAGGAAAAACTGAGCCTGGAGAAAAATCCCAGATGATTTGAATGCTTTGGGATCAGGGTCCAGTTTCACGCTTTCAGCAAATTCCAGTGGAAAGTGTTGTGTGTGACTTATGCTACTACAAGCAGGGAATTCCATGTCTGCACACATCAGTTGGGGGAGGGGACCCAAGTTCCCTGCATGTGAAAAGCTAGCATTTCAAGGAGAAACTTATTCTCCTTGACAAGGTGTTGTAAGTTGAAAAGTGTCTTTTTGTGGTAATTCAGATAGGCACTTTCTAACTCACACTATTTGTTGCCTGAAGTGATAAAAACCAGGAATGAAATATGTCCCTGCTGGTAGGCTGGAAGTATTGGAGAAATGACAGTATGACAGGTCAGTGGGGACCCAGAACTATTACAGTAAATATACTCTGTTTTGCATGAAGAAGAAGAAGAAGAAGAAGAAGAAGAAGAAGAAGAAGAAGAAGAAGAAGAAGAAGAAGAAGAAGAAGAAGAAGAAGAAGAAGAAGAAGAAGTTTTGCAATGTAAAACCACGATATTCTTCTATATGTGGGGGGGGGGGTGTTTCACCAGTGTGTAAACTGTCACTCCAGAAAATAGCTGGGCAAACTTTCTATTTTGCAAAAGCCTTCCCACTCCCATCTGTTATACAGGAAAATGGCAGAGGCAGAAAGCGAAGATTGGGGAATAGAAAACAGGTATAGGAAGAAAAACATAACATCTCCCCACCCCAACCCCCAAATCTGGATTAGAGGTGGGCGTCTTCACTAGGAGGAATAGAAAACATGACCACCTACCAGCAAGAGAAAAACCATACAGAGACTTAAAAAAAAAAACCCAGAAAGTTCTCGTTCAAACAACTGCTGCCATTTTTTTCTTTCAATGGATTCATCTCTCCCCCAACCGAGCAGTCAAGGAGAATGGCCCAGTGCTCCCCAGCATATTATTTTTGTAGCGGAGAAAACTTCTTCAGGGGAGAGCATTTTCAGGTATTATCCACCCGTCCACCAACATACCCCACACTGAAAAGTGGTACAGTCTGGGCAAAGCTTTACTACGTTATATGGGTGACTGTATTAGTTGAAGGGTCTGTGCAACATTTTTTATTGCGATGTTAACAAGACGTAACACCCACTGATATCTTTGAACACGCGCATGACTCGTTCTAAGGATCTCCCATTTCCGAGCCCTGCTTGGCTGTTTAACTACCCCCACAGGAATGCAAACCTTCATTTCATCTATATGTCCCCCACCCCCCACTAACTCACTAAAGCAGTGAACCAGATTAAATTGGTTTGTGCTGCCTGTGGTAGGATATTAGCTATTGAGAGACTGCTTATATTAACTGCCAGAAGAGACAAGAGGGCTTTAATGTGTAGGAATCACAGAAGGAAGAAGAAAAGCGGCCGACGGGATAGCTTATATGGCTCTCATTTTCATGGCCTGATAGCTTATCGGCTCAGACCAGAAAAACACAGATATGTTAGGTGAATGGAATCCAAGCAGAAACCATCTAGGCATGGGGGAAAATAGACATTTTGTGGGCATGCCTTTATGTTCAATGGAGAAGGAGGAGGAGGAGGAGGAGTTTGGATTGATACCCCATCTTCTCTCCTGTAAGGAGACTCAAGGTGGCCTACAAAAGCTCCTTTCCCTTCCTCTCCCCACAACAGACACCTTGTGAAGTAGGTGGGGCTGAGAGAGTTCTGAAGAACTGGAATGTAGGAGTGCGGAAACACATCTGGTTCACCAGATAAGCCTCCACCACTCAGATGGAGGAGTGGGGAATCAAACCTGGTTCTCCAGATTAGAATCCACCTGCTCTTAACCACAACACCATGCTGGCTCTCCCACTGCAAAGTGGGTGCGATCCAATAGGTAATGTGATCTGGGGCAACACAGTTCAAAAGGTGCTGACTGGGAAAATTCTCCCCTGTTTCCCCGAATATAAGACATCCCCAGAAAATAAGACGTAGCAGAGGTTTTGCTGAAGTGCGAAATATAAGGCATCCCCCGAAAGTAAGACGTAACAAAGTTTTTGTTTGGAAGCATGCCCGACGAACAGAACACAGAAAAATAAGACATCCCCTGAAAATAAGACATAGCGCATCTTTGGGAGCAAAAATTAATATAAGACACTGTCTTATTTTCGGGGAAACACGGTAGAAGAGGGAGCATAGCTGTCTCCCATCTCCTCTCAACCTTGAGGTAACAGTTTCTGGTGAAAGGTAACCCTGGGCCAAAACTCAGCCTTGGGATCTTTCTCCTATACCCTCCCCCCAAATGCTGTTAGGAGATAATATACTTAAGTGCTTGGAATCCTAATAAAATACATGAGAGGGCGCCTTCCGTAAGTAATGGCCTTATAAGTGATCCATGCAAGGCTGCGTAAAACCCACAGTGGTGCAAAGCATGCGCTGTAGTTCCAGGTTGTCTTGATGAACAAAGGCAAAGTCTTTCACTGTGAGGAATGCATAGGAACCTGCCATTCAAGGTGACTATAGGAAGAACAGTAAGGCAGATCAACATAAAGACTTGGCAGAGCTGGGGAGAGGTAAAATTAGTAAAATAGGAAGAAAGGGATCCACTAGGAAGAAGACGGTGTTATTCCAAAACTTAGGGAGGAAACCCTGTGTGTATAAAAGTACAGGGTTTGTCTTTCTTTGGCCCCTTCTGCACATGCAGAATAATGCACTTTCAATCCACTTCCACAATTGTTTGCAAGTGGATTTTGCTATTCCGCACTGTAAAATCCAGCTGCAAAGTGCACTGAAAGCGGGTTGAAAGTGTATTACCCTGCATATGCAGAAGAGGCCCCTGTGAAGCACACAGCCGCAAGATAAGCATTTGTGTGCATAAAAGCTTTATCTCGGGATGTCCCATCTCAGGTAATCACCCACCACACTCATTTTTATTCCCATAATCTGTGTTCACACATCATAGGTCAATAGTGTACAGCAGCATCTTATCTTCTACTGTGTTTACAAAGCACAGCATCAATCTTAGCTGGCCTCGCCCACCACACTGGGCCACTTGGGTGGATGCTGCTACAGTGGCCAAGTTCCAGGCATGGCCTGCAGAGCTCCCAGAATTATAACAGATCTCCAGACTGCAGAATTCTGTTGATCTGGTTAAAATGGCAGTGGGGGGGTTGGTTTTACAGGTGTGTGTCTTGATGAGGTCCCTCCCCTCCCCAAACCTCCCTAGGCTCCACCCTCAGTTATTTCTCAACCCAGAACTGGTAACCCTACTAGAGTTTGGATTTATATCCCCACTTTCTCTCCTGTAAGGAGACTCATAGGAGCTTACAATCTCCTTTTCCTCCCCCCCCCACAACAAACACCCTGTGAGGTGGGTGGGGCTGAGAGAGCTCCAAAGAACTGTGACTAGCCCAAGGTCACCAAGCTGGCATGTGTTGGATTGCACAAGCTAATCTGGTTCACTAGATAAGCCTCCACAGCTCAAGTGGCAGAGTGGGGAATCAAGCCTGGTTCTCCAGATTAAAGTGCACCTGCTCAAAGGGGTTTACAATCTCATTCCCCGCTTCCCCAACTCCCTGTGAGGTGGGTGGGGCTGAGAGAGCTCCAAAGAACTGTGACTAGCCCAAGGTCACCAAGCTGGCATGTGTTGGATTGCACAAGCCAATCTGGTTCACTAGATAAGCCTCCACAGCTCAAGTGGCAGAGCGGGGAATCAAGCCTGGTTTTCCAGATTAGAGTGCACCTGCTCTTAACCACTAAACCACGCTGGCAATTAGCTGCAATCTCATCGTTTGGAGGCCAAATCCAGTTTTGCCCAATGCAAGAAAGGCAGCATCGCAGCCATCTGAATATGGCTGGTGGAAGAAATTAAATGCAAAACAAGCGACACTGGAATGAAGAAATCACCAGGCACGTCTCAATGCAGGCACGCCCTTAACTTATACCGCGGTTTGAATAAACATTGCTTCTAATTGCCTCTTTGCAGTTTCTGCAAAGTGGGATTATTAAGAGCTGACCAGCCAGAATGCTGGGCTAGTCCACCACAATTCCCAGAGGCGAGTCTAAGTAATTTATTTGCTTCAATATATAAAAAGTGTGTGTGTGTGGGGGGGGGGGAGCTGGGGTTGGAAGGGAGCCATCTATTACCCATCTTTCTGCACCTCATTTCGCTTCCCATAAAGGGGGGGTTCTTATGGCGTGAGTTGATTCCAGGGGGATGTTAAGAACACAAAAGTAGTGGGAATCTAAGCAGAAACCAGGAAGGTAATTAGCTTTACATTTCCCAAAACGCTGCACATTCTTACCTCCACCCGTTTCTTTTTTTGGCTAGGTGGGTTTAAGCTATTTTGTTTTTTAAAAATCCTATTTATTTAAGTGGGTGGGGAAAGAAGCTCTGTGAAAGGAAACCTTGTTACTGCATGGAGGTTTGTAATTTACAGTCACCAGGTGTATCTAAAGAAGTGTGTGTGCACACAAAAGCTTGTGCCAAGAAGGAAACTTTGTGGATGTTAAAGGTGCCACTAATGCAAATTTTTTTTTCCTGTGGGAGAAACTGAAGTTATCGATATTGACTGCTGCTTCCACAGGGGACTATCTTTAGGTGAGTTGCTACTACCTGTTGCAGGAGGAACATCAATGCAGAACATAGGAGGCTGGCAGGATGGGCATTCAAAACAGAAGACGGGCCAGAAAATGGGGCAGTTAAGTGTCAGCTCCTGTTACTGAGTGCCCATCAGGTGAACGCTATTTTTCCTTATAACAGTTCAGACCTGGTGGCAAATCTCTGGTAACAAAGAGTGAAATGCAGAGGACGTCAGCAGAACCTGACATGACAATCCTGATGCAGCCCAAAACAATCAGGAGGAGGAGCGGGAGGAGGAGGAATTTGGATTTTTATTCCACCTTTCTCTCCTGTAAGGAGACTCAAGGTGACTTACAAGCTCCTTTCCCTTCCCCTCCCCACAACACACACCTTGTGAGGTAGGTGGGGCTGAGAGAGTTCTGAGAGAACTGTGACTGGCCCAAGCAGGAATGTAGGAGTGCAGAAAAACATCCGGTTCACAAGACAAGAGTCTGCCACTCAGGTGGAGGAATGGGAATCAAACCTGGTTCTCCAGATTAGAATCTACCTGAGGAAAGCAGGTTGTACACTGATTGTAACCCCAGTTTATAAAGAAATGTCCAGTTTGTTGGCTTCCCTCAACTCCCAGTAGGAAAATGTGGAAGCTGCCCCATTTTCAAGTTCCGTCCCATCCTCTGCTAGATACCTTGCCGTCCGGCTCCCATCACAGCTGCGATGCCACTTTTAGCTCTGAAGACAGCTGTCCCCAAATTGCCCCAGATCTCTGCCAGTCTTTTCAATTGCATTATACAATCAATTAAACTTTTCTGACCTTCCTGTCTCTAGATAAAAATTCAGCCGTTGAAGCTTCGGAGGAGCAAATCATGTGTGCAAATTGGGTCTAATGACAGCTGTAGATGTACAGCAATATGCAAATGGGAGTATTATCAGACGTTTAAATGTCCATGAGCGCTCGCTTGATGGATGTCGTGGAGAAAAATTAACTTGGGGATCCATTCTCCAGATACTTCCCACGACAGTTTATAATGCAATTAGAAAGGCGGCAAAGGGAAGCTCAGCCCTAGAAAACTGATTTCTTTCCATGCCCAAGACTATAAGTTCCCCTTCGTTTCTTGTGGAGTGTCTTTGCAATAAGTCCAAGTTAAGCAAATCTCTTCTACTTGACAGAGGTGCACCCTCTTTAGAAGTGCATCTATACACTGGACAAATGTTGACAACAATTTTTGCTCTTCAGAACTCTTCAACACAGAACTTGAGGAGCCGAGTAAGGAGTCATAGAATCATAGAGTTAGAAGAGACCCCCAAGGGCCATCACGTCCAACCCCCTGCAATGCAGGAACACACAATCAAAGCACTCCTGACATATGCTGATCCAGCCTTTGTTTAAAAACCTCCAAAGAAGGAGACTCCACCACTCTCGGAGGCAGTGAATTCAGAGGTGGGATCCAGCAGGTTCTCACAGGTTCCCGAGAGTAGGTTACTAATTATTTGTGTGTGCCAAGAGGGGGTTACTAGTTGGTGATTTTGCCACGTGATTTTTGCCTTAGTTACGCCCCTCCTCTCAGCAGTAGCGCGCAGAACTTGAAGCAGTCTAGCAGGAGGTGCACAGGAGGTTTCCCGCCCAAGGACCGACACAGTGGCTGTGGCAAGGACGCAGCCACTGTGCCGGTCCTTGGGCGGGAAACCTCCTGTGCACCTCCTGCTAGACTGCTTCAAGACTGCTTCAATTCCCGCCCAGGAATGCCCCGCCCCAGGAATGCCTGGCCCCATTGGCGCTACACCACAGTTTGAATCCCACCACCATGGGAACCTGTTACAAAATTTTTTGGATCCCACCATTCCACTGTCGAACAGCCCTGACGGTCAGGAAGTTTTTCCTGATGTTTAGGTGGAATCTCTTTTCCTTCACGTTGAATCCATTGCTCCTGGTCCTAGTCTCTGGAGCAGCAGAAAACAAGCTTGTTTCCTCACCAACATGATATCCCTTCAACTATCTAAACGTGGCTATCCTGTCACCTCTTCATCTTCTCTTCACCAAACTCAACATCCCCAGCTCCCTCAGTCTCTCCTTGTAGGGCATGGATGGATTCCAGACCTTTGACCATGTTCTCATGTCATTGTGGAAGCTCACTAGAGCAGCCCACATTATGCCAGCGGAAGAGTCACCCTTTAATTCAGCAGGAAACCTCTCAGAGGGAGTGTGCCGTGCAGTGGTGGGATCCAAAAATTTTAATAACAGGTTCCTATGGTGATGGGATTCAAACAGTGGCGCCACCGCACACACACACCTCCAGTCCCTATTGGGCAGGGAGGTTGCTTTAGTAACCCCTTCTCGGCACTCAGAAAAAATTAGCAACCCCTTCTAGAGAAGTGGTGAGAACTGGTTGGATCCCACCTCTGATGCCGTGGTCCTGGAGGATCACACGCTTCTCTGTGGCTGCAAGTAACTCCAAGCAAGCAAACATATTGGAAAATTTAATAAAGTGTCAAAAGAGTGAACATGAAATACTCCAAAATGGATGTACATACAAACACAAGCCATCCGCAGACATAGCAACATGCAAAATAAACAAACTTAAGTGTCAAGACAAATTCACAAATGATACTATAAATAGCACAATCTGTATCTACTGCAGTGTACAAAAACGTCTGAGCAGCGACAGTGACATCGAAATACAGACGGGGTTTCTGGTATTCGCCCATTTAGTCATTGAACGCTTAGTCTAACATCATTATTGCTTGAATACTATTGGAAAACTTCACTTCAAGCATAATATTCTAAGTGCTTGCATATTTCCTGATGTGTCTCACCATCGCAAGGCAAAAAGCTTTCATTTTTGATGAGGTTTCCAGTACTCGCCCATTTCGTGATTGAACACTTTGTCAGTCTGACGTCATTATTGGTCGCCACTACTGGCTGGAACCAGAGATGCTCTGAACACCTGCTGATTCGGCTCACATTCTGTTCACCAGTCATGGACATGGAACTGATTTTTTTCATGGCTGTTACTTAATCTATTTATGGTTGTTCAGCAGGCGGCTTCACCCCATACATTCTTGACAGGGAGGGTTTTTCTGCGCACCATTTCTCACATAGCCAGAGTTCCATTCCTCACTGCTGGGCTTTTGTCTGACTCAACAAGCATTAATTAAATAGGCAAGTCAGTCTCAAACTACAAAAAACAAACGTACATAAATGTCATGTTTTCCTTCCTTCCTTCCTTCCTTCCTTCCTTCCTTCCTTCCTTCCTTCCTTCCTTCCTTCCTTCCTTCCTTCCTTCCTTCCTTCCTTCCTTCCTTCCTTCCTTCCTTCCTTCTCTCTCTCAACATTTTGGTGTTCATCTAAGTCCGTGGTGGCGAACCTTTGGCACTCCAGATGTTATGGACTACAATTCCCATCAGCCCCTGCCAGCATGGCCAATTGGGAATGGCTGATGGGAATTGGGAATGGCTGATGGGAATTGTAGTCCATAACATCTGGAGTGCCAAAGGTTCGCCACCACTGTAGTTCATAACAAGGTCAATGGCTGCCGATGTGTTTGGATCAGCATCATTTTAGCACACGTAGACTTTTTTTTGAGGGGGGGAAGCCAATCTAATATTATTTGGCAGGTGTTCGCTTGCTCCGAAATTGAATAGACCTAACAAAACATATTTAATCATCACCACTGAACCCAACGAGCTTGTCTGCTGAAAATATTTAGCACAAAATCTACAGCATCCCCGGCTGGAGTCTCGCCAGCAGTGTTGACAGGGGCTTGCACGGTTCACATCACACCTGTTGGGTCCAACCAAGCTACCCTAGAAGCACTGCTCTAAAGGGGCCGCTCAACTCTGCCAGCGGCGACAGGTGCGGATTACCCCGTGGTTGGTGACAATATGTATTAAAACAATAGAATGTTATTACTGTTGAATTCTCCTTAGGGCCTACCTCTTCTAACCTTAGCATGCTTACTCCAATAGGGAAGTTGCCTGGAAAGCAAACTGAGACATTCAAATTGCCTCTATTAATTCTTACACTTTTGTACACAAGTGCCGCTGACACACCGGCACCACAACTAAACTGTGGCCCAGACCAGCTGCTACGTTGCACCACTACCATTGCAGGTGGCCAAAAAGTGGCACTGCAGCACCAAACTGAACAGGGATCCAATGATATTATACCGGGTCCTATAAAACCATCCTGGCTCTTCAATTTGACTGACGTCACTCTGGCCTGCACATGCAGAATAATGCACTTTCAAGCCACTTTTCACAATTGTTTGCAAGTGGATTTTGCTATTCCACGAAGTAAAATCCAGCTGCAAGAAGCATTGAAAGTGCATTATTCTGCATGTGCGGAAGGGGCCTCAGGCAGAATGGAGCTGTTGATGGACTCCCCCGGCTGCTTGCCTGCCTCCAGGCTTGGTCAGCAGTTAGCATAATAAGCTGGGGCAGAAATGGATTTGCAAGCAAATTCTCTTAGCTTCTTTTCTGGTCTTGGAAGAATTCAAATTTGCATTTGGGTCCCCTGTGTCTCATTACAATCTTGCAGATCCTCCAAGGACGCCGTTTAATGATGGCATCTCTGAGCCGGGCTCAGTCAGTTTGCTAATAAGCAATATTTACTGGAAGAGAACGCATGCAGGCAACATGTCCCGCCGTCTTCCCTGTTTAACGTAAGCATTCTTCCTCATTTTGTATTATTAGACACTCCTCTGTTCCCCAAGTGTGGGCACTTTTCAGAGATAGCAATATAGAGTTTGTTTTGTTTATGGCTGAAAATTGGGGGCGGAGGGGGTTTGTAATATCTGTTGATGTACATCCGGCTGGCCACCTTGAGGGCTGGGCTTTTACTGCCCTGGTCCGTACCTGGTGGAATAAGCTCCTGTGTGAGATCAGGGCTCTGCGGGACCTAAACTGTTTCCGCAGGGCCTGTAATGGGAGCAGCAGTGGCGTAGGAGGTTAAGAGCTCATGTATCTAATCTGGAGGAACCGGGTTTGATTCTCCGCTCTGCTGCCTGAGCTGTGGAAGCTTATCTGGGGAATTCAGATTAGCCTGTACGCTCCCACACACGCCAGCTGGGTGACCTTGGGCTAGTCACAGCTTCTCGGAGCTCTCTCAGCCCCACCTACGTCCCAGGGTGTTTGTTGTGAGGGGGGAAGGGCAAGGAGATTGTAAGCCCCTTTGAGTCTCCTACAGGAGAGAAAGGGGGGGATATAAATCCAAACTCCTCCTCCTCCTCCTCCTCCTCCTCCTCCTCCTCCTCCTCCTTCTTCTCCACCAGGCATTTCCATCTGGCCAATCGGCCTAACTTGATTGCTACAGTCGTTGGCCTTCTGTTGGCACGGTGGGGAGGGAGGGGAGCTGTCATCCAAACTTGCTTTTACTGGTTTTTATGTATCTGAATTGTTTTTATGCCTATTTTATTGTTCGCTGCCTCAAGTCCTGCTGGAGAAGGCAGGATATAAATAGAAAAATAAAATAAAAAATAAAAGAATATATCCAACCTGAGCATGGGGAACGGATTTGGGGAAGTAAACACATTCCATTGAGTCCCATTAGAAGAAGAAGAAGAATTTGGATGTATATGCCACTTTCCTCAACTGTTAGGAGTCCCAAACTCCTTCCTTTCCTCTTCCTACAACAGAGGCTTTGTGAGGTAGGTGGGGCTGAGAGAGTTCAGTGAGAATTGTGATTAGCCCAAAGTCACTGTTCTGGAGGAGGAGATAAACATTCCAGCAAACTGACCAGCCTTATTAGAAAGCTCTCCCAGACAGCTGTAGTGAGATCTCAGCATGGTGTGAGGATTCATCAGTCAGAAAATTAGACTTCAAGCATACCTGAGGGAGGATATCCAGAGAGTGGAGTTGGGGGTGGGGGGCTAAAAGAAGATCCCACCACACATGATGCTCACTCCCAATGGCAGGCTAATTTGACAGAGCTAATTACATTTTTTTCCTGTAAGTTTTCTTGGAAGCATTTTGAGGTTGTCAAGCGACGGAGGAATTTCTAGTTGATAAATCACCAGCTTTTACCAGCATATCCATACCAATTGCATTTTTATCCCATTCTGACTCCAAAGAAGTTCCCTGCGCAGCTTCTCATAGGGCACAGAATCTAGACCTTTGACCTTTTTGGTTGCCCTCCTCTGGACCCATTCCAGCTTGTCAATATCCTTCTTGAATTATGGTGGCCAGAACTGGACACAGTATTCCAGGTGAAGTCTGACCAATGAAGAGTAGAGTGGTACTATTTAGTCCCTTGATCTAAACACTAGACTCCTATTGATGCAGCTCAGAATTGCACTGGCTTTCTTGGCGGCTTCATCATACTGCTGATTCATGTTCAGTTTGCGGTCACCCCTTTATGCATGTAAAGCTCTTTAGTTCTACTTTCGTAGCACCAGAAAAGCTGACTCAAAGGCCATTTAGCACTTGGGGTCTCCTTTACATAGAGTGGACATTCCCTTGGAGTTGGAATTCTCGGTTACGCATATGTTTTCCCTTCTCCCAAACTCACCACGTCTCACATTAGAGAATATCTGCTGTTTCCTGAACCTCTGAAAGCATGACTTTTTCTCCCTTTTTGCAGGGAAAGTGAAGCGAGACAGCATGTCTTTGCTGACTCAAAGGCCATTTAGCACTTGGGGTCTCCTTTACATAGAGTGGGTTTTCTCGCTCCTCTGTGCCTTCCCCCTGCCCAGCCTACAGCACACACACACACACCCCATTCTTCAGAGCAGCAGTTCAGAAGAGTCCTCTAAAGACGCCAGCCACAGATGCAGGCGACACGTCGGGAGAGAATGCTGCTAGAACACGGCCATGCAGCCCAGAAACCACACAACACCCCAGTTCAGAAGAGCTTTCTTTTTTATTTAAAAAAATGTTTTAATTTTAACACTGCCAGTCTACCACTGGAGCAGTAGACCAGAACACAGAATTTACAGCAAAATAACGCTAGATTCAAGAAGACAGAATACACACACAAAACAGCAGCAGAGAGCAATATCGCTAGCTGGAGACTGCGCTGGGAGAACGGGTGGGTAAAATGGTGGATCGGATCAGTGGAGGACACTTTGCAGTGGGAGAATCCTATTTAAACACACACAAAAACCCCCCAGGAAAAACCCATTGTGAAGCTGACAGAAGCAGAGTAAGCATTGTATGCATAAAGGGCCAAAGAGTGCTGATCTGCTCCTCCAATGCCCCTTCTTGCCAAAAACAAGAGATTTCCCCAAACAGTCCTGCAACACTGGGGCTGATTCCGCATGGGCCAAAAACAGTGGTGTGAAAACGGTGTGAAAACAGTATAAACCCTTTTACACCATTTTAAACCCTTTTACACCATTTTCACACCGTTTTCACACTGCTGTTTTTGGCCCATGCGGAATCAGCCTCTGTGTTTGTGTGTGAGTGGGGGGGGGGGGGGGAGCCGCTAAAATGGATGCCATCCCCTGTATTTCGACCAGATATGGTTATGCCATCTGGACCAACCCTTGTGATCTGAAATGGAATGTGATCTGTGCCATCTGATATATCAATAGGCTATTTATGGTTTTATCTTATTTATAACTGGTTTTAAATGGTAAAGTTTTGTTATGTACATTGTGCACCGCCCAGAGCCCTTCGGGGGTGAGTGGTGTACCAAATCTAATAAAGAAATAAATGAACAAACACCTTCCATTCCTAGTGGGAGTGAACAGGCTAAGCATTTTATACATTTTAATCCCATTCTTCCACACAGGATCTCAAAACAATGGGCATAGCTCTCCCTTGCTTTCTTACAAACCCCCCAGTGAGGTAGGCTGGCTGGGAATGCTAGTGACTGAATATCACCCAGTGAGGGATGTGAATCTGGTTTTCCAAACCCTAGTCCAGTGGTGGCAAACCTATGGCACGGGTGCCACAGGTGGCACTCAGAGCCCTCTCTGTGGGCACATGTGGACAGAGTTTGTCATGTGATAATAGTGTAATTATTTCAGGGAGATTATTAGCATTAAATCTAAGACCTAGTTTTGGGGAAGCAGTGTAGGTAACCCTGTTAAGCGCTGTTGAACCCCACTGATTTTCATGCGAAGAACTAAAGCACGATCCTTTACCTGGGAGTAAGCTTGGTTGCTGGCAATGGGGCTTGCTTCTGAGTAAACCTTCCTAGGGTCGTGATTCACCTGTTGGAAGAGTTGCATGGTTGCTTCAAAGCAAAGCCACCACCAAACTTACTCCCGAGTAACGCACACCTCGGAGCCAACCTTTTTTTCTAAACGAAAACCTCAGTATTCAGGTTAAATTGCAGTGTTGGCACTTTGCTATAAATAAGCGGGTTTGGGGTTGCAATTTGGGCACTCGGTGTTGAAGAGGTTCGCTATCACTGCCCTAGTCCAACAGTCTAACCACTATACCATACTAAGTGGGCCATCTTCTGGGACACGGAGATGCCAACCCTTGGCCTTCAGGATTCTCAAACACTTGAGTACCATCTTGTAACCTATCTCATGAGAATCCACACCCAGTTATTTTTTCCCCTATACTTCAGATTCATTTTAAGTGCGCCCGGGTGTGTTTCACGGTCTCCCCCAGCGGCTGTATTGGCATAACGAAATGCCTGCTGCCTAAATCAGAAAGAGGTTTTCTTTTTAAACAGACGCTTTGCAGCGTGCGTGGAGAGGAGCTCCGAAACGAGTCATTGCCGCAAAGCAGGCCTTTCTTCTGCATGATCACAGATCCTCTTTAGAACAGGAATCAAAAGAACGTGCCGTGCCAAATGTCAGGGATTTCTCATTAAAATGAGAAACCCAGGACTAACTGCCGCTCCCTGGAGGCTTTCATGTCTTCTCCTCGCATGGCCAGTGCACGGTGTGTCGCCTTATTTCGACATGAAACCCTCTCTTAATTACCATCTTCATCAGTCTGAGGCTGAAAACTATTCGTATGATCATTGTCCCAAGAGATTAGCCGCCATCAGGAATCATTTTGGTTTCCTAATTAGCCTGAAATTTTGGTGCAATCAAAGGTTTTCTCCACATCTCTCTCCTGGTATTGCTCGTCCCTTCTGAATGTCACCAAACTTCAACTTCATTATAAAAGAAAACCAGTTCTCCCACCCCCAACTGAAAGAACACCTGATTTGTTCTCTCTTCAGTAAGCCTTCCTAACCCAGGCTCCTTCCGCACATGCAGAATAATGCACTTTCAATCCACTTTCACAATTGTTTGCAAGTGGATTTTGCTATTCCGCAGAGCTGCAAAGTGCATTGAAAGTGGATTGAAAGCATATTATTCTGCATATGCAGAAGAGGCCCTAGTAGTCACACTAGGAGTAAAGTTCAGTTCTTAAATCATTCCCAGAGCTTAATTGGGCTGGATCATCTCTTTTCTTTTTTAAAAATGATTTTTATGGCTGTTTTTGAATTATGTTCTGCTGCTTGTTGATACTTAATACAACTGTGGAGAAATGGCTCCCCCCCCCCCTTCCGTTTCCTTTTTCTTTCATCCTCTTCTTCTCCAACCAGGTACCAGAGATTTGGAGGACTTAGAAATCCCAGAGAAACATCAGGAAATGCTACCTGACCTAGGGGGAAATGATATCTTGACCCAGCCTGACCTGGTCAAAGGAGGGTGGGGTCTGGGATCTGATAAATTGAGGGGAAGAGAGGGCGAGGTCTCTTGGCTCAGGTCTCTCTGGAGGGGAGCAGAGTTCTTGCCTGAACTGGGAAGGCGGCAACCATTTTCTGGACCATGTGCTCCAGCCAGGTAATGTGAGCTCCTTTGCCAAGCTGGCAACATTTTAAGCTTTAAGGACTCTACCCCCTGCTTTCTACCAACCTTTAGCCAGGGTATGTATTGAGTGATAGAGGAAAAGAGGGATTTGTGTTTTTTATCTCCTTTTATTTTGTAACCCTTGCATAAATCCCTGGTGTGTGCTAAAACATATGGTAATCATTTTCTTTTTAATAAATACTTTTTAAAACCTTAGCTGTGGAGGAAAGTTCTCTGTACCACGTATGCCCCACTGTCTTGGACACGCTATTTAAACAGGAGGTAGAGGAAGGCTGAGCAGCTTTTCCTCCAGGATCTCCAGTCTACCCTGTGGAACCCAGGAGAGGGGAGCCAAGGGGAAACTGAGGCAGGGGCCTCGTGCAGTTGGAAAGGAAGCTGGGAAATCCTGATCTTCCCCAGCAGGCAGTCCTCAAATGATCAGGTGGTGGCAGCATACCCAAAGAGAAAGTTAGCCCTCCCCAGGAAAAGTCGGTAACTCCTGGGGGTGTGCAGAGTGCGAAATAGGGCCTGCCAGCCAAAAGCAAGCCCGTTTCGCCACAACAACTATCCAGAACTGTGTCTAGTCAGCTGCTGTTTTATTGTTGTGGCTTTTATTTGCTGGTTTAGAGATGCTTCTGCCGGAAAGGCAGCATCACTTAAAAAGAAACAAACACCCCATCATGTGTGCAGTCAGTGGAAGGCCAAACCAGCGTGGTGTAGTGGTTAAGAACAGGTGGATTCTAATCTGGAGAACTGGGTTTGACTCCCCACTCCTTCACCTGAGTGGCAGAGGCTTATCTGGTGAACCAGATGCATTTCCGCACGCCTACATTCCTGCTGGGTGACCTTGGGCTAGTCACTGTTCGCTCGGAACTCTCTCAGCCCCACCTACCTCCCAAGGTGTCTGTTGTAGGGGGAGGAAGGGAAAGGAGCTTGTAAGCCACCTTGAGTCTCCTTACAGGAGAGAAACGTGGGGTATAAATCCAAACTCACCTTCTTCTTCTTCACTTCCGTAATAGAAAGGATAGTATTTGGGGAAGTTGTCTGAAGTTCAACAGAAGGACAAGCATGAAAATGTATCTCGAGATATAACATCAGAGCCAGGCAAATGCAAAAGGTGTGCCAGGGAGGATTTTGCATTGTAGCAAAAGTTATTCTCTGTTCATGAGATAATGGAACATTTCCTTCCCCTCGCTTCTCCATTCAGTTTCTCTGCAATAAGGCAGCTTTTCAACCAAGTCAAATGTATATATGGCTATGGACGGGGCGAGAGCTTCATAGCTATTCTTTTCTTTCTACACATAGAAACATCGACACTGATCGTTTGCAGAAAACCTTAAGCAATGAGACATTCTCTTTTCTCTTCCATTCATTTTTTGTTCAGCAGCTATATACACCATGTTTTTGCTTCAGTACATGCTACATCAAACCCTGGTTTTTCAGGGTTCTCATTCATGTGTACTGAAGCTGTACATGGCGCCTCTTTCAGATAGAATGGTGACCACATGCATCAGAAGATCACAGGTAATGCACGATCCAGGTGTGGCTGGTTGAATACCTCCGAACAAAACATCCCCAAAGGGCTTTGCCCCTTAATGTTCTTAAAGGCATAAATGCTGCCTCTAAACTAATTTCAATCAATCCATTTTGTTTTAAAAACAGGCACTGGAAGAAGAAGAAGGAGAAGGAAAAGGAGAAGGAGAAGGAGGAGGAGGAGGAGGAGTTTGGATTTATACCCCACCTTTCTCTCCTGTAAGGAGATTCAAGGTGGCTTACAAGCTCCTTTCCCTTCCTTTCCCTACAACAGACACCTTATGAGGTTGGTGGGGCTGAGACAGTTTGGAGAGGACTGTGACTGGCCCAAGATCATCCAGCAGGCTTCATGTGGAGGAGCAAAGAAACAAATCCAGTTCATCAAATGAGAATCTGCCGCTAATATGGAAGAGCAGGGAATCAAACCTGGTTCTCCAAAGAGTCCACCACTTTTAACCTCTACACCACACTGGCTCTCAGCAGTACGCAGCTACTTCTGAGCTACTCCAAAAACAATGCTGAATCTGCAATGGTCACAAGAAATTGCATTCGTTCCTCCTCCGTTCCGATTCAGCTTCTCTCTAGAAGCAAGAGGGAGTAATCTCCACCGCTAGTTTGCAGCCTATTCTTAATCCTTGCTTTTGCTGGATTTTATAAGATTAAGAGCTAAAGCCCAAGCTAAGCATATCAACAGAGGATGTTCCTCAGTTATTCGCTGGCCATTTGTATCCTGTTATCTCCACTTGAACTTGTGTGATCTGTTAGACAGCCCAAAGAAAATAGAGGGACGGAGACAGAATTAATTGTTCACTGAAATCCAGCTTAGTGTTAATGAACTTGACGGAAAGCTCCTTTACGGTGGACTTTGAGTGAGCTCCAAAATCCGTGTGGGTCACAGGTGAGCATTAATTCCAGACGCCTCCGTTGAAGCGATCAGACTGTTTTCGCAAGGTCTCGCAAAACAAATTACAGGTGAAATGAAGCACGCTGCCCGTGAGCTACGCAGCAAGTCAGATGAACGGTGTTCCGTACACTCAAGAAACTCCAGTTTTAAACAGTCAGCCAAACCAGTCCAAAGGTATCTTGTGATTACCATACTGCTCCTCCGTTTAGAGATGGAAGAGATGATTCAATGCTGATCCCACTGGGATGACGGAGAAGAAAAGTTTGGTTTTATACCCAGCTTTTCTCATTGTAAAAAGCCTCAAAGTGGCTTACATCCCCTTCTCTTCCTCTCCTCACTGCAGACACATTGTGAGGTCGATGGGACTGAGAGAGTTCAGAGAGAACTGTGACTAGCCCAAGATCACTCAGCAAGCTCCGTGTGTTGCCCAAAAGAAACTTCTCAATTTTTGTTGCTGCTTCCTTTCACAAGCCGTTTTCCTCATACACCAAACTCTGCTTGAAAGCAAACACTTGGAAAGGGAAGGACCATCACAAGAAGCATTGTTATTGCATTATTGTATTACTGCTTTACGATGTACATCGCTCTGAGCCTGCATAGCAGGGGAGAGCAGTCTAAAAATCCAATGAACTAAAATAAGCTGAAGAAAAGGATCACTTGGATACAGTCAGCGCGGAGATCTTGGAGGCGCATCCCTAAAACTGGTTGTCTTCAGCCGGTTCGCTTTTGATGGTTGCTAAGCAATGAAGCAAAAGGAGCAAGAAACAGAGAGACATCAGAGGAAACAGACTTTGAGATCCTAAAAGCAAATGGGAGATTCGATATAGGTGATTTCCCTGCAAGAACTGGCTTGCAATGTGTTCTGCAGTGCTAAATATCTTGAACCTTTTTTCCCCCCTATACCACCGAGATTTTGTGCGCAGCCTGCCTCCCCACCCCCCACCCTGCTAGTCCAACATCAGCATCACGAGCACACCCAGCAGGCAGAGAGAGGCTCCTTCCTAGAACACAGGCTGGCTGCTCACAAGAACCAAACGGTTAGCGTTTGCCTCTAACCTGAAAGGTAAGGAACAGACTTTTATTTTCACCGTGCTATCTCAATGTGGTGAATGGCTTCCGCCAAGCAACAGTGGAATAACCGTGCTTTGATGCAGCTAACAGCTTACCACAGCGGCAAACGTTCTATATCAATATGCTCACGTTTATGAAATATTGTGTAATCTGTGTAATCACAGATAAGAGACGGACCTTTAATATCAACTTGAGTATGCCTTATTGTTGCAACACTGGCCGCACACATAAAGCCGTTTCCAGTGGCACCTTAGAAAGCTAACAACATTTATTCCAGAATATGCTTTTGGCCACCTGAATGTGACTGTCAACATTCAGGCATGTGTGTCCAAAAAGCAAAGAAGCTGGACCTGTTTGGGGGAACTTGGAACATTTTAAGGTGCAATAATCAAAGGACTATATTTTGGACATTTGCTGTAAATGTATGAATGCACCCCATTCAAGGCTGGTACTGGCAAGTGTGAGTATCTCTGAGCATCTGTGTGCTAGTTTCACATGGATAAGCTTTGGTCATGTAGTCTGTATCACATCTAATTCTCCGTTTTAATCTCAAATATGTGTTCCATCAAAAATGTATTATGTTTGTTAGTAGCAGGGATATTTCGCAGCAAGGCTGCATTTGTAGATCCCAGCTATTCAAACACAAAGCTCTAGAGCACCTCTCTACAATGTTCAGATGCAAATCTGGTTTTCTGCGGCTGTTTTTTTTTTCAGGCAAGAGTCTATAGGGGTAATTTCTTTCATTCCACCCCCCTCCTTCTGCATAAGTATTGTGTAACGCTTATCTTTTTATTACCAGGAATTACATACCATATGCTAGGGCATTCCACTGGCTTACCAATTATTTCACAATCATTAAATGATTGCTCCTTAGTCCTTACCTGTATTTTTTTAACATTTGCTGATGGGTTGCCTGCAAAGGAAATGACTTGTTTTACCGAGTGGCAGATGTTTGCAGATATGGCAGTGAATAGCATGCATTTCCTTGCCTGCCAAATCCTCTATTGGAGAACCTTTTGGGAGGGGGAGGGGGGATATGGGAATATCTAAAGTGTTTCACTCACTTCCTTCCCCTCATTTGAACACAAAACGTTCTTCAGATCCACAGCACCAACACAGCACTTTTATCTCCTGCTAGCAAAATTTCCATTTTGGTGCCAATGTTTAAAAAGTGTTCTTGTGCATTGCAAGGAGCCGGGGAAGGCAGCACAGTGGATTTGAGCTCTGCCAGCAGGTGTAGTGGTTAAGAGCAGGTGGATTCTAATATGGAGAACCAGATTTGGTTCTCCCCTGCTCCACCTGAGTGGCAAAGGCTTATCTGGTGAACCAGATGTGTTTCAGCACTCCTACATTCCTGCTGGGCAACCCTGGACTAGTCACAGTTCTTTGGAATTCTCTCAGCCCAACCTACCGCACCAGGTGTCTGTTGTGGGGAGAGGAAGGGACAGAAGCTTATAAACCACCTTGAGACTCCTTACAAGAGAGAAAAGAGGGATATAAATCCAAACTCTTCTTTTTCTTCTTCTTTGCAGAAGATGTGCATGCACGCATGTGGGGAGGGGGGATTTTTGATCCTATTACATAAATCATGTGCTGTTGAGTGACAACTAACTCATGGCAACTCCATCTATGGGGTGTTTGAGGAAAGAGATAAGAAGAGGTGATTTGACCTTGTCCGCCTCTGAGTAGCAATTCCAGTCTTTCTTGACGGTTTCTCACCCACGTATTAACTATTGCCAATTCTCCTTGGCTTCTCTGATGAGCTTGGGCTAAGGTGCAGAGGTGGGATCCAGCAGGTTCTCACAGGTTCCCGAGAGTCGGTTACTAATTATTTGTGTGTGCTGAGAGGGGGTTACTAATGGGTGATTTTGTCACGTGATTTTTGCCTTAGTTACGCCCCTCCTCTCAGCAGTAGCGTGCAAAACTTGAAGCAGTCTAGCAGGAGGTGTACCAGCGTGCGTGGCAGCCTGCGCCTGCGTGCATTCATTTCCCACCCACAGCCCCGCCCAGGAATGCCCCGCCCCCGGAATGCCCGGCTACGCCCCCGTCATGCCCCGCCCAGCCCATTGGCGCTATGCCACAGTTTGAATCCCACCACCATGGGAACCTGTTACTAAAATTTTTGGATCCCACCACTGCTAAGGTGGGATAGTCAGGCTTTTTAAAGAATCCTTTAGAATCCTTTATGGAAGAAGATTGAGGCTGGGAAAGGCAGCCGGGAAGGAGCTAGAAAATATCCTTAAGTGTACAGATATGTCACTGGCACCCAAGATCAAGATAATTACTACTGGTTGAACAAGCTGAACAGTGAAGAAAGCTGAAAGGAAGAAAGTTGATTCATGTGGCGTGTCGGAGAAGAGTTCTCCGGCAATACCATAGACCACCAAAAAGGCAAATAAGTGGGTTCTAGAACAAACCAAGAGAACAAACCAAGCCCAACCTCTCCCTAGAAATTAAAATAACTTAACTGAAGCTATCATAATTTGGTCACATGATGAGAAGACAAGTATCTGGAAAAGTCAATATTGCTAGGAAAAGAGGAAGACCCAACACAAGATGCAGTGACTCAATAAAGGAAATCACCGCCCTCCGTTTGCAATGTTAGGATATTTTGGAGCTCATTAATCCATAAGGAGAATTGTGAACCAGCAAGGTGTCTCACAAAAAGATGTTAGTAGATTGTATATTCAGTGGTGGGATCCAAAAATTTTAGTAACAGGTTCCCTTGGTGGTGGGATTCAAACTGTGGCGTAGCGCCAATGGGGCTGGGCGGGGCACGACGGGGGCATGGCTGGGCATTCCGGGGAAGGGGCATTCCTGGGCGAGGCTGTGGCTGGACGCAGCCGCTGTGCTGGTCCTTGGGCGGGAAACAAATGCACGCAGGCACAGGCTGCCACGCATGCTGGTGCACCTCCTGCTAGACTGCTTCAAGTTCTGTGTGCTACTGCTGAGAGGAGGGGCATAACTAAGGCAAAAATCACGTGGCAAAATCACCAATTAGTAACCCCCTCTCGGCACACACAAATAATTAGTAACCTACTCTCGGGAACTGGTGAGAACCTGCTGGATCCCACCTATGTGTATATTGCTCTGCCACAGAATTCAACATGCTGGGCCTTCTCTGTTGTAGAATGCTTCTGTTGTAGAATGCTTCTCTGTTGTAGAATGCATTCTGTTGTAGAATGCTAGGTGCCCACCTAGCTCTGCTCTCCTCATCCATTTGAAAGTTTGACAGTAGTCGTTCAATGAACTATAAATGCTCTGGTATCAAAGTACCATGTTCAATAACACACAAAATGATGGTTTTGACAAAGGCAGCCCGTAACAATGAATGATAATTCTCATATTCATTTGAGACTATATTCTAATAGGGAAGCATACCATTCCCTTGACCGCTGCACTTCAACTGACAGCACCGACATCTTTATCTGAGACAGAGTATAAAAACATCCTTTCCGAAGAGAAGGGAAAGGGTTTTTGTACCAGAACTCTGCCTGCCTCTCCCCTAAATAATCCTGTCATTCATTTTGTATAGCAAAGTTTTTTGAAAACAGAAAATGCATGCGAGCTGTCGTAAGGAGATATATAGGCTGTTGCATGTCACAGGTCTGAATTTACCTCTTTCTCATCTCTTTTATTGCTACAGGGAAAATGAAATCCCCTCTCCTATCACCGGCAGCAGGGATTCCTGCAGGCAGATGATAATTCTATCCAGCTACCTCACCGACAGCCAAGGCAGCTTGACAGACAGAAAGACCAAAGGGAAATTGATGCTTAAAAAAAAAAAAAGACTTGGAATTAATGGTACCATCTGCTTCCTGAAATGTCCTCTCGTCTTGCTTGATGCATACTGACCATGTCTCTTTAGGATTATATTATGTAGGAGGGAATATTACACGGAGGAGCAAAACGCACACACTGTTTTATATTTCTAGTTTATTCTGGGTTTTTGTTTGTTTGGATGGTTGGTTGGTTAAGGCTTATACAGGTGCGATCAAATGACCAGTGCTGGAAGCAAGTGGTGGATATGTAGACCCAAATTGATCTTTGGACCTCCCAGATCTGTGGGCCTTTCCCCACTTACCTTAAGCCCCGCGCTACTTGAGAGTAGCGCAGGGTCCTCCAGGCACTCCCCACGAGAGGGGCGGCAACAGCGCAGCCGCCCCGACGCTGCTACTGTCGCACCCCCTCAGCGCGAGGCATCCCTGGCACTCTTTCAAAGGGCGCCTTTTGATGACCCCGCGCAGAATGTGGGGTCGTGGGGACGCCCGGGCACGCACCAGGGATGCCGCGCGCTGGGAATTGTGGGCAGCAACCCTTGGAAAAAGGTAAGTGGGGAAAGGGCCTGTGAAGGAGTAGAAAAGGGAGTGGAGGGGTATGATTTCACGATAGGCTTGCAAATGGAGAGCAGTCAGTAGAGATCACTTCCAGAAACCCAGGAATTTAAACAAAAGCTAGGAGCAGCAGTGGTGTAGTGGCTAAGACCAGGTGCACTCTGATCTGGAGAACTGGGTTTGATTCCCCGCTCTGCCACTTGAGTTGAGGCTTATCTGGGGAACCACATTAGCATGTGCACTCCAACACATGCCAGCTGGGTGACCTTGTCACAGTTCTCTCAGACCGCTCTCAGCCTCCCAAGGTGTCTGTTATGGGGAGAGGTAGGGAAAGGAGCTTGTAAGCCACCTTGAGTCTCCTTACAGGAGAGAAAGGGGGGATATAAATCCAAACTCTTCTTCTTCTTCCTTTCCATTCAGGTTATCTGTGGGCCTTCAATGACTAGCAGAGTTAGGTACAGGCAATGCGTCTGGTAGAAATTTCTTGTGGACTTGTAACTTTTGTTAGCAATTGCAAGTGTAGTTTATTTTTTTTACACTTCATAAACTTAAACAGTACACTTCAAAAAAGCTCCCTGGGCAGTCCACATTTTAAATAAATGGCACCAATATAAAATAGCACCAATATAAAACATTTACACAGCAACACAACAATCTACTCAAAGTTGTCGCAGCCATATGAAATCACATAGGACTGCACAAACTGATTCCAGCAACACGCATCTTCTCAAACCACCAAAGCAGAGGAAACTATTACAAGAGCAATTTGCTATCAGCTGAAGAGTAAACAGAAGTTTTGATTCAATTAGGTACAGAAGACATTAAAAAATCAACAGAACCTGTAGAGCACAACAGGGGTCCATTCTGCACAGCACAAATAAGACGTCCTCAGAAAAAGGCTTCCTGGGGAGCCCATACAGCTTTTTTTCCCCCAAGACATCCTCAGAATTCCTTATTTCTGCTCAAGGAGTCCTTTTTAATAAATATTTTTTCCCGAAGCTGTCTAAGAATCAGCCTGGCTGTATGGACCGACCTCAGGAAGCACCTTATTTTTCCTGCCTGACCATGGAATCATAGAATCATAGAGTTGGAAGAGACCCCATGGGCCATCAAGTCCAACCCCCTGCAATGCAGGAACACACAATCAAAGCACTCCTGACATATGATCATCCAGCCTCTTTTTAAAAACTTCCAAAGAAGGAGACTCCACCACACTTCAAGGTAGTGCATTCCACTGTTGGACAGCCCTTACAGTCAGGAAGTTTTTCCTGATGTTTAGGTGGAATCTCTTTTCCTTCACCTTGAACCCATGACTCCTGGTCCTTGTCTCTGGTGCAGCAAAAAAACAAGCTTGCTCCCTCACCAACATGACATCCCTTCCAATATCTAAACATCACCTCTTCACCTTCTGTTCACCAAACTAAACATCCCCAGCTCCCTAAGTCTCTTCTTGTAAGGCATGGATTCCAGAACTTTTACCATCTTGGTTGCCCTCCTCTGGACCCATTCCAGCTTGTCATCCTTTTTGATTTGCGGTGCCCAGAACTGTACACAATATTCCAGGTGAATCCAAACACCTTGCAAAGTTTGGGGGCTACAACAGCACCAACTCTGCCTCTCTATGTGGCCATTCTGATCTCATATAAAGACAGTGGTGTACAAACTAAGTCTCCTTCTGTACATGCAGAATAATGCACTTTCAATCCACTTTCAATGCACTTTGCAGCTGGATTTTACTGTGCAAAATAGCAAAATCCACTTGCAAACGATTGTGAAAGTGGATTGAAAGTGCATAATTCTGCGGAATATTCTGTGCAGAAGGGGCCTAAGTAAGGGTTCAATATGATTTTGAAAAATTCAAGGAAGGAATGCTCTCATGCATGTGTGAGCACACCCAGCGTTCAAATCCGACCTTGCAGAAAGAAGAAGAGTTGGATTTATATACCCCATTTCTATCCTGTAAGGAGACTCAAAGGGGCTTACAAACTCCTTTCCCTCCCCCCCCCCCCACCCACAACAACAAACACCCTATGAGGTAGGTGGGGCTGAGAGAGCTCCAAAGAACTCTGACTAGTTCAAGGTCACCCAGCTGGCATGTGTTGGAACGCTCAAGGAAATATGGTTCACCAGATAAGCCTCCATAGCTCAAGAAGCAGAGCGGGGAATCAAACCCGGTTCTCCAGATTAGAGTGAACCTGCTCTTAACCACTACACCATGCTGGCTCTGGAAAAGGGGAGGCTGTGCCTTAAAAGAGCATTTGCCATTTGAGCACACGCAACACTTTCTTCAGCTGTGCTGGGCATGTGGTACCACATCTGTTAGAGAGACACCAGAAAGCAAAACCGAGACAACAAGGACAGCTGCCAACTCTCTCCAGATCTCCTCTTTCTACCCCTTGACCGATCAGGCTGCCAATAATTGGACAGATGGCATCAAAGAGGCAGGCAGGGAGACCTTCACTTAACAGCCCAAATGTGTTCAATGACTCCATGTTTGGTTGTGGGCACCACCTTCTTTCGACTGTTACCGTTAAAATAATTTCCAATGGAAATGAAGCTCAGTGTTTTGGAAATGGGGGGAGAGTCAGGGGAATCAGGATATTACAAGGGAGGGGGGGGGGACAAAGAGCTTGTCTGGCAGTGCAGAAACTGCCACCAGACGGACACATTCTCAATGGAAATACAAGCTCAAATATAGGCCAGGAAACAATATGAGACGCTGCTAGCCACATGATGCAATTTCAAGGGGGAAAACAGTGCAGGGGAAACCTGCTTGTAAGTCTAGGGCCCCTCCCACACATGCAGAATAATGCACTTTCAATCCACTTTCAATGTACTTCGCAACTGGATTTTACTGTGCAAAATAGCAAAATCCACTTGCAGACAATTGTGAAAGTGGATTGAAAGTGCATTATTCTGCATGCGCGGGAGGGCCTAGTTCTCCTCCACTTTTCCAACAAGGCCATGGTGGATATTCTTGTTTTCATTGCTTCATATTTCCTGTCATCTATTCTATTCACTATTACCACTGCTAGGTAAAAATAGCAGATATCAAACAAGCAGCAAATAGGTTTGCATTGGCACACAACTTTAGCTGTAGTTTGTTTATACAGTCATTGGCCAGAATGCAATAAAGCATGAAAAATACAACAATCATACAAAATAAACATTAAAAAATGATACACATTAAATAGTAAATGGAAATTTCTTACCCGTTTAGTATTAAAAGGTTAATGCCTAGAATAGTTAACACTTTAAAATTAATTAGAAGAAGAAGAGTTTGGATTTATACCCCACCTTTCTCTCGCTGTAAGGAGACTCAAGGTGGCTTACAAGCTGCTTTCCCTTCCTCTCCCCACAACAGACACCTTGTGAGGTAGGTGGGGCTGAGAGAGTCAGGAGAGAACTGTGACTAGCCCAAGGTAACCCAGCAGGAATGTAGGAATGCAGAACCACATCTGGTTCCCCAGATAAGTCTCTACCACTCAGGTGGAGCAGGGGGAGAACCAAACCTGGTTCTCCAGATTAGAATCCACCTGCTCTTCACCACTATACCATATATTATTTCCTACAATATATTTTGGTGAACATTGATCAAAAGGCACACAACTAGAAGAAGAAATATGCTCTCCAACAATGTCTCTCTCACACCACTCAGATATCAGTCAGTCAGTCAGTTTATTTACGGTCATTGACCAGCAAGGTACAAAAAGTTAAAAATTATATAAAAAGCACAGTTATTAATACAGATTAAAAGAAATAGCAGCATACAGTTAATAGGGAGCAGAAATATTCATAACGTGGATACAGATCCTATATCGAATATCCTAGCTGCTAACAAACGAAAATTAGCTGATTGCTCCAGTGGAACTCTGTCGGTCCTTCCTAATTTTACTAGAAATCCAGGCAAACTTTGCAACAGTGTGTGTTAGATGTTTATTTGTGCCTGATAGCAATATTTGACACTTTTCTTTCTTAGTCAAAGAAGAGTTAGCCTGGTCGTAGAAAATGAGCATACAACGTATTTTATCATAATAAGGGCAATCAAATAAAATATGTTCTGTATTTTCAATGCCCCCATTTGACAGCTGCAAATTCTGCCCTCAATTGGAACTTTGTTGTAAATCCCACTGGTATAACAAAGCGAAAGGGCATTATAACGAAGTAGGCTAAAAGCTCTATGAAAGTTAACATTGGGCAGCAAATTAAAATAAGGCATTATTGAAAGTCTATTTAACCTTGTTTTATTAAAAATTGGGTTTTTAAGCTTATTGAGATCATGTTGCCTCTCCACATCTGTGATTCTGAGTTTGACTAAATCCCTGGCTCTGTCATAGTTCATACTTGTGAGTAGTTGTGGAGAAAGTCCATAGTATGATAATTTCTGAAGAACTGTTCTAAGCCATGGGGACCTAAATGTATCAAAACAAGAGTAGTCTTACAAGGCCTCTGGCAATAGCATAATTTGAGCCAATATAGTATAGAGAGTGTCCAAACTTTTGCCTGTACTGAGATTAGTCCAGTCTCTACACGTGAGGGGTCCACGATTCGAGATGTTATTTGGGGAGCTGGAGAATAGATCCTCAGAAATTTTGATTGAGGACGCCTAAGGTTGCAGAGCAAGCCGGGCTATGGTGAGTGGTGTGCCATAGGATAGTTGTGCCAATGATTTGGCCTTAAATAATTTAATGGCAGCTGCGATGTGATGGCCACCTCTATTCCAATAATAGTTTCTGATGGCTCCAGAACTTTTCAGAGCATTAGCAATAACATATTTTGTGTGGGCTGTTCTGGATCCTGATGACTGAAAAACTACACCCAGATATTTGTAAAGTGAAACCTGCTCCAGTTTTTTTCCATTTAATTTCCAGATATGGCTTTTAGGTCTTATTGAGCATACCAATACTTTGGTTTTATCATGGTTAATTTCTAGATGATTTTTCTGGGAGAAATCAGCAAGAGTCCTTAAGGCTCTTCTCAGGCCAACAGGCGTTATAGAAATAAGAGCCAAATCATCCGCATAAAGGAGTAAGGAAATACTTTTGTCAGCAATTTTAGGCGGATGGAAGTCCGGGTTATTAAATAAGGGTACCATATCTGTAGTCGACCCACGTGGTCAGCGCAAGAACGAGACGAGACGCGGAGATAACATCTGGTGGAGATCGCCAGCAGCGGGAGCGCGGAGGTCCGTGTTCCTAGCGAGTCTCCCGCGTGCTGGTTCCTGGCACCTTTTATTGTGATTCTATCGGGGGCGTGTAGAAGGGAGGAACGGAGGGAGTTCCGGGAGAGCGGGAGGTCGGGAGATCATCATGTGATGCATGATCTCACCTGGCTACGTGCGGAGAGGAGCCGTGAAGCTGCCTGAGCCTAATCCTCACCTGGGGGCAAGACCATTGTCCCTGCGCCCGTGACTGAGCCAGACAGTTCATGACCCGTGACTCATAGGGGGATGAGGAGTGGGGGTGCGGTGCGTAACCAGAAGGTCAGAGGAGCGAGGGTGTTCCAGCTCTCGACCACGGTGTTGCTGGGTCAGCTGTGCATTACTACATCTCCTCCTTTTTTTACATTTTAGAAGGGAGGCCGAAATGCTGAGGGGCGATTTAGGGGACGCTTTGTCCCTCCTCGTTTGGTCGAAAGTTGACCGAAGCTGCCACAACATTAGAACTTGTTTGAGAGGTAAGGGAAAGTCGAGGGGCTTCTTACATATGTTACAGGCAATATTAGATATACATTGAATGAAACAAGATTCGACGATGAGGCATACAATCAAACCAAAGCAGAGCTGTACAATAAGATTCTAATCATCTCCTCGCAGCCAGCCCAGAGGGCTGACCACCAATGGGGCAATACGTCATATTTCAGATTGGATACAACTTCTTGCAGCTCACGCACTATCATATAAATCAATTGGGAATTATCAGAGAGATCACAACAACACATATTATGTACATTCTCACAACCTTGGTGATGCAATAACAACTAGTAACATAACTTCTAAAATTAAGGCATGTAATAACTTCAACGATCAGTTGGGTTACAGTACTGGCGATTCCTTTGAGGTCGGGTTCAGCAATTACAAATGGGGCAAGGCATAAATGGAAACAATAAACATTGCAACCAATACATAAGCCGATGCTGTGGCTGCATAATTGTCCAATGCATGGCTCCTGCTGTTTGACTACATTAAAGCTACGGAGCCGATGCATGCTAGTCCATGGATTTCTCAAGAGCTGCAGAGCTACTGATAGTCTTAGCATTGCAGGGTCCAGTGATTCTCAACGGAGCAAGCCAGCTGTGAGAGTAGGCGCAGTTCCAACAATATCTGCCGCCGGAGAACAGCCGGAGAGTTCCAAGGGTTAATCTTATCAGGAATGTCCCTGGCTGCAACTCCAAGCTTCAGCCAGGGGCGTGCAGAGAGGGGAGAGAGAATAGCTTACTGTAGATGAGAGCAGCAACACGCCGGGTATCAACCTTCTGAGCCAGCCAGCGCTGGCCCAGGCTGCCGCTCTGGGGTGAGACACCAGCGGGGCTACATCCTGTGGAAGAATAGGTGCTTGCTCCAGTGCGAGATCCCTCCTGTCTCGCCCAGGCTGGGGCAACGCAGCCCTCTCAATAGGGCCGGGCTTCTGTCCCAGGGATTGAGTTGACCCCATCGAAGTTGGAAATCTGTGTGGGAGAGAAATACAAGCAGCTGCTTCCCAGGGGTTTGCAGCTGGCTGAGTTAGTTTAGAGAGAATAGTACTTTGGATATGATCTGCTGATGAGACCTTGATTGGGTCGAGATAGGGGAACCCACTCTTTCATTTGTTTTGCCAAGTTTTCCTTGGGCGTAGTTGGCCCATTCCGACAGCCATCACTTGCAAATATCTGCTGCTAAGAGACACAAGGCAGAGAATTCGTCTCGTTTAGGAGAAGGGAGAGGTCACATCCGAAATGGATGTTTGTTTGTAAAACAATCCCAATCACCGGCCTAAAGTGTGGGTGTTTTGCAGCACCAAACAATTCACAATTATAGTCATATCGTGAATATAGCATCCATAGGAAAGATGTAGAGAAGATGCAAAGAAAACAGTTCCTGGGCTTGAGGTTTGATCACAGGAGCAATTGAGAGGGTTTGCAAGAAACCCTTTATCAGATCCTAGATCTAGAGGTGGGTGCGCGGCCAGCCCATTAGAAAGAGGGAGGGTGTGCAGAAAGGAAGGCGGGGAAGGGCTTGGAAGTCAGCTCTACCTTCCCCTCCCAAAAGGGACTTTGGTCGTTTGATTGCCTTCACCTTCACAGCGAGGCTGTGTAAGATAGGTGGCTTTCGAGAGACCCCCCCTTGGCACTGTGACTAGCCAGGGAGCTCAGCAGAGAATGTGGGAGCATGAAAATGATTTTGGCTTCATATAAATCCATACCACCAATGGCAGTGTAGGCTCAGATGGACGCATGAAAAGGTTCTCAAGGAAAGGTTTGAAGAAGAGTTTTGAGTGGTTTAAACTAAGATGGAGGCGTTCCAAGCAGGTCCCATCGGCTCCTAGGGAGCATGCACTAGCTAAGGCCCTGTTTAAGGTTGATGCTGTAATGGGTGAAGCTCTTCAAGGCATTGGCACAATATAATCAAAAGGAGAAACTTTAATTGAAGCACAAGAGCATAGCTTAGAAGCAATGGACAAATCCCTCTGATGAAGGGAAAATTTTAGGGGTCTCTTTGAAAGGTAAGACATACAGAGCATATATAGGCATACAGAGCTGCGATGCACAGCCGAGGGAGGATTGGTAACTCTGGATTTGAGATCTGTTCTCTGGACTCCGTAGCGTCTTTGCAGGCCTCTTGCATCCTGCTCTCTCTGAGGTACTGACGACGGAAAGCTGCCACTGGGAGCTTTGAGCTTAGGCTTTGGCACAGGCTCAGAGGCTACGATTCGATTCTGATCCCCTACAGCTGCTTGTAGTTCAGTGATTGTGGACTCTGCAGAGATTTGAAATGCGTGCCACTCTGTGGCACTGGCGGAGGCATGGTGACTTTGGAAATAGAAGGGCTAGCAGAGCAGGAAGCATAGACGTAGGGGAGCCGAGCAACGAGATTTAGATTAGCTGAACTTAGATTAGACTCGAAAGGAGAGCATAGAGGCAGGGTGTTCAGATGAACTTGTGCAGTTCTGGCGGATGTTTCTGTCCATACCTGGATGTGGATGGCTCCCTGGTGCATGGAGTCGATGACCCCTGGATGATGAACAACCCCTGTTCACGCGGAAGCTTTTGGCAAGACCATCAATGGTCTCCGTGGGGATGGGATCACTATACTGGAGCTGGAGCAGCCAAGATCTCATGGGGAGCTCCGGGAAGGGTTTGAGGTGCTGGCCTTGGTTCCGGCTGGGAGATGCCCGGTGCGGCCTTCCCAGCAGGCTTGGGGCTGCCCGTCTTAGACCTCCCTGGGGTCTTCGCCTTCTGGGAGGTGACTCCTCCCGCCTCGGGTTGTAGGCCCCGCCGGCAGTCTACAGTCCCACGGAGGTGTCCTGGCTTGCAATTGAAACACTCGCCTCGGGCTGTCTCAGGGCAGCGGAGAGGGCTGCAGCTGAAGGCTGGCTTGATGGGCTTAAAGCACCCGATGTCCTGGCAAGCTTTGAGCATGTCGCCAGTTCTGTGGTTCCTACCTAAGCCTGCACCGCTTTGGCGGCACTCAGCTGAGGCGCTCTTTGGCGCAGGCGCTTAAGGAGTTCGCCTCCTGGGCCTCTGTTGTTCAACCTGCCTTTGAGAGCTTCCTGGAGCCTGTTCACAAACTCGATAGGGTCTCTGGGGGTTTTGCCTGATGGTGGAGAAACTCTCCGTTGGCTACCGGCATTGGGAACCTGATAAACGCCTTTGTATTACCAGAGGCTTAATCGGTAGCGGGTGGCCCTGTGGCAGACAATCTGATCGCTGGGGTTGGTGAAGGCATCGGTCGCAGCTGCGCTGGTAGGTTTCCGCCAGAGGTGGCTGCCCTGTTGAAGCACTGCTGGCGGAACTCGCTTTCCCAGATCACAAATTGTGCAGGGCCTGTATACGCGAAGGTGGTCTTCCAGTCGTCCGGAACCATTAGGTGGTTCCCGCGATAGCCTCCATGCTCTCAATGAAGCTAGTGACTCCACGCCCGCATCGCTTTGCGGAGCTCAATGAGGTGATGTTATAGCTTATGGGCGGTAATCGACAACCTCACGAACAATGCCATCCTCCCCTCGTACCCCGTGAAATGGACGGGCACAATGTGCGAATATCGGTATCGCCTTCCGCCAGGGTTTCTTTGCAGATCGGCTAATACTTCCGCGAGTTTTTGAAACCCGCCATTACGCGGGCGCCTGAATTTGCGCGTGGCTTCGAAAATGAAGGCGGAGCAGTAGAGGGGCGGCTGAGCGTGGAGAATTTGAAAGGGGCGAGGAGCCGAGGGGCAGAAGGAGGACAGGCCCAATTTAGTGACATAGAAAATTCCGGGTTGAAATTGAAGGTGAAAGATCGAAAAGGAGGCGCCTACAGCAAAAGGGAGCCATAGGTCTGCAGGCTGATGGCTTACATAGCATTGTCCTTCCATCGCTGCAGGAGCGACACTTTGCTATGAGCTCCGCGAAGAGTTTCCATGTTTTCCCAGTCCTTAAGATTCAATGTCCCCCCCCCTGGGTACCATGGACATTTGAGCTTCTCAATTCCTCACCAATTAAGCAGCTCCCTCTCTACGAATTCTGCCGCATTTCGCTAACGCCAGTTCGTTAACGCGTTTGTCATAAGCCCTGCTTGCAAGCTCCCATACTTCACCGTGTTCCGCTTCTGGACGAGTGTCCTAGGACGCCGGTAGTTCTGATGCGCCGATCCAGAGGACAGGCGAAGGGTCAAACGTGGTCCCTGGATGCGCTCTATCCAGCGGACTTCGGTACCGCCGCCCCTTTCCCAGGCGACGTGAGCAGGGTGGAGGTTCGAGACTCGCTTCGCACCAGCTTGTAGTCGCACTCCACGGTCAGCGCAAGAACGGTATCGACGCGGAGATAACATCTTTGGTGGAGAACGCCAGCAGCTGGAGCAGCGGAGGTCCGTTCTCAGCGAAATTCCTGCTGGTTCCTGGCACCTTTATTGTGATTCTATCGTAATGCAGAAGGGAGTGAAATCCAGGAGTTCCGGAGCGTGGGAGGTCGTGAGATCATCATGTGTGATGCATGATCTCACCTGGCTACGCGCGGAGAGAGGAGCTGTAAGCTGCCTTGAGCCCAATCCTCACCTGGGGGTAAGCACCATTGTCCCTGGCACCGTGACTGAGCCAGACAGTTCATGACCCGTGACTCATAGGGGGATGAGGAGTGGGGGTGCGGTGCGACCAGAAGGCCGTAGGAGCGTAGGTGTTCCAGCGCTCGACCACGGTGCTGCTGGGTCAGCGGTGCATTACTACACATATCATTAATGTAGAAATTGAATAAAGAGGGGGCCAAGATACAGCCCTGCTTGACACCTCTACTACTTTTTATTTCATTTGTTAAGTATCCTTGTGGATTATATTTAACTTTAATTCTGGTGTTCTCAGATATCTATTTCAAATTTCTGTGTGTCAGGGTGATAACCAATGCCTTGATCCTGCCATCAGAAACCAATCAGGGGCTGAGAATATCAAACAATAACCAAATTAGGTTGGAAAGACTTTTTCAGATGTTACATGCATATATACTGTACAGGGTTGTTGGCTCCAGATTAGGAAACACCTAGAGATCTTGAGTTGGAGCCTGAGGAGGTCAGAGTTTGGGGAGGGGAAGGGTTTCAATGAGATATAATCAGAGGTGGGATCCAGCAGGTTCTCACCAGTTCCCGAGAGTGGGTTACTAATTATTTGTGTGTGCCGAGAGGGGGTTAGTAATTGGGTCTGCTTTTCCGTTAGAAATTCCATTAGGTCCAAAAATCATAAAGTCCTGTTGTTTCCTATGTGGCTGGTTAGCGAAGGTAGAAAACGGGATAATTCTCCCTGTTGGGCTGTTTTAAAAACATGTTTTAGTAATATGGTAAAGTTCCTTGTTTAAGGAAAGTATCCTTCTTTTGATTTCTAGAAACAAAATTAAGTATTTGAAAGCATTAAGTATTTGACAGGTAGTCAATTGGAGGAGAAGTAGTTGTTTCTGTTGGCAGCAGACAATAGGACTTGCTATAATGAGTTTAAATTATGGACAGAAAGATACCAGCTGGAAATTATGAACTTTTTTTTACAGCAAGAGTTTTTTACAGTAATAGAGAAATTATTAATGCCCCACCCCCGGAGTGTCCGGCCACGCCCCCATCGTGCCACGCCCAGTCCCATTGGTGCTTCGCCACTGTTTGAATCCCACTACCATGGGAACCTGTTACTAAAATTTTTGGATCCCACCACTGGATATAATGCCATAGAGTCCACTGTCTAGAGTGGCCATTTTCTCCTGGGGAACTCATCTCTGTTGCCTGGAGATCAGTTGCAATAGCAGGACATCTCCAGTCACCATCTGGAGGCTGATCTATGCTAAAAATGGGTGGGTACACCTGTCATGCCCCTAGAGAAACCCTCACTATTTTCCCTATTTAAGTCTCAGTTGTACCCTTAATTAGAATGGGTTTAGTTGGAATGGCCTTTTTGTACAGCATTCTATGGGAGGGAACCTTAGTTAGATTTTAAAAAGCCCTCTATAGGCAAGAGCACTATAGTATTCTTATTAGTTATCAGTTCCTGTTTCACAGTCTGTTTTAGTTCAGGTGTCTGGGGGAGGCCAGAGACAGCAATATCTCAGACGTTTAAGGTATTAGAGATCCATAGAACTCAGAGTTAGCAAGTTCCAACAGAATTGCAAGGAAACAGAGTCCAGTTAAAGGACACCGGGAGAACTCAGAAGAGGAAGCAAGCAGCGCAGACTTCCTTAGAAGCAGTTAAGGAAAAGTTGGTGTCTGCAAGTTCTTCAAACCATCTCCAATCGTTTCCAGCATCGCAAGTATTCTTTATTTGGTTAGACTTCATGGGAGGAGTCAGCGTCCTAAACTTTCAGTACTATTAAACCTTTTTTTGAACTGTTGCTTATTTGTCTGTGGATTTTACACTCTGTTCTGGCCAAGTGCAAGGTGCCTGAATTTAGTTTGTTTGGGGAACAGAACAACACCTGTAGGTAATCAAAAAGAATATTCTGTACCTTTAAGTTTCAAGTACTATGAAACACAGTTTCCTTAAATAATAACAACTACATAGGTTTAATACCTTTACATGAATAGAATAGAATAGAATAGAATAGAATAGAATAGAATAGAATAGAATAGAATAGAATCTTTATTGGCCAAGTGTGATTGGACACACAAGGAATTTGTCTCCGGTGCATATGCTCTCAGTGTACATAAAAGAAAAATACATTTGTCAAGAATCATAAGGTACAGCACTTAATCATAAGGTACAGCACTTAATGATTGTCATATAGGTCTAGTAAGCAATCAGGAAACAATCAGTAGTAATGAAAACATAAAATGTAAAATCATAAAATAAAATAAAATAAAATGTCAGCACAGGCTATAGTCATACAGTCATAAGTGGGAGGAGATGGGTAATAGGAATGATGAAAAAAGTAGTGCAGTAATTATATAATAAGTATATAATAAATAGTTTAACATTATCGAGGGAATTATTTGTTTAACAGAGTGATGGCATTCGGGAAAAAACTGTTCTTATGTCTAGTTGTCTTGGTGTGCAGTGCTCTGTAGCGACGTTTAGAGGGTAAGAGTTGAAACAGTTTATGTCCAGGATGCGAGGGGTCAGGCAGATTCTGTAATGGGTCAAAATGTAAGGCAGATTCTGCATGGGTCAAAAAAAGCAGTGTGAAAACAGTGTGAAAATGGTGTACGGTTCCTTCAGAACCGTACACAAATCCGTACACGATATGAACAGTTGCCTGTCTAAACTGGGGCAATGTGCGTATTTTGCATTCGCATCCACCTTCGGTCAATGTAAAATGACCACTAGATTTTTCAGGGTTCTCGTTGCTGGACTCATCAGTATACACAGATGTCATGCATGAAACAGTCTGAGGCGCAGTCAAGGTGGCAGCACACGATCCCAGCTGCCGATCCCTCAAAACCTGAGTTTTAGGAGCATCTGTCCATAAATTGGCCGGCATCACCTTTCTTGCGAGAGGCTTGCAGATTAAAACAAATGTTTCCCAGTGTGCATCGTCAGTACTATCGAAGCATGATTTTCAGGCAGGGAAGAAACCAGGAACAGAGAGAGAGAGAGAGAGCAGGATTTTGTGTCTGACTGCCTTTTTTGAAGCCGCAGAGTGAGCAAAGGAAAAGTCAATTCTTGCCTTGTGTTTGCTGAGGCACTTTGGTCCCCATGAATCACCTAAGGAGGACCGGTGCCAACTTAACGCCAGGCGAGGCTGCCTGGCGCTTCAGGTCAAGATTGATGTGCAAAGCAAGCAAGCACTCCGGCGCTCACAAAAGAGAGACCTCTTTTCTTTGCAAATCGCCGCGGGTGCCAGATTCGCCTGGAGGAGTGGTAATCAAGCGTCTTCAAACACAAGAAGCACTTTATCCCAGACAGTTACGGAGGGCTCATGGGAGAAAAAGAGCCAGCCGAGTTAGAAGACACCATTTGGAACAGGCATCGAAATAAATTAAAACAAATGATTGCAAGAAGCAGCCTTGGGCTGAGCCAGACCACTGGCCCATTTCACTCTGTGCTACTTTCTTCCACAGGCCCTTCCCTATTCTCGGGCTCAGCCTATTCCCAGCCCTGAGTTTGGAGATCCGTGTCAGACCTTAAACAATACCAAAAATGTGGGGCTGGGACTCCTGATTCATTAAGAAGAAGAAGAATTTGGATTTATACCCCATCTTCCTCTCACTGTAAGGAGACTCAAGGTGACCTGCAAGCTCCTTTCCCTTTCTCTCCCCACAAAAGAGACCTTGTGAGGTCAGTGGGGCTGAGAGAGTTCCAATGAACTGTGACTAGCCCAAGGTCTCCCAGCAGGAATGTAGGAGTGTGGAAACACATCTGGTTCACCAGATAAGCCTCCACCACTCAGGTGGAGGAGTGGGGAATCAAACCCAGTCCTCCAGATTAGAATCCACCTGCTCTTAACTGCTACACCCTATTTTTTCTTGTTTTCAGTTAGGTGTTTTCAGAGTTACAAAGACACTAAATCCCACTCTTCCCAGGATTCACAACCAAATCTCCCAGAATTTCCCAACTTGGAATTGGCAACTCTATTCCTTTTCCCGTCTGCTCCTATGGGAGCATTGTTACCCCATACTTTATGATAGTGCAGCAGGGGAAAGCATTGTGCTCGATACATTTATTCACTGCTTGGATCTCTGTACAAACGTTCCCTTGGAACCTCCCATTCCTCGACCCCACCTTCACATTTTGCGTCCAGTTAAATATTTTTAAAAGCCTGTGGCACAAAGGAGTTTAGCAGCAATCCTATCTCACCTGGGAGGTGTAACCTGAAGACAAGATTGCGCTATCAGAGCATGTGGACTCATGAATAGATTTTTATTCCCTTAAATCCTCACTAAGGCACCACGCACATTCCAAATGCGCATCGCCTAAAGGAGTGGGGAACAAGAAAGCGCTGTGTTGCTAAGTCAAGCTGTGAAAAGGAAATGCATTGCCCATGCAGAATTAGAACACGTTGCTTCTCCAGCCTTTGATCTACAGTAACATGGGAAGTGTAAACTACAGTCAGGTTTATGCCACCGGCGTCTTAACTACACTTCAAAACCTGGCTTCAAAGATTAATTACATACAACAATGGATTCCCGTGGAAGGAGGACACGTCTTGCTGTATCCATATATCAGTATCGGTCACTATGTAAATAAATTGCTGGGTGTGCTCTCCTTTTTGCCGGCAGATGGGAGGTGGATTGCAGACTATTGCTCTGATTTTAACAAAGGGGTGGGCTGCTGCGTTGCTTTAGCTGGTTGTCACGGAAAGGCTTTTTCCAGCACCTGACAGCCAAAGAAGTGTTTTGCACAGGTGCGTGTTAAATGCCTGCAAGTCGCTTTCGACTTGTGGCGACCCCATGAATCAATGTCCTCCAAAACATCTCTTACTGTAAGTCAAGATAAGGGTCATCATGAAGCACAGAAAGAAGTGAAGAGAAGGCTGTTCCGATTAAATAATATTAGTACCAAACTTCATGTTTCGCATGTTTGCTCTGTCTCTATATATCATTATCCAAGTCTCCTGATCATGTGATAGAGAGTTTCAAAAATCAAGTGGTAGAAATAAAATGTTTCCAGATCTCTTCAGGGGGGACAGCTGTGCAGAACTCCTCTCCAAAATGCTTCTTTTCCCATCCTCAAGAGATTTCATTTGAGTTGTGCGGAAATGCCCAGCTGCTATTCGTAAAAGCTATCCAAGATCTCAAACCAAGATTTTTAAGCTTTGTTATCTTTGGATTGCAATTGGTTGCATGGTGAATTGAAACTGGGACCTTCCGCAAGCAACATGTGTTCTATGCCCTTAAAGTCCCTTTAAAAATGTGCTTGCACTGTTCCACATACTGCTGGGTTGATTACCATCAGGTAGGAAGCACCCAGCTATTCTTGTATTTGAACTGGAAAATTCAGGCATGGACTCTAATGGTCAAGCGTTTCATTTTGTTTGTTCGTTTTTGAATTTATATGCCACCTTTTCAGGGCAGTTTACAAGTAAAAACAATACCACAGAATCACAAAAACATCACAACTTATTGCTATAAAAACATCACAGCTTCTTGCTATAAAAGCAAGTGTAACCTCAGCTTGTGGGTTCTGTGGTGAAGTTTGCAACACACCTGTCACTGTGCATGCTCTTCCTGCTGGGACATGTACAGGCCTTCCACCCTGCAGCCATACTTCACTTCCCTCTTCCACTTCACCCTTCTTCCTTTGACTCTCTAAATAATAGCTGCAAGCTTCATTCCAACGATATGGCAAGTCTTCGTTAGCTGCAAAACTGATCCCATCTGAATCAATATTGGCATAAGTCACACATCTTAACACATTAGTACCAATAATGGCTGAAACTGGCAGTTTGCAAAACTCTTTCTAGCAGCTGTTGCAATCCAGAGGATGAGCTTGCAAAAGGGGTAGAGGTTGCAACTGGAATCCCTTCCTTCATGGAACTGCCAAACAGTGTTCCTTTTTCTCCCTGTGCACAGGTTTTTGCTTCTTCCCAACTAACTGTTGCAAACTCTGCATCAATAGGGATTACATCCCATTTCCCTTGCAACTTACAGTTTATATATTGGTTGACTATCTTGCAAACAGAATTATGTGTTTCAAATTCACACAGCAACATCTCTTTCCCTCTGCCCTTTATCCTGTGCATTTTAGCAATTGCACCATAAGTTTCCACAGTATGTTGAATATCCTCATTAACATCCCTTGAACTTATGTCACATAACAAGACAGTTTTATGGGGATCAAACCCCAACTTATTGCAATTACCTTAACAAGGTGTTAAGGGCTTATAGAAATCAAGGTCCGAGTCTGGTACCCTTGTCTTCTGCAAAGAGCTCTTTCAGCCTTTCTGCTGCTCTGAGTCTCCACCCCCTTACTGGGTCAACCCATTCTGGGCCAACCCATTCTGGGCATGGGGGTTACACAAGCCTTATTCTTATCAGTTTCTTCCTATGCCAAAAAGCCCTGCAGAGATATACCACACCTCGTGGATCTTTGCCCCGTGCACCGGCTGCCTGAATGTGATTTGATTTTAAAGTTGCGTAGCGCAAAAAAGCTTTCTCTGTATGCGTGTGCGCTAGTGGCTTCCCTGCCAAGCAGGTCTTGGATCTTAATCAGATGAAGGCCTCTGGAATGACATCCCGAGATCTGACAGCTCTTAAAGAGCAGGAAAGAATTCCGCCACCTCTTCCCACTCGGACTGAATGAGGATTATTTTTTAAATGGCCTCCACGCTGCTTATTATCACCAAGGAAATGCCTTTGGAGGGAAGCAAATTCCAACCATGACAGCGTGGAGAGGGGAAGGAATCCATTCAATTAGCAAGCCTTTAGACCAAGCAAAAGTGAAATAATATTTTTTTAAAAAGAGAAAGGTTTCTGCTTCCGCCCCTCGAAACCTTAGAGATATGTTCATTTATTAAGCTCGGGCTCCTATAGGGAGAGTCCCAGATAAACTGGAGCCCCTGGAGAGAAATAATTATAGCTGAGCTTTTGGGAAGTCCAAGATGTGCTCATCCGCTGCTGAGCACTTGGCTCCTTAGTGTTGAGAAGATGGTGGCAATTTCCTTGGGAGGCCTCCCGTAAATGACATCATGCTTTTGAGAGCCCCTCCCCTAGAGCCTTATCACGTTTTTGCACCATTTCAACCAATGCTCTCATTATTCCTTTGTTCACAATCTTGTGTCGATGTCTTATGCCATTCAGTGCTGATTTCACATAAGTGTCCCCAAGGCACCACACGTTTGAGAATTAAGTCAGGCACTTAAAGGCCGGAGTTAATTCTCATCAGTGGTAGAAATGAAAGCACCTGTAAACAAGTTAAATAATTACCAGCACTCAATGCACGTGTTCCCCCAGGCAAATTCCTGACTTTTAAAAACCAAATGTCTATCCCTACCTTTTCACACAATGCAGGTTACAAATGTATTCAAGATGAACAGCAATTATTTTTTTTTGTAAGGCTAAAATATTAAAAGTGGCTACAGCAGAACACATTTTAAAATTAAAACTTCAAACAAAAATCAGTCTTTACCAGATGCGGATGCAGACAAAGGCCTTTTCCTCACAAACCCCTGAAAACATTTTTCCAAACGTTTTCCAAGCATTTTCATAATCCCTGTTTGTTCGCACTCACCCCCTTGAAAACACTTCCTTGTCTGCCATCTTTTTCTTAAGCTGTTTCCGCACGGGCAGAAATCAGCGTCCTAGGGACGGTAAAAACTTTGTCCCTGGGGTGCTGTTTGCACAGCTGGCCTGCCTCAAGTGGCGCAAAAACGCTGCTTTACATACATTAGCCTTTATTGGCATAATCAGAAAGCAAAATAAATACATCAGTAATAAAAGCAAAAAAGCCCCAAAAGGACCATAACAGAAACATACTATTAGACACTCTCAGCTATCTCCATAATAAAATTGGCAACCTCTTCACAAAAACCAGGGTCAAAGTTATTCAGCAATAAAGATAACCTGGTCAGATCTGGCAGCTCAGATTGGGGGGGAAAGGATATAAATTGATATATTTGGATCTGATTTTAACAAATCTGGTGCAATGCAAATGTTGGTGGGCCAGGGTTTCAACCACATTGGATTTGGAGCTGCATAACCTTGCAGATTTTCTACCCTTTAATAGGGCAGAGGGGATAACATTGAATCGCGTGATGATGAGAGCTCTCCTTGCTCGGGGGTTCGTTAGAACATAAAGGTAATAGACTGTGCGGTTCTGCTCAAATGGAATTGAGAATTGAGTAGGGGAGCAGGTTCGTTTGGCTGCTAGATGTAAATTTGCAAATTCCAGATCTAGAAGCCGGTCTTTAAGCACATTGAACGCTTCTGAACAGGACATTAAATAGAGTGATTCGAAAGGCAGGTCAATGGATATGATTTTCCTCTCGATTAGAGAGAACCAGGGGTTAGCTTGCGTGTCTTAAAGTATCAAGGAAACAAGGGACTGTTAAGATGGAAAGTAATGAAGCCGGAGCCAGAAGGCGGAGCCATGGCACTAAGCCATGCTTTGAGTTCTAGGGTGTTTTGCCCCAGTTCTAAGCACAAAGCTGCGTAAGGAACACAGTTTGGGACTCCCATTATTTGGTAAAAAAACTTAGATTGAGGGATGTTCAGAGCATGGTTCACTGCTTGGATCCAGATGGGGACCCCGTAAAGTAGTTGGGATTCAACCTTTGCATTAAAGATTCTTAATGCAGCCGGAATAAATGAATGCCCTCTGCTATTAAAAAAGCGGCGGATTCCAGAAATACTAGGGGAGGACAGAGTAAGAGCTGCCTTTTGATGCAAGGTCCAGGAAAGATTGTGCGAAAGGGTGATACCAAGGTATTTGAAACGATAAACCTGCTCAAGAGGAGCATTATTTAATTTCCAGTAGTATTTTTTCAGGCAAAACCCATAATTTTGGTTTTCTGATAGTTAATTATTAATTTGTTGGAGTCACAGTACTCAGAAAATTGTTTCATAACCCACCCTGGAACATGACAGCAGGACAGAGTCATCTGCGTAAAGCAGAATTGGTAAATAATGTGAAGAGAGGTTGGGAGCATGAAAATTGAGACCTGTCAGGAGTGGAGGGAGGTCACACAAATAAAGAAAACTCTGCTTTCAAAACTCACTCAATGAGTGATTTTTTAAAAAGCAGCGTCTTCCACCTGCTGCCATGCAAACAGCAGCGGGTGGAAGGCAGCGTTTTCCCCACACCACTTTTTCCCCCCTCTTACCTCCTCCTGGCTGCCGTCTGTGTAGAGAATCCAGGGGACACACTTCCTGGCCTCCGTCCCTACAGGCGTCACCATGGCTACGGGGGCATATCCCCTGGCCTCTGTACAGTGACGACAGTCGAGAGGAAGTAAGAGGGGGGAAAGCGGGGTGCCCCATGTAAAGGCTGCTGGGCTGCTGGGGCACCGGGGCCATTTCCAGAATGGTGTGCGAACGGCCCCAGGGGGTGCACCGACTGCAATTATGTCAGTGCACCCACGCTTGCTTACCTGTGCGGAAATAGCCTTTGATTCATAGTTACGAAGCTTCAAACCCTTGTGCTGAAATTCTCTAGGGGTGGGGTCTTTGTAGTTATGTCGATACAACCCTCCAAATTTAAAAAAAACTGATGGAAATGCAGCAAGAGGCGACTGGCACAAATTCAGAAAAAGGTGCTGACCAGGAAGTCCAGAAACTGTGAAGAGGCGCGGGAAACATTTTAAAGAGCTCGCACGGCAAGTGAAAACATTTTCAAATCATTTCCAAAAAAGAATCATGAGGGAACCACATGCAAATAAAACATTTTCAGGCAAGAAATAAAAGGCCACACAGCCCCAGAAAACGCACAACAGCCATTGATTCTGGCTGTGAAAGTCTTTGACAATACACGCTTAACACTCTCACTAAAACAATAGAACTTTGAAATTATCAATGCTCCAGTCCCTGGCACACTGACCTGGGAGTAACCCCATTTATATAGTGGCATTTACTTCTGGGTAAAAGGTGCACAGTCATGACCTGGGTGACCCAGGCTAGCCTGATCTCATTAGCTAAGCAGGGTCAAGTATTTGGACGGGAGACCACAAAGAAATTCCCGGTTTGCTACCCTGAGGAAGGCGATAGCAAACCACCTCTGTTAAGTCTTTTGCCTTGAAAATCCTAGGACACAGGTGTCAAACTTGTGGCCCTCCAAACGTTATGGACTACAGTTCCCATCATCCATGGGAACTGTAGTCCATAACATCTGGAGGGCCACAAGTTTGACACCTATGTCCTAGGAGATTGTCATAAATCTGCAATGACTTGAGGGCACTTCACACACCCACAAATGTGGCTAAGACACACCCACATGGGTCCCCTCTGGAATCACTGAGGCTGAAGATTGGCTGGGGTGGCGCCCTTTAAAAAAAACAGCTTTTAAAAAAGATTTTCTTGAGTCCACTCTGTCGCCCAGCCTTGTTTTTCTCGCGCTCTATCTTTCATTTGCAGCTGCTTCCCACAGGATTTCTTCTTGCTTTCAGGGGCAATTTATCCCTACTACCTGTAATGTATCTAGATGGGGAAATGTCTTTAGTGGGAAAACACTGCCATCTCCCAAAGCACTCTGCTGTTGACCTCCAAGTTGCCAGACCAACAGAAAGGCGTCTTCAAAGGAAGGCTCCGGCATGAAATTACTGAGAGATAATTTATCAGCAAATTCAATTCTGTTCTGTTCAAACTTAATTAGGACTTTGGCTTTCTTTCCCATTACAGGTGTTAAATTAGCACAGTATTAGCTAAGAAGGCAGCGTTATTGCAGTGACTGTGATTGTGAGCATGCCACACTGCTTTTATTTGGTATACCTTCGGGCTGTACAGAGGAGTGTCACAGAACTAATGCATTTCTTGTACTCCTTATTCCATTTACCCCCCCCCCCAATCTATCTGCACCCCCAAATCTATCTATATGCATTTCCTCAATGAGAATACAGTTATCCCTTCCACATCGTGACTTTCCCCATTGCAGTTTTGATATATCGTGGGTCAGCAGAAGAAATTAGATGGGAAATTTTTGAGAGTTTTGCGGAAGCTGCAGGCAAAACAAGAAGGCCAGGAGATGACAGAGAAAAGGTTTAGAAACTCAGAAATGCATAACATATATGTATAGTATTGTATAACAACATCCTTTATCTTTTAATACCATAAACATATACAATCTCTTTTTTAAAAGATAAAAGGAAAGGGAAAAAAATCAGACTCATTCTCTGGTATGAACAGAGGGTCGAAATTTTTAATGTGGATTTCCAGATGGCGGCGGCCATCACACCCTTAACTCCAGTGCTGTGGTAGGGGTAACTATAACAGTTCATGCATCTGAGGAAGTGGTCTTAGGCCCTTTCCTCACAGGCCAATAAACACAAGTTAAGGGTGGGATAAAACCCGGGTATGGGTGGGGCGGGGGGTTCACACAGATCCTGCTCCTAAAGTGAGTCTGCTCCACATTTTCCTCCCTAACCCGGGTTTTTCAAGAATCGTGTTATGTGCAGTTTTAGCGCGCCTCGCAGCCGTGGCCAAGCAAATGGCTGTGAAGCGCATTAGTCGGCTGCGATCCAACAAGAAAACCGTAGTCCCTGGCTCCCATCTGCGGAGCCACGCAGGGACAAAGCTGTGCTTCGGAGGTAGGCAGAGACCCCCTCAAAAACTTACCATGGGACAGCCAGCCATGCGGACAGGCTGGGGTGAGGACAAGCTCACGTAACCCGCCTTTCACCTGTGTTTATTGGCCTGTTCAGAAAGGGTCAAAGTGTAACCAGATCAAGGTTGGGAAACTCATGGAGATTTGTGAAAGGAGCCAAGGGGAGAAAGTAGTGTTGTACTCAGTGGGGTACAGCGCTACAGGGTCCACCCTCCCGAGCATCCATTTCCTCCGACATCTGCAGTCTGGAGAAGAGCTGCAATGCTAGGAGTCCCCAGGTCCCACCTGGAGTCTGGCATCCCCACGAAGTTCAGAAGTCAGATACCAGGAACTGATTCCCATCAGCCTCTGTCAGCATGGCCAATTGGCCATGCTGACAGAGGCTGATGGGAATTGTAGTTCCTGAACATCTGGAGAGCCGCAGGTTCCCTACCCCTGTTCTAGTCAATAAAAGCGTATGCCATAATAAATCTTTCAGACTGATACTAACAAGACATCAGTTTGCTTGACTGCCTGCAGCCTTCTCCTTCTGAAAATGCCTGATCTTTTCAAATGGCATGGCTTAAAAATAAAATTATTTTCGCATCCTCAAAATGCCTTGATCCTGGTGTTCTTGCACGCAGCCACAAAGGAGACCTTAGCATTTCTATCAATCTAACCGTCCAGTCCTTAGGGAACCAATTTGCTGAATATGGTTAAGTGCTACACAAATTTCACCTAGAGACATTAATTGGCTGTTACTGTTTGATTGCTTTACAGTCCCTGGGAAGTAGTTTGCAGATTAAAAAAAGGGGGGGGGGAGGGAATGATGTTTTGTCATCACAGAAATACCTAAAAGGGCAGAACAAAGAATCCTAAACCATGACAGTCTTTCCCTAAATAGGCATGTCCTTTTCCATATTAATGCTAGTGAGTTAAGCAACAGGCTCTCTCTAGTAAGACTGTGAGCTAGGACAAGAAGAAGAAGAAGAGAAGAGTTTGGATTTATATCCCCCCTTTCTCTCCTTTAGGAGACTCAAAGGGGCTCACAATCTCCTTGCCCTTCCCCCATCACAACATACACCCTGTGAGGTAGGTGGGGCTGAGAGAGCTCTGAGAAGTTGTGACTAGCTCAAGGTCACCCTGCTGGCGTGTGTGGGAGTGTACAGGCTAATCTGAATTCCCCAGCTAAGCCTCCACAGCTCAGGCAGCAGAGCTGGGAATCAAACCCAGTTCCTCCAGATTAGATCTTAACCTCCTACGCCACTGCTGCTCCAAACCACTCCCCAAGACAAAACAAATGCATTTCATTTGTAGAACTTCATATCTAGATAGCAGGATTACTTCAGCTCCCGCCAGCACGGCCAATTGGCCGCTGGCAGGGGCTGATGGGAATTGTAGTCCATAACATCTGGAGTGCCAAAGGTTCGCCACCACTGCACTAGGTGTTTTGGCAAACCATTACTGTCTCTGTTGCATCGCTACCACCATCAGCAAATGTGAGTAATAACAGCGGCAGATCTTGCAGAAGGACTGCTGTGCAAATGTCGGGTAACTATGGCCCTTTCCGTACAAACCTTTCAAAACATTTTGGGGCAGGAAATAAAACGTTTCCTCCACGGAGTCCCGCATTGTTTTTACCCCCTTTGGTTTTATTTGCAGCCTCAAAGCGTTTTCAATGAACGCCCTTTCAAAATTATTCTTTAGTTGAAACGTTTTCAAAGTGGCTTCGTTTGCCTGTGCAATCTCTTTCAGACACTTCTCGCACCTCCATATATCCACCCTTGGTGCCATTTTCTCAGCTCACTCTTCGTTCCTCCTCGCCTATTTTCGGAGAATTTCAGCTGAGTTTCTTCAGTTTGGGAGGGGCTAATAGTTGAAGGATGGAGTGAAGAAGATGCAGAGAATTGTAGCACCCTGCTGTGAAGTACTGGAACGTCAATTCCACAACTCAATCTGGGACCAAACTGGTTGCCAGTGAAGCTATTTCAAAACTGGAGTAATGTGTTTGCTCAATTCAGCCCATTCCAGCATCTGTTTTTATTGTAAAGCATATCTGTTGCTGTCCATTACTATCTCAGCAGATGGGATGACATGAACTGGGTACAACAGGATTCAGCCGACACAGCAGTTCCTGAAATACGGGATTGGGGTTTTTTTCCAACCCTCTGTCAATCAATTGCCGTATTTATTCCACCCCACCACAAACTAGAGTTATGGAACCTGCTTCAGATGGCGGGATTCAAAAGTGCCAAAGTACAGCAGACTGTCAATTAATTTTATTCCTTACACACACACACACACACACACACACACACACACACACACACACACACACACATATATAAATTTATATATAAATTTTCTGCCCCAGGCACTAAACTGTCTCCAGGCCAGAACTGACTATCCCCATGTACTCTCAGTTCAAGACTGGCTATAACTCTCATTTTCACAAATGTGATGTGTATAAAGAAGACAGGACCTTTTTTGACAATGCTGCCCAGGAAAGAACACACCAGAAGTGTTATCCTAATCTGCTGAAAGTTGACACCAGCCTCACCCCGTGCCAGATTTACCGCTAGACTTGGCAGGTCGAAGCCTAAGGCCTTAAAATCTAGGCGGACTCCAGCCAGGGTGTATAATATTTTTGACACTGCCGTAGGCCTTTCTACATATGCTGTCATCACACACTGTAGTTTCTATACAACCAAATAACCCTTCCGTGATTTTCCTGGCATGTTATTTCAGATTAATACCATTTTAAGCCAACAACTTGACACTAGCATTGATTTCTGTACTGATCTTGTCCTTCTAGGATTTCACTGAAGTGAACCTCTTTTTGTGACCCCATTATATGGACCCCATCTTCCTGAAGGTGGAGGATTGGGATGGGCCCCACGAGTGGAATAGCTTAGGGCCTCTCTGCATCTAAGGCCCCTTCCACACATGCAGAATGATGCACTTTCAATCCACTTTCAATGCACTTTGCAGCTGGATTTTACTGTGCGAAATAGCAAAATCCACTTGCAAACAATTGTGAAAGTGGATTGGAAGTGCATTATTCTGCATGTGTGGAAGGAGCCTAAATCTAGTGTTTTCCAGGGCTGGACTTTCCCGAGGAAGTCCTGCCCTTCGTCAGCTGCTCTCTAAGCAGCAACAGATATTGTTCAAAGATGCAAAGGTGAGATCTGGCTGGCCAAAACAGAAGCCTTTAAGATGGAAGATAAGACACAGGGGGGCTTTTTTCAGCAAAGAGGAATGGCTTTTACAACTCAGAAGAAGAAGAAGAAGAAGAAGAAGAAGAAGAAGAAGAAGAAGAAGAAGAAGAAGAAGAAGAAGAAGAAGAAGAAGAAGAAGAAGAAGAAGAAGAAGAAGAAGAACAAGAACAAGAACAAGAAGAACAAGAAGAACAAGAAGAACAAGAAGAACAAGAAGAAGAACAAGGAAGAAGAAGAAGAAGGAGGAGGAGGAGGAGGAGGAGGAGGAGGAGGAGGAGGAGGAGGAGTTATATCCCTCCTTTCACTCCTGTAAGGATTTATATTGGATTTATATCCCTTAGTGAGGCAAAGAAGGATCTGCAAAGCAGTATGTGGGCTACCTGTAGTTTTCAATAGGATCTGTTTAGGATTGCTCTCTAGCTGGCCTTTTGACATCTGGTCTGGGCTGCTTCTTCACACACAGAAACACAGAAGCACAAGGGAAGCCCTGTGCAAGCCCAAAGGACTGAGAAGAGTCCCAAGGTAAGCAATCCCTGTATAATCGACCTATGAGAAGATCAGTCACTGGAAAAGACAATAAAGCTAGGAAATATTATAGTCATCAGGAAAAGAGGAAGACCCAACATGAGATGGATTGACTCTATGAAGGAAGCCGTGGCTCTCAATATGCAAGATCTGTCAGGACCAAAGCCTGATCGGCGCCTGGTACTCCAATGTATTCTGTTTGATGTACAGCCTGACTGATGTACACTGTGATTGATATATAGAAGGGGTCCTTTCTCTTTCTCTCTCCTTTACTTTCTTCCTTGATGCTAATGGCTTGACACCGATGGTAGAAAAGCAAGCAAAACCCTGGGAAGCATCCCAGCCTTGGGCAAGAGGACATTGAACCACAGGGGGGAGGCTTACCAGGTGGCATATATTTCTCTCTTGCTTCGTTGAGAGGTGCTTAAACCTCTAAATAATTCCTTTCATACTTTGGTTGGAAAACGGGAGGGGGACTTGATCAGGGATAAAACAACCTCAGAAAGCCAGGCTCCACAGAACTGGCTCGCTCAAGCTAGAGACTTGTTGGCTTCAATAAATACTTCCGATCAAGCATCTAGAGTCTTCTTATTGGTCTAAGGTCCGAGACCTAACAGCAAGGCTGTAAATGATAAGACATTGTGGAGGACATTGATTGATAAAGTCACCAAAAGGCAGAAGCGCCATGGCAGCACTTAAAACACACACACACACACACACACACACACACACACACACACACACACACAGAGACAATCTGCTGTACATTTGATTCAAACCATGGGTTGAGTTCGAAACTATGATTCATGTCAGCCATAATTGATTTAGATTGTACATCGCTGGACTTTTACATTTGTTGTTCTACAGCAATCATTCACAACTCTGGTTTCCTGTGCTGACAAGCCAACCCATTTGCAAATGTTCATGTAATGAATGGAAAATATCCAACAATGTCCAAATTGAGCCAACTTTTCTGTGTACAAAGGTAGAATTGGATGGTGCTCTCTCTGTAATATTTAGGCAGCTTTAACCATGAGACTTCCTTGTGTAGTCCAGCTCCCAACAGTTAATCATATGAAACATCGGGAAGGACATCATATAAAATGAAGGTGAAGTACAGGTCTGCCTAAAACGGAGAGGGAGAGAACAGGTCGCAGGACTGCCATTTTCAGGAGCAGCCTCGTGCCAGGGGTCACATCTAGTTTCACCCTAGAATTCAGATCTTCCAAGGCTCGGATTGAGTATTACGCAAGGCACTCTTGGAATGCAGGCATGCCATCAAGATTCTCTTCAGAGGCTCTGGAGGGTGATGATCTTATTCACTCCAGGCACAATATTCTTTCCACAATCAGCCTCATTTGCGGTACCTTTGATAAGTATCATAGTTTCCCTTGATGGGCGTTCTAGAGGCACCTGCAAGCCAAGAGCTTCTGAATTCAAAGCGGTGGGTGTTGTTGTTTTTTTACTGAAATATTTTTCACTCACCTTGGAGGAATCTGACACCTGCAATTAAACTACATTTGCACAGTATTGTATCAACAGGATGTGCTTCTCAGCCCTGATCTTTTGTAAATTAAATTTGTAATTCTGCTCAATGCTACTGGGTTATAGGTGCATTCAGCACCGCGGCGAATGCCATACAAAGACTTTTGATGAACTCTCTCTTACCCAGCAGTGGGTATTCTTTTAATGTCACTTCTTTGGCTCATAAAGCATCAATTAGAGTTTCTGGCGAACTAACTGAGATTGACATTGTTTCTGTGTGGCGTACAATAAATGAATATCTGTCTCCAAGAGAAGAAGAAGAAGAGTTTGGATTTATACCCCACCTTTCTCTCCTGTAAGGAGACTCAAGGTGGTTTACAAGCTCCTTTCCCTTCCTCTCCCCATAACAGACACCTTGGGAGGCTGAGAGAGGTCTGAGAGAACTGTGACAAGGTCACCCAGCTGGCATGTGTTGGAGTGCACATGCTAATGTGGTTCCCCAGATAAGCCTCAACTCAAGTGGCAGAACGGGGAATCAAACCCAGTTCTCCAGATCAGAGTGCACCTGGTCTTAGCCACTGCACAATTATGATGGGGAGGGGGACTATCGTGTGTACCAATGAGCTACAAGTCTAGCTCCCCAACAAAGCAAAGAACACCTCCCCAGAGAAAACTGCAAAGAGTGGAGGCGAAATCCCTTTCTCCCCCTGCAGGATGGTTCCAAGCTGAAATGCAGCTCTGGGCACAAAGAAAATCGAGTTCCCTAACTCCTGACATCTGGCTGTAGGTGCCAAATTCCACCAGCCCCTAGGACGCCAGTGGATCATCCCACTGCAAAGAAGGTCCTAGAAGTGGCTTCAAGTTACTTCAGCAGAAAGGTTCTTTCTTTCTGTGAGACAAGGTATAGTTCACTAGAGTTTATTCTGTACCCTTAAATAATCCGGTGCTCCTTGGAAGATAAACACACGAGAAGTTTGTCTGAGCCAAACACAATTTGTTAGGGACCAGATGTGCTACCTTGCAAACAAAAGCAAACGCATGCCACAAAAGTAACCGGGCGCTGGGACAGCCCCTGCCTCAGCCAGGGAAAATGTGCAAGTTTTATAAGCTCTCTTTATTGTCATTAAAAGTAGCACGGTTACCTTGGCAACTGCTGCATCACATGGGATTTGATAAAGAAACCCAAATGTCATACTGGCACATTTGAAATCAATTCGTGGAAATCTATTGTGAGTGTGTTTAAATTACACTGATGGTCTCCCCTCCCTCCCCACTAATCCTTTTGATTATTTTAGGCAATTATTTTAATAGGTAGGTATCGCAAAACTTGCTTCATTTTCCACTCCCAGGGTCAATTCAACTGAGAAGCCCTTGAACTGCCTCTCACGAGAGTCACTTTTCGGCTCTAATTGTGGAACCCTGGAAGGAAATTGTTAAGGATGCGTCTGTTTTGTTTTTCTTCTTGACGCAGGGATATAAACTCAGGCATGACCACAGATTCTTTCAGCAACAAAGAGTAATTCTTGGGAGTATCTCCGCCGCTATTGAGATCTGAGCTCAGCTTCTGTTCACATTCCTTTTTGCGCGGCTCACAGCCCGAGGCCGTGACTGAGCAGACCTGTGGATCCAGCTAAAAGGATTTGGTTGCTTTAATTAATTGTAGTCTTTCATTATCTCTGCTGTACTTCTTACTACATTTTACTGTACTTCTTAGGAGTACTTCATTTTTAAAAATCAGTTTGTTTAACCTGCAGTTTTGCAAGCTTGTTTTCTGCGGCTTCCAGAGACTAGGACCAGGAGTCATGGGTTCGAGGTGAAGGAAAAGAGATTCTATCTAAAAGTCAGGAAAAATCTCCTGACAGAAAGGGGCTACTCGACAGCGGAATTCACTGCCTTGGAGAGTGGTGGAGTCTCCTCCTTTGGAGTTTGTTAAAGAGAAGCTGGATGGCCACATGTCACGAGTGCTTTGATTGTGTGTTCCTGCATTGCAAGGGGGTTGGACTTGATGGCCCTTGGGGTCTCTTCCAACTCTATGATTCGATGATTCTTGTTTGAGGAGGAAAGTGTTGTAAGAAAATGCCCAAATAAAACAAATCCTCCCATCAGTTCTGTTTAAGATTTCCAGGTCCCCCTTGGGTGTACCTTGGGCATCCACAGTGTGAGTATGGAGGTAAGGTTGCCAGCTCCAGGTTGGGAAATTCGTGGAGATTTGGGGGTGAAGCTAGGGGTGAACAGGGACCTCATTGGGATACGATGACATGGAGTTCATCCTCCTTCCATTTTCTCCTGGGAAATTGATCTCTGTAGTCTGGAGGTGAGCTGTAATTCCGGGGGATTCCCAGGTCCCGCCTGAAGACTGGTGTCCCTGGTTCTGCTAAAATTCATGAAGCTCTTTTACGTTCTTTTTGCATTTTGTTGTTGTGCGAGGGGGAAAGAAGAAGGATATGGAACAGCAAAGAGTTCCATCCAATGGTGAGGGGCTCAATCCGCTCGTGGGAGTGGCAGGGGGTTGTGCTGACAGATTCACCCTCTTTTTAGGTAGTAACATTTCCCTGTCATTCTTAAGATTTTAAGAGATACAGTTGGAAATACAAGCATGAGACTTGGTTTTGACACCTGGTAGCGTGTAAATATCCCCTTCTAGTAAAAATGTAAAGATCCCCTTCTAGTAAAGTGTGGAAATCAGGTTAACATGCAAACACTGACCGAAGGAGACCCTTAGCTTTGAAATGTACTGGCAAAAATCGAAGTGTTCTGACATTCCAATGGGCTGTGTCAAATCTTATGGATTAGAGGTAAATGTCAATATTTGCCAGTTAACAGCTGCAGATATCTTACAGGTACATCAAAAGGCAAATAGATGTAAGCATGTCTGACGGAGATTGATCGCTCCTTACGCCGTTGTTGACATTGTTCAGTAGGTACCCATGAGGCTAACAAACCCACTCTGCACTCACAAATTGCAATGGAATCATTACCTGTGCACAGAAGTCCAGGTGGGATTCACAGGTGGGAAACAGGGCTGCCAAAATCCAAGTGGTAGCTGGCGACCTTCCATTGTTGCAAAGGATCTCTAGGAGACAGAGATAATTCACCTGGAGAAAATGGGAGCTTTGGAAGGAGAACGGTATGACATTACACCCCATTGAATTCCCAGCCTCCCCAAACCACACCCACCTCAGGCTCCACCCCTGAAATCTCCAGGTATTTCCTAACCCAGAGTTGGCAACTCTAGTGGGAAGAGAACAAATATATCACCATTCAACGATTGAACTGAAAACACCGTTTTCTCCCGCGAAGCTCCTACTTTTAGGAAAGATATCTGGGGTCCTCTACAAAGAGAAAGAAAACTGAACAATTGTGTGCATTGTGTGTCTCCCCCAACTGCCTCTGATCTGGAAAAGATCTCAGACTTGTTAACAATTTCTTTTGAACGTTGGATGTTGGGAAAAGAAGCGAGAACAACAAAAGAGCAAAGCAGAAGGGCTCCGGTTGCTCCTAGCTATAGAACATGAATAAATATGCTTTCCTCCAATACCCTGCATACTGGTGCTTCATTTATACTCGCCTAAGCATGTTAAGATGAATCCGTATATATATATTTTAAGCATACTGAGCCTTGCTCGTTTTCTTGACAGCCTGCCAGGGTATCATATCCCTGGAAGCATATTTGGTCACTGGGTCATTTAATAGCTGCTTAGGAGTTTCAGAATATCCAGAGTGGTTTGAATAATTAGGTCACCGTTCTGGGTGGTATAATTGTTTAGTGTCCCCGCCGCTCGCTTTCCACAAATTGCTTCTGAGTCATTGGAAAGGAGGAGATCAGATAGTGACTGTTGCTGTGTGCTCAGGGCTGGGAAGCTGGCAAGATTTAACCTCCTGAATTCATGCATCAATTGGCCTCTTTTTTGGGTTTTCCAAGTAGGCCCCCTCTCGGTGTCGAGAGAGCTTTTGCGGCTCTGAGCCACCACTCTCTGTTGCAAAACACCTGCTCTTCAGTCTGAGTGCATTTGTCTAAGCGGCAGTCTCTTTTCAAACATTATTTTCATGCCGCTGGATTCAATCCCTGCACTTACCAAGGAGATGTTTCGAGGGGTCAAGCTAGTTCACACTATTAAGTTGAGATTGAAAACAAGGTGATAAGCCCTCTGTTTAAAAGACATCACACAGCTGTTGAAAAAGAAGACAGAGTGGCTCTTGCTATGTTCTGATTCTATTCCTATGTTTAAAAAGAAAAGAAAGGAAAGACGGGGAGATTTGATCCGTCTCTTAGTGGCTGAGGCAATAAAACAGGGCTGAGAGATACCTGGGGAGTTGACAGGAGCTGGACCATGAAGCAATATAGCATCAAGGATGGGCTGGCTGGAATATTGCAGGAATTACATCTGGACTCTATACAACAGAGATCAGCTCCCCTAGGAAAAAACCACCTGTTTTGGAAGTTGGTGTCTATGGCATTACACCCTGCTAAGATCCTATTCAAACTCCACCCCCCAGGCTCCACCTCCAAAATCTCCAGGAATTTCCCGACTCATAGTTGGCAACCCCAGCCCTCACCCAACTGCAAGCAATGAAGAGATCCTCTGTTCAAGACTGAGGATTTGCACTGGGTCTCCCTGATATTAGTTAAGCACGGAAGGACCTAATCTCACAACGAAACTGGTAATCTTAAACAGCAAGAAACAATTAAATGTCTCCCCTACCCATGAAAAAAAAATCACCATTTTCTAAAGCCCCTTCGGGATGGGGGGGGGGTATATTAAGTTAAATAAATGATGATGATGATGATGATGATGATGATGATGATGATGATGATGATGATGATGATGATGATGATGATGATGATGATGATGATGATGATGATGTGGCACCTCTAGTTTCACCAGGAAGATGTTAAGGCATTACACTACAACAATCCAACCTTACCTGTCTTCAGTCATGATCAATATATTTAGTAGTCAATCTGGCCCCATCTACAGATACTTAAATCCCTGATTTAGGGGCTGTATGTACACACAGTAAATCTCTACATTTAGCATGTGAACTTGGGAGGCTCTGCTGTAGTGTCGCACTGCTGACCCAGCAGTAACGTGGAGTAGAACGTTGGGACTTCAACGGACCCTCTGGACGCCTTCTTGGTCGTACCCAGCACTCCCCACCTCTCATCCCCCTTATGAGTCCGCGGGTCCATGAACTGTCTTGGCTCTCCAGTCCACCGGACATGGGGACAAATGGTCTTGCCTCCCCCCTAGGTGAGGATTAGGGCTCAGACTTCACGGCTCCTCTCCAAGCCAAGACGTGAGCCAGGTGAGATCATGCATCGCTGCATGTTGATCTCCAGGTCTCCCCTGATCTCCAGCTTCATCTCCCCTACCCAACCTCCTTTTACGCTTTACACGCCCACAATGGCAAACCCTCCTAATAAAAGGTGCCAGAGACCAGCACAGGGTAGAGTTGTCAGGATCACGTAGAATCCAGCAGCTTCTGGCCCCGCGCTGACGCTCTCCACCAGATGGGAGAACCTCCCTCCGCTGCGTCAGCTCTGTTCCTTAAGCGGCGGCCACCAATTCGCGGCAATGACTACAAGCTGGTGCAGAGTAGGGGAATCCTCGAACCTCCGCATTCCCTGCTCACCGTGGCCTGGGAAAGGGCCGCTGTTACCCGAAGTCCGCTGGATCGGAGCGATCCAGGGACCACCGCTTGGTATCGCCACCTGTCCTCTGGATCGGGCGCGATCCAGAACCGCGCCCTCAGGACACTCTCTCGTCCGGTCGGAACACCGGGTGGTGAGTATAGGAGCTTGCAAAGCAGGGCTTTATGACAAGCACGTTAATCCAATCCGCTGAGCTAAGAAGCGTTGCTGAAATCGCAGGGTTCCATAAGGAGTCTCCATAAAGCAGCGGAGCTGCGCGAAATTGGTTGAGGAGATTGAAGCCTCAATGTCCATGGCATTTTGAGGGGGACATTGAATCTTGGCGGATTACTGGGAAAACGCCGGAGCACTCTCTAGCATTGCAGAGCCTCGCCAGCGGTGTCACTGCTACTGGCGTGGGAGACAATGTTAATGTCGCCATCAGCCCGTGCAGACTCTGTGGCTCCCTTGCCTTAGGCCGCCCTCCTTTCGATCTTTCACCTTCAATTCTTACCCCAGATTTTCTCTTATCCACTAATTTGGACGCTTCCCGTATAGCTGCCTCACTTGCTTCCTCGCCTCCCTCAAACTCTCCCAGCTGCCTCCCAGCGGCCCCGGCCTTCCTCACCTCTCCAAGCTCGCGCTTCGCTCCGGCTCCTCCCTCATTTTCTGAGCCACCGCGACGTCAAGCCAAACGCCTAATGTGATGGCGCTGGTTTCAAAAACTCTGGCAGGACAACGCGTGATAACCACGCATGATCATGGAGGGAAGGGAAACCCTGACGGAAGAATGATGTGCCTGCTCTCCCTACCTCCTCGCTGCGTGTCCAAATTCTGCCTGCACCTTTCCGTCCGGGTTACTCCCAAGGCCTCTATACGCTTCAGCCGGAATCTGTCCCAAGCTCAGCTACAGTCTTAAACTGCTCAAGTTGTCTTACCCTCCTCCTGCGTTTCCACTTCCAGCCCTTCTGCACGTCGTCTCTTCTGCTATTTCTGAAATCACCCATGCCTCCTCGGGTCAGGTGCTTTCACCAGAATGGCGTAGCGATTTCCAAAAATCCCCTGGTGTCAAAACCACTGATTTGCAGCCGGAAGGAATGCTGACGAAGACGTTATTAGAAAACACCACACATCTTGCCACTATGCCCCCGGTCTGTCCGTTCACTAACTAAGAGGGACTGCCCGTCTTGAACCCTCCTCAGAATGTCACAAGCATACAGGGACAATGCGGCGAGGCATGGAGAGAGGAAAGACGCTCTTCGCCACGATGGCCTTGGGAAGCCCCAGTAGAGTCCCTTCATAAAGAGGGAAAGCCCCCCTTGGCCCCTCCAGCCCGTAAGGTTCAAGCCAGATTTCATAGCCTCCTGAGCACGCATAGGGCCCCTGGCTCCAAGCACCCTTAGTAACAGCAAAATCAGCTCAGTACCTCCGTAGAAGGAGCAGGGTCCCAGCCTGCATGGAGGAGCCTCCCCTGACGCGAGACCCAGGATGGTAGATACCTCGAGGTTAAGGTGCAGCCATTCTCATAGCGAGATTCAACACGCGTGCCTGCCTCTAGGACCCTGTTTGAGCCAGTTTGGAACCAGCCATAGAGGACAAAGGCTTGCGCCAATTCCCCATCTGACCCTCCTTAACTAATCTTTTCTTCACAGCAACACGAGGAACTGTCAACGGCCTCTCCTTCTACGGGGGTCTGGATGCTTAAACTCATGTTATTTCCCTCTTAGGTTTGTTCTTCAATTGTACTGTTCAATAGAAAATGATCCAGTTTGGGAAACACTTCCCTATGGAATTAAGACAAGGACTAACCCCACTTCCTTTTCACCCCTTATATTATTGATAAAATGCTCTCTGCCAGAAATCCCAAATATGATTGAGTGCAGCCTTTGTTTAAAATGCTCTCACAAGAAAACCATCTTCAGCAAGAGAGAGAGAGCAAGATCTTGAGTCAAAGTTGCAATCCTCCCTCATTACATTATATATATGCTCATGTATGCTTATGTATGTTCTGTATTGTCTGCCCTTTTAAAAGGGACCCCTAAGGTTCTTCCCTCATGAGAGGAATTTTCCCCATTGCCTCTAAGCTATGCTCTTATGCTTCAATTTAAAGTTTCTCTTCTTTTGATTATATGTGCCAATGCCTTGAAAGGTGTTACCCATTCTTCCCACCCGGGAGATGCGCAGCCCTGTGCCCCAGGGGAATGGCAGCTGGGCGCTTATGGCTCAAAGGTTGGCTGTCAGCCTTCAGCTGCTCCTCATCTACAGCCGCCATTCTCTCTCCCTCTCTGCCGCCCCCCCTGGCTGAAACTTGGAATTGCAGCCAGGAACATTCCTGATAGATTAACCCTTGGAACTCTCCGCTGTTTTCAGTCAGCGAATAATTGTTGGAGACCGCCTTCTCTCACAACCTTGCTCGTAGAGAGTCACTGAATTCCACAAATGCTAAAGACTATCAGTAGCTCTCCCTACGGCTCTTGAGAAACCCATGGACTCTAACGCCCATCGCTCTAGCGCTTTGGTAGTCAAAACAGCAAGAGCCATGCATTGGACAATTATGCAACCACGGGTTGCCTTCCTTCCTTACATCTAGCCTATGTACTGTTTAGCTATGTTTATTGTTTTCATTTATATGATGTCGCCTATCTACAAACATGCATGTCTTGTATATATTGTTGCGGCGCAATGTCTGATTCTGCCCTTTATGCCCATTGGAGCGACCTCCAAGGGAATTGTTGAGTACTATTGACCACTGGATTATTGGAAGTTACTGCATGCCTTAATTTTAGAAGTTATCGTATTTGCTGTTGTTGCATTCCATCCTATCTGCCTGCAGGACTCTCTACTGCCGTCTCACCATTGTTTGCATCAGGCTTCACCTCGGGGCCCAAGCACGCGGTGCCGCTCCGCCCCTCGACCCCTGGGGCCGCAGCGAGTGGCTCTAGCCAAGGCCCGGAGTATGTTTCCCATGCGACTCCCCTTGTGGGAGTCCCGGACATTTCATGTAACACTAAGACTATACGGCCGTTCTGGCCTGTGTCCTTCGCGAAGTCTACCAACTCTACCTCCACGCTCTGGATGCCCTGGCCTCCGAGCAGCAGGGAACATCAAGCGACCTTAGATGTCATTTGCTATTGATTACTTGCTGTTGTTGCATCACCAAGGTTGTGAGAATGTACATAATATGTTGCTTTAACCTCTCTGACAATTCCCAATTGATTCATATATAGAAATCACATTGAGCTGCAAGAAGTTGTATCTAATCAAATATGATGTTTTGCCCCATTGGTGGTCAGCCCTCTGGAGCTGGCTGCCGGAGGATGGTTGAGATGCTATTGTACAGCTCTGCATTGGTTTAATTGCGCCTGTTCGCCCGGATCTTGTTTCGTTCAGTGTGTGTCTAATGTTGCCTGTAACGTGTGGTAAGAAGCCCCTCGAATTTCCCTGCCCGCAACCAAGTTCTAATGCTACACAAGCAGCTCGGTCAGGCTTGACCAGACGTAGCGGAGGAGGCATCGCTAAATCACCCCTAGCATTTTCGTCCCCTTCTAAAATGTAAAAAAGGAGGAGATGTAGAAATGCACTGCTTACATAGCAGCCGTGCGTAGAACGTTAGGGCCTTAAGCAGCGGATCTCTGACCTTCACAGTACCGCCGCGCCCCTCCTCATCCCATGAGTCCAGGGTCATGAACTGTCTGGCTCAGTCACCGGGCGCAGGGACAATGGTCTTGCCCCCAGGTGAGGATTAGGCTCAGACGCTTACGCTCCTCTCCGCACGTAGCCAGGTGAGATCATGCATCACATGATGATCTCCAGGTCTCCAGTCTCCCGCTCCATCTCCCTACCCACCTCCTTGCAAAAGCCCACAATGAAACCTAATAAAGAGGTGCCAGAGACCAGCACAGGAGTAGAGTTGTCAGGATCCGCGAAATCCAGCGCTTCCTGTTGCTGGCTCTCCGCCAGATGAAACCTCCTCCAGCGTCTAAAGCTAGCTGTAAGCGTGACCCTCGCGGGGACTACACCCTCCGTGTTTGTAGAACAATGTGAAACCCAGGAAACATGAAGGCGCAATGATGGAATCCCTCCAATAGCTCCATTGGAGCCACTGCCTCGGGCCTTGAGGCTTAGTTTTTGTCAATTTTTTTCTTAATTAAATTAATTAAATCATTTAATTTAATTAATGGTGTCTGGTTAAGAGCAGTGGACTCTAATCTGAAGAACTGGGTTCCATGCTGCTCTACATTAGCAGTGGACCCTTATCTGGTGAACTAGGTTAGTTTCCCTGCTCTTTCACACGAAGCTTGTTGGGTGACCTTGGGCAAGTCACAGTTCTGTCAGAACTCTCTCAGCCCCACCTGCCTCACAAGTTGTCTGTTGCAGACAGAGGGAAGGAGTTTATAAGCCACTTTGAAACTCCTTAAAGGAGGGAAAGGTGTGGTATAAATCTAAGCTCTTCTTCTCCTTCTCTTCTTAATGAAAGTTCGCATTTAGAGAATCTGACACACAGATTATTATAATATAACAATATAACACTATTCATTTGGTGATCTATAAACAAAATCTGGAAAGTATCTGGCGGTGTGGGTGGGGGCATGGAAACTATGGGAAACCAGCTGGGTGGAAACCGCACTGCCATTATGTTGTAATTGGAAGAAGAAGAAAAAGAAAAAGAAGAACAAGAAGAAGAAGAAGAACAAGAACAAGAACAAGAAGAACAAGAACAAGAAGAACAAGAAGAACAAGAACAAGAAGAACAAGAACAAGAACAAGAAGAACAAGAAGAACAAGAAGAACAAGAACAAGAACAAGAGTTTGGATTTATATTCCCCCTTTCTCTCCTACAGGAGACTCAAAGGGGCTTACAATCTCCTTGCCCTTCCCCCCTCACAACAAACACCCTGTGCGGTGGGTGGGGGTGAGAGAACTCCAGAAAGCTGTGACTAACCCAAGGTCACCCAGCTGGCTGGTGTGGGAGTGCATAGGCTAATCTGAATTCCCCAGATAAGCCTCCACAACTCAAGCAGCAGAGCTGGGAATCAAACCCGGTTCCTCCAGATCAGAGTGCACCTGAACTTAGCCACTACGCCACTGCTGCTCTCCTTCTCTTCTTAATGAAAGTTCAAATTTAGAGAATATGACACACAGATTATTATAATGTAACAATATAACACTATTCAATTGGTGATCTATAAACAAAATCTGGAAAGTACCTGGCGGTGTGGGTGGGGGCATGGAAACTATGGGAAATCAGCTGGGTGGAAACTTCACTGCCATTATGTTGTATTGGAAGAAGAAGAAGAAGAAGAAGAAGAAGAAGAAGAAGAAGAAGAAGAAGAAGAAGAAGAAGAAGAAGAAGAAGAAGAAGAAGAAGAAGAAGAAGAAGAAGAAGAAGAAGAAGGAGGAGGAGGAGGAGGAGGAGGAGGAGGAGGAGGAGGAGTTTGGATTTATACTCCACCTTTCTCTCCTGTAAGGAGACTCCAAGTGGCTTACAAGCTCCTTTCTCTCCCCATAACAGACACCTTGTGAGGTAAGTGGGGCTGAGAGAGTTCAGAGAGAACTGTGACTAGCCCAAGGTCACCCAGCAGGAATGTAGGAGTGTGGAAACACATCTGGTTCACCAGGTAAGCCTCTGCCACTCAGGTGGAGGAGTGGGGAATCAAACCCAGTTCTCCACATTAGAATCCACCTGCTCTTAACCACTACACCACACTGGTAGTAACTGCAGCAACGGTCCCCATGCTGAAAACACTATAATAATAAGTTTGAACATTCAGAGGGGGAAAGGTGCAATATTGTTTCTTTTCAAAGTCTATGGTCGAACATGCCCTGACCTGAATAGCCCCGGGCAAGCTTGACCTGATCAGATTTCAGAAGCTAAGCAGGGTCAGCCGTCGCTAGTACTTGGAAGGAAGAACTCCAAGGAATATCAGGGTTATGACATGAAAACAGGTGACAGCAAACCACCTCTGAACATCTCCTGCCTTGAAAACCCCTCCAGGAGTTTGCCTTCCGTCTGATGTGACAAGATGGCAAAAGAAAAACAAGGTCTAACACACCACCTCCCTTATTTGAGTTCTTCCTCTTGCTCAACAGGTCTCCTTAAATTACTCCGTTTGCAAACTACTGGAGATATTTTATAACTCTGCTTTCGTCCTCGCTGAATTTTAAAAGGAGGACTTTCTCGCAAAAGGGGTTAAAAAGCAAAGGCAGGGACAAGCTTATGGCTTTACTCAATGGGGCCTTCGTAGAGGTGGATTTTCCCATGCGGTTCTTTGCAACACCCTGCCAGATTACCGGGGCTCCCGCAGACAATGGGCTATTATAGCCGTTTATCCCTTTCAATCTCTCCGTTACAGCCATACTGGAGAAATCTTCCAGTGAGTCCATGCATCGGTGACTGACCCAGCAATACAGACCATTCATGAATCACACCCCACCTTAAGAAATAAGACTCTGATCCCTTTGTGGAAATACTGCCTGGTTTAAAGAGCGTGATCGGATATGGTGGTTCTCTGGGGTCTTTCCCATCTGTTAGGATTTTTCTTATCCTTGCAGTTTGCAGCGTTTTAGCTGGAAATAACCTCCCTGACGAAGCAAAAAAAAAAAAGCTTGACTATTTATGCATCTACTTCTTATTGTCGTCCCCAGTGGGAACCCAGAATTGCTTACAGTGTTGTTCTCTTCCCCACTTTAACTTTACAACAACACCCCTGTGGAGAAGGTTAGCCTGAGAGAGGCCTGCAGATCTGACAGTTCTACTGGGAAGAGAAAAAATATCACTATTCAATGAGGGACTGGAATGCACAGCTTTCTCCTACAAAAGCTCCTGCCTTTACGAATGGTGTCTGAGGTCCCCTGCAAAGAGGAAGAAAACTGAACAATTGTGCACGTTGCTTGTTCCTCCAAACTGCCTCTGATCAACTCTGGCAACTCTACTCTTGGAGGTATCCAGGTCCTATCGAGAGGCTAGTCACATTAGCATGGACCTTGACTGAACCATGACCCATCTGAGGAGGAGGAGGAGGAGGAGGAGAATGATTTATATTCCACCTTTCTCTCTTGTAAGGAGACTCAAGGTGGCTTACAAGCTCCTTTCCCTTCCTCTCCCCACAACAGACACCTTGGGAGGTAGGTGGGGCTGTGAGAGTTCTGTGACTAGCCCAAGGTCACCCGGCAGAAGTGTAGGCGTGCAGAAACACATCTGGTTCACCAGATAAGCCTCTGCCACTCAGGTGGAGGAGTGGGGAATCAAACCTGATTCTCCGGGTTTGATTAGAATCCAGCTGCTTTTAGCCACTACACTTCGCTTGAAAAAGAAATAACAGTCTCCCTTCTTTCCTTGCTCTACAACAAAACATTTGTACATCCTGGTTTTAAACACGCCCCTCCCTTCCAGATATTCTTGTTTTGTGACTCTTGATCCTTCAGGTTACATCTGTGTGGCTTTTTGTAAAAAAAAGTGCCTTAACGGTCGACTTGTGTCAAGGAGATAAGGCTTTAGGAAAACATGGTCTCCCAATCCTCATGACAACGATACTGGAATTTGCCTCATATAAATCTGTGCAGAACTTGGAACTGGAAAAATCTATCTGAGGAAGAAGGCGTGCCAAAGGAAACAGTGGAATTTACTATACGCTTTTTTATCGCAAGTATTAAAAGGGAGTGCTGTGCCTGGAAAACACATTCAGATCAAAAAGTATTTAAATGCTGAAAGAAATAAGACATCTTTCCTTCTGTCAAATCCTTTCTTTTCAGTCTTTCTGGAGGTGGGGGCTTCCACTTCCTTGGTTAAGCTTTATACTAATTTTGGGTTTCTGTACTGGCTATTACCCAGAGTTGCAACTGCAGAATGTGACCAGATTCCTCAAAAACCAAGATAAAGTTTTGAGGTATCAAGTGTATAAAAACATATTTAAAGAAACCTGGGTTATAATCCTATTTCATGTGCTTCCTTTGTCAATAGCCAGAAAGAAACCCTTTAAAATAATAACATCCACAATTCATGAGATTTAGGAATTCTGAATATTAAATGGACAACTATGTGCCCACAAAGCTATTATCAGCTTCGTAGATTTTACTTCTTGTGAGTCTGAAATTGAGGGATAGTGTCTAGCACGGATAGGTGCACTCTGTATAGGATTGCCCTTTAAGAGTCAAAAGGTTGATTCATTTTGTTACTACAAAGATGAGAATACAGGCCCTTTCCGCACATGCAGAATAATGCACTTTCAATCCATTTTCCATGCACTTTGCAGCCTTTACTATGTGGAATAGCAAAATCCAATTGCAAACAATTGTGAAAGTGGATTGGAAGTGCATTATTCTGCACGTGCGAAATGAGAGCCATTCAAAAGACCGATTGCTGCTCATTCTACTCTATTAAAATATTCCGCTCCATCAAGGATCACCTTACAAGCAATAGCTGGTTTGTGGGGTTTTAAAGGTTTTAATCATTTCCTCTCCCAAGTACAGTGGTGTTCTAGAGGCAATAAGCTGAATTTAGCAGACAAACGGCTATTAAGACTCTTTAAAAAGACAGCCTTTACCATTTTCAATGGATAGACTTGATCTCAAGGTTTCTTTTATTTATATCTCTACAGAAGGTGGCAGTATAGCAGATTATATCTGTGTTTCATCTTATTTTGATCTCTCCGGTCATTTTTGATGTGTTTCTGTACAAGCCGAGTGACCATCATTCATTCATTAGGATAATTCCTGATAAGAATGGACGACATAGCAACTCAACCAGATCTGCCCCTGAACTTTGAATCTAAATGCATATGTGAGAGAGGTCAGGTGGCAAACAGGACAATCTTAAGCAGTTACTCCCTTCTCAATCTGTTAAAGCAGATGGATTTAGAAGTGCAAAATCATTCAGTCAAAGTTGTGTTATTAACACTACGATTATTGCCTTCGGACCAAAAGTTCTGTTCCTTTATAGCTCCAACTGCTTTTGCCACCCTTAAATATTATTGATACTTCTTTACAAATTGGTGGGCAAGAGGAAATCTTGTCTAAAGAGGTGCCCAATCAAGTCCTTTGACTGGAAGGGATGGCAGTAATAGCATACCCATTTCCAAGAGCTGAGCAAGGCCCAGAGAGACAGAGGGTAGTCTCCTTGAGAACACCACAGAGCAGTGATGGTGAACCTTTTCGAGACCGAGTGCCCAAATTGCAACCCAAACCCCACTTATTTATTGCAAAGTGCCAACCCGGCAATTTAACCTGAATGCTGAGGTTTTAGTTTAGAAAAACTCCCTTTTCCTCCGCCCCAACCATTCAAGCAGGGGCCAGCCTGCTCTAGCATCCAGCAAATCCCGCGCGCACCCCTCTGTGCCTCTCTAGCATCTCTGCCTCTTCTGCTCGGGCAGCAGCCACCCGGAGCACAGGCACCAGGCCTGCCAGCCGAGTCCTCCCTGCTGACTGCGGTGCACACACATCATGCTCAGTGGCCCAGGCTAGCCTAGATGTGTGTGGGGAGGGTGATTTTCCACCCCCACATGATGAACTCTGTGTGCGCGTGCCCACAGAGAGGGCTCTGAGTGCCACCTTTGGCACCCGTGCCATAGGTTTGCCATCACTGCCACAGAGCATACCCACATTTTCAAGAGTGTTATAGCAGTTTGTACTAATCTAAATGCATGCCTTTTTAATTCCCAGGTAATGTTTCTTTCAGTGCTGGAAAGCAAACATCTTAAATGATGTGTTGAGGAGCAAATGTCCCTCGCTTTCTTATACCAACCAACTTGCTATCAAATACTGCTTCAACTGATGTAATGCCTTGGATTTTTCCAGGTCACAAAGGAGTTTAAACTGAAAGTTCATGCTATTTGCCGGCAACACAACATGATGGTTTGAGTAGGTAATAACACTGTTGCCCCATTTTATGCTATGTTTAAATTCCAACATCATTTGGAAAGCCTTTTTTGCACAGCTAATATGCCCTGTTTCCCCGAATATAAGACATCCCCTGAAAATAAGATGTAGTAGAAGTTTTGCTGAAGTGCGAAATATAAGGCATCCCCCGAAAGTAAGACGTAGCAAAGTTTTTGTTTGGAAGCATGCCCGACGAACAGAACACAGAAAAATAAGACATCCCCTGAAAATAAGACATAGCGCATCTTTGGGAGCAAAAATTAATATAAGACACTTGGGTGCTGTGTGGTTTCCGGGCTGTATGGCCGTGTTCTAGCAGCATTCTCTCCTGACATTTCGCCTGCATCTGTGGCTGGCATCTTCAGAGGATCCAGGTCACAAAGGAGATCCTCTGAAGATGCCAGCCACAGATGCAGGCGGAACGTCAGGAGAGAATGCTGCTAGAACACGGCCATACAGCCCGGAAACCACACAGCACCCAAGTGATTCCGGCCGTGAAAGCCTTCGAAAATACAATATAAGACACTGTCTTATTTTCGGGGAAACACGGTATAACAGGTTGCAGTCGGGATAAAGTTGCCCACTCTCCTGTTCACATGCATCCATGCAGGCAGTGATTGGAGCCCACAGAAACTATTCAGGTTGCTGTCGTGCCTTCGCACGGAGACACGTCTCTTTTTAAATTTACTTCCCACCGATGTGTACCGGTAGCTACAAGGCATGCACAAATGAACCCCACAGCCATGTCGATGTCTCACAATGCGACCATCTGCACCTGCATAGCTGCACAGATGTAAGCTGTGGAATTTTTAAAAAGGGAAACTGAGGCAAATAAAGTGCCTCCTGCCCAGCCATTCGCTCATGAGCAGCTGCCCCCCGGGGTTTTTTAAAAGACTCACAAATAGCGCAATTCTAAAAAGAAAAAAAACCAGTTTGTGGGAAATAACGGGGAAGACTTTATGCCAGTTGTTTCCTTGGAAGGCAGATTTACTAACACCCCACGTCCAATTTCGCATGTTACACAGAAGAAACTGTGGGTCTCTCCTACTATTTCATGAATCCTGTTCATACATCAGTGAAGAATGAAGAAGAAGAGGAAGAAGAGTTTGGATTTATATCCCACTTTCTCTCCTGCAGGAAACTCAAAGGGGCTTACAATCTCCTTGCCTTTCCCCCCTCAAAGCAAACACCTTGTGAGGTAGGTGGGGCTGAGAGAGCTCCGAGAAGCTGTGACTAGCCCAAGGTCACCCAGCTGGCATGTGTGGGAGTGCACAGGCTAATCTGAATTCCCCAGAGAAGCCTCCACAGCTCAGGCGGCAGAGCAGGGAATCAAACCCGGTTCCGCCAGATTAGATACATGAGCTCTTAACCTCCTGCGCCACTGCTGCTCCTGAATTGCTCCCCCAACTGTTCTTGGGCAAAGAAAATTGGCCTGACCTCTCACAGCTTGACTTCTGACTAGCTAAAAAGTACCAGGAAGTACTCCTGTGGCCGTCCATGCATTACTGTGCTCAGAATAGGATGCTGCTTTCATTAAATCTCGCTTATGATTGTTTTGACAAAAGCGAGCCCATTGTTTGCTTTTCTTTACATTTTCTTAATTTCATATTTCTACGTACTTTGATCTCACCCTATACTCAAAGGTCTCAGCTGTCTGGCTGGAATATTACAGGCACGCAAGTGCAGCGAATGGTATCAGAAATGGGGCAGGAAACGTAGACAGTTCTCTGGTTCGCCAACTTGTTTCCCAACACGCTTGAGGCCGCATGTCATCCTAGCAGCTAGCCGGTTCCCACTTTCCTGATAATAACTAATAGTTATTTTGAGGCTACGAGAATCACACTTCTGGATTCTGAATGAGGCTGAGGTGGAGAAAAAGGGAGTATCGTTCCCTCATCTCCTAGCTCCTGTTTTAAAACAGTACTAATTGCCGTACAACAGCTCTAAGCATTTGGGTAAAGTCACTTAATTACAGCATCTTGTACAGCGCTCAGTTGCGGAGGATGATGCACCGACTTCAACCACCTCTTCTCAAAAATAGCAAGTTCAACGCAATTGTCAGTTATGTAAACATCATCTTGAAAGACGAGTGAATGGAGCAGAATGTGGCAGATGGAGGCTTCTCAATTGACAAGACGACGGCAGGCGTGTGGCAGGCGGTTGCAGACAATTCAGATCTCTTTACGTGGCGATGAATCTCTCTTTGTAGATGGGAAACTTGGAAAGGTTCTGAACCTGTGTGGGGGTTCAGGCTATCTTTGCAGAAGCCTTTCCACTTTAACGTTTGGGTGCAGGGCAGAAACTCTGTACATTTGCCACCCTTTCAAGAACTTGCTAAAATCAAACTACCGTACATTCTATAATTACTGTTTCCTCCTAGGCCTGGTGTAGACATGCTGTAGACATACTATCTTATTCTACTGTAGTCAGTAGAATAAGGTAATAGAACTTATTCACTTAAATATTCATGCTGTTTTTTAACTAGCCCAAGGTTACGCAATGAGTATCCAGGGTAGAGTGGAAATTTGAACTTGGGCTTCCCAGATTTCAGAAGATGAAGAGTTTGGATTTTTATCCCACCTTTCTCTCCTGTAAGGAGATTCAGGGTGGCTTACAAGCTCCTTTCCCTTCCTCTCCCCACAACAGACACCTTGGGAGGTAGGTGGGGCTGAGACTAGCCCAAGGTCACCCAGCAGGAATGTAGGAGTGCGGAAACACATCTGCTTCACCAGATATGCCTCTGCCACTCAGGTGAGGAATCAAACCCGTTCTCCAGATTAGAATCCGCCTGCTCTTAACCACTACACCACACTGGCTCAGAGCAGCACTCTAACCCCAACCCCAGGTCGACTCAGGTTAGGGGATGGCATTTTATTTTTAATGCATCACACATATAAAGTCTCAGCAAGTAATAACACTGTCTCCCAAGTGTCTAGAATGCAAGAACAGCATTGCTAAGACAGTGGGTTTTGTTTTTTTGCAAATGCTGCATTTCATCACACTCCGATACAAACTCTGCTTACTCTTCCTCCCCACCCAACACTTATAATATTTATTTAAGGGCTGTTTATGCCACCCCCTCAACCTTCAACTTCCCAGGTGGTGAACAACAGAGCTCCCCCGCCCAGAAAAAATCGAGCGGTAAAGTAACATCTCACAATCACTCAAAGCCACGTGAACAGAAAAGCAGGCAAACACATCAAAACCAGTCAAAGCAGATGACTATGAAAGCACTGCTCAAGAGAAAGCTGGAAGGAAAATGTCAAGCAGATTCCTGGATAAATGAAAATTATTTATACCAGCAACTGGAACTCCAAAGATCAGGTGCCAAATGGATAGCTCTGGGGAGCGAATTCCACAAAGAATGGGCCAACACCAAAAAGACCTTGTCTCTGGCAGATACGTGGGAGAAACCAAACCAGCCATCTAAATTATGCTCAGAAACAAATGGGCAATCTATGTGATCCTTTCAACAGGGGACAAATGTGATCCCAAAAGTTCATGTCAGATCCTGTCAATGCAGTTTGAGCCAATGAAAGCTTCTGAAAAGTCTTCCAGGACATTCCCGGTCTTAAATGGCATTGCCAGTGGATAGTGGCGTAGGTATAGATTTTTTATGGGGTGGGTTCGGTGACTGAGGGCTTTCCGGCTGCTCCATTCCATGCATTGTTTCAAGCAAGCCGGACATGTAATGGGAGGGGTTTGAACCTGAGGATACACCGCCCCCCCCCCCACGCACACACACACACCCCTACGACCCTGCCAGTGGTGAGATTCAGCAGGTTCGCACCACTTCGGCAGAACTGGTTGTTAAAATGGTGCTTATAAACAAACCAATTTGAATCCCACCGGTACTGGTTGTTACATTCAAAAGCCACTGGGCTTTGCCATATATACTTCACCGACCCTCCTTGGAAGAAAGGAGGGATTAAAATATAACGCATGGGACAAGAATGAATGGAAAAGGGAAATCAGGAAGGAACAGCTTCTCTGTCAAGATCCTAAAGTTCCCACGCCATGTTGTGATTTCACCACAGCCACCCAGCTGCATTGATCTGAATTAACTGCTGAGGATTTAGCAGTTCAAGGTTTGACAGAATGACTCCCCACCCCTCGCTGAACATCTTGCAGGAAAATCGTCATCTGCACAGCATCCCAGCACTCCAGCCCAAACAGAAAGCCCAAATTATCCCTACCCCCTCCCTGCTTGGCAGCCCCCACCGTGATTTTCACACCAACCCACCGCAGGAGTAATTAATGTGAAGAATCCCCGGGGTCTTTTGACGTCTTTTCTCAGCTTTCTGGTGCTTAAGACAGCACCGAGCTCCCTTCCCCATAACTATCTTATAAAACTGAGGGGGTGGCTGCTAAGGAGGCACGTAAAAACACTTCAAGCCTCGAAATTCATTAACAAGTTAAAGGGAGATGCTTTAACCAGTAGCAACCCCCCCCCCCCTCCCAAGACACCAATTGGTCTCCCAAGAGACAATAAATCTACCCCCCACCCTTTCCAGACAGACAAATTGGAAGAGGAGGGGCTTTAAACAGAACTGGGAGAATTGTTTCTGTTAAACAAGGTGCAGTCGCATACACAGTGCTGCTATTTAATCAGTTTCTGTTATTCTGGTTCGCACATTAAAAAGTATACAGGTTGGGTCCAGCAACACACCCTTTACATAGAATCATAGAGTTGGAAGAGGCCTCAAGGGCCATCACGTCCAACCCCCTGCCATGCAGGAACACACAGTCAAAGCACTTCCGACATAGCTTATGCTCATCCAGCCTCTGTTTAAAAACCTCCAAAGAAGGAGACTCCGCCACACTCCGTGGTAGTGCATTCCACTGTCAAACAGCTCTTACTGTCAGGAAGTTTTTCCTGATCTCTTTAGGGCAGGGAATCTCTTTCCCTGTCCCACTTTCAACTTACTCTACCACCTAATTTACTCTACTTGCTCTGCACTCTTACTCTACTCTACTCTACTACCTACTTACTCTATCTACTTTAATTTTACTTACTTTACTTTATTTATTGTATTTGTATACTGCCCTCCCCGAAGGCTCAGGGCGGTTTCCAACAAAATAAAAATTTAAAACATCATATATATAAGTTAATTAAAATACATAAAATACATAAAATATTAAACTAGAGATGGTTTAAAGCTATTTCTATTCCCACCTTTTATGAACCCACGGGAGGCCAGATGTTTTGCTTTTCTTTATCGCTGGGTTGGATACTCTTCATCCCACGGCTGGCTAGCCTGGCGGAACATCAGGTCCAGTCCGTTTACAGGCCCTGAGGAAACTTTGTAAACTCCCACTTGCAGGGCCCTGATCTCACCTGGGAAGCCTGTTCCACCAAGTAGGGGGCCAAGAGCCGTAGAAATGCCAGCCGGATTCGCCTTGGGACCAGGGATTACCAGTAGGTCCGCCTCTGATGAACGGAGGGGCCTAGAAGGGCTGAATATAAAGGAGAGAGACGGTCCCTTAGATATGCAGGGCCAAGGTCACGAATGGCTTTAAAGCTGGAACAAAACCAAAACTTTTAAACATGACCCGGTACTCGATCGGCAGCCAATGCAGTTGGTATGCCGGACCAGAGTAATCCGGTCCCTAAGCTGTTGCTCCCGAAAGGAGCTCTGGCTGCCGCATTCTGTAATGCGGAAGCTCCCAGTTTCCGGATCATGGCCCAAAAGGTAGAAGTTTCTCCCAGAGCTTAGAGCGAGTTACAGTAGTCTAATCTAGGAGGTGACCGTGGCATGGATCAAGCAGTGGCCCAGATCAGAACCGGGGTGGAGAGAATACAGGGCCAGTTGCCGTTACCCGCCTGCCGCAGATGGTAAAAAAAAGCTGCCTGGCTGTTCACCGGGTGACCTGGACCACCAATGATAGATGGATCCAGAAGTCACCCCGATATGGCTCTTGGCGGACGAAGTTAGCTCTTTCCAACGTCTGCGCTAAGAAGGAGTAAGGCAGGCCAAAGAGCACACCGGACACTCCCCCCCCAGCCCAGCCACAGGGACCTCCGGTCTTGAGTAGGGATTCAACTTCAGCCGACTTGCACTCAACCAACCAGCCACAGCATCAAGACAACGCTGGAGAGCATCAGGGGCCGAGGTCGGGCTGCCCTCCATTGTGAACAAGAGCTGGGTGTCATCAGCGTATTGGTGACACCGCAGCCCAAAACTTGAACCCATTACTCCTGGTCCTAGTCTCTGGAGCTGCAGAAAACAAGCTTGCTCGCTCACCAACATGACATCCCTTCAAATATCTAAACATGGCTATCATGTCACCTCTCAACCTTCTCTTCACCAAACTAAACATCCATAGCTCCCTACGTCTCTCCTTGTAGGGCACGGACTCCAGATCTTTGACCATTTTGGTTGCCCTTCTCTGGACCCGTTCCAGCTTGTCAGTATCCTGAATGAACTGCGGTGCCTACCTCCCATGTCCTGAACAGAAAAGTCATTTGTGACTTGACTTGAACCACAACTGTGGAGAGCCTGGAAAAGAAGCCTCAGTCTGCTCCCCGTCTACCCCATCCCCCAATTTCCTGATCCGAAGTGTTCGAGTTGGGAAATACCTGAAGATTTGGATGGTGGAGCCCAAGAAGGGTGAGTTTTGAAGATGAAAGGGACCTCAGAGGGGTATGCCACAGAGCCCACCTTTTAAGGTGGCCATTTTCTCTGGGTGAACTGAATTATGTCACCTAGGCCCCTTCCGCACATGCAGAATAATGCACATTCAATCCACTTTCACAATTGTTTAAAAGTGGACTTTGCTATTCCCCACAGTAAAATCCAGCGGCAAATTGCGCTGAAAGTGGATTGAAAGTGCATTGTTCTGCATGGGCGGAAGGGGCCCTAGAGTCCAGTTGTAATCCCAGGAGATCCCCAGCTACCACCTGAAAATTGGCAATCCTAGAAAGTCCAGGAGGAGGCTGATCTCTGCTTTGGTGCACCTATGGGTTTCCCTCATGGGTCAAACAGTGCAAACCCTTGAGATAGGGAGAATTGGGGGGTGGGGGTGGGAGGTGAAGCCTCTTCTCTGTGTATTCCACAGTCACAACTCAAATGGCGCACCATGCAGATGTGAACTGAGGTAAACCCATACCTCATGTGTGACTGTTACACAAGACCCAGAGTAGCAACCCCAGCCCCAACCTGTGTGTTGTGATGGTAAGATTATAAGTGAAGTCAGCAAGTGTAAGATCATAGACAAAGTTAGCAAGGACATAGGTAAGGGGGGGTTCTCGGGTTGAACCCCCCCCCCATTCATGAAGCTCTGCCCCCTCGTTTGTGGTTTTTTAAATATTTTTAAGTGTTTTGGCCTGCAGGGGGCGCAATTTTTTAGGCTAGCAGCACCAAAATTTCAGGGATGTTTTGAGAGGCTCTCCTGATGATGCCACCCTGGTTTGGTGAAGTTTGGTTTAGGGGGTCCAAAATTATGGACTCCCAAAGGGGGTGCCCCATCCCCATTGTTTCCAATGGGAGCTAATAGAAGATGGGGGCTACACATTTGAGGGGCCATAACTTTGGACCCCCTGAACCACACTTCACCAAACCTGGGTGGTATCATTAGGAGAGTCTCCTAAAGATACCCAGAAAGTTTGGTGCTGCTATCTTAACAATTGTACCCCTGACAGCAGGCACCCCCCAAGTTTCCCCAGATTCTCCTTTTAAATCCACCCCCTTCAGTATGGATTTAAAGGGAGAATGTGAGGTTCCCAGTTAAAACAACATTGAAAGTGATGCTGTTCCAGGGTGGGGGATAATCCACTCAAAACAGCATCACTTTCAATGTTGTTTTAACTGGGGACTCCAGATTCTCCCTTTAAGGTGGATTTAGAAGGAGAATTTGGGCTCTCTAGTTTAAACACCATTGAAAGTGATGCTGTTTGGGGGGTGGGTTCCAGCATCACAGTGGCCACCCATGGTGGATGGTTGGAGGAAACTCAGAGTTTTGCACTGGGACAGGAACAGGTCCATTTTCCCTAGGCATGAACACCTCCTCTGCCCAGAAGGGAAGGCAGAAGGGGCTGCTGGCTGGGAGCCCAGCTGGAGGGGGTGGGGCAGGGTGGGGCAGGGTAGTCTGCTGTCCCTGGCCTCGGAGAGCTGCTTTTATAAGCACTAAGGCTGGGACGGGGCTTGGGGAGGTGTGGCCACACCCCCAGGGGTGGGTGGGAGCATGGCCCCACCTCCAACCCCCCCATAACAAATCTATACCTACGTCCCTGAAAGTTAGCAAGGGAATACAAAAGGCATATTCAATTTGCATTCTTTCCAGACACACTCACACATGCTCATCACAGGTAGCCCCTAAATATAGTATTGGGCTCAACTTTTTTAAGCACTTGGAAGCGTCGTGTGATTCTCCTGCACAGCGTTCCTTTAAAAAAAACTTCTGTCGTCAACCTAGAAATGAGCAACATGTTCAGAGGGGATCTGTCCCTAGTAACTGTGTTCAGGATTATAAAGCTCAAAACATAGTGTTTATTTACCAAACCAAGTCTTGATTATTGGGAGCATTTTAGTAAATACATTGAATTATTTTGCTTAGCAAGTTCTCCGATTTGCATATTTTATCGCCCGGAAAGTGGGTGTCACCTGCCGTCTCCTACACTGTTATCCTGCCCTTCCTCCACACGATTCTCTAATCCACTTTTTATTCTCACAACAATCCTGAAAGGGAAAGTTAGGCTCAGAGTGTGTGACTGGCCCAGGGTCTTCCAGCTGTTATATCTCAATGTGCACAGAAAGCCTTCAGATATTTAGGAGATTCCCCATATGAAAAGGACTAACAGAACAGCTATTTACCTTGCCTTTTGGATGCATCTGGAAAGGACACTCTTTCAACTTTCCCAGTGTGGTGTAGCAGTTGAGAGCAGGCGGATTCTAATCCGAAGAATTGGCTTGGATTCCTCATTCCTCCTCAAGAGCGGCCGATGCTAATCTTCACTCCTGCACATGAAGCCTGCTGGGTGACCTTGGGTTCATCACAGTTCTCTCAGACCTCTTTCAGTCCACCTGCCTCACAAGGTGTCTGTTGTGGGGAGAGGAAGGGAAAGGGAGTTTGTAAGCAGCCTTGAGACTTGTTACAGGAGAAAAAGGCAGGGCAGAAATCCAATCCTCCTTCTTTCTGACAAAGAGAACCTAACATCAGACAGCAAGTGGGACCAAATGAAAGCCCCTTGGATCCCCTTCCCTACTTCCCCAGTTACTGATCCTTGCCTGTCTCAAACTGGGTTTGATTCCCCACTCCTCCACCTGAGTGGCAGAGGCTTATCTGGTGAACCAGATGTGTTTCCGCACTCCTACATTCCTGCTGGGTGACTTTGGGCTAGTCACAATTCTCTCAGAACTCTCTCAGCCCCACCTGCCTCACAAGGTGTCTGTGGTGGGGAGAGGAAGGGAAAGGAGCTTGTAAGCCACCTTGAGTCTCATTACAGGAGAGAAAGGTGGGTATAAATCCAAACTCCTCCTCTTCCTCTTCTTCTTCCTCCCCCCCCCCCCGCTTCCCAGTTACTCCTAATTATTCTAATACCTTTATGTCATCTATAAAACCTGTTTAATATTTTTTTTTATTGGAGACGCAAACAAAACAAAAGAAACAATGGGGAACAAAGGTCAAGCTTGCGGACGAATAGCAAGTGAGGCTTGGTTCCCGTAAAATAGGAAGGTGCAGAGAGGAACATGACAAATATGAAGGCTGGGGGGAAGATAAACTCATCAGTACACATGAAGTCTCCTGATGGGGAAAATAGTATTTCTTGCACCAGTTCAGGTCAAGAAAATCATGTGTGTGTCTGTGTCTGTGTGAACAAGTGTGAGCATGAAACCTTTTCTTTCCCTGTGCTGTTATTCCAAACTTAAGGTGACCAGACGTCCCGCTTTTGGCGGGACAGTCCTGCCTTAAACCAATTTGTCCTGCGGGTTTTTTTTACTGTCCCGATTTTTGGAAGGCTGCCGCACAGCCTTCTGGGGCACTCCCCTTTTCCCGCCCTGTGACAGGGCGGGAAACAGGGGAGCGCCCCAAAAGGCAGTGCGCTCCTGCGGCTGTGCGCGCGCGCACATGCCCACCCTGGTCTTGATTTTAAAAGGTGACAATCTGATCACCTTATCCAAACTGAATTGGGGTTCTACACACTTGGGACCCAGGTATTGTTCTCCTTGATGTGTGACACTCCAAAGTCAATAAACTCAGACTTTTTTTTTGGCCAACAAGTCACAGCTCACTTATGGCAATGCTATGGGTTTTGAAGGCAACAGACATTCAGAGGTGGTTTGCCATTGCCTGCCTCCATGTCATAACCCTGGATTTCCTTGGTGGTTTCCCTTCCAAATATTGACCAGGGCCTACCCCTGCTTAGTTTCCAAGATCTGAAGAGACCAGCTAGCCCATACAATATACACTTGACATCTTAATAGGCACTTTGGCTCTTAGCCTTCCTCTTCTTTAAAAAACCAGACAAAAAGCTGTAAATGCTTATGTACATGTAAAACATCTGTACAGCCAACAGGAAACGTCCATGCTATCCAATACATTGAGGAGGATTTTTTTGTGTTCCAGAGGTAGTATGAATAAATTATTGCACCCGGTTGCTATGGCAGCTCCTAATTTGTTATTGAATAATACAGTAATACATGTTTAAATAGCTCAAAACCTGGCCCGGAGCAACGATATAAACATGCATATTTGTCATTCTGCTTTCCTGGGTTTTCTTCCCCACCTTTTCAAATGGATATATGTTTTAAATAAAAAATAGCATCTTATCCTTCGTGAGTGGTGGGAAATTTATAGATGTCAGGATAAGACAGTAGACAGAACGTGTTTGGAGGGGCCAACCGATGCTTTTTGCACCCAGGCAGGTGGGAAGGCTTTCTGCTTCCTGCCAGAAGGTGGTTGGGATAATCCTTTGAATGAGGGGGCACATGGTCTGAGAATTCCATCACAAGGGGGGTACACTGAGAATTCCATCACAAGAAACTTCACAAACCAACACCTAGCACTGTCACCACCCCAGACTTGTCCAATAAACGAATCAGTGCTTTGAAAGTAGAATTCTTATGTGTTGATCACAAGCATGGAAAAGTTGTTGACTTATATTGTCAGAACTGAATACATAAAATCAGGCAAAGCACTACAACCCCCGCCATAGACACGTCATTCCCACAAAGCAGTGATTTCCTTCCTGCAGTGTCTCTTACGTCTGGCTAGATTGGCTCATGAGTAAACCCACCATTACTACAGTAAGGCCCCTTCCGCACATGCAGAATAATGCACTTTCAATCCACTATCACAATTGTTTGCAAGTGGATTTTGCTATTCCATGCAGTAAAATCCAGCTGCAAAGTGCCTTGGAAGTGCCTTGAAAATGTATCATTCTGCATGTGCAGAAGGGGCCTAAGACTCTGTGAAGCATCATTTCTAGAAATTAACCCCCCCCCCAAAAAAAAGAAAAAAACCCTCATAATGACCATGAAACATTTGGAGGTGATATGTGAACCAGTATCATGGGCTGATTCCACATGGGCCAAAAACAGCAGTGTGAAAACAGTGTGAAAACAGTGTAAACCCTTTTACACCATTTTAAACCCTTTTACACCATTTTCACGCGATTTTCACACTGCTGTTTTTGGCCCATGCGGAATCAGCCATGGTAAAGGGGGGGGGGATCAAAACTATTCTGCAAACATTTTAGGTGACTTGTGTGGAACGGGTCCACATTTCACAGGAATCAACTAGGTCAAAAGGATATTAAAAGCACACACACGTTAGCAAACTAAACAAGCAAAAATCAAAACCAAGTAAAAAAACTGGTTACACATCCCTACCAAACAGCCCTTTAAAGATCTATGGCACATCTTTTGTGACCCAGCCATGCTGAACCTCAGGGGAGAGTCCAACCCCCATTTTGCCACCCGCAAAGTTACCTGACTCACACTGCCACATTCTTTTTTGTGACTGAGAGTGTAAGCTGTGTGTAAAATGACGTGACCCACAAACCACTAGTTGGGACATCTGAAAAACTTGTAACTGGCAGTCTTGCCAATCAGTAACGTATGGATGTAGGTAGCACTGCAGACTACTCCAAAATCCTTTTACCACTGAGTCACAAAAAAATCTTTATCCCAAGGGTCTGCACCTTATAGCATTAAAGCTACTAGGGAACCAAATGCGGCTCTTATAAGAAGAAAACGGAATATTTAAGTTAAGATAGGTGAGACACTAGAAGAACCGGTATTGGTTGGCCAAAAACTCTATGGCCGTTTCCGCACGGGCATTAAATGGCGGCCTGGAGATGGCAAAACCGCCGTCTCCAGGCCGCCATTTGCACAGGGGGCGCAGCTGCATCGCAGCCGCGCCACCCTCACGCCGCCCGCCCGGCCCGAAGCCGGCGTTTACCCAGAGTGCTGGGAAGCACTCTTTTTGGGGAAAAGCCGCCATGAAGCCGCTGCCGAGCGAACGGCAGCAGCTTCACGACGCCTCCCCCACCCTCGGCAGATTTCTTACCTTTTCAACCTCGGGCCTCGCCGCCGCCGAAGGCCTGGGTTCACGCCCCCCTGCCCTGTACCGCCGGAGCAGGCGCGCAGGGCCAGGGGGGCGTGTCCCCAGGCTTCGGCGACGCGCCGGAGGCCTGGGGACATGCCGGGTTATCCGGGCCGGCGCTTCCATGCATGCTCGGGCCGCCCTCGGGTTAAAGTTTCCAGGACCTGTCCATGTGGACGGGTCCTTAGCGCCGTCGGTCGGGCGCGCTACACGCGCCAACCTAGCCATTTCTGCCTCCGTGCGGAAACGGCCACTGATAGAAACTGCTTTAACCATAGAGTTTTTGCCCAAATACCAGAGCATCCAATGTGTCACCAATGTCATGATGATGTCATAGAATCAGAGAGTTGGAAGGGACCCCAAGGGCCATCAAAGTCCAACCCCCTGCAATGCAGGAACACAAAATCAAAGCACTCCTGACAGATGACCTCCAAAGGAGGAGAGTCCACCACACTCCGAGGTAGTGCATTCCACTGTTGAACAGACCTTACTGTCAGGAAGTTTTTCCTATTTTTAGGTGGAATCTCTTTTCCCTCATCTTGAACCCATGACTCCTGGTCCCAGTCTCTGGAGCAGCAGAAAACAAACTTGCTCCCTCACCAACATGACAACCCTTCAAATATCTAAACATAGCTACCATGTCACCTCTTCACCAAGCAAAACATCCCCAGCTCCCCAAGCCTTTCCTCGTAGGGCATGGATTCCAGACCTTTTCTCATTTTGGTTGCCCTCCTCTGAACCAGTTCCAGCTTGTCAATATCCTTCTTGAATTTCAGTGCCCAGAACTGCACACAATATCACTTAAAGTGAGCACCAGAAGTGATGCAGATGTGTTGCCAGGAACAGAAGCCTAGGTCTTAACTTGCCACTGCCAGTCAGTGGAATGGTGCCAGGGGGAGGCCCCAAAGCATGGCTTCTCCTGTTCCTAGTGGGTGTCTGTTAGGAATCTCCCAAGCTGGAGTTGGCAACCCAACATGCTAAGAAGCACTACTTGGATGCCTCCCAACTTTGGAATTCCCTTTCTGCAGGTTCCTTGAAGCCAGATCTGCACATCTCCTGGGCAGGTTGTAAAAGCTTTTTTAATCCAGACTGCCATTCAGCGGCAAGGGCCAGTGAGGGCTGAACCACAATAATTAAGTTTGATTGTCCCCATCCTGTGCCCTTGTGAAGAACACACAGCCTTAGCAATCCTTGGTAAGAATGTCATACCTTTGTGAGTACAGCCAGTTAATGTCTCCTTTGTAATGATCAATCGTAACACAGTGTAGTGGGGGCATGAAGATCATTAACAGGGCAAAAAAAAAATCAAGTGGATTCTTTGGTGTGTGATTAGTTTGCTGGTGGTTTGCAGATTTCGAATACGTGTGTTTTTGTCTTTACCCTTCATATATGAATCAGTTACTGCAATTATTATTAAAACTCACATTTATTACACTTTGTTCAGCATAAGTTTGTCCGTAACCTTTAGTATAGTGTTGTTTTTCCTGTTTATGATCCTTTGTAATGTTACCATTTTGTGTGTGTGGGGGGGGGGGGTGATCTCTGGGTACCCTCATGAAAACCACACTTCTGCCGCAGTGCCTGGCACAAAAACACATGAAAGACCTTTTTTTTAAAAAAAAAAAACCTGCCGAAGAGGAGAGGCTTGAAGACTTTAAAACGTTAACTACTTCCAGGTGCAAAGAAGAAAAAAGTTTAGTGTCACTGATATGGCGGCGCGTCCCTCCCCTTCCCCCACCCCCTGCCTAAATGTCTTTGTTCTTGAAAGAGCCGCATTTCCATCATTCTCTGTTTTATGACGTTTCTGAATTGCCTGACCCTGAAGCCCCAAAGGTTTTCAGTTTTATTGTTTGGTTTCGTTTTATTGACTGCTCGTTTGATTCGGCTTATATGCACCACAGAAGTTGGCAGTAACATCTCAATTACAAACGCCAGCACTCTTCCTTTTCAGTAAAAAAACCCAAAATGTTGAGCGAGGAGCTGCCCCTGATTAGATCCACATGCGGATGCTAAAGAGGGGGTTCTGTAGCTGGAGCTTAGTGAGAATTTCTTTTCTTGCAGCACTGAAAATTGCAAAGGGGGAAAATAAACACACCACTTTCGAGAAGATCTTTGGGAAGTAGAAAAACCTTGCCAAGATATTGTACTCATTTACATACAACAGGCAACTTGCCAGCCTCACTCGAATCGAAATGGACCACAGAGTTCAGCTGTAGGCAAAAAAGAGGGGGGAAACCGCCCCAAACTTTTACAAGGATTGGACCTGGATCCACTATTGTGTACTGCTTGATGAGCCAAATCTATTTTGGCAGTAAAATGCCAGCACATCCACGTTAACTGGCAGGCTCCAGACTACTCTGTAAGAGCTTATTCAGTCAATATGAAAAACTTGTTTAACTAAGGGAAGGGATATTGGATGAAATACGATGGGCTTTTTCCTGCCCCCACCCTTTCCTTCTAGAAGCCAGGGCGATATTTGACTTCCAACCTGGATCGCTACCAGAAATGGAAAAGCAGATATTAGTTTAACATCTGAGGGATGGCAGCTCTAATATTGCAGCATTTAAGTGTCAACATTGGGTAGGAGCCCAGAGCCCTGGTTAAAAATAAAATAAAAGGGACTTAAAAGGGAAACCTGTGGCTTTCTGGCCATGCAGCAAGAATGCTGTGAATCAAAGCCCATCAACAGTGCAGCCGTACAAAAGAGAGACCTTACAACTTAGGGAATATCAAAAAACCGTCCATCACAGTAGAAAAGCCAAACTGGAAAGAATTCAGAACTTTGGAAGAGCCCTGCTAGATTAGACCAACAGTCCATCTAGTCCAACAGCCTGTCATATGCAGCTGACAACTAGTTACCCTGGAGGACCAAGAAACAGAGCATAAAAACCCAAGGTCTTCCCAGAGGGTTGCCACCCTCCAGGTGAGGCCTGGAGCCAGCATGGTGTCGTGGTTAAGAGCAGGTGCACTCTAATCTGGAGAACCGGGTTTGGTTCCCTTCTCTGCCACTTGAGCTGTGGAGGCTTATCTGGTCAACCAGATTAGCCTGTGCACTCCAACGCATGCCAGCTGAGCGCCCTTGGCCTAGTCACTGTTCTTCGGAGCTCTCCCAGCCCCACCCACCTCACAGAGTGTTTGTTGTAGTGGGGAAGAGAAAGGAGATTGTAAGCCCCTTTGAGTCTCCTTACAGGAGAGGAAGGGGGATATAAATCCAAACTACTACTACTCCTAGTCCTCTTCTTTTTCCCTTTCCTCTTCTTCTTCTTGTAATTACAACTGATCTCCAGGCTATAAAGATCAGTACCCCTGGAGAAAATGGCTGTTTTGAAGGCTGGACACCTGATGTCCCTCTGTAAGCCTCACCCCTCACTGGTTTTCTGGACTGGACAGCCCTGGTCTGGTAGTTTTTGCTTCTTACCTTTTGCCCGCATCTACAGCTGACATCTTCAGAAGTACGTCACAGTGAGATCTGTTTCTTTCTGGGGCACATCTCAGCGCGACATGCCTCTGAAGATACCAGCTAGAGATGTGGGAGAAATGTTAGGGGTAAATGCTACCATGCCATGACCACACAGACTATAAAACCCACAACAGCCAGTTGATTCCAGCCATAAAAGCCCAATACATTGAATAAAACATAGTTAGCACTGCTGGCCAGGTCTGAAATGAGTGGCCGCTGCAGACCCTGCAGTTTGTCTCTGCTTACTCCTGAATATCAGTATCCCACAGGGAATTTTCCCGGTACATTTAATGACCAGCACACCCATGCTCACTCGGAAGGCATTTAGGCCCCTTCCGCACGTGCAGAATAATGCACTTTCCATCCACTTTCCCAATTGTCTGCAAGTGGATGTTGCTATTCCGCACAGTAAAACCCAGCTGCAAAGTGCCTTGAAAGTGGATTGAAAGCGCAATATTCTGCATGTGGGGAAGGGGCCATAGATACATCCACAGTTGTGAAGAGTTGTAAACAGCAAAGCCCAAGGGGTGTGAAATGCTCCAAGTACATAGGTGAGAGCAATGGTGTTAAATTTCAAGTATAATTAAGAAAAAGCACAGAGACCATTTAGGCCAGGGGTCCCCAAACTTTTTAAACAGGGGGCCAGTTCACTGTCCCTCAGACTGTTGAAGGGCCGGACTAAAAAAAAACTATGAACAAATTCCTGTGCACAAATGATTGTAAAATGTTTGATTTCACCTTTCAGCCTTTCTGTCATGGTCTATTTTTAGAACAGTGACCAAAGTATGTCAAGTACAGGGTGGGCTCCAAATATTGTTGGGGAGGCTGTGGAATACCTTTCCCTGTAAAAAAAAAAAAAGCAGAACTTTCCCAATGAAGCATTCCATCTAACCCAGGATCAGGTATCTTCCTGGGTTCTTTCCTCCCTAGCAGCCAGCGAGCGATTCACCAGCCTGGCTGATGCAAATGGGAGTGAGGCGGAACAGAAAGCCTGAGAGCAACACATGGAGTAGCTGAGAGGGAAGGGTGGAGCAGGCGTTGCCACATGTAAGGTTTCCAACTCTGGGTCAGAAAATTCATGGAGATTTGGGGGTGCCATCATGTAACTGCAATCAACAGCCGTTGGGGCCGGTTCCTCCTCTCCCTCGAGCCCCACTGCACATGAATGGAGCCATCGCCGCCATGCCTGGCGGGCCGGATAAATGCCTTCAGGGGGCCACATTTGGCCCCCGGGCCGTAGTTTGGGGACCCCTGATTTAGGCTATCAGTAATTGGTGATACAGTAATCTCCCTAGTTTTGCTGAACCTATTCAATACCTGCCATGGCTAGAGAGTTTCCATCCGAGGGAGATTATATCAGCCTTGGTGGTCTTCAGAGGTGCCTATTTGTTTTGTGGCAATAGTCTTAACAGGGCAACTCCACAAAGAGTTACAATCTTCCATGGCCACTGACATTGATGGAGTCGACTGAACATTGTAACGCAGCTACCTCATATGGAACTGGAATATAGTGGGACTTCGGCTTTCTTTGCAGAATACTTTCAGTCAAAAAATGCCTTTCAGATTCTTTGTACAAGTCCCTTCCCAAAGACCCTTCTTGAATCCCTGGATTTTTTTTAAAAAAACACCTTTGACCTAGGAGTAGGAGTGGTTTGGATCCAGGCTAGAGTTCAGATACTAGAACTACCCACCTAATGATCAGTCTTTAAACATCATAATCAGGAACAGGTTTCTTAACTATTCTGATACAATTTAAGGCCGTTTCCGCACGGGCAAATCATGGCGGCCTGGAGACGGTAAAAACACCGTCTCCAGGCCGCCATTCGTGATCGGGGACGAAAGCTGCAGCGCAGCCGCTCAAGGCCTTCCGGCCGGTGATGCATGAAGTTGGCGTTTCCCCAGAGCGCTTCCCAGCTCTTTTGAAGCATGCGGGAAACGCATGAAGCCGTGCCGAAGCGAACGCAGCGGCTTCATGTCAGCCTCCCCACTGGCACTCACCTTGTCCGGGCCTCTGGTTTCAGTAAAGCCGCCGGTTGGGAACACGCCCCCCTGCCCTGCGCCGCTCGAGCAGGCGCGCAGGGCCAGGGGAGCGTGTCCCCAGGCCTCGGCGACACGCCGGAGGCCCAGGGACAAGCCGGGTCGTGCGAGCACCGGCGCTCCGTGGCGCCGGCTGCCCGCCTCTTCCTGGGACCGTCCGTGCGGACGGTCCCAGCGTCTTCGGGTCGGCGCGAGAAGCGCCGACCCAGCCGTTTCTGCTGCTGTGCGGAAACGGCCTAAGTGATGACTTCCTCCACTTCCTCTTCTAGAAATGCATGATTTCTGTCATATACTGTTGAAACATAATTATTTTAGATTTTTAAGAGAAAGGGGAAACCTCAAGCACAGAGAAAGACCATGCTCATCTATCTCTCATTTTATTGATCTTTTAAACACTTACAATACATATAATCCCCATAGTCAGAGGTGGGATCCAGCAGGTTCTCACAGGTTCCCGAGAGTAGGTTACTAACTATTTGTGTGTGCCGAGAGGGGGTTACTAATTGGTGATTTTGCCATGTGATTTTTGCCTTAGTTACGCCCCTCCTCTCAGCAGTAGTGCGCAGAACTTGAAGCAGTCTAGCAGGAGGTGCACCGGCGTGCGTGGCAGCCTGCGCCTGTGTGCATTCGTTTCCCGGCCAAGGACCGGCGCAACGGCTGCGTCCTTGTCACAGCCCCGCCCAGCAATGCCCCGCCCCTGGAATGCCCCGTCATTACCCCCATTGTGCCCCGCCCAGCCCCATTGGCGCTACGCCACAGTTTGAATCCCACCACCATGGGAACCTGTTACTAAAATGTTTGGATCCCACCACTGCCCATAGTGATAACCAAAGCAAAGACCCCCCCAAAATCAATAAATCAATTCATATAAAAGTATTACAAGGACCTTCCTTCTCTATATTTTGCTAATGTAACTAAACTAAAGGCCAAGAAAACTCCCTGTTTAAGAGAAACAACCAAACTTTAGGTCATTTACACCTTTTTTTTACAAAAATTACTAAAAGGTAATCAATAAAGGGCAGAGTCTTTTCTTCCTGCCTTCCTCGATTTAAACTGACACTGCCAATGTATACATTTCAGTCATTTTCCAGCCAAGATATAATTATTGCTCTAGAACGTAACTAGAGAGTGCCATTAGTTAGAACTGTTACAATCATGTAAATGATCTTCTTATGATATTTTGCTGGGTTGAAATGTCTACATTTCTTAATATTATACTGGCAGGTGTTTTCCCGGGTTCCCAGACAAAGGAAGGTCATTACTGAAAAAGCCACAGATCAGACCCGCGGCTGTTACTGAAAAAGAACTGATTCATAATTCCACACTGAATTATCCAGATTCAGCTCTGAGGCCCCAGTAATTCCTCTCCTGTTGTTTAGTGTGTGCTGTGAAGCCCTGGTACAGAATTACCTCATAAATGCAACACTTAACTAATTAAATTGTGGTCTGTCATAAGGGGATAACATTAATAAAAATGAAAGAGTGGAAACGTTTGGTCTTTGGGTGTGAACACACATTTCTTTTCAACAGTTCTACACTTTTATCCACTTATGCAGATGTTACTTATTTGGCATTTTCTTTTCAGTTTGACGCATCTAAAGCATATACGTTCTTAACACTTGTGCCAGCCTAAAAAACAAACCCATTTTTTCCTTTCCTCAACTTTTGTAAAGAGGAAGTTTTAAGTGCATTCTCTTGAAAGCAAATTATGCACCACTTAACCTACATGCATAAAACCCTCTTTGTAGATGTTCTGTTTTAAAATGGTGAGACTCCATTACCAGGGTTTCACTATACAAATTTTCTACTTAAAAGAAAATGAAACGACACAGCAACGTTACAGTGATACTCCTTGGCCTTCGCCTAAGGTCTCTCTTTTCGTAGAATTTTTGTTCCTTTAACACAGCTTGCAAAGATAATTCTTCTATAACAACACCACTGGTGGGGGGGGGGGACCTTTTTTTAATCAGTATTTTTTGGGTTCCAATTTAATAGTCCTTGAAATTCTTGAAAATCCCCCAAAGCTGAATCCCAATATTGGCTTTTTTGGGTTGTTCAAAATTTTCTAATAGGTCTAAACCCCCAAAATTCCTGCTGCTCTGTGTGGAGTTGGGATGTGGCAATGTTGGCGGCATGTCCAAAAAAGTAGATCTGGGATCAGGCTCCACCCCCCACCCCCAAATCTCCAGGTTTTTCCCAACCCAGAGCTGTCCACCCTATACATCAGTGAGGGGGAGGGACAGGAGATGACATCACGCCAACAGCACAACATCATTTCCAGCAAATACCTGGCAGCTAGTAGACCAAAGGTGGCTTACTAGCAGTGGGAGAGGCAGCATCTCAGTATCATTGCTGGCTACAAGATGATACTCTGGTATTTGGGCAACAGCTTTATAGAAGAAGCCAATTGTACTATAGCATTTATGCCAAAATACCAGAGTCCTCCTGTGTTGCCAGCAATGTGATGGCATCATTTCCAGCGCATCCTGGCATCTCTGCTGCTGGCAATGATACTGAAATGCTGGTGTAGGCATAGTGCCAGATTTGGCTCTAGGATTCACCCAAACCTTATGATAAAAACATAGAGGGGGTTTTTTTGCTAGTCCTAGAGCGGCACATGGGCACAGTGATGTGCCAAAAACAGGAAGTGATGATGCCAACTGGTGGTGGAAAAAACACAGGGAAGCTACAAAGTCTTCCTATCAACAGCTCTTTCATAGGCAAGAACATCTCACAATGTTAAAATAGCACCCACCCCAACTAGACCAACTTTGGATCATTTCGCACGTCCTGAAGAGAATCAGATCCAAGCGGACTGTGGAGTTCCTAACAAACATGAAGAAAATATGAAAGTCATCAAAGCCCGCTGAGCACTGAACCACCCCTTCATTTCTGGTTAAAGAAAACCAATTCACCCCTCATATTGCAAAACAAGGACACTTAATTTCACACTGGATCCAGCATTCTCAATTTGCTCAAGTAAAGTAAAGTGCAAAGGAGGCCTAAAAACACTGGTGATTAAACGGACAGCTTATTCTTCTCCCCTTGAAGGTGAGGTGGGGAACTTCCAGTCGTTGAGAAACAAAGCTCCCTTCTGCACACGCAAAATAATGCGTTTTCAAACCACTTTCACAACTGTTTGCAAGTGGATTTTGCTATTCCGCACAGCTTCAAAGCAGTTTGAAAGTGCATTATTCTGCATGTGCGGAATGAGCCCAAGTGTCTGACTTAGCCAGAACTACAGTATTAATAGGATCTCTCCCTGGCTGCAAAGCATAGCTTGCCAATGGACATCTCATATTCAGCTGTCAGCAACTCATGAATGGAATGCTACTACATGTAGTTAAATGTAAATAGCATTATAAATAATTTGTTGTGGTGGGTTTTCTGGGCTGTGTGGCCATGGTCTGGTGGATCTTGTTCCTAACGTTTTGCCTGCACCTGTGGCTGGCATCTTCAGAGGTGTATCACAGAGGGAAGTCTGTTACACACTGTGTCCAGACTTCCCTCTGTGATACAACTCTGAAGATGCCAGCCACAGCTGCAAAACATTAGGAACAAGATCTACCAGACCATGGCCACACAGCCCAGAAAACCCACCACAACCAATTGAATCCGGCTGTGAAAGCCTTTGATAATACATTATAAATAATCTGTATAATATGAAGAGGATAGAAACTACAATAGCACGTTTGCATTCTCTTCCTTTGGGGTACCACAGAGACCTTGAAGAATCCCTGAAAACTCTATTTCAAAGAAGAAGAGGAGGAGGAGGAGGAGGAGGAGGAGGAGGAGAAGTTTGGATTTATACCCCACCTTTCTCTCCTGAAGGAGACTCAAGATAGCTTACAAACTCCTTTCCCTTCCTCATCCCACAAGAGGTCAGTGGAGCTGAGAGAGTCCTGAGAGAACTGTGACTAGCCTGCTGAGGCTTCATGTGTAGGAGAAAGGAAACAAATCCAGTTCACCAGAGTGCTGCTCATGTGGAGAAATGGGGAATCAAACCCAGTTCTCCAGATTGGAGTCCACCTGCTCCTAACCCCTTATCACACTGTTTTGACCTGTAAACTACCTCAAGAAGGCTCGGGAAAAGCAGTGTATATATTTCCTAACTAAAATGGAAAAACAAAAATGTCTGTGGGTTTTTAAAAAAACGTTGCTAGTTTGTATTTTTAAAAAGTCATTTTACATATTCAGGTTTAAGGGTTTTACTTTTAAAACTCCAGCTTCTCTCTCTAAAAAGCAGAGGGAAATTTACAGGCCCGTTGTTCGCACAATCTCAGGTCTTGACTTCGGGAGGTGTTCCCTTGAAGACACACCAGACCAGCTGCATCATGTACTCTCCTGTTCTGCACATACAAACCAGTCAGTGAAAGTTCTGTGGGGCAGTAGCATTGAAATCGGGTTGCAACAACAATTTTTAAACAACAATATGGTTTACTTCTCTTTACAATTAACATTAAACATCAACATTTAACGCTATACCCAAGTCCTGCCCTCAGGGCTAGCATTTCAAGTCCCTTCTATTTACAGTCTACTGATAATGCCAATGTCCAATTTCTTCAAAAGTTGGCTGGCTTCCTGAAGACCTAAGGGCTTGATGTTCAGGGTTGCAACATGATGAAGGTTTCCAGTGAGAACTCTCTCCTCACCATGTTCACACAAGAAAACCCTGAAACAATAAACTCCCAACATTTGCTATAATACAGCAAAACAACAACCACCTTCCCAGTAGCTCCCAACAATATTGAAATTCACCTTAACAAGGTGTTAAGGGCTTATAGAAATCAAGGGTCCCAGTTCACAGAAGGCCGCCTTGTTTTTCTGGGTAAGAGCTCTTGGCAGCCTCTCTGTTGTCTGAAGCTCCCACCCCTGATTGGTCAATCCCATTCTGGGCCAACCCATTCTGGGCATAGGGGTTACACACACTTTTAGGAATGTGTCACCATGAATGTACCTGCCAGCAGTTGCACTGAGTGCTATAAAATAGGACCAAAGTACTCTATTGTCTACACCTGCTAAAACAAAGCGCATGCAACATGCCAGAGCTGAACGAGCCAAGGGGAAGAATCATATCTATCAAAATCTACAACGGAAGCTTTCTGGAGAAATAGATGGGATTAGATGGAGGCCACAAATAGATTCAAGGCTCCCGCCAAAAACAACAGCTCTGCGTCCCACCTTTCCCTGTAAGTCTGAAGCAGCCTTACCTGCTGTGTTTATTTCTAGACACCTGTATCCCTGCCACTCCCTGAACTTCTGTGGTGGTTTACAACCAAGACATTAAAACTTCGCTTTTAAAACCAGAGCTTTCATTAACTTTTCCAGGACTTGGTAAGGGCCAATAATTGCAGAACTGGGGACAGGTCACCCCATGAAACTTTGTAGATCAATTAGAGCCATCCAGGGCTCATGTCCAGGTTCAAAACTGTGCCTAGCCATAATGTACCCTAAAATAAGTAATTTTCCTTTATTCTCTACTTGACGCCCATCACAGAGTTGTTGGAAGGAGAGTAAGGCTCCTTCCGCACTTTCAATCCATTTTCAATGCACTTTGCAACTGTGTGGAACAGCAAAATCCACTTGCAAACAATTGTGAAAGTGGCTTGAAAGTGCATTATTCTGCGTGTGCGGAAGGGGCCTAAGATGGGATAGATACAAATAGCTGGTTTTGGTGCGGTTTCATATAAGGAGAAATCTATTATTGCCCTGAATATTTTAGCTTTAGCAAGACTAGGATGTGGGAAGTTTTTTGGGGGGAGGGGGGTATTTTACCCTCAAAGGGTTAGAGAAATTTCCTATTAAGATTCACAGTTTTCCAAAAATATCATGATGAAGCGAATTTAGAAGCAGACTAGAAAAGAGTATTAACTGGTAATCGTGTTAATCAATAGAAAGACATTTGAACCTTGAACATGTGTGAATATGGATAATTAGTAGTAATGGTTTGTTTTCTTTATGCATGACTACTGGTAAGCATTGGAGTAAATGGAGATTAGTTTGCTTATGTACGAATACTAATACTTACAGATGTCAAGGGTAGTTTATGTTTTTAAAAACTGTAAATTTAAAAAAAGGAAATACCTTCTCTGCTTGATTAACCATTGTGGGATTCAATTCCCTAAAACCTGTTGATGAAATCAAAATTTAGTTTGAACCAAAAACAAAATATCAAAGCCAATTTCTAGAACTGGAATCCAGTCTGGGAGAGGGCGGGTGTGGGTGAGCAGAAGAAATGAAGTAAAAAATTGAATTGAATATCCATGCACCCACCAATCCACCTGGCCACAACAGAATATACTTGAAGACTTTGTTTTGTTTCAAAAATTTCCCAACCCATAACTCCCAAGTGTCTAACTAAACAAATAAGCCTTGTATTGTTTTGGAAAATCAAGGGAGGAATAACGACACACCTCTTCAGGTAGACTCTATTAATCTTGGGACCACACTCAAGAAGATCTTCTCTGCAAAATTCATGTTTAGGATGCTAAGCAGAAACTTTCTTGGTGTGTGTAAAGTACCATCAAAGTTAGTCTCTTATTTAACATTACATCAGTAGTTCAATATGAAATTGGCAAAGCTGATTCAGTCAACCCGGCTTGCGACTGCCATAATGGTACGTCACTGATGTGATGTGACAAAGAGAACATGGGGGCATGGAAAAGAGCCAAGGGAAGCTGGCTTGGAACTGGATTTTTAAAATAAAGATAAAAGTGCTTTCAAAAATGGAGGAAAAATGAAGAGAAAACATTTCCAGAAGCAAACAGAGGGAAATGGAATGTAGCTGGGGTTAAAAGAAAATGTATGATGTTGGTGGCGAAGGTAATGGGTACAGCTTGTAAAATGACAGATATACAACTCCTTTGGTTTCCAGTCTTTTGGATTACCTCCCCCTTTGATGATTATGCTTTCAAATGCAATTAACATTTTATGCCTTTTATAACAGACTGACAGCAATTGACGTTCCAGGTTGCCTCTTTTTGAAAAACAATCCAAATACTAATTATTGTTTTCAATGTAAACAGGCAGCTATTAGCCTGGGAGATGCTGAGATTATATTGAATGAGTACGGTGTTGCTTTGGTCAAAACAAGAGGAGGGGAAATGCCTACCTCATTCCTCTGCCAATTACTGTCAGGCATCCAACATCCTAGCTTGGGTCAGCCAACTGGATGTCAAAATCAAGTTCGAGGCCCAGAAGCCCAAAGCCAACTGAAATCTCTAAGCACCGATCAGGAGCCAGCTAAGAAAACCAAGTCCAGAGTAAATTGAGACACAAAACCTCATTTTGAAGAGTCTCCATGAAAGTCACCAAGAATGGCCAGATCTGAACTTAGGGATCTAACCTAGTGAGTCACTGAATATTGTGTCTGGTCTTAGAGCAGCGGTTCTCAACCTGTGGGTCACAACCCCTTTGGGAGTCGAACGACCCTTTCACAGGGGTCGCCTAAGACTCTCTGCATCAGTGTTCTCCATCTGTAAAATGGATAAATGTTAGGGTTGGGGGTCACCACAACATGAGGAACTGTATTAAACGGTTGCAGCGTTAAGAAGGTTGAAAACCACTGTCTTAGGACCCTTCCGCACATGCAAAATAATGCGTTTTCAAACCACTTTCCCAACTGTTTGCAAGTGGATTTTGCTATTCCGCACAGCTTCAAAGAGCACCGAAAGCAGTTTGAAAGTGCATTATTCTGCATGTGTGGAATGGGCCTTAGAGTCTTCTTCAGGTATGCACTGCTGGTCCCTCAGGCATTTGCCAGGCTAAGAAAGAATTACTTCCTGCTTCCATAGCTGGAACCACTGACCTCAAGGCCTCCAACAATCTATCAGGTCTAGATTACAACATGGCCGCCCACAGGGGCCCAATAATAGGGAGCTGTCCAGCCCCTCAACAGGGAACCTGGCTAAACTGGCGCAGGAGAACTCTGGTGACCAATAGACTAGCTACCTGGCCTAAAGCTTCCAGAGGACACAGGATGACCCTGTTCAGAACTCTCTGCAGCTAAAACCCACCTTCTGCTTTGTGAAGAAAGTGATATGTCAAAATGTTGCTTATGGCAGAAAAGTTGCAGATAGTCCTGTAATTGTATTGTTGAAGGCTTTCACAGCTGGAATCACTGGAGTGTTGTGGGGTTTCCAGGCTGTATGGCCATGTTCCAATAGCAATGTTATTCTTCTTCTTCTTCTTCTTCATCATCATCATCCTCATCACATCAAAGCAGGTGTCCATCGAATCCAGTATCCTGTCCCACACAGTTGCTAACCAGTTACCCTGGAGGGTCAGCAAACAGGGCATAGAGGCCAAGACCCTCCCCAAATGCTGCCTCCCACCTCTGGTATTTAGTGGTTGGCTGGCTGTCTCTATATATGGAGGCTCTCTTCAGTCACCATGACTAGCAGCCATTGCTGGACCCTCTCTTTCATGAATTTTTTGCAGCATGGTGTAGTGGTTAAGAGCAGGCAGACTCTAATCTGGTGAAGTGGATTTGTTTCCCTGCTCCTACACGCATGGAAGCTCCTGCTGGAGTGATCTTAAGGCCAGTCGCGATTTTTTTCTCTGGAACTCTCTCAAGCCCCAACTTCGCTTCGCCGGGCGGCTTCCGCCAGCAGGCCCGCGCTGAAGAAGGTTACAGTCAGGTTGGCGTACATGCATCAGGCCTTGCAACCCAACCCCAGGACCGCTCTCTCGCGATGACCGGGAAGACGGCGCCACAGTGCTGCCAGCCCGATAAGCCCAATCGACTTAGCCGTCCCTGGAGCCGTCTCGCCCGTGGTCATCGCAGGGTTAGGGGACAGCCCCCCTGCCACCAAACTGGTAACGACCGCCTCCGAGTCACAGGCAGCAGGGGGGTATCCCCAGGGCCTCGGACGGCTAATGCCTTCAGACGGGTCGCAGAGATGTTCAGATGCTGATCAGCGCAGTGGAGAGATGGCGCCTTCCAGCTGCTGCTGTTACGCGACGGCGAGATGGCTGGAAGCCACTGTTTTTCCAAAACCTCACTCAGGGAGTGAAGGTGGGAAAATGGGGCTTCGCGCCGCTGGAGAGGCGAGGGTGGCACGGCCTCTTGAAGCAGCTGTGCTTACCGAGAACAGCTCCCTCAGGGACGCAAGTGCTTTTGCAAGCATCCCCAGAGCGCCTACAGGTAAAGGCCTGCCGTCTTGAGGAAAGGGCCAAGTGTGTCTGTTGTGGCCTTCATTTTAGAGAGCCGCGCTCCGGGCAGTCCTGAGCATATCTCCTGTTAAGCAACCACGCTTCCACTCCACCTGTGCAATAACCAATTCAAAATTACTTCAATCAAATAAAGCAATACATAGGTGTATCTTTTGACCAACTCCTCCTACTGGGATGGTGATCGAAAGACCAGGCTTTCGGAGTTTTGAAACAACGTGACTCTTGACATTGAAGGGCAGCTTCTCACAGCTTGGAACCTGGCAGAACTTGTTCTCCCACGTTTATGGCATTTCACCCACTCATTGCCGTGGTTTTATGGCTAAATATCTGAGGTAATTTAATCCAATCCACATCTCCTCAGTAGATATTCTTTATGCTTGCTCGGCTTAATGCTACCGACTGCCCAAACAAGAGGCAGATATCATGGCATCCCACAGGAGAACGGGACTTGTTCCTCGCGAGGCCTACCGAAACAACTGAACCGTTGGCTCCTTCATTTGTAAAGATTTGGCAGTCTATCGGTTGCTTTTTCTCGAGGCCATCTTGAAGAAATTTTCAGTGAGATCAGACAAGGAAATAGTTTCATACTTGCTTAGTGACCATCATCCCAACACTACTGAATCAGTTGCCAGGTTTTTAACAAAGGCACTTGGATCAAGGGTGAAACCTTTGTGTAAATTTTAGTCAATTGGTTTTAACATAATTTGCATTTTACCACTTTTTATATGCCATTAAAGGTATTGTATTTGTATTTGTATTTGTGTCTGTTGTGGGAAGAGGAAGGGAAAGGAGTTTGTAAGCTGCCTAGCAGGAGAAAAGGGAAGGGTATAGATCCAAACGCCTCCTTCCACTACCACCACCTGCTTCTTTTCAAAGCAATCTATGGCCCCTTCCGCACATGCAAAATAATGTGTTTTCAAAACACTTTCACAACTGTTTGCAAGTGGATTGTGCTATTCCGCACAGCTTCAAAGAGCACTGAAAGCAGTTTAAAAGTGCATTATTCTGCATGTGCGGAATGAGCCTCAGTTCATTTGGGTTCCACTCCTTCTCCAAGAAGCCCAGGAGAGATGTATGGGGTTCTCCAATTCATCCAATTCATCTTCCCAAAGACACTATGAGGTAGTTGAGGATGAAAGAGAAAGTTACTACACTAAGGTGAATTACAGGTTCAGATCAGGAGTTTGAATCCGGGTGTCTCCATTCTTAGTGTGCACTCTAACTACACCACAGTGTCTCTGGCAATCACAGCTGCAAACACGCACACAAATCCAACTCTTACATTAGTGATAATTAAGGGTGCCATCCACAAACAGGTTGGCATCACAAACCTCCATGCTTGGCAACCCACTATGTAATCTCAGAATCTGGAGGCACCCAGAACTTGGAGTTACAATATTTGACTGAGAACCTCAGCCACCAGGCAGTTTCAAATGGGAGAAGCTAGTTCTTCAAATGTCCTGTCCCCAGGACGTGATTGTAAGGTTGTTGTTGGTTTTTTTTAAAAGGTATGTAAATGTAGAAGTGATGTAATCAAGATGCAAAACTTCCATTTCGACTAGCACAGGTTTAGTCTTCCTGCAATATATCTATTACTGTAGATAGAAAAGATTGTCATGGAAGATCCTTCAAAAAGAAGAATTCCTTCACTGTTATTTTTTCCCTCTATTTTGGAGTTACTTAATCATTATAATCATTTTACACCTGGGTTCCTCCTTTGAGACTGGCACCTGTTAACGTGTTTCTCAGTTTTTCTCTCTGAACCCAGTAATCTTGCATAGTTGATAATATTTCTTATTAGACATATTTAATTTTGTTTTGTTCTATTTCTGCCTTTTGCTATTGATTGAGGCACATAAATTCTCAGACTCTTTTAAAGCTGTACACCTAAAGCTTTCTTCCCTTCTTTAAAATGTGTTTTCAGAGATGTAGTGTCCAATTTGCAGTGTTCTTACCTCCCTTTAAAGTCTTACCTTTTTAAAAAGAAAAATGTTTCCTTCCTTCCTTCCTTCTTGGTGTAACGTATCATTAATCTTCAGAATGCTTTGAGGCTGGGTCTCCTTCCAAGACTTAATGGGAAATGTACAGCTGGTTTTTGTGAAGTGACCTATAAATTCTCCCTAGCAAAGTTTAAAAGTAATTGCTCAGATCCATAAAAATAAAAAGAGAAAGTTCATCTATAAGGAATATTTACCTGTCATGCCACAATATAGACTTGTGAGGTTTGTATGTAAAGAACAGAAGAAGTAGCAAGGGGAAATAGATGCAGAGCAAATGGTTTTTTTTAATTAAATACATTTTATTTATAAAATACATCTTTCCAAGGAGCTCAGGGTAATAATAGACCCCATTCTCTCCCCTATTTTATCCCCATAACAGCACCCCTGTGAGTTGGGTGAGCCAGAGAAAAAGGCCGACAGGCTCAAAATCAGAGTGAGCTTCCATGGTCTTCCAGATCTTAGTCCAATGTCCTACAACATGCTAGCTCTTCCAATATGGAATGGTTGGATATCTTATTTACATGGTCCCCACCCTCCACCCCTTCAGTGGTTCTATAACAACTCTGAGTTTGCTCATTGTCATGGGTGCAAGATGCGGTTTGAAAGGAATTGATTTTGGTGTGTGTTTTTTAATGCTTAATTCAGATCCAAATATATAGTTGTACGTTTGACATACAAATGAGATCTGGTCGCTCTGATGATGGGTGTAGGAATTACTTTCAAAACGTTATGTGTAAAATGCTCTCAGATGTAAAATTGAGGAGGGGATTGTTGGAGAATATTACTCATATTTTCCAGATAACTAATCTGAACGGAGAGAGTTCCAAATGTGATCTCTTCACAACTTACCAGTTAAGGTATTTTCAATTGGGTGGGTTTCTTATTCTTCTGAACGTTCTCTTCCCTTCCCAATCCTGCACAGTTTAGAGGTTTTGTTTTTTTGTTTGACCTACATATCTCTCAGGAGGATTCTTGCTATGTTAAGAATCAAAGCAGTAATCTTTCACACTAAGCCAAAACAGCTCTCTGATTTTTGCAGACTTTTCTTTTGCTGGCAACACTGAAAAGCTCCTCCAATCGGCAGTTATTCCCAGGGGAGCTCAGTGAGTTAATGGGTACAGTCAACAGGTTTCAAGGGGTTCTGGATGGGCCCATTGACGTGGTACGGTCTATTATAATCATTTTGAGAAAGAAGACAGACTTGCCTCCTTAATTCATCAGATTTTATAGATGAGATTGCGTGTGATATTTTGCAAAGCTGTTTATTTATATGCCTCACCCAAACTGAGGATTCAAAGAAGCTTATAACACTGGTCCACTTTTCCATTTTATCCTCACAACAACCACCCTGTGAGGTAGTTTAGGATGAGAAAGAGGGAAGGCAACTCAGCAAGTTTCCATAGCAAACTTTTATTAAGAAGAGAAAGAGAAGAAGAGTTTGGATGTATACCCCCCCCCCTTTTTCCAGTGATGGGATCCAAAAATTTTAGTAACAGGTTCCTATGGTGGTGGGATTCAAACTGTGGCTTAGTGCCAATGGGGCTGGGCAGGGCATGACGGGGGCATGGCCGGGCATTCCAGGGGCGGGGCATTCCTGGGCGGGGCTGTGGCAAGGATGAGAAATGAATGCATTGACATGAGCACCAGCAATACACACCGTGCACCTCCTGCTAGACTGCTTCAAGTTCACCAGTAGCGCTTACTGCTGAGAGAGGGCGAATCAAGGCAAAAATCACGTGGCAAAATCACCAATTAGTAACCCCCTCTCGGCACACACAATTTATCGTAACCTACTCTCGGGAACCTGTGAGAACCTGCTGAATCCCACCTCTGCCCCTTTCTGTCCTATAAAGAGACTCAAAGGCGCTTACAATCTCCTTTCCCTTCCCCTCCCCCCACAACAAACATCCTGTGAGGTGGGTGGAGCTGAGAGAGCGCCAAAGAACTGTGACTAGCCCAAGTGGCAGAGCAGGGAATCAAACCCGGCTCTCTGGATTAGAGTGCACCTGCTCTTAACCACTGCACCACGCAAGGCTGTTCTTATATTATTAAATGTAATGAATACAACTAGTATTTTGGGGTGCTTTTGCTTTTATGTCACTTTTAATTTTGCTTAGTATTTTGGTAAACCACCAGGACAGAGTGGGTGGTGTGTCTAAGGAAATAAATAAATGACTATTAACCAAGGAAGTTTCACCCACATGGTAAGCAGGCCGGGTCTGCATGCCCAGTAGTCTCACAAGGAATATCCCCCAAAATATTTGGTACATATTGTCTATATCTCTCCCGCTATAAATCTGTTGGAAAGACATCTGTTGGGGTTTTGCAAGTGTCTGTCACGACTCAGTCATAAAAGCGTTAACACTGTTTGCATGTAAACAAGTTGCTGAAGTCACTGTTGAGGACCTGGTCTACTGGTCAGTCAGATAGCCATCGCTTACATGTGAGTGAGCTCCTACATCTGAAGTTATAAAGTTAACTCTGTTTCTTTGTTTGAGCAGACCCGACCCCAGAGAGGAGACACGAGGTGGACAACATCCTGTGAGGCAGCAGAAGGGTACCAAGATGTAACCAAACTTACAGCAATGCAGGTGTGTAACAGCAAAGAAAGGATTTCTTATTTTATCTCGATGTAACCCTCCCTTATAGTTAGTAAACTCATTTGTCAAAAGCAACTGAGAATCTGTTTCTTCTGTTCTACTCTGCTAATACACACACACACACACACATCACCCAACAACATCTATATCAGGGGTAGGGAACCTGCGGCTCTCCAGATGTTCAGGAACTACAATTCCCATCAGCCTCTGTCAGCATGGCCAATTGGTAGGGGCTGATGGGAATTGTAGTTCCTGAACATCTGGAGAGCCGCAGGTTCCCTACCCCTGATATATATATAAAAAGCAAACCGTGAGTTTGTTCCTGATGGTCTAGCACAGGAACTGCTGGGCCAACTCTTCTGAAAATTCCCAGCCACTGTAGTCAGCCAAGCGAGAGTGTTTTTAGATGTTCACATACCTGAAATTTCACACCTGGCCCAGGTAAAGTGCCTTTTTCCTGGCACTCTATGGTGAAGGTCATGAAGCTGTGTAACTATCACTCTTAGAATGTTCGTGCAGCTTAGAATGTTTGCTCAGATGGCCAGATATAAGCAGTGAAAACAGTACATAAGTAATAACTCGAGCGGAAGTGAAACCCATACACACGTTGCCATGTGAGACGTCAGGTGGGGTTCCTCCCCTCACACGCAGGTACCTTTCACTCTCTGTGCCTCACCCACTACTACCACACAACACACCTACTCTCATTCACATTCAGCAGAGGGAGAGGGAGAGGGAAGGGACGGAGGGGGAAGCATGCAAGGGAAGCGAAGTTAGGGAGGGGAGAGAGTGAGGGGTGGCATGCAAGGGAGGGGAGGGAGGGGGCCCAGCATCTGGATATGACCCACCCACCCTAGCGGAGGGAGAGGGAAGGGAGGGAGGGAGAGGGGTGACATGCAAGGGAAGAGAAGTGAGGGAGGGGAGAGAGTGAGGGGTGGCATGCAAGGGAGGGGAGGGAGGGACCAGCCAGCCTACATTCCCTGAATACTGAGGTTACAGTTCAGAAAACCAGGTTGCCTCCGAGGCACACATTACTCAGGAGTAAGGTCGGTAAAGCAACCGTGACATACGTTGAATGGCTGAGTCGCGCCCTTCAGAGGGTTTACTCAGAAGTGACATCCATTGCCACCAACCCAACTTACTCCCAGGTAAAGGATCATGACCAGCCAGCCTAGATATGTGGGAGGGTTGCCTTTCCATTCCCCCCCAAGGAATGCGGTCACACACATCAATGACATAGCACAGTATCAGCCTGCGCATTTCAATGAGCACGTACTGCTGGCCTCTGCAATTGATTTGCTGCTACTGTTCCTTTCCCATTTCACCACAATAAGCCACAGCAACGCGTGGCCGGGTACTGCTAGTCATAAATAACAGCTCCAGAATCAACTGAGCCTTAATTGTGACAGGGGGCAGAGCACATGGTGAGCTCCGGAGCAATGAGCATGTGTGCCCTGGGCCGGCTGAGTGGCTGAGCCACACCCGACCCAATCGTGTGATGCACATGCGTGTTAGGGGTGGAGCACACTCCCTATATATTAGGCAGCACGTGGTTGCTCTGGCCTTCTTCGACACCTAGAGCAAACTGACCCACCCTATTTGGGCAAGGTTTTTGTGCTTCTCATTTCGTCGGGGTTTGGGCAGTTTGGGCAGAGGAGCATATCTTTAGGGGGAGGCCGAGCTTGTGCGCCGGGCCTCCCTGTGGTTGGGGACCTCCATAAGAGGCTTGGGGTGGGGTGGGCTCATGGCACATACTGCGGAGGCCTCTGCAATTCGAGCCTGACACCGCAGCAGGCAGAGGGCCACGGCGGGCACCCAGGTGACCCAGTACCTCCTGTCCTCCCCAGTATGGATTGGGGTGTGGTGCTGGGGTCAGCCAGGGGTGCTGACCAGCCACAACACAGATGCACTCCTCTTGCTCGCCCAGCTTCTGCCACAATAAAGGACTGTGGCCCAATTTAATTCCAAGACATGTCCTATGGTTATTCACCAGAAGGAACCTCTGCACATCTGGGCACAAATTAGAAACTGGTGATTAATGATGGGAAACAGAGTGTTGCACGAGTGAACCTTTTAAAACTGCCTCAGTCAATACATTTTTTAAAAGCAGCGTATCCCCTTGTTGTTCCTCTGGTCACAAATCCATCCATATTTATGTTACATGTAGATGTCAAAGCTGCAGAAAAAGGAGACCGCTGCGCCAGTGAGCAAAAGAAAACATATTCCAGAGGGAAGGAGCAATACCTAAGTGGCTGTCAGTAGTTGCACAAAATGTCCAAGTAAATTGGATGGGAAATGAGTAGAGGAGCAACTCCTGCACAGTCAGGACAAATGCTAGTCTCTGCTTTGCTTCACCTTCTTCTACAACAGGGGCCGTCATGCTGAAGTTATGACCCTCTGAAATGTACTGTCCCCTCTGACCCTTCCCTCCTGTTCCTGGGGTTTGCTTTAGGCTCCCCGTTTCCCAGCAATTTGGGTCTGCTGTCCATGGTGCTAGGTCTTGACACCAGGGAGGCCATAACTCTTGACCAGTGGTGGGATCCAAAAATTTTAGTAACAGGTTCCCATGGTTACTAAAAATTTTAGTAACAGGTGGGATTCAAACTGTGGCGTAGCGCCAATGGGGCTGGGCGTGGCACGACGGGGGCGTGGCCGGGCATTCCGGGGGTGGGGCATTCCTGGGCGGGGGTGGGGCATTCCTGGGGTTCGTTTCCAACCCAAGGACCGGTGCAGTGGCTGCGTCCTTCTTTGGGTTGGAAACGAATGCAGGCAGGCGCAGGCTGCCACGCACGCCGGTGCACCTCCTGCTAGACTGCTTCAAGTTCTGCACGCTACTGCTGAGAGGAGGGGCGTAACTAAGGCAAAAATCACGTGGCAAAATCACCAATTAGTAACCCCCTCTCGGCACACACAAATAATTAGTAACCTACTCTCGGGAACCTGTGAGAACCTGCTGGATCCCTTCTCTGCTCTTGACTAACTCTCTTCCTGTCAGGTGGTTCTAATGCAAGGCAACTTCCTGTCAGAAGCACGCAGCTCAGTGGATTTCAAGCGTGTTAAGGTTGTTCTATATAACATGCTCTGATGTTGCCCATTTTAAGCTGTCAAAATTTTATTCCCCACTAGGAATATAGCCAGGGAGGGAAGGTGGTGGGCTGTAGCCTGATCTCGTTAGATCTCAGAAGGGTTGACACTTGGAAGGGAGACCACCAAGGAAGGTTCTGCAGATGAAGAGAATGGAAAACCAGTTGTTTCTTACTTCCCTTGAAAGCCCTTTGCTGAGGTCACCATAAGTTGGCAGCCCTTTGCACAAATACTCACAACCAAAAATGCATGTGTCCAGGGAGCTTTCACAAACACAGTTCCCTACTCGCAGGACTCATTGCATTCTGCTTTTGCTGGCTTTCCTTCACTGATTCTCATTGACCCTTCCACTGTTCGTGGTTTTAGATGTTTTGTTTTAAATATTTTTTATGCATTGATGTGTGCTTCAAATCTTGTTGTAATGTTTTTCTTGTTTGCTTCCTTGAGAAGAGGAGGAGGAGGAGGAGGAGGAGGTGGTGGTGGTGGTGGTGGTGGTGGTGGTTTGGATTCATACCCCCATTTCAACTTCTTTCCCTCCTTTCTCCCCACAACAGACACCTTGTGAGGCAGGTGGGGCTGAGAGAGTTCTTGAAAGAGCGGTGACTGGCACAAGGTCACCCAGCAGGGATGTAGGAGTGGGGAAACAAATCTGATTAACCAAATAAGAGTCTGCTGCTCATGTGGAGGAGAGGACAATCAAACCTGGTTCTTTAGATTGGAGTCTATCGCTCTGAACTACTACACCTTGCTGGCAAACCCAACTACCTTTGTTCAGTTCCCAAGTCACTGTCTAGTCCGTGGTGGCGAACCTTTGACACTCCAGATGTTATGGACTCCAATTGGCCATGCTGGCAGGGGCTGATGGGAATTGCAGTCCATAACATCTGGAGTGCCAAAGGTTCGCCACCACTGGGTGCAATCTAATGTTTCTGGGAAGCCTTGAAATGCCTATGAGGAATCTGGAATCTGCCGTCCACGCACACACCTTGCCGTTGACAGCACACAAATGCCATTTTGTGTTTTCTAGTCCACTAAGCAGAGTCTTTTGTCACATTGCCTAGCAAAATGTTAGTCCACACAGTACTGTAAAGTACGAAGCCTACTTTGAACAGTTTTTATTATCAGTTGTTATCATGGAGAGAGAACCCTTGGTGACCAGGAGTGGTGTAACCCAACAGCTACGGGCCACGCAAACAGCCACTGCAGAATAGCATTATGCAGCGGCATAGCGCAGTTAGTCAGGAACGGAAGCACGCCTTCCAACCGCAAAACAAAACGTGTTTAAGATGCTGGCACTCCACAACCCTCTCCAGCAAACCAAGATTCTGACAGTTCTAAAATTATTTCCATCAAGCTTATGAATTATGTCTCCTTGTTCCCTTTTTCTAATCATTTCATGCTCCTAACTCCCTGCTTTTCATTCACCCTCCACATCAGTTCAGTGAATCTCTGCAGGACTCCAAGAAACAACAGTACACCCCCAGGTTTCCTGAACAGTATTTTGTCCGTCAGGCTCATTTTTATACCACCCTTCCTGACAGCTACGCTAAGCCAAGAAAAGCTAGCCCTGGTCCTCATCTGAAACTCAGAACCATTGTACCACACTACCTCCTTTTATAATAAACACTGTAAGGTGGGCCGCATTAAAACTATTCAGCATGCTGTACTTTATTGTCCTTTTTGCCTTGAGATATGAGCAAAGTATATAAGCCCCGTTCTGGTACATAGGGCAGGATGCCCCAGTTCTGTTAAAACTGATATTTCATCAGAATAATCCAAATCCTAAATTAAACAAGAGGGTAGCCATCCTACAAGAAGCCGTAAAGTTGTGTCATGCTAAGAATGGGAGATCAACTGTGGTATTTTTAAATTCTTTTTTGTAAAAATGGGCCATTCTTACTTTGTTTATCCTTATTTTTAAACCTCAGGTTTTCCCCATGATTTATGCTGTATGTTTTTGTGCGAATAAAGGTGTGTGGTGCAGTGCGGTGTGGTAATAAGCTTGCAAAGCAGGCTGGGGGTTGAGATAGTGGTATGAGACATGTTTCTCTCTTTCTCACAATCCTAGAACCAGGGGGCATCCATTGAAAATGCTGGGGGGGAAGAATTAGGACTAATAAAAGGAAACACTTCTTCACGCAACATGTGATTGGTGTTTGGAATAGGCTGCCACAGGAGGTGGTGATGGCCACTCACCTGGATAGCTTTAAAAAGGGCTTGGACAGATTGATGGAGGAGAAGTGGATCTATGGCTACCAATCTTGATCCTCCTTGATCTGAGATTGCGAATGCCTCAGCAGACCAGGTGCTCAGGAGCAACAGCCGCAGAAGGCCATTGCTTTCACCTCCTGCAGGTGAGCTCCCAAAGGCACCTGGTGGGCCACTGCGAGTAGCAGAGTGCTGGACTAGATGGACTCTGGTCTGATCCAGCAGGCTTGTTCTTATGTTCTTATGTTTGAAGTCGTTACGGGCGATGCATGGAACAGGCGAGACGCAGCGATATCATCCGGTGGAGAGAAGCCAGTGGCGATATAGCGTGATCCGTGGATCTGGCTACTCTGCCGAGCTGGGGTCCCTGGCACCTTTTATTAAGGGTTTTGGGAAGGCGGGAGAATGTTGCACAGTACATGAATCATAGGGGCTGCGTACGTGCGGGAGGAAACGTTCCTGTCTGGGCCTAATCCATACGTAGGGGTATGTACTTTTTGTCCCTTTGTCCAGGACATCTTGTGACCTGTGAGTCATGGGGGTCTTGTGACAGGTGAGTGTGCTCGCCCAGAGGGCAACAGATGGCACAGGCATTCCTGTGCTCTGTCTGAAGCTCTGCTGGGTTCGCTGGCTCACCCCTACATATGTTCTTATGCCCCAGAAAGGCATCTGGCTGAGGAAAAATTTCAGTCCAGGTTTCTCACATCCAAACCTCCTGTTGGAAGGGTTGCTAACTCCGGGTTGATAACTACCTGGAGATTTCGGGAATGGAACCTGAGGAGGGTGGGATTTGGCCAGGGGAGGAGCTTAAATGAGTCCACCTTCCAAAGCAGCCGTTTTCTTCAGGGCACCTGACCTCTGTGGCCTGGAGATCAGCTGGAATAGTGGAAGGTCTCCAGTCACCACCTGGAGGCTTGCAACCCTGAAACACCCCTTCCGATCTGGAAACAACGGCACCTGCTTGCTTTTTAACCCAAGTATGAAGTTGTTACATAATGCGAAAGCTCCTTCCAGAGGGATTGGGTGCAATTTCCCCTCCACCACCCTCCTTATTTACAATACAGAGTAAATTTAGCTTTCCCCTATGAAAGGGCCTTCATTGTCAGGGGGCTGAGGCTTCCGAAAACTCACTTTCTGATTAGAATAAAGGCGGCCTGCTTTCCCAGGCTTTGTATGTTCTTCCCCTGCTGACAGCTTTCCAATGGCAGCGTATTATTTGGTCTGTGCACTGTACAAAGCATCTTAATTAAAGGTTGTCTAAAAATACAGGACTTTTTTTCCCCCCCTCGGCAGCCACATCTGCCATTAACTCTTCTGACATTGTGGGGAAGCATTAAATGCTGGCAAAAAAAAGAAAAAGAAACATTCTTCACAATACAACAAAGAAGAATTCAGCTCTGCTCTGTCTTTGGGAGAAAAGATTCAGAAACAAAATGTCTGACGGGAGCAGCTCTAGATAAGGGGAAAGGAGAACCGGACGCCACAGAAGCCATCTCCCAGGTCTCTCAGCTCAGTACATGGAAGGGGTTTGTGGTGAGATAACAGATTTGCTCTGGCCAGGTAGCCAGGGTGGTATAGCGGTTAAAATCAGGTGGACTCTAATGTACGGAACTGGGTTTGATTCCACACTCCTCCACACGAATGCTGAACTCTAACCTGGGTCGAATCCCCACTACCGTCTTCGCCAGGTTTCAGAACACAAACTAATCAGGTTTGAGGGACGACCTCCCCATTGCTTGCATGGCAGATTCCGTTTCTGGCGCTCGTTCTCCCCGTTAATCCGCGTTCCGGCAGGACCTGGTTGCAAGTGGCACAGACCCCATTAACACGGTTCAGAGCTGATCCGAGGGGAGGGATGAGGGTTGAAACCCTGACTCATTTCCTGCCCTGCAGTGTGATGCGGCATTCGGGCAACCAATCAGCACTGCGATGCGCACGCAGCCTTTTCTTGGTTTCATTTCTACTTTTGCGATCGGCCAGCAGAAGGGGATGCAAACATTAAACAGTCAAACGTGTAACTTTGAATCGTTAATGGTTTACACAGGTAACGATTAACTGTTTGCACAGTTAAACAGTTAAACGTTAAACTTTTACACGCTGGGTTTTTTTTAATCACGCCCCTACAATGTACGTTTCCGCAGTGGGAAAAGGTCCCACCCCATCAAGGCACACCAGCCAATCAGGGGAGACCGGTGAAGCGAGCTCACCTGGTAGTGGGGATTGCTAAGAGTTCTGCTGTGTGCTCGCTGCGGTGGGGAGGAAGAAACTCCAATGAAGAGGACAGTTTCACAATGAACAGGTTTGGATCTGTGTGCAAATTTCAAGTGGGGATTTGACCCTGGTGAACAAGGTTTGTTTCTCCTCCTGGGTGACTATGGCCCCTTCTGCACATGCAGAATGATGCACTTTCCATCCACTTTCAATGCACTTTGCAGCTGAATTTTACTGTGCGGAAGAGCAAAATCCACTTGCAAACTGTTGCGGAAGTGGATTGAAAACGCATTATTCTGCATGTGTGAAAGGGGCCTATGGGCAAGAACTCTGCCCCACCCAACTTGCAAGGTGTGTGTTGTGGGGAGGGGAAGCGAAGGAGTGTGAAAGCTGCTTTAAAGGTAGATAAAGGCAGGGTATACATCCAGACTCCTCCTCCTTGGCCACCAGTGAGAGATCTGGGGGTGGGTAGAGTGCCAGATCCAAGTTGGGAAACTCCTGGAGGTTTCTGGGTGGAGCCTGGGGCAGACAGGGACCTCATTGGGGTACAATGCCTACCAACACTCATTCATCCTCTTGGGCCCCTTCCGCACATGCAGAATAATGCATTTTCAATCCACTTTCCATGCACTTTGCAGCTGGATTTTACTGTGTGGAATAGCAGAATCCACTTGCAAACAATTAAGAAAGTGGATTGAAAGTGCATTATTCTGCATGTGCGGAAGGGTCCTCGGGGAATATTCCTTTGCACTAGCCTTCCTCATTTACAAAACGAACACAGGATTTTTGAGAGGCAGTTAAAATAAAAAGCAGCCGGCCAAACCTCAGCACTCACGCCTTGCTATTAACTCTTCTCAGTTGTTTCCAATTAAGATAAATGTCAGAGACAATGGTCTTGCGTTTGAACTCCCCTCCGTTCGATATAAGTGGATTTAAACAGGAAGCCGGTGGTCTGTTTGAATCTGAACCTTGGCATTAGAACCAAATGTAGTTCTTTAATCTCATTTGGGTATGTATACTGAAGTGACTATTACCTCACAAAGTCCTTTGCAAGATTTATGGGTGCTATCAAGACCTGCATATGAGGCTTCTGCTTTCTCTCCCTCTCAGTGGGGGAAAAAAATTATCTCCCGACTTCTTAGACCTCATCTCTCCCTTCCTTTTATCATAAAAGGCTATTAGGCAAATTTGTTTTCACCACTGTGTTGTAAGCTTGTTTTAGTTGTAAAAGTATTTATTTTTTTAAAAGATTACTTTTCACTGATTTGTTGGGGGTTTTTTGCTTGTGAAGTTTTTACTTAAAAGGAAAAAATAACTGCACTTTGAGGGAGTTAATTTACCCAAACTCAGAGGCAAAGGGATTCACCCTTCTCTCTCATCCTCTTACATGGTTCCAGCTAACAAAATGGTTTCCGGTTTTGTAGCAAACTAGAGTGTGTTTAAATCTAAACTGGTTTATGCTTTCCCTGCAATCCAGGATTCAGAAAGTAGGGAATCTGGTTTGCAATGACAATAAACCACAGATTGCCAGATTAGATGTAACAGCAAACTATGGGTTGCTGCAAAATTAGGAGGAGGAAATAGAACTAGAAGGAGAAAATAGAATTCCTTCCAAGCTTCTGTGGAGATGTCTCACAATCTTTTCTATAATGTTACTATAATGTTATTGCTGTAAAGGCAAATCAAGAGCTCTGTAGCTGCTATTTAACTTTTTATTAATTGTAAGACATCCAAGATTGCAAACTCTGGTTTTGAAGAATCCTCGAGATTTGGGTGTAGTGCCTCAGGAAGGCAGCATTTGGGGAAGGAATTCAGTGGGGATGCTTGGGTAGTCCATGCCACATTACTTTAACATATTAGTCTATTTCTTTTCAAAAGGTGTAGAATTTAGCACTTTTTAGTAAAACTGAGGCCCCTTCTACACATGCAGAATAATGCACTTCCAATCCACTTTCAATGCTGGGTGGAATAGCAAAATCCACGTGCAAACATTTGTGAAAATGGATTAAAAGTGCATTACTCTGCATGTGCAGAAGGGGCCACAAAGAACTGGACAGCAAGCATACAAGAACTGTGAAAGAAATAGTCTTTGTAGATTGCGGGGGGGGGGGGACACAAAAAGGATAGAATTCTTATGTCCTGATACTTCTGTACAAAAGGGTGGAATTTCAGTTGGCACAGCTTCTCTTGCCCCTCAGCATGGCCAAAATCCTACACCCTCGTTCAAACCAACAAGTTCTGCCTTCCTTTGGACCTGCTAATCCCATGCAGGTGATTCCAACAGCGCCATGAAGGAAGAGAGTGGGTTTTTGTTTCAGGTAACCTTGCCTTATTTTGTCCCTTACAGGGAACAAAAGAAAAATGAGAGGTTCCCTTGCATGTCAGACATGGGTCTAAGCACACATTATTGACTTTTGTGAAGTAATCCTGCAGTGATTCGTGTTTCTCTTAATACAGTCCTGCGGCTCTGACGCTTGACTCCTGGAACTCTGCTCTTTTGCAAATTCAATCTGCTGCTAAGGAGAAGTAGTAAGCCATTAAGCACACCTACAAATCAACGCTTTCCCCACTGTTTCATTCATGTGGCGTGTTTATCAGTGGCCGCTTTCCTCCATCTTTGGGGCTTTCAAGAGAACCTGTTGCTAGGCTAATATTGTCAGACAGTTCTTCCGTGTCTCAGAAAGGGAAACCTTCCATCTGCCCTGGCCTGGACTTTTGAATAGGATGAAAAATAGATAGATACAGGGAACCATTTGCAAAGAAGGACAGCTGATCTAGTCAAGGCTGGCATTTGAAATCCTTCATGACTAGGAATCCATTTTTGCCCTGGAAGAACCCAATGAGTAAATGTGCTCCTCATGTAGTATCCACTGAAGGTATCCTTTCATGAAAGCGGTTCCTTTTTCTTCTGTTCCATCTAGATTTTTCTATTTGTAACAGCAGAGTAACACACATGTGGGTTTTTTCAAAGAAAGTTTGAGAGGTTGTAACACTTTTAGTGTTAGCTAAACATTATCTGAAATGAATCTAGTGATTGCCAGCAGCATTGTAAATGGACAATGTCTATATTTTCCAATGTAATTGCATCTTCCTGCCATGCTGGATTTTTGCTAGCCACCTTGAAACTCTATGGAAAACTCTATGGTCCCTTCCACACATGCAGAATAATGCACTTTCAAAGCACTTTGCAGCTGGATTTTACTATGCAGAATAGCAAAATCCACTTGTAAACAATTGTGAAAGTGGATTGAAAGTGCATTATTCTGCATGTGCAGAAGGGGCCTGTGGTTTTCACCAGAAGTGACATCAACACACAGGTATGATACCGGCATGCACTTCGTTTTCCACCAGCACAGCTCAGCAGGAAACAAACAGAAATGTTAGATCTCCCACCATAGCAGGAGACTTGGCAGCCCAGACAACATTGAATGCCCAGTCCAGTCTATGATGCTGTGTAGTCAGAATTAGCATTGTTGGGAGATTGGGGAATGGGACAGTGAATATAGAATATAGAAGCCTTTAAGCTGTCATTATGTCTTGCAAAAAAAGATGTCTCCATTTTGTGTCTGCAAGTGTTTTTGACCAGATTGAACCCACCTATTCTAAAGGCAACTCCAGGAGGGTCCCTGCTCTACCAAAGTGCCCTTCGTGTCCAACGTATGCTGCTTGCCGTCAATCCTTTCAGAAAGGAACAGGGTTTGTGTGTAGAGGCAGAGGGATAGGATCTTAGCAAACACACTAAAAACCAATGTAGCTTGAAAAGACGCCCTTTAAAACAGCTGTTACTACAAGAAGAGTTAATTAAAATGTAATTAGCTATTGGATTTTACTGGGGGAAAAAACGAGATTATTACAACCATTCTGGAATTCTTTGGGGGGTTTTACATTCATACTTTCCTTATGCCAATGAAAAGTGATTTCCAGGAAAGGTTCCAAAAATAGGTTAATTCCACAAAACATTTTCACAGCCGATGCATAAAAGCGACGTCTGTATACTGAGGCACCATTTCCAACTCTTTTGCAAGTAATGTATTCTAATGCAACACATAAAGAGGTACTGAAATACAGATTGAGCAGGTTCACAAGTACGTGCCTTAAGATTTTATCACCAAGCCTACCGATAGTGGACAGTTCCCAGTTGAGAGATTCTGAAAGTTCCCATATTAAGGGACTCTGAAAGATTCATATTTAGATATTTATACCCCATTTTCCTGCCCGTTGGGGACCTAACCCAGCTTACAACATGATTTACCCTGCCTGCCTTCATCTTATCTTAACCCCCACCCAACAAAGCTGGGCAGACTGTGAGTGGATACTGAAGTCCAAAGTCACCCAAGAGTTTCCAGGGCAGAGTGGGGGTTTGAATCTACAGATCTCCCCAGTCTCATAGCTCTATCTATTATACCACACTGGTTCTTCCCTTGTTATTGGTAACTGTGATAATAATGCTTAATGATAAATTATTGTTGATCTCACAACCTTAAAAGAGGAACATTATGCACCAAAACATCACTAAAAATCTTAACACAGCTGGGAAATCAGCTGAAAAGTTGATAAACTGTGTTTTATTTTCCTCAGAGTCAATGACAGCACTAGTACAATCCAAGAGGCATAATAGGGGCAGAATATAGGGGCTGGCTAAACATACACAAACCAACAAAGAAAATCAAAAAAGGTCTAGGAAAGACCTCAATTTGCTGGCAAAAGCTCATCAAGCTTCATACTAATGGAATAAAGAAGGTTTTCCCCAGTTGAGGGATCAAAACAGTGAACCTTTTCTCTGTCGTGAACCCCCTGGGGATAAACCCAGGAACAGAGTCCTCAAAGTACAATCACAGGCCATTCTGGAGGTTCAGAGGGGGCTCTGAGACACCTCACCCCACCAGACTCCAACCCTCTTCAAGACTCAGAGTCCCTAGATCCCAAGGACTCAGAGTCCCTAGATCCCAAGGACCCAAAGGGCCTCCCCAATGGCAGAGCTCCAGGAAATTCATGCCAGAATCCAGAGCATCCACTCACCTGCCAGGTAGGAGCAGATCTTGGACGATCAGTCCCTCACGTTCTCCCCTATATGCTTAGGGAGCTGGGGATGTTTTGTCTGGAGAAGCAAAGGTTAAGGGGGGACATAACTATGTTTAAATATTTGAAGGGGTGCCATGTTGAAGAGGGAGCAAGCTGCCTCAGAGACTAGGACACGGAGTAATGGATTCAAGGTGAAGGAAAAGAGATTCCACCTAAACATTAGGAAGAACTTCCTGACAGTCAGGGCTGTTCGACAGTGGAATGCACTGCCTGTGAGTGTGGTGGAGTCTCCTTCTTTGGAGGTGTTTAAAGAGAGGCTTGATGGAGTGCTTTGATTGCGTGTTCCTGCATTGCAAGAGGTTGGACTTGATGGCCCTTGGGGTCTCTTCCAACTCTATGATTCTATGAAAGTAGGAGACACAGTTGGCCCATAAGGAGGCAGTTCTGCGATGGAGGTGTGTCTGACTGGCAGCCCAGCTACTGCCTTAGTCATCAAGACTCAACCAAGGCTCAATCAAGCCCTGGCCAGATGAAGCCCAGGAACAGGTACAACCTCTTTTGCCCTCTGAAACCTTTAAGACCTGGGCTGATCAGAGAGCCGTGCTGATCTAACCAGTTCATGTTGCTGCTTGCTTCCATGCAATTTGTGGAACTGGATCTGGCACCCAGCTATTCCAATCCCTTGCTGTCAGAACCAAAAGACTCTCTCTGGAAGCCACTGACCTTAATCTAGAAGACAAAGACCGCCATAGAAAGATCCCCAAACATAAACTCAACTGACAGGCAGGTTCTTTGGGGAGAAGGCATCCCTTTAGGTATCCTTGCCTGAAGCCATAGAGAACTACTATGGGTTTTGATGTAAGTCTCAGGCAAACAATGACAATGCATGCGGGGATTGTCACTGTTCAAGATATCCAGACCCACATCACTAAGCTTCTGATGTGGCTTTCAAATAATTAGAAGCAATTGTCAACAATCAATGACAGCCACCAATGACGCAAACCGCAGAGCCACCAGTGAGCGTTGTTCCTTTAAAGATCTCACAGCAAAAAAAAAAAGATCACTGCCACTAATCAGAGAAAATGGCATATGGAACGGATGCAATAAATAATCGAGTGAAGACCATTGTGGGATGCGCGAATCTTGACAGAAGACGCTGACCCTCATTGTACTAATTTTGTTGCTCGTTTTTTAGAGGCCGCAGAGAGGAGTCGAAAGGAGGTGCTTTTTACAGATGGGTCTTATGAATTAAGTTTTACGGTTTTATTATTCAAGACTTTAGTCTAACAACAGGGGGTTTGAAAGACAGACAGGATGACACTGAATAAGCTAGATGCTAAGTCAGTGATGGCGAACCTTTTCAAGACCGAGTGCCCAAATTGCAACCCAAAACCCACTTATTTATCACAAAGTGCCAACACGGCAATTTAACCTGAATGCTGAGGTTTTGGTTTAGAAAAAACAGTTGGCTCTGAGGTGTGCGTTACTCGTGAGTAAGCTTGGTGGTAGTCAGTGGCTTTGCTTTGAAGCAACTGTGCAGCTCTTCCAACGGGTGAATAACAGCCCTAGAAGGGTTTACTCAGAAGCAAGCCCCATTGCCAGCAACCGAGCTTACTCCCAGGTAAAGGATCGCGCTTTAGTTCTTTGCATGAAAATCAGTGGGGTTTAACAGAACTTAACAGGGTTACCTACACTGCTTCCCCAAAACTAGGTCTTAGGTTTAATGCTAATAATCGAGCCCAGCGGCCCAGGCCAGCCTAGATGTGTGGGGGGAGACTCTGTTTGCGTGTGCCCACAGAGAGGGCTCTGAGTGCCACCTCTGGCACCCGTGCCATAGGTTCGCCACCACTGTGCTAAGTGAATCACGACGGGGAGAAAGTTCCACAGTGAAGGTGCCACAACTGAAGAAGTCCCGTCTTTGACACTCCCTGAACTGATTTAGGGTAAGAGAGTGCAAAGCAAAGCAAATATTAACAGGTTCCTACAAGTGCTGCCTGTCCTTCAGATCTCCTGCAAAGTTATAGACAATCGGGACCAGGTTACAAATGCGAAGGATGAGCCGCTCCATAGGAGGCCATTTTTCCTGATCTAAACAGGCACCAGGCTACCATTATAGTCTTTTGGATACATTGGGTAGCTTTGGTCTTTCACAGGCGTCTGAAATTGTTGTAACACATGAACATGTCTTTGCCATCACTTTTTAAAAGAGCCACTTAAGAACATTGAAGTTTGACCCCAGAACAAATTTGGTAGCCATTACAAAAGCATAGCAAAGACATTCACTGCCTTTATTGTTTTGCTAGTGTACCTCAAGTTATGGAAACAGTGAGGAAAGAGAAGCTTGAGTCTTTAGTACAGACAAATGAAATGTTCTAGAAGGCATCCCCAAAATGTGAAAATGCATTATTCTGCACGTGCGGAAAGGGCCTCAGGCTGTACTTCCACCAGCCTCCATATTCCTCTCAGCTTCTCTACCAGATCACAGGCGGCCAAATCTTTTAGACAGCTCTTTCTATGCTAACTTCTTCTTCAGTTCTTTGCTGCCATGATCAGCAATATCTGAATCTCCCCAAACACACACCTCAGACTGAGGCCCCTTCCACACACGCAAAATAATGCGTTTTCAAACCACTTTCAGAACTGTTTGCAAGTAGATTTTGCTATTCCGCACAGCTTCAAAGAGCACTGAAAGCAGTTTGAAAGTGCATTATTCTGCATGTGCGGAAGGAGCCTGACTTTGTATTCTGTCCCGTTACACCCTTCAACGAGTTAAAATTCACTGTGCCTCAACCCATAATCGGTTCTTAGCAAAAGGCCAGGGAAAATGGCTAAATCACCCACTAACTGACCGGTCATAAAGTGGACTAATCGGAAGTGATACACTTTGAATCCTTCCATCCATGCAAACGAAAGAGAATCTCATGGAAAATATCTGAAAGGAAACAGTTTTGGTAACTGTAACTCACTGCTTTCCTCTCTGCCAGGCTGTTCAGAGGCACAAGTACTTTGTAACTTTTTAATCTCATAATTTTTACAGTTTCTAAATAGGAAACATTTAACTGTTTTTTAGAAGGATTTTTTATTAGTCCTACAATATCCTGTTTTCCAGGAAGGGACAGTAAGACTCTAATAGCAATGATGCTCTCTAGCAAAAATTTTGAAATCACACTTAAAGTAGCTACATTTGCTTGGATAGCATTCAAAATCAGGAATATAAGGGGCAACTGATAGTGTATTGTATTGTCATTAAAGTGGGTCTATTATTGTTTTAACCAAATTGATGGAGAAATGTAATCTTATTTATCTGAATCTGAGATAGTTTTATTTAGATTGTTTGTACCTCGTACCTTCGGGACCGCATTACCCCATATGTCCCAGTTCGACCTCTGCGTTCAGCAGAGGCCAATTTACTGGTGGTCCCTGGCCCCTCAATGATGCGGCTGGCCTCCACTTGGGCCAGGGCCTTTACGGCTCTGGCACCAGCCTGGTGGAACACTCTTCCTCCAGCTGTCCAGGCCCTGTGGGACTTGGATGATTTCCGCAGGGCCTGTAAGACTGAGTTGTTCCACCGGGCCTTTGGAGAGACCAGCCGCTGAGTGTGCCCCCCCCCCGTTCCATATGGGTCTTTGTTCCATGTGAGTCCCTAATATCATCGGGTTTTATCATCCCCCCTCTCTCCTCCTTTCCTGGGAGAGATTTAGTTTATGGTTAAGCACTGGCTTTCGTGGGATGCCTAGGTTAGGAAATATTCGCTGTTTTTAAATGACATTTATGATAACTATGTTTTAATGATTTTATGTATACCGTTTTTATGTTGTACACCGCCCAGAGCCCTCTGGGGATGGGGCGGTATATCAAATAAAATTAATTAATTAATTAATTAATTAATCAATTAATTAATTAATTAATTAATTAATTAATTGTGAAAGTGGATTGAAAGTGCATTATTCTGCATGTGCGGAAGGAGCCTTAGAAAGTCAGTTAAAGAAGAAGGAAGGTCTTCTGGCTATAGGGCCTGAGTGACTCCAGCATCTTTGCTGTCAGTGAGCTGCTAACTTCATTCATTCACCAGCATCTTCAATATTCAACATCAGCTAGTGTCCATTCAGAAGGAAAGGCTCAGAAGAATAGAAGTAACATTCTATGGTTCATTACACACGGAGCGCTTTCTGTGCCACTCCTAGGCCCACTGTCCCTTCAGTGTGATCTTCTCATGTTTCCCTGTTCAAAAGCAAGGAGGACAACCACTGTTTGCCACACAGCCACAATCACAATCTTCACTGCCTGTCCCCACTCCAAAGTCAAGGTAATATCGGTATTGTTTCCACTGATGCTTTAATATTGTTGAGGCTGCTTTTCATTGCTTTTGCATTTTTAGGGAAAAGCCGGGGGGGGGGGCGGATCCCCGGGTGTGAACGGTTCCCCTAATTCAGGGGTCTGCAACCTGCGGCTCTCCAGATGTTCATGGACTATAAATCCCATCAGCCCCTGCCAGCATGGTCAATTGGCCATGCTGGCAGGGCCTGATGGGAATTGTAGTCCATGAACATCTGGAGAGCAGCAGGTTGCAGACCCCTGCCCTAATTCCTCTCAGGGGTCCATGGCAGGCTTTTCCTTAAAAATTCAAAAAAAAGCAAAAAAAAGGAGCCTCAACAATATTGATTTAAGCGATATCAATATATCTTGCCTTTGGACCACAGTGACCCAGGAGGAGGGAAACCCAGCAGCGAGAAGGAAACCTCACATTTTCCCCACTCTCACAAATTGTGGGGTGTCCACAATGTACAGCGACACAACTCTAATGACATCACTACAAGAATCCCTGCCCTGCAGGAATCCTATGCCCAATGTGAGGAAGCCAGTGCATAATTGGCCAATGAATTCTGGCTTGCAATGGAAGCTAGAGAAAAGGGCCATCTATTTGGGAGCAGAATTCTAGCTTAGGGACTGCGACCTCACCTTGTGACAGAAACGCTGAAGAAAAGAAGAAGATGCGTAGAAGTCAAACATTCACCCAAGCCTCCTAACCAATTCATTAATAAACTTTTAAATATTTGCTTCTTGCTGACCGTTGGTTTCAGTATCTATCCTATACCTAATATTAATCAATTCACCAGTGTGTAAATCAAAAAGTGAGTTTAAGGGTATAAAGGGGGGCAGTGGGAAACCAGGCAATTTATAGAAATGCGTAAGGCACCAGTCTCTTCGTTGTGGCTGCGCGGCAGAGGGGTGGGGAAAACAATCTTATTGCCCCTCTTCCAGCTTCCCTAATCTGTTTTATCATAATATCCTGTAAAGAGGGTTAGGCTTAGCCAGAATAAATGGCCCAAGATCATCCCAGATTTGCGGTCCCCTCAGACTTCCCAATCAACTGCTACACCACACAGGCTCCCAGCTTCCAACAATACTTTTTCCTTTTTCTGTCCATATCCTTCGTTTAAACTGTTTACCTTCCACTCTCTGCCATCTCTCAACACTGAAATTTGGGTCATAAGCCCCTCAGGGCAATGACCTCGCTTTTGTTTATTCTGTCAAGCACAGTGTACATGGATGTCACCGTCTCAGTAACGCCACAAAGATGACGGGGAACGAAGGCTGAAAATGCCTGTCAGACATGCATCAATAGCCTGCCATATTCAAGGTTGCCAGAAGCACGGCACTAATCACCAATATTTTTAGATAGCCTATTTGCACAGTGCTGCAAAGCCACAGCTGCATTTGGAGAAGTCTGTGGCTCTCAATGCCGAACACAAAACATTTTTCCTGTGTTGTTCAAAGCTGACACTGGTACGTTTGACAACACAGTCTAAAAATTAGCTTCAGGCTGGTAGGAGCCAGAAACACAGTCCAGCTCTGCATGGACATATCTAATACTAATAAGAAGAGTTTGGATTTATACCCCGCTTTCTCTCCTGTAAGGCGACTCAAAGGGGCTTACAATCTCCTTTCCCTTCCTCGCCCCCCACAACAAACACCCTGTGAGGTGGGTGGGGCTGACAGAGCATCCCTGTGACTAGCCCAAGGTCACCCAGCTGGCATGTTTTGGAGTGCACAAGCTAATCTGGTGAACCAGACAAGTCTCCACAGGTCAAGTGGCAGAGTGGGGAATCAAACCCGGTTCTCTAGATTAGAGTGCACCTGCTCTTAACCACTATACCATGCTGGAATTAATGTGAAAGAAATTAAAACAGGGTGGGCCAATTGGCTGTATCTGACCCGCAAAGATGTTTAGCTGGGCCCCTTGACAGTTCTGGTCAAAATCAACACAGAGTTTGTATCAGGCCCAACTCCTAGGGAGAAATTATGTGAAGAGAGATTCTATGGAGTCATTCATTCATTCATTCATTCATTCATTCATTCATTCATTCATTCATTCATTGCCTTTCTCCCCAGTGGGAACCCAAAGCAGCTTACAACATAATTCTCCCCTTCTACTTTTTTTTAATCTTCACAACTCTGCGAGGTAGGTTAGGCCGAGTGTGTGGCTGGCATCATATGGAGCTCAGCTAACCGTGAGGAGGCTTTGAGAAGCAAAATACACTCCCAGCCCCCAGAACACTGTGTGGAAGCTCTCCAGACAATAAGGGCCATCCCTGACTTATATGAAGTCTTCTGCACTTATTTTAAGCACATGTTTGTTTACATATTTATAACCCTGCTTTCTCAAACCAGAACGCCAAGCAGCCCTCATCATTCTCCCATCCTCCAATTTATCCTCACCACCACCATGGAACCAAACCCAAGAGACAGGCAAAGCGATGAGTATGTGATGGGGAAAATGCTGTCCAGCCAGCCTCCATGACAGAATGGAGTGTTGAACCTGGGTCTTCCAGATCTTAGGCCCCTTCCGCACATGCAGAATAATTCACTTCCAATGCACTTCGCAGCTGGATTTTACTGTGCAAAATAGCAAAATCCACTTGCAAGCAATTGCGCAAGTGGATTGAAAATGCATCATTCTGTATGTGCGGAAGGGGCCTCAGTCTCACACCTACACCATGCCAGAAGCTTCAAACAACTTGTTACCAGGCCAGATGAATACTATCGGACAGATAAACGTCACAGCTAGGGTTACGAACAGGCCTGGCAAAAAATTGTCCTGTCGTCTTATGGCACATGTGAAACTCGCGGCCCTCCAGATGCCATGGACTACAGTTCCCATCATCCCCTGCCAGCATGATACTGGCAGGGGATGACGGGAACTGTAGTCCATAACATCTGGAGGGCCGCGAGTTTGACACCTATGTCTTATGGTGACCCCACAGGCTATTTAAAAGCCATTCAGAGGTAGTTTTCCAATGTTTGCCACAGCAACTTTGGATTTCCTCGGTGGTCTGTCTAAGGTAGAGAGAAGTTGTGGGGAACTCCCAGGCCAGGTTGCAAAGACTATTTACTTGAAACACAACACATTCATAACATCCACAAACTTAGCATCAACAGGTAAAAGCAAACAAACAAATCATGTTTTATTATCCAAAGGAAGAGAGAGGAGGAGAGAGAGGGAAACGCAGGCCCAAAGGTGCAAGTTTGGGTTAAATGACTACTTTAAGATTCTAATAAGGCTGCGTTAACAGGGTGGGCAGAAACCCACATTTCCTGAAGATTGCATAAGCCACACCAGTACATTTTAGGACAAAACCCAACTTACCTCTGCCAAACTGGGTTTCCTGAGGTGACCAAAAGCAAAGGTACAGAGCTCTGAAGTAGACTAAACTTCAGCAGGTATTTTTCTCCTCAGCCCTGATTGAGCAACTGTCCCCTGCCCCAACATTCCCCTCACAGCTATTAAAGGCATAAAATCCCTGAGGGCCTTTAGCTCTGGCCAGCCCTGTTGTATATATGAAGAAAAAGAAGAGTTTGGATTTATACCCCACCTTCCTCTCCTTTAAGGAGATTCAAGGTGGCTTACAATCTCCTTTTCCCTTCCCCTCCCCACAACAGACACCTTGTGAGGTAGGTGGGGCTGAGAGTTCTGAGAGAACTTGTGACTAAACCAAGGTTACCCAGCAGGAATGTAGGGATGCGGAAACACATCTGGTTCACCAGATAAGCCTCTGCCGCTTATGTAAAGGAGTGGGGAATCAAACCTGGTTCTCCACATTAGAATCCACTGCTTTTAACTACTACCCCATAATGGCTCTCACACTGGGCACAAACAAAACCACCTTCACAGAGTCTTATTACACTGCCAAGCCAAATGTTTAATCCATCACATATGTCTCAACGAAATCAGAGCTGAGAGAACCAACCATCAGCTTTGAGCATGAAGCCATTTCAATCGGGGTGGGGGGAGAAACGAGAGAATTGGCAGCATTGGCTGATTCCATACCCCCCCCCCCTTTCTCTCCTGTAAGAAGGCTCAAAGGGGCTTTCCCTTCTTTCCCTTCTTCTCCCCGCAACAGACACCTGTTGTGAGGTAGGTGGGGGTGAGAGCCACTACACTAGGCTGGATCTAGTCTTTGCCATCTTTTACAGTGGATGTTCGTGTCCGTTGTGACTAGCCTGGTGCTGTCTGAAAACCGCCCAAAACAGAAAAAGATTAATAATTTCATTTGCTTTTTGTGTGAATCCTCAGAAGCCGAAGTCAGTGGGTTTAGAACAATGCAACCCTGTCTATGGTCAGATTGCTTAAAGAGACTGAAGAAATCTGAAAGTAAAGACCCCTGGACTCCAGTTCAAGTCCATTGGAAATCAATGACCATACAGTGGAATAATTCTGCATGCAGTTACTCAAATCTCAGCCAATTCATTCCAGTGGACTTAGACTGAAGTCAATCCCATTGGAATGAATGGGCTGAGATTGGAGTAACAAAACGGTTGATCTATTGCGTAGATACCAGATGGGAATTTCATCAGATTTTCAGGGAATACCAGCATGGCCAATTGGCCATGCTGACAGAGGCTGATGGGAATTGTAGTTCCTGAACATCTGGAGAGCCGCAGGTTCCCTAACCCTGATCTATTGAATTGAGTGGGCAGACTGGAGTGTCTCCTTAAAATTACACAGTAAGTGATTCAACTCTGTAGCAGAATTTAGATGGAAGTCTGGATTGTAAAAAAAAAAAGTCCTCGATCGCATACCTGTCTTGACTGCACACACCTTTGCACTGAGCGGGAGGCCACTTGAGAAAGGTGTCTGCCAATAGTCCAAAGACACTGACCTCTTTTTTATGAGTTTACAGGTTTCAAGTCTAGTGATGCCCCACAGGTAGACAGCACTGTGAACCGGAAGCAGCCCAGCATCACACAAAGAGCATCCACCCAAGGGCACGGTCCCCGGGCCAGTTGTGGATATATGCCCGTAAACCAGCAATGTCCTGGCTGCATCAGGGTGGAAAGTATACATGAAACTAAATTAAGATACTTTTTAATTCAGATGTCAAGTTACCTAGGATTTGAGGAGCAAAAGATGCAGAATTTGAAAATGTCACTGGGCCTCCCCTGGGACAGTTTAACTATTTCTTGGGGGGATTAATATGTATTCTTAACAATCAATAGCAGCAGGCACAAATTGTGACTCTGCAAACAGAATGCAGTCTGGTTGTTGTGGGCTTTCCAGGCTGTGCAGCCGTGGTTTGGTAGATCTTGTTCCTAACATTTCGCCTGCATCTGTGGCCAACATCTTCAGAGGTGTATCACAGAGAGAAGATGCCGGCCACAGATGCAGGTGAAACGTTAGGAACAAGATTTACCAGACCACGGCCACACAGCCCGGAAAACCCGCCACAACCAGTTGAGTCCGGCTGTGAAAGCCTTTGACAATACATAGAACGCAGTCTGTTCTGTCCTCCTTGGATACTCAACACTAAAACCTCTGGAAGTCCGGGACAAGAAACAGGTGTTCCAAGAAGTTCCTGATAGGTTGGGCCTTCATGGCAGATACAGGATGACTAGCCTGGAAGGTCACATATGCAGCAGACCTATGGAAGACCTACCCTAGAAGAATGTTTGGGAAACATACAACACAGGTTGTTAGATGAACATCAGAAGCTTTAAGCATACTCCCAACAGTATACAGCAAGACTGCAACACAGTTATGTATTTGCAGAAAAGCCTCTTGCAAAGAAGTCTTGCCAGAGAGCCAGGATTCACTGTGACTTCCTGTCAACCATCCACCAAATGGCAAACCTGAGCTTACCACAAGGGAAGGTGCAAAACAGCTCTTATGACTTTCAGAAAAAGAAACATCACAGTTAAACATAAAGAAATAGTTTGCTGAATGCAAAAAAAGAGAAAGAAAATAACATCAAACCGACAGGGAAATCTAATCACAACACCAGATACTTTCTGTAATATTTTATTTTATTTATATAGAAATACTTAAAAAAACATGAAGTAGCACCATTACTTAAGTTTCACCTTTATTATGTAGCACTTTAAATGTCAGAAAAATAAAACTCTTGATACAATTTCAAATCTTGTCTCAGCAAATATAATATTAGTATTTGACCATGAGGTTAAAGGCCCTTTATCATAAAATAAAATATATTTTTTGTTTTTAAACTTTGCTCAGTAAAGTACATTTAAGATCAAGTAACATCACCTACATATACATAAACGTGGTAAACAAATGTATTAAAATAGAAATACTAAACTGTAGTGGTGCAACAGAATTTTTTTTGTAATTTCCACCGAATTCTATTTATACAAATGTTAGAAAGCATCAACAATTCCTTTTGACCGTATGCTTAAAACATTTCAATTTTTTGTAATAATATAGAATAAAATATGCTTTATATCACTGAATAGAAAATATGCTGGGTGAAGCAGATTTAAAAGATTTTTTTTCTTGAACCTATAAAAATCTCCATCCCAACAGAATACTGTTCAAAGTATTACACATTTTATGGTTTTGCAATTCCATTCACAATTTGTGTGATATTAAAATAATACAGTGTTCTTTGCCCATAAGGCCATACTAAAAAATAAAAAAGATTTAACCCAGCTACAAAAAAGTTCACTGAACTTAAATTAAAATACTTGTAAACATCTTTGCAATATGAAATATAATTTTTTCAAGTCAAAAAAGAATAAAATACTTCAATCTGTATTAATGCAATTTTTATCTTTAAAACCTTTAAACGCTTTTTAATATATATAAGAGATATGTTACAGTTTCCTTTTTTTCTTCTTTTTTTCTCTTTGATAAAGCTGCAGTATCATAGTTTATTATTATTATTAATTTTTCACAGGAAGAAAAAAAAATCTTTGCCCTTTCAAAAACATTCAAGAAAAGTTATCCATCCATAGATTTCCCCATAAGCAATCTAGCAACTACCAGCACTTTATACTAACGGTTCACACGGCATCATAACCGATATGCATGTCCTACCTTAATTTAGAAGAGAGAAAGAAAAGAGAGAAAGAAAGACAGAGACATCATAACGGATATGCATGTCCTACCTTAATTCAGAAAAGAGAGAGAAGGAAGAGAAAGAGACAGAGAGAAACAGATTGTTTTGGAAGCTTGGCCTTAAATGTGTAAAAAGTAGTATATTTCTAGAATGACGTTCCTTAATATTTATAGCATGCATTTGATGTTAACAAACATCCCCCTCGAAACCCACTCTAGGCTACAGTACACTCAATGCAAAAATAATATATTCATATATATTTTTATATATATATATATAGATGTACTTTTTAAATTAAATGGCAACTGTCCTGCAAAGACAGGTTCAGCCCCCTCCACTTGTGTGATTTCATTGGGGGGGAGGGGGCTTTGGGGGGAATGTGCGGATACTGCAGCTTTAATGCCTGTAACCTATCCATCCTTGTATGCAAGAAGACCTTGGAGGCAGGTTGAATGCCTGTGGTACCTACCCATCCTCGTTTGCAATAGGCAGGTCGAATGCCTGTCACCTACCCATCCTCGTTTGCAAGAAGACCTCGGAGGCAGCAGAAGGGGGGCGTGGTAGGGTGGGGCGGGGGCGCGCCCTCAGGAGAAGATGCGGATGGCTTGCGTGACCGCGCTGTGGCAGACGGGGCACTGGGGCTGGCTCTTCTCGCAGATGCGGTTGGCGCACTCCATGCAGAAGAGGTTGTGGCCGCAGGGCACCAGCGCCGCGATGACCTCGCTCTCGAAGCACACCGAGCAGTCGCGGCTGCCTTTCCTGCGCAGGCCCGAGGAGGAGCACGACGAGCTGGAGGAAGAGGAGGAGGACGACGACGAGGAGGCGGAGGAGTCGGACGGCAGGCCGGGCAGGGGGCAGCAGGCCAGCCCGTTGGCGTAGAGCGGATAGGAGGAGGACGAGGAGGAGGAAGAGGCCAGCAGACGGCCGCCCGGGTCGCTGCGCACGCGGCGCGCCAAGGGATGGGCCTCCAGCGCCACGCCTCCGTGCAGAGGCGGGGAGAGGCGCGCCACGGGAGGGGGAGGAGCCGCGGAGCCCCCGCCCCCTCCTCCGCGCCTTTGCGCGCCGCTCACCAGCAAGGCCAGGTTGGAGTTGGGCGCCGCAGCCGTCGAGCCGCCCGCCGCGAAGGCCACGTTGCCGCGCTCCAGCTGCGCCCAGAGCAGGGGCGCGCCCTCGAAGCCCGGCGGGGAGTCGAAGGGCGGCAGCTCCGCGGCCGCGCAGCACTCGGGCGACGGCAGCCCCCCCTCGCCCGCGTAGACGCCCGGCGGGCCGCCCAGCGGAGGGCTGTAGTCGCCCAGGCGGCCGCCGTTGAAGAAGGAGTCGGAGGAGGCGCTCCCCAGCGAGCTGGAGCTGTCGTGGCGATAACTGCCGCTGCAAAAAGCCTTGCGCCCGGGCGTCGGGGGGATGCTGCCGGTGGACGGGGCGGGTGGGGGAGGCGGGGGCGGCGGAGGGGGCGGGGGCGGCGGAGGAGGAGGAGTGGGCTTACTCCAGAGGCTGCCTCCGTGCAGGTCGAAGCCCACGTCGGTGCCGTTGGCGTGGAAGTCGTTGTCGTCGGTGAGCTCGACGAGTCCGCCGGTGCGCATGGCGATGTGGGCCTCGATCTCCTCGCGGGCGCGGTCCACGTTCTCCGGCATGCCGGTCACCTCGAAGACGGGCTCCTTGTCGCGGCTGGGCGTGACGATGTAGGTGTGGGTCTGCTGCTGGATGCGCTTGATGGTGGCCCCCTTGGGCCCCACCACCAGGCCCACCACGCGGTAAGGCACGCGCACCTGGATGGTGGTCTGGCCCGGCAGGTTGGGCGGGCTGGGCACGGCGCCGTTCAGCACCGGGTTCTTGTTCCGGGAGGCGCGGATCATGGAGAAGTGCTCCGCCGCCGAGATGATCTCCCTCCGGGCCATGGCCACATCTTCCTTCCTGCCCGTCACCACGAAGAGAGGCTCCTCCCCGCGGACCGGCGTCTTGATGTAGGTGTTGGTTTTGGCCCGCAGAGCTTTGATTTTACAACCTGGATCACGGGGAGGGGGGAGATGGGGAGGGAAGTGGGGGAGGGGGGAGAGCAGGTTACACCTCCGGATTGGGGGTGGCCACCAATAAAACTCGCCCAAACACTGGAGCCCTCGCCTCCCCCCCCCCCACTGAAGCCTCAAAGACCCCGCCGTCCAGCAAGCCCCCCGGACCAGACGCACGCCCCCGACAGAAACAAAGGAAAGCCCACCCCTGGCAAAGCCAGCCTGCTGCCACCATGAAGCCATCTGCGCCCCTCGCAAAGGGGGCGACCCGACGATGCAACGCCCCCTTGCTTGGCGAGGGGAGTCTGCTCGGGGGCGACCCGAGAGAAGGGCGAAGGAGCCAACCCGGGGAGGGAGAGGGGGTGCGGGGATGGGTATCGTGCCTTCTGCAACAAAAGCCCCCCCAGCTCTTCGGGAAAGCCCCGCTCCCGGCTGCGGATGCTGCGCGCCCAGCCCCATTGTTCCCGCCACCCGGTGGCTGTGAGGAAACACCCCTTGGGGGTGGGAGGGGGGGCCGATCACAACACAACTCACCCGCCCGGGGGTTTGTTTTCCTTGCAAACGCGGGTCTGGTGGGGCTTTCGTGGCACAGCCCTGCGCAGAGGCGAGGCGCAGCCACATCTGGATGCAAAGGCGAGCCCCCCCCCCCCCATCCTGCCTTACTTCCTTTGTTTGAGGAGGAGAGGCAGGCTGGGCATCCCGGAGAAGCCCTCGCCCCGCTAGATGCACACCCCACGCAACACCACACACCCCCCCCCCACGGAGAGGCGCTCGCCCACCTTGCCTGCCCACGATCTCGGCGACATGCTCGGAGCTGGGCACGGGCACGCACTCGGTCATGTTGACGCTCTTCTTGCGCGGCTCGCTGTCGTACAAGGAGCCCGGCTCGTCGCCGTCCAAGCCCAGCAGCGACAGCTGGTCCAGGGCCAGCTGCAGGGCTCGCTGGTCGTCCAGGGTCTCGCCAACGCCGCCGCCCCCGCCGCCGCCGCCCCCGTTCCTCTCCATCTCGGCGAACAGCGAGCTGGGCATCGTCCCGCTGGATACCGCCTTCCTCCTCCTCCTCCTCTCCCTCCTGCGCTGGGATCAGTGGCGGCGGGGGGGGGGGGGAGCCAAGCAGACACAAAGGAAGAAGCCCGGGCGGCGGCAGCAGCGAAGGGGGCACCGGGCGGGGACCCCCGGCAAGCAATTCCTGGATGCTGGTAACAAAACAAAGCCCCAATATATGTTGTTGTAGTTTCCTTGGGAGGGGGACAAAAAATATCCTGGCTTTTTGCGGTGCAATCCGGTTTCTAGTCTGCTTGGCAAGACCCCCCCGTCCACGACTCTCCCCCCCGAGTTTGGCCGGCGTCGGGTGGGGGGGAGGGCGCGCGGGGCTGGCGGGGGTGCGCGGGAGCTCCTCCGGGCGAGGCGCCGCGCTGCCTGCCTGGGTCCCCCCCTCGAGTGCTTTCGGGCTGGCCACAATGCCAGGCGGCGGCGGCGCGGCTTTAAGGAGCCCCTCCCAGCCTCCGCGGCGCCCCCCCTCCTCCTCCGCCTCCTTTCTGTCTGAGCCTCTGCTGCAGCCAGACAGCGCCGGGGACACGAGCGCCGCAGCCCGCGCCGCCCCCCGCCCGCCGCTGCGCGCCCCCATTGGCTGCCACGCCGAGAGGGGGGTGGGCTCTGCGCCGCCCCTCCCTCCCTCCCCGGCCGGGCTCCGCTTTTCTTTGTTGTCCGGGGCAGGACAATAAGCCCGGCGCCCCCGGGAGCCCCGCGCCCTTTCCAAGCCCGGTCCCCGTTGGCGCAAAGAGGGCACCCTCGCCAGCCCCCCCTCCTCCGCGCAACTTTGCGCACCCACCTCCCGGGCCGGAGGGGCCGAGCTTTGCGCCTTGCTTGCCCCCGTCGCCAACACCGCAAGGGAGGAAAGGGGCGTGTTGCGCGCGTGGCTGCAGCCGGACCGGGCTCGGAGGCGCGCGCCCGTACCGGGGTTTCGGACCGCCTGGCACGCCCGCCAGCCCGTCCCTCCTGCTCCTGCGCCCACACCGTGCTGGAAGCTGCACCCTGCCGACGGGTCCTCCTAACTCCTGAGCATGTGCAGAGAGACAATGAGCCCTGCAGCGCCGCTCGGCACCGGCGTGGCAAAGATGGCCGGGGCGAGTGTCTGGGGCTTCTCCTTGGTGACAGGGGAGGGTGGGTGACAATATATTTTGCAAATTAAGCTGCAACGCATTAAAAATAATCATCATAAGCCTTGGCTTCCTGCCCACCCCCAGCACCCATGAGCTGCGGTATGCAGGGAAAGCACACACACACACACCCATCCACTGCGCGCGCTATGCAGCCCCTTTATTGCAACCCAAGAATCACACCGGGAGCCTCCCCGGCCGACGCTTCTTTGTTGTGAACTAAGAAAGACCCCCAGATCTGCGGCGCCTGAGATCCACCCATTTCACGCACTGGGGGGGGGGGCGGTTCAGGGCCATGTCTGATTGGCCGAGCCGGTTTTCTGCGCCTGCGCCCCGCCTTCCGCTGGGGCTTTGCGGGCATGCGCGCCGCACCCACCCCTTGCACATAAAGGGAGAGGCGATGCTCGCTTGGCCCATTCAGCCGCTGCCGGCGGAGCTTTCCCGTGGAGCTGCTGCCTCCGCCTTCGGGAGCCACGTGCAGGGGGAGCTGAGAAGGGGAGGAGCCCGCCAGAACAAGGCGGGTCTTAGGAAACGTTTTGCGGCCTCCGGGACAAAGCGTGGCAGCCTGGAAGCAGGGAGCTTTCCGAATTAACAGCACTTCTTCTCATCTGAACAGGTTTATAGACTCAGCATGTGTGCTCCCGCCAGCAGGGATTCGTGCAGGGTTGCAACAGGCGGCCTCTGCAAAAGACAAGTGAGGATGCTGCGCTTGGAGGCTAGCGGATTGTTCCCAGTTCTCTGAGATGCAATGCGATTAGTGTCTGATTGGATCAAGGCAGGGCTAGTGACTCATGCAGAGATGCACCATAGTGAAGGTAATTTCCCCGCATCTCTGCATCGGGATTGATGAAGTCAGCTGTCCCTGATGCAGAAAATGGTATAAATGCCCACCGACCTCCAGCAGGGACTGATTGGGAAAAGGGAAGGGCAGAGTAGTGACTCATACAGAGAAGCAGCAGGTAGATCCCTTCTAAGTCAGGTTATTCTGCTGACTGTATAATTAGAACAGACCTAACATGCTCAGAGGAGAATGACTGGAAGGAATGGGCAGAGCTGTGAATTGTGCAGCTGTCTTTCTAGGTGGGTGGGTGCTTTGTGGTCTCTTAGGGAATTGCATGATTTAATTCTCGTTGCCCACAAAGAGTTTTCACACAGCATACCACTGGGCTCTAGGGCTCACAGTCTGGAAACTCACTGGCTGTAGCTATCTCCAGAGGCAATGCCATGATAAGATGCCAGTCGCAGATGCGGCCAAAGCATTATTCTTGTAACCCGCCATGAGCCTTTCCAGATAGAGGGGGATAACAATGAGAAATACTTAACACATACATAAATTAGGAACTGAAACGACCAGATCCAGCCTGGAAAACTCACAACAGCCAGTTGATTCCGGCCACAAACGCTTTCAGTGATCCAGAAGAGCCCTTGGGTGTCACACAGTAACCTCATGCTTTCATGGGCATTCGAACCCAGCACTCTGCAGCCTAACAGCTAATTTGCTCACTGTAGTAGCTCTCAATACTTTCTTTATTTCACAAGTACGAGCTTAGCGGGATCTGAGCTCACACTTGCCTGAGAGCAAACCTATCAGAAGTATAACACCTGAACCCCTCAGCCATTTGATCTCCTAGGGGCCTCAACCATTTATTTGACATTCCAAAGTGACTCTAGCTTATCCAACTACATATTTTGAAGACTGGTTTCTCCTTGAGGAGGAAGGTGCTGCAACCCCCTTTCTTTGGCCCCGGATACTGATCTTAGGGGCCTGCTGATTACCAGGAACAATTGGGGGGGGGGACACAATGGACTGCAATGGAATCAGCAGAAATCACCCCCTTCTTCTAAAGCATCTTTAAATCTTCAGAAATGAATGGCTAGACAAGAGTCAGGGTCTGAGACATGAAAACCACGCAGGTGACAGACAGCAGGGATATCCAGCCTTTCTGAGCTTGCAGGTACATTTGGAATTCTGGCGCGGCATGGTGGGTGCAGCCGGAACCAACCACAGAATTGATTGCCACAGCTTAACTTAAGTGACACCGCGCACAACCTTGCGCTGTGGTGGCTGCCGCTGCCAAAGCAACATTTAAAAAAAATCTGCACAGCCAATCAAATCTTCAGTAGTCAATCACATGTTTTGCTGGGCAAGAGCATCACCTGACTTTGCCCAGTTCCTTAAAACACCTGGCAGGCACCAGAGAAGGTAGCTGGGGGTGCCATTGTGCCCACAAGCCCTGGAGTATGCAGAATTTTAAATTACACTGTACTATTCACCGAACAGCTGAGCATGAATGAAGATTATGGTGTAGCATAAGAAATGGAATGCTTCTACTGCTACTACTACTACAACAACAAAAACATGGGTACAATGGAGTTCTCTCAGCCCCACCTACCTCACAGGGTGTTTGTTGTGAGGGGCGAAGGGCAAGGAGATTGTAAGCCCCTTTGAGTCTCCTGCTGGAGAGAAAGGGGGGATATAAATCCAAACTCTTCTTCTTTTTCTTCTACAATATATTGCAGTTTGTTCACACCCACTGAGGCCCCTTCCGCACATGCAGAATAATGCACTTTCAATCCATTTTCACAAATGTTTGCAAGTGGATTTTGCAATTCCGCACAGCTGCAAAGTGCACTGAAAGTGGATTGAAAGTGCATTATTCTTCATGTGCGGAAGGGGCCTAATTAGTGTCAGTTCCTTTCACCTGGCTTCTGTAGCCAAACCTTTTAAAGCAGTGCGTGTGCTGCTCAAGACACAAAAATACCAAGTCCTGGTATCTTTCAGTGAGCAACCTGATTTATATACTGTAGATCTCCCACAAATGTTCAACATTTCCTCCTCAGGAGATAAAGAAAAGTGAGACATTCTAAAGTAATAGACAGATAATAAGACAGCTGTCCTGAGAACTTTGTTTTCACATTTCAGCATACTCAGGCAAGGACCCCGGGCTGGCAAACAGTGGCCTTACTGGGGTTTGAATCTCCATAACAAAACCTTTGTCTTCCTGCCTCTTCCTGCCATAGATTATGGAGATCTTCATGCAAAACAAATGGGGGTGGGGGGTAGAGATTGTTGCCAGTCAAGCAGAGATCAAAGCCAGAGTTAGCCGAATCTTTAAAACAGTTGCTGAACTTTTTATTTCCATGTGGGGGGAACCCTTCCTGAAATAGTGGTGTGTTATTTCTGGTAGATTGCCCTAGTCAAGTTCCAAAATTTGCCTTTAATGCAGTTTCCTGAAATTGGCTTCTAAAGAAAACTACCACATCTTTTCTATGCATTGTTAGGCGATTTAAGGGGGCTAGTTGGTTCTTTTTTTAAAAACCTTCAACTCAGCATCCCTTACTTCCCTAGCCTTACTGCAAGCATAATCCAGATAAATAGAAGCCTTTTAAAAACCTCATTGACTCCAGTGGAAGAAGTTAACCTCAGGCTACAGGTGCTAATGGAAGTCAACGGGCCATTAAAGCCCTCAGTTTTGAATTAGGGGAAACAAGAGAGAATTTTGTGGCACCTTAAATCTAGCAGATTTCTTGGGTAAGGGATGCGGGCATGTGGTACTTTACATGCGGAAGGTCTATGGTTCAATTCCTGGCATCTCCAAGAAGAGAATTTCTGAGACTCAATGCGGCTGGTATGATGAGACATCTAATAAAACTTAACCAACCTTGTTGAACCTGTGCCGGTTTTTGGAATTTCAACAAATTGGTAGTGGGTGCAGCCACAAAAATGGCGACCATCACTTGAACAGACCACTGAACAGCTGCCACGGGATAGGGCCAGTCACACATTTTTGTGACGCTCCGCCTCAAAGGAGGAGAAGTCAGACAGAGCTTTTTCGGCTATTAGTCACCAGCTCTGGAGCATATAAATTTCCTAAATGAAATACTACAAATAAAATGAAATACTAGCAGGGTCTTCCTCTTCTGTTAGCAAAAAGTAAGCCTAACACAGGAGGGCCAGCATGGTGGAGTGGTTAAGAGCAGGTGGATTCTAATCTGGAGAACCAGGTTTGATTCCCCATTCCACCACCTGAGTGGCAGAGGCTTATCTGGGGAACCAGATGTGTTTCTGCACTCCTACCTACATTCCTGCTGGGTGACCTTGGGCTAGTCACAGTTCTCTCAGACCTCTCTCAGCCCCACCTATCTCACAAGGTGTCTGTTGTGGGGAGAGGAAGGGAAAGGAGCTTATAGGCTACCTTGAGTCTTACAGGAGAGAAAGGTGGGGTATAAATCTAAACTCCTCCTATTCTTCTTGTGTAAATCGTCATGGAATATGTCGCACACATACAAGCCTAACTTTCCTTACATGAAAATTACACCTTACCTAGTTCACCCCCACCTTGCATAAAAATGACTGGCGCGCTCAGCAGAGTAGGTTGTGGGAGGATCTGTAACAACCTGGCATCATGGTTGGCTCATTCTCCTGCTCAGGTTCCGTCCGACAGCGGCTCTGGACAGTTCGCGAAACAATAGATTTCAAAACGATCTGCATTTGAAGCACAACACCAAGAAATAAAAGCAGGACGCCGAGTACGTTGCTGGAAACACAAGGCCCAATTATGGTCAGACCGCACGAAAAAAACTTTGAGGAAAATATGAATAGCTTATGAGAAGGTCTGTCTCGACTGTCTGCATTCATAGCGGCGTTTTGGACGGCAGAAAGAATCTTCCCTTCCCAGAGGCAACTGTGATGCACTGAAATGCTATGATTAATGCTGAACATGGTTACCTTCAAACCAGGGTTTGCAACCAGGGTTAGAAGCCACTTTGCAAACCCTGCTTATTGCTAACTACAGTTAGCATTTAAAAATGTACTATGATCAGGTGATGGAAAGCACAGTACCAGAACTAGGCCAAAGAGATTTCCCAGATCAACACTGTAACAGTGCGATGCAGGTTATATACAGGTAAGTTTCCCATTTAGAACTTTTTTTTTCCTGGACAGCAAAAATGAACTGGTCATGGGATTGTATGATATTTTAATGTAAATACATGAACTAGACAGTGTATTTAAACTTGCAATTCACATTGAAGCAAAATAACTCCAAAGATGATTATCTAAACAAGCGGTGTCCAACTCTGCTGCTTCAGATGTTCACGGGGGCTGAGGGGAATTGTAGTCCGTGGACAACTCTGATCTAAACGTTGATCTAAACCTCTGATCTAAACGTTGGGTCTTCTCCATGAGAAGATAACCTGGCAAGCTAATGGATTTCCTCAAGCACACACAATTCACCAGTTCCTATGCTATTTTGCTGGTTATTTAGCATTTACCCAGCACAAAGGGCCCTCCTCAGGTGGCAGAGTTTTCACAGCAGTGAAAAGTCACCAGCAAGTTGATATTTATTTAGAATCATAGAGTTGGAAGAGACTCCAAGGGCCATCAGGTCCAACCCCCTGCAATGCAGGAACACACCATCAAAGTACTCCTGACAGATGGCCACCCAGCCTCTCTTTAAACACCTCCAAAGGTGACTCCACTACTCTCCGAGGTAGCACATTCCACTGTCGAACAGCCCTTACAGTCGGAAGTTTTTCCTGATGTTTAGGTGGAATCTCTTTTCCTTCACCTTGAACCCATTACTCCTGGTCCAAGTCTCTGGAGCAGCAGAAAACAAGCTTGCTCCTTCACCATCGTGGCATCCCTTCCACTATCTAACCATGGCTATCATGTCACCTCTTAGCCTTCTCATCACCAAACTAAACACACCCAGCTCCCTACGTCTCTCCTCGTAGGGCATGGGTTTTATTACTATATTATCACTAAAGGTAGCACCATCTGATTATCCTGCCTTGGTTGCCCCAGTAGTTTGGGGCTTTCTTCCTTCACATTCATTGTAATCCTAGGCAAGTTCCTCTTCAAATCATGTTGTATCCCAAGATTTATCCCGCAGGAAATGCATTCTGGATGGTAGTCTTACTTTCTCCTCACATTTCTTAATCCTTTCCTAATTTAGATATCCTGTCTTCCACTTAGTACCCAAGACGTAACTTGCTCAGATTTTATTTATAGCTCTTGGTTTTAAAATGTTTATGTTGTAAAGCCTTAAACATTAATACATGCTTTGAGAAAAAGAATAGTCATTTGAGAGCTACTATCATAAAAACAAAGGAAAACCCCAGAAGCAAACACAACTAAGCACCCAAGCTATTTGGCCTCTTCTCATGGCTTGGACTATCATCTGCCGAAGCAGTTTACAATGAGAGGGGTCGTGATTCATGCCCCATAGCTAGAAGCTGCTTGGTCACAAGTTACTTGGATGTACAGCGAATCACTTCGACATCACCCGGAAAGTGTTCTTTGCGCACAAAGCTTCCGTGGTGTAATCTACTTGCAAAACCCAACTCATCTGCTCGGGCACTTGCTGACAACGGCAGAGGCGTGAAGGAGGAATGAAATGAAATGCACAGGACACGTAGACTTGCGGGAGAACAGCGGTCTTCCCTCCCAATCACATACACAAAACAGTAGTAGCAACGTAGAAGATGATAAATGTAGGCTCTCGCCTTTGAAAGGTCTGTTGTTCTCAGCTGCTGAGTGCTCCTTTTCCATTGGCTCAGCCGCTGAGAGGTTATGGAATATTTATGAACATCCTAACTACTCAGAAATGTTAAAAGGTTTGTCTGCCTCAGGACAGATGGAGCAGCACGCTGCTGGTAGGAAAGATTGCAGCCAAGAAGGGAGCAAGTAGCCTGGTCATAATGTTGGTCGGCTGTGCATGTGGAAGGAAATGGGTAAGAAAGGATGCGTGTCAGAGAAAGAATTCAAAGAAACTGACAAGGTCATTAAATAAAAGAGCCTAATTTGGGAAGATGGTGTAGTGGTGAGTGTTGGATTGGGATCTAGGAGAGCCCGGTTCGAATCCTGGCTCTGCCATGCAAGCTCACTGGGTGATCTCAGGCCAGGCACTTGCTTAGCCTACCTCGCCAGGTGGTTGTCGCAAGGATAAAATAGAGGCAGGGAGAATAATAGTGTAAACCTCCTCAGCCTCTCATTGGGAGAAACAGTGGTGTATAAATACCAAAAGAGTGCAGTCCAAAGGGGAAGGCCAAACAGAGCCCTGGGAGTTGTATGGGGTTGTGCTAACACAGGTGCCCGTTTTCTACCAGTCTAAGGGGCAAATACATCAGCAGAGGGGCTATTATGCCGGCGGTGGGGCACTGCATAACTATGCAGCACCTGAAACTAGAAACTGCTGTGTGCTCCAGTGCCATTCCTGGGGGTGAAGCCATCATTAGGTTCCACGGGGCTTTTAGCCCAGAAACGCCCCTATGCTGCTCGGGGATTTATGTCATCGTTTAGTGTGGCATCGTTTAGCCCATTGGGTGGCAGTGGGGGCTTTCAGGCCAGCTGGGAAGGTTTGGTTTTTTTTGAGCTCCCTGCTTTGCCTCTAACCCCTTAGCTGCGCTGCCATCCCCAGTCACTGTGGATCTACCCCCCCCTTGCCACCTTTGGATTGGGTTGTCTATGTAAATAAGCATACATGAGTACACGTGCAGACCATGGGTACACACCAGTTTTCCCCTGGGGCAAAGAGCAACTTAAGCCTCCTCCCTCTGTGCACCGTGGTCCCAATCCAAATCAGACCTCCAACTCAACAAACCTGAGAATCTGACAGGGAACATCCAGTGAACATCTGACTTGATCTTTGGCACTCCAGATGTTATGGACTACAATTCCCATCAGCCCCTGCCAGCATGGCCAATTGGCCATGCTGGCAGGGAATGATGGGAATTGTAGCCCATAATATCTGGAGCAGGGGTAGGGAACCTTTAACACTCAAAGAGCCATTTGGACCCTTTTCCATGGGAAAAGAAAACACTTGGAGCCGCAAATAATTTTTGACGTTTAAAATAAAGATAACACTGTATATATTGGGGTTTTTTTTACCTTTTACTCCGCTCATTCTGAGAAGCACATGGATGCGCCCGCCCTGCTGCCTGCAGGGTGGGCAAGGATGGGGCCGGCGGCTTGGCTCGTGGAACCGCAGTGCAAGGGCGGAAGAGCCGCATGTGGCTCTCGAGCCGCAGGTTCCCTACCCCTGGGAGTGCCAAAGGTTCGCCACCACTGGCCTAGGGCAAGCCCGTAAACAGAGCACCGAGGCTCTCCAAAGAAGAAGAAGAAGAAGAGTTTGGATTCATACCCCCCTTTCTCTCCTGTTAGGAGATTCAAGGTGGCCTACAAACTCCTTTCCCTTCCTCTCCCCACAACAGACACCTTGGGAGGTAAGTGGGGCTGAGAGAGTTTGGAGAGAACTGTGACTAGCCCAGGGGTAGGGAACCTGCGGCTCTCCAGATGTTCAGGAACTACAATTCCCATCAGCCTCTCAGCATGGCCAATTGGCCATGCTGGTAGGGGCTGATGGGAATTGTAGTTCCTGAACATCTGGAGAGCCGCAGGTTCCCTACCCCTGGACTAGCCCAACGTCACCCTGCAGGAGTGCAGAAACATCTGGTTCACCAGATAAGACTCCGCCACTCAGGTGGAGGAGTGGAGAATCAAACCAGGTTCTCCAGATTAGAATCCACCTGCTCTTAACCAAAACAAACTTTCAAGCCTTGTTGAATTGCATGGGCTCCTCTCCAAAAGGCAGAAGTAATTCAATCTACAAGGTTATGGCAAGTAGGTACTGAAAGAAAGAGGTCGGCCTTCTACCGCTCTGCCCAGCAAGGTCTGAAGTCCGAGGTCCCTTCCGCCAAAGAAAGTGGTTCTTCCTCCCAGCAGAAGAGCTAGACGTTGAAGGAACCTCCTTGCACTGGAGGAAGGCTTCCAACATGCAGAGTGCTGAAATAAGGGATCCATGCCGGGTAATTGTGGGAAGGCCTGGGAGGGGAGAGGGGAGATAGAGTGGCTGCTAAGGATGGATTCTCTAAACATTTGCTTAAGCTTTAGTCAAAGGTTCAAGGGGCAGGCAGTTTTTGCTCAGCACTGGAGAGGGACAGGAAGGGGCTTTTTGGTTCTCCGTGCTTACTCAGGAGGAGAACGGGGCACTCTTGCAAAAACGTGCTTTCGGAAGCGGGACCAACTCCGCTACGCTGGCACTTAACAAGTAAGATTTATGACAGCAACGAGGTTCAAGAGGGCAGCTTAAAAAAAATAGTAACAGAGACATAATTTCTCAGCATTCGCTTTGTCAGTTGCAACCATCTGAATCATAAAAACCTGGGTCGTAACATTGCATCAACAAACGACGAGGAGTCAAGAGTTACTCTTTTCTTTTTTTTCAGCTGTCTTGCCATAAATTTCAATTCAGAACTAGGAAGATTTCCAGGTTTCGTCCTCTGCACAGAACAATGGAAGTATTCCTGGGACTTGGCAGGGCGGCCGTGGCTATTAATGATGAGTCAGTAGCGGTATCTACAGCCTTGTTCAATTGATCCACGTTGGTATACTGGGGAGAGAAACACAATCCTCCTATGCACATATATTCCCACTGGTTGATGCCAAAGAGTGGGTGGGCCCAGGGTGGGGCCTTCTGCTATGGTCCCCCCGCCCCCTGCTATTCACCCTGGCCAGGCCTTTTGACCTGCTGCTATTATGGGAGCAGCAGTGGCGTAGGAGGTTAAGAGCTCGTGTATCTAATCTGGAGGAACCGGGTTTGATTCCCAGCTCTGCCGCCCGAGCTGTGGAGGCTTATCTGGGGAATTCAGATTAGCCTGTGCACTCCCACACATGCCAGCTGGGTGACCTTGGGCTAGTCACAGCTTCTCGGAGCTCTCTCAGCCCCACCTACCTCACAGGGTGTTTGTTGTGAGGGGGGAAGGGCAAGGAGATTGTAAGCCCCTTTGAGTCTCCTGCAGGAGAGAAAGGGGGGATATAAATCCAAACTCCTCCTCCTCCTCCTCCTCCTCCTCCTCTTCTTCTTCTTCTTCTTCTTCTTCATCATCATCATCATCATCCTGTAGCTTTTACGGTTATCATCATCTTGCAGCCTTTGACACAATATTTTAAAACTGCAGCTATTATTTGGTTACTGCTTTTTTTAAAAAAAAATTTTTTTCGAACTTTGGGCTTTACTTTTTAAAAAGCCAGCATGGTGAAGTGGTTAAGAGTGGTAGACTCTGGAAAACTGGGTTTGATTCCCCACTCCTACACATGAGCAGCGGACTCTAATCTGGTGAACAAAGTTTGTTTCCCCACTCCTGCGCACTTCTTCTTTTTGGAAATGGCTCGGCATTTTTTTGTTCAAAACCTTGTGAGCCCCCTCCCACCTTTTTCACAGACCAAATCAAGGGGGCTTAGGAAGCTGCCCACGGGTTCTAACAGAGAACCTCAAATTTCTTTTGAACATTTTTGCCCTGCCCAACTCCACCCTGCCCCAGGTGGCTTACAGGTCAAGCCACAAATGTGACACGTGGTTAAACCAACGGATGTGATTCTAAAATGTAACCAAACAACAACAACAACAGAAAACAGAACCCTCATTTTTAATAAAGAAGCAGCCAGTAAACATATTAAATAAAGCCCCCCCCCTACCAACTTAGCTCTGCACCTGAGCCAGCTGTGCAGTTTGGCCACTCAGGTAAGGTACACCCTTTACAGCCTCTGAAGTTTGCCGAAAAGTGCCAGGAGGGGCAACTGACCTCTCCCCATAGTCCTGTCGAGCCATCCGGACTATACCACATGCTTTAGGTGAGAGGAATTATAGCCCAGTTTGACCATCAGGCTGGCGCCGGAACAGGACATGGAGAACTGATTCCAAATCCCCCCTCTGCCATAGAAGCTCACCAGATGACCTCAGGTCAGTCATTTTCTTTCAGCCTAAAGCCATTGTGGCGAACCTTTGGCACTCCAGATGTAATGGACTACAATTCCCATCAGCCCCTATCAGCATGGCAAATTGGCCATGCTGGCAGGGGCTGATGGGAATTGTAGTCCATAACATCTGGAGTGCCAAAGGTTCGCCACCACTGGTATGCATATATAAAAAACCATAACTTTCAGCAAAATTGTGCGTCAAAAAACCCAATCAGCTTGTTTTTCAGTGTTTGTATGTTGCCTTTCTGCCGATTCAGCCTTTGAGGCATGTTACAAATAAATTCAAATCAGAATTTTTAAAAACCAAAAGAACTGCCCGAAAGAGCGGTGTGGTGGTTAAGAGCAGGACTCTAACCTGGAGAACTGGGGTTGATTCCCCGCTCTGCCACTTGAGCTGTGGAGGCTGATCTGGGGAATTCAGATTAGCCTGTGCACTCCCACACACGCCAGCTGGGTGACCTTGGGCTAGTCACAGTTCTTCTGAGCTCTCTCAGCCCCACCCACCTCACAGGGGAGGAGATTATAAGCCCCTTAAAAGAGAGAAGGGGGTGATATAAATCCAAACTCTTCTTCTCTCTCTCTTTGGCTGATGCCAGTGCTGACTCTGGCTCTATTGGCCAAGGCAGTGGTGAAGTGGATGATGTCTGCATTGGGGAAGACTCGCCAACCTCCAGGTGGGAGCTGGAGATCTCCTGGGATTACAATTGATCTCCAGGTGACTGAGATGAGTTCCCCTAAAGAAAACAGCTGCTTTGAAAAGTAGACTCTATGACAGTGGTGGCGAACCTATGGCACTCCAGATGTTCATGGACTACAATTCCCATCAGCCCCTCCCAGCATGGTCAATTGGCCATGCTGGCAGGGGCTGATGGGAATTGTAGTCCATGAGTATCTGGAGTGCCATAGGCTTGCCACCACTGCTCTATGACATTATACCCATCTGAAGCCCCTCCCCTCTCTAAACCCCGCCCTTCTTGGACTTCACTCCCAAAATCTCCAGGTATTTCTCAACTTGGTGTTGGCAAGTTGCTACTCTTTTTGCTCAGCTCTTCCCATAGCTGGCTTTCTTGATGTTTTCAGGTTCAGGCTGGGCCAAAGGGGCATGGTGTGCGACTCATCCCACCCAGCTCACTTTTCAAGCGCTTGGGGACAGCGGCACCCACCGGGACCCACTTCAGGATGAAGATGCACACATCAATTCTCTTCCCATAATACTCCACGCATTCGGACTAAGGGACTGCCATCGCTGATAGCAGCTTGAAGGAGGGCAAAACCACCTCTGCAAAACGTACGAGCCGACAAGCTCACTGAAATCTCTTATGTTGCTATAGAAGTGGATTCCCAAACTGAGGCATCCCAGCTTCCCCAACCCAAACCTGGTGCTAGTAAGGGGCCTGCCCCTTGAGATAGAGCTGAACATGGGTCCATTTTGGCTTCCGGCTGTTGCCGAAGGCTCTCTCTCCTCTTATCTAAATCTGTTTCCCCCTTTAAGAGGCCTCTGGTTAATGAGTCTCATGGATGCCCATCACAGAACTGGTTTTTCTGGCGCTGGGTAACCTCCCTCCACCCGCCGCCACACAGCTTGGAGTTTGCATAAAAATGATGCCCATTTGCGGAGCGTGTTTGTGTGCTGGAGTCACAGAGCACCAGAAAGATCTCTGGCCCACCAGCTGCTTCAGTGAGAAGGCAAGACTCGCTGGAAAGGACAGTTCTGGGAAAAGTGGAAGGCGGAACCAACGTGAGATGGATGGACTCAATCAAGGAAGCCTTCAATTTGCAAGACCTGAGCAAAGCTCAGGGGTTTTTCTGGGGTGTGTGCATAACTAATTCATGCCTGTGTGTGCTGTCAAGTCTATTTAAGTGGCCCCTCTATTCCTATGAAGGCCAGTAAGATGCCCCCTTTCTGGAAAATGCAGAAGCTGAGTATGATAAAGATCACTACGACTCCTTCTTTGGCCCTTAGCGGCTGGTAGAGTGCATTGGAACACAGAGGTTCCATTTAGGTGACTCGGCCCCTGTGACTCCAAGGTTTTGCAGGGACTTCTGCTCGGGCCATTTGCCAGCGCCCTGTGCCTGAGGCATGAACCGTGGCTGAACAAAGGTATGGAAGCCTTCCAAAAGTCACCGGTTCCTTCCATTAGCATGATTCTGGGTACGGGAGGGGGGGGGCACACAAACAAGAGAGAAATGGTCAGAGAACAGCCTCTGTCTCCCAGTCGGTTTCTATTTGGAGAGGAAGAGTGTGTGAAATGCAAGAGATTCCCCTGTGTAATTTCTCTCCCTAGCCCACATTTCTCAGTTGCCAAAACAGCTTCATTGGCACCTTCACTTCTCTTGAAGCTAGCAAGGATCTCCAGCTTTCGGCTCTACCTTCCCTCTCCGCTTCTGGCCCGGTTTCCCACAGTTCAGTGCAGGTCTGGGGGTCCTGTAGGAGTTAATTCACTAAGGAAAGGGGGTTTCTGCTGAACACAAACAACTGAAATCTAAGAGAGAGAGGAAGCGCAAGGTGGGGGGAACAGAATATGGCAACTGACTTCTTTCGCCAGCCCTAATCACTGCCCAAACCGAGTAAGCAGACAGGGCTGTGAAAAATAACCATTGTCTTTCTTACGCCTGAGGCAATTCCTTGCCAAGCCTTTTTCTTCCCACTTCCTGTCCCTGGAAGAACCGATCGCATTCCCCACGCAATCCTTCTTCTCTGTATATACGACCTTTCCATGCATACACTTAAAACTACACATTAAAGTCATGAGGTTTATTTGATGGTCTCCAATGAAAATGGCTGCTCTTTGAAGCCCTAATTGATCCGGGACCGACACTTCCTGAGCAAAACTTCCCACCCTCATATGAACTACTGAAGGTGTCGGACCGGCTTTTGAATTTCTTCCTGCATTTCACCCTCCGAATCCATTGCATATTGAAAAGCAAGTAAAGGAAATAAATAGGGGGTCACCATTGAATAGGTCATTAACAAGGTAAAGGTTTGCTGACCCAGGGAGTGATGTCACATCATGATGTCTACCAGGCAGACTATGTTTATGGAATGGTTTGCCACTGCCTTCCCCAGTCACCTACACCTTACCCCCAGAAAGCTGGGTACTTATTTTACCGACCTCGGAAGGATGGGCGGCTGAGTCAACCTGGAGCTGGCCACCTGAAACTGACTTCCGTCGGGATCGAACTCAAGCCATGAGAAGAGGAGTTTTGGATTTATACCCCACCTTTCTCAAGGTGGCTTACAAGCGCCTGCCCCTTCCTCTCCCCACAATAGACACCGTGGGAGGAAGGTGGGGCTGAGAGAGTTCAGAGAGAACTGTGAATAGCCCAAGGGCACCCAGCAGGAATGTAGGAGTGCGGAAACACATCTGGTTCATCAGGTAAGCCTCAGTAACTCAGGTGGAGGAGTGGGGAATCAAACCCGGTTCTCCAGATTAGAACCCACCTGCTCTTAACCACTACACCACGCTGGCTTGCAGTACTGCAACTTACCACTCCATGGCACAGGGCTGTCTAGAAATTCTGGTTGCATTGGTCGGCACTTGAACCCAGGCCTCCCATGTTGCAGGCGAGAATCCTACCACTGAAGTACCAATGCAGCTATATTTTATTAGTTAAACCTCCCTAACCCCCCTACACGTTTTGCCAAGAGGATTCTTCAGGGGACTCTGTAACATATAATATGCAATTCTAATGACTGTTTAGTTAAAATTATTTTACTAAATCAGCCAATGTACAAAACCACTGGAGTTTATTCTGTCCTTGAGAGTGCATGATGGAAAACAGAAGAGAGAGAGGTGGAAAGTCCCTTTAGGTAAGAGAGATAAGATAAAACTGTCCAGCACTCCTCGGGTTTTGGCTCCATTTTAAACAATCTTTTTGTGTGTGTGTGCCTAAATGAACGTTAACAGCCTGTTAGTTTGGCAGTGAGAGTACAAGATCAGTAACAAATTGCCACAGGAATTCAAATTTAGGCCAGATTTCCTTACTCAAGGGATAACATCAATAATTGCAAATAAGCCCCAGTCGTCCCTAAAACCATCAATAAAGGGTACAAATCCTAAGAATACCTCCTTGGGACTAAAGCCTATGGGATAAAATGGCATTCACTTCATATGTGATAGATGAAAGGGGTGGTGGTACTGGAAGCTAAAAATAGTGGCTCACGTGGTGGAATACATCTATTATTACATTTGCTAAATTAATATATATTGCATAAGCCCTTTTTAAGAAGATATTATCATTTACATTATATGAAAGAGTAGTCCTCTGCACCCCTTGGCTAATTTATTAATTTGAATGTCCCTTTGGTTAATGAGGAATGTATGCCCTCTGCTGGCACAGATCAGCACTCTAGCTTTATCATAGGCCCTTAAAGGCTGTCGAAGGAAATCCCAAACCTTCTGCAGTAAGCCCTGTTACTGCTCCCACGAGATCCCAAGGGGCTCTTGCTAAGGCAATCCTACGAAGAGCGCTATACCTTTCTTTAGATTTTTCTACTTTTTCGAAAGCGTACATGCTGACTCACGGCAGAAGATTGCCAAGACAGCTCATGACAACAGGAAAAAACCCAACTAGTGACAAACATAACCCAGGCAACTGAAAATCTCCATTCGGAAAACAACAGCATGAAAACATACTGGATAATACAATATCGGGTGGACGGGGGGTAGGCAGACTTTGCTTCTTGCCGAGTGTTTGGGAGATAAACATAAGGCTTTATTGATCTTTGCCAGCTCTGGGGTCAGCTGTTAGGGGTCTAGCAGGGGTCAATTGGCCTTGCTGGCAGGGGCTGATGGGAATTGTAGTCCATCAACATCTGGAGAGCCACAGGTTGCAGACTCCTGTGCTAGAGGCAGTCCTACCATGCCAGCCAGGAGGTTTTGGAAGCGGGAGGATTTGGGGGGGGCAACTTCAAGATCACCTGAGGGAATACCCTGGTGAGCGTGGATGAGGGATGACAGTTGCCCCCATGGGCAAATCCTATAAAATGTTTTGTAAATCCTTTGCTCAGGGCACAAAGGATTTGTGTCTGTCTTTATTTACCTAAAGACTAATAAATTCTACCTGGTTTTTCCACTTTGGTGTCTCTTCCCTGAACCCCAAAAGCCACGCCAGAAAAGACCTAAAATTTCAGCCACCTAGCGCCAACACTAGCACTGAACACGTGTAGGTATTGGGGCAAACTTACCCCCTCTTGATAAGGTTTTCCTGGCTCTGGGTAACAGCTTGCAAAATAGCCCTTAATCCCTTTTCCATTTAGCTTTACAATATTCATTTACGGAATGTTCACAAACATCTAACGTTTTCTCAAGAGTCCTTAAAACACACTTATATTCTCCCGGCGTCTCCTTGTGTTTAGCCCTTAAATAAAACAGGCTTGCAAGGAAAAGAGTATCCAGCTCTTAACGATGCTTTTCACAAGCAGCGAAAAATAACAGGGAGGGAAATGAGGAAGTAAACAAAACCCCAAAGAGTTTGATTTCATCCCTTCATAAACAGCTGGGAAAATGCTAAAAGCTGCAAGCCCAGCGTCCGAGTGGAATTCCTGGCTGTGCTTTGCAGTGGGTGTCAGCAACTCAATACAGCCAAGCAACCACAGCCCTAGAGGAGATTGCCAAGGAGGGTTTAACCACAGCTTGCTGTAAAGGGCATCTGCCAAGAGAAAAGCCAAATTTAGGATTCAGAGCTGGCTTTCCAAGAGTCCAGTGAGACGGGGTGATGCATGCCGAAGGGACTTGCTCAGACTTCTTGCCAGTCAGATGGGGTAAACGGGGACAGGGGAAAAACAGACATAATTCTTCACACACACAAATTACTGGTATTATCAGTATTAAGAGGCAAACTGCAAGGGCAGCTGCAGCTACAGACCACAAATGTCTTAACAGTCAGTCTGAGATTCCACATTTTTCCATTGATCTGTTCTCTCCTCTTCCTCCCCTTCCCCACAATTATTTGTGCCCTTCCGCATTAGACTGAGCCAGAAGGAAATATTACATTGCATTGCAATCTATTTGCTCTCACTGCATTCCTTGTCCTTACCAAAAGGAGTCAGGACTGAGGAACTTATGGGAACCTTTTGCTCTAGCCAAAAGTAATGTGAACAATCTTCTCCAGTGTGCTGTCGAAGGCTTTCACAGCCGGACTCAACTGGTTGTTTTGGGCTGGTTGCTGTGTGGCCGTGGTCTGGTGGAACTTGTTCCTAACCTTTCGCCTGCATCTGTGGCTGGCATCTTCAGAGGTGTATCACAGAGAGAACAGTGTATGACACACTTCTCTCCGTGACACACCTCTGAAGATGACAGCCACAGATGCAGGCGAAAGGTTAGGAACACAATCCACCAGACCACAGCCACACAACCCGGAAAGTCCACAATAGTCAATCTTCTCCAGTGTCAGAAGCCTTGAAAGGACCGCAGTTCTCAGTTCCGGGAGCTGGTATTCCCTCCCCCCAGAATACCACCACCTGCTCACTCATTCCCTTTTTGGCAGAATCTGGTTCCTTCTTACAAGAGAAGAAGAAGAAGAAGAAGAAGAGTTTGGATTCATATCCCCCCTTTCTCTCCTGCAGGAGACTCAAAGGGGCTTACAATCTCCTTGCCCTTCCCCCCTCACAACAAACACCCTGTGAGGTAGGTGGGGCTGAGAGAGCTCCGAGAAGCTGTGACTAGCCCAAGGTCACCCAGCTGGCATGTGTGGGAGTGCACGGGCTAATCTGAATTCCCCAGATAAGCCTCCACAGCTCCGGTGGCAGAGCTGGGAATCAAACCCGGTTCCTCCAGATTAGATACATGAGCTCTTAACCTCCTATGCCACTGCTGCTCACGACAAGAGAAACATGAACAAAGAGGCGGCTATGGGCACCCAGAGACAGAACCTAAGGATGTTCATTCACAGGCATCAGCTGATGATCACACAGTCCCTTCACCAGGTATTTATTCAAAGAGTCGCAGAGTTGGAAAGGGCCATACAGACAGCCGAGTCCAACCCCCTGATCAATGCAGGATCAGCCTACAGCAGGGGTCTCCTAGCTATGGCCCTCATAGACTCAATGTTCATGGACTACAATTCCCATCAGCAGGCTGGTGTGCTGCAAACCTCTGCAACAGGGGCACGAAGCTGAGAAAAGATTCTCCCATCACCACAAAATGCTCTGAAATTTGAGGCTATTGATGGTTTCATGAAGTGTCATCAATATTCACGACGGGGTTTTTTCAACAAGGCTGAATACAAACCTGCTTGATGTTCAGTTTACTCAAATAGGGGATATTTCATTTACCAAAAAACCCTAATTTATCTTTTCACAGGATGATGGATATGTTTTATAAAAATCCCTCTTTGAAGGAAGGCAACTAGATTACTGTTCAAATGAATCAATAAAGGTTCAGAATTTCCAAAGGCAGCACTATTATATTCAAAAAGAACACAATAAACGCAGGGAATTCGAGAAAGAAGCTTTAGCAGGTAGAATACTAAGATTGCCGTCATCCCAGCATGGTGAAAAGCATCAAAATGGTACTTTGCTGTTCAAAGAGAAGTCTATAAGAAATTGGAACAACCAGAGAGAAGGTCTCCTTGGTCGTGGGGCCGAAACTATGGTACATCCTTCACAGGATATACTTCCTCCCAACGCAGACCTCCAACTTTCCTCCTGCTGTTCCTGGGGGGGGGCGGGGTTCTCCCCCATCTCCCAGAAATAATGAATATTTCACCTATATGGTTAGGAAGGAAGGAAGGAAGGAAGGAAGGAAGGAAGGAAGGAAGGAAGGAAGGAAGGAAGGAAGGAAGGAAGGAAGGAAGGAAGGAAGGAAGGAAGGAAGGAAGGAAGGAAGGAAGGAAGGAAGGAAGGAATATTCTTAACCATATGGTTAAGAATATTTCACCTATATGGTTAAGTCAAGGAGGCTATTTAAATAAAGGCTAGATGGCTAAAGTGAAAAAACTTCCGTCAGGAACAGCCTTTTTGAAATGTATAAATTCTGGTCAAACAAACACCAGTGGACCAAACACAAAGGACAAAGAAGGTCCCAATGTTTTACCTGTGGACTGCTTGGGGTCCCCCCCTCTCCCCAATTGGCATCCAATTCGCCAGAGTTGAGATAAGATAGGAACTGGCTACCTGGCATTGATATACATTCATATGAACCCCAACGTACGAATGACAGATGAGAGATTCCTATCACTCCAACTGTGATAAGAAGACAGCCAAGTCACGCATTTTAGTCTGGTTATTGGACGCCAGTGGCATTTTTCGGAGGACTGGCATGCCAGCTCTTTGCTGCACGTGCGCTTGGGATGTGGCCCCAGGAGGCAGGCGGTATGTCCAGTGGGGGGATCCAAAAATTTTAATAACAGGTTCCAATGGTGGTGGGATTCACACAGTGGCGCCGCCACACACACGCACCTCCAGTCCCTATTGGGCAGGGAGAGTGCTTTAGTAACCCCTTCTCGGCACTCAGAACAAATTAGTAACCACTTCTAGAGAAGTGGTGAGAACTGGTTGGATCCCACCTCTGGGTTTGTCAGGATGCTGTGTGGGTGCTGGGGCTGCTTAGCACTTTGGGCTTTGGGGGGATGGGAAAGTTGTTCTGTGTTTTATTTCTTTCAGCTCTTACCACCAGGTGCTGGCCAAGGTCAGCTCCAACGGACTTTTGCTCTTATCAAACTGCCTACATATTTCACTGTCAGTTCACATGGGGTGTGTGTAGGCTTCCTCACTTCTTATTACTGCTGTTTGCATGTGGAAAGGTCAATCCTGGCTTTTCCAAGCTGTCCTCTGGATGTATGAATAAACCTCTGTTCTCTACAAGGTGTTGTTTCAATAATTGAGGATCTGACACGGTAACAGACATCCTAGTTCCATGGTGGCGAACCTTTGGCACTCCAGATGTTATGGACTACAATTCCCATCAGCCCCTACCAGCATGGCCAATTGACCATGCTGGCAGGGGCTGATGGGAATTGTAGTCCGTAACATCTGGAGTGCCAAAGGTTCGCCACCACTGTCCTAGTTGATTCATGCTCAAGTAAGAGCGGTTGTGATTTAAGCAGTGGTGGGATCCAAAAATTTTAGTAACAGGTTCCCATGGTGGTGGGATTCAAACTGTGGCGTAGTGCCAATGGGGCTGGGCGGGGCATGACAGGGGTGTGGCCGGACATTCCGGGGGCGGGGCATTCCTGGGCGGGGCTGTGGCAAGGACGCAGCCGCTGCGCCGGTCCTTGGGCAGGAAACGAATGCATGCAGGCGCAGGCTGCCACGCACACCGGTGCACCTCCTGCTAGACTGCCTCAAGTTCTGTGCGCTACTGCTGAGAGGAGGGGTGTAACTAAGGCAAAAATCACGTGGCAAAATCACCAATTAGTAACCCCCTCTTGGCACACACAAATAATTAGTAACCTACTCTCGGGAACCTGTGAGAACCTGCTGGATCCCACCTCTGGATTTAAGGAAAGGTAAACTGAAAAACACTTCGATGGAGAGTTGCTTAGGTGAAAAGGATACGGGCAGGGAGAAAACTCAGGGCACGGTCAAGCCAGAAAGATTTATATGTTTTTTAAACTTAAGCTTTTGGATCCGAACATGTGAACAAAAGTAAGGAAGAGGCGAGGAAATGTAGAGGAAATGGCCAAGCTGAGTGACTGTCAAGCATCCAGCCAGACGGAAGCGGAAAGAGGTCCGTTTCCCCTAACCTGGTTGTTATAATAGTCTTGGCTGTTGTAACAATGGTAGGAAAAGCACTGCCGGAGAAGAGCAAGTGTCAGAGGATGACGGCAGGTCAGTCGCCAGGAGAGAAGCAAGAAACTCACCAGCTAGCTTGGTGTTTGTGCCTCAATTAAAGCAATTCTAGCATTTGCAAATGAAGAAGAAGAGTTGGATTTATATCCCTCCTTTCTCTCCTGTAAGGATTCTCAAATGGGCTGACAATCTCCTTTCCCTTCCCGCCCCCACAACAAACACCCTCTGAGGTAGGTGGGGCTGAGAGAACTCCGAAGAACTGTGACTAGCCCAAGGTCACCCAGCTGGCGTGTGTGGGAGTGCACAGGCTAATCTGAATTCCCCAGATAAGCCTCCACAGCTCAGGCGGCAGAGCGGGGAATCAACCCGGCTCCTCCAGATTAGAGTACACCTGTTCTTAACTGCTATGCCACTGCTTCTCCTGGAGTGGAATGAAGTAGAATGCTAGGATTAATGGTATCTGATTGAGAGGGACCAGGTGGTGCCCATTGGGGGGTGTGTGCGTGCGTGCGTGCGTGCATAGGTTAGGAAAATTTGGCCCTGGCTATAGCCTAATGGAAATCTCTGTCTGCTGACACCAAGGCCCTGAGGGACCTCAAATGGTTTTGCAGGGCCTGTAAGACACAGATGTTCCACCAGGCCTTTGGGTGAGGCCACCTTCTGTCCATTATTCCATCTTGCTGACCCTCTACTTACTATCTACCATTTACCATCCATCAATTATCTATGAATGACTACTATTTTATTCTCCCTCACTTTTCTGCTTTACCCATTCCAGAATGTTGTAGGAAATCTGCGAAGATGGGGCTATATATAATTGGTGTATAAGATATCATTTTAATCGCAATCAGTTAGATCTTATATATGGCTTCAGTGGTGTTATATTTATATGGTTTTATTGTATTACTGATGATGTTTTATACTGTTGTATAAACTGTCCTGAGCCTGACCTTGGTTGGGAAGACGGTGGGATATAAATGAAGGAGGAGGAGGAGGAGGAGGAGGAGGAGGAGAAGTTTGGATTTATATTCCCCCTTTCTCCCCTGTAAGGAGATCCAAGGTGGCCTACAATCTCCTTTCCCTTCATCTCCCCATAACAGACATCTTGTGAGGTAGGTGGGGCTGAAAGAGCTGTGATAGCAGAACCCAAAGGCCTTCTTCTTGGGCGGGAGCCACCCACCATATTTCAAGGCTGGCTATTCTTTGGGTATGGGTGGTACTAGAGAGTTTAGAAGAACTGTTGGTTTTTATAGCCTGCTTTCTTTCCCTTTAAAGAGTCTCAAAACAGATTACAATCACCTTCCCATCTCCTCACAAAAGAAGAGGAGTTGGGATTTATATCCCACCTTTCTCTTCTGTAAGGAAACTCAAGGTGGCTTACAAGCTCCTTTCCCTTCCTCTCCCCACAACAGACTCCTTGTGAGGTGGGAGGGGCTGAGAGAGTTCAGAGAAAACTGTGATTAGCCCAAGGTCACCCAGCATCTCACCCTCCGAATCCATTGCATACTGGAAGGCAAGTGGAGGAAATAAATAGGGGGTCACCATTGAATCGGTCATTAACAAGGTAAAGGTTTGCTGACCCATGGAGTGATGTCACATCACGATGTCTACCAGGCAGACTATGTTTATGGAATGGTTTGCCACTGCCTTCCCCAGTCACCTACACTTCACCGCCAGAAAGCTGGGTACTTATTTTACCGACCTCGGAAGGATGGGCTGCTGAGTCAACCTGGAGCTGGCCACCTGAAACTGACTTCCGTCGGGATCGAACTCAAGCCGTGAGAAGAGGAGTTTTGGATTTATACCCCACCATTCTTAAGGTGCCTTACAAGCGCCTGCCCCTTCCTCTCCCCACAATAGACACCGTGGGAGGAAGGTGGGGCTGAGAGAGTTCAGAGAGAACTGTGACTAGCCCAAGGTCACCCAGCAGGAATGTAGGAGTGCGGAAACACATCTGGTTCATCAGATAAGCCTCTGCCACTCAGGTGGAGGAGTGGGGAATCAAATCCGGTTCTCCAGACTAGAGTGTGCCTGCTCTTAACCACTACACTATGCTGGAAAGAAAGAAAGAAAGAAAGAAAGAAAGAAAGAAAGAAAGAAAGAAAGAAAGAAAGAAAGAAAGAAAGAAAGAAAGAAAGAAAGAAAGAAAGAAAGAAAAGCTTGGGGGGAGCAAATTAACTCTCCCATGCTTGGTTGTGCAGTCTCTACACAGTAGAAAAATTCGAAATCTAAAAACAAGCGGTCACTCTGGTTATTAGCTGGTTTGACAGAAGCTGCCGCAGGTCTTACAGACAAAGCCTAGATTCACTGCCTGCAATTTACAGACCGTAGAAGAGATGATGTCATCTTAATGTGAACAAGGTTAAAATCCCTGAAGACACATTACTGTGACAATAGGATGAGATCATACCTGTATATTTATCTGCACCGGGGAGTAGGGAGCAGTTAAAAGAAAGTAATCAAAGCAGCCTGAAATGCAAAAACCCCAGCTGAGCATTAGCCACAGAGGCAGTATTTTGCTTTGAACTGTTTGCAAAATGACTGGGTGATCTTTATTTCTCACCTTTGCCATTTGAAATGCTCAGTAGCACTTAAAACAAAGGTAAGCAAATTTTGGACCCGCCTTCAAGTTAAGACCGAAGTGGCTCTCAAAAATTCTTCCTGGCAAGGTTTTATTAATTCTTCTGTTTTCAACTCTGCTTTTCAGGCAAGTTTGTTCCCCCTAAAAGTAGAAATCCAATAAAACCTTTTAAAAAAACTGAATGAACACCAGTGAAGGGCAGTGTTGCCAACTAGGCAATGAATGAAAAAGGACTGTACGTTGCATCAACAGTTGTTTAGAATTTAAGGGCAGAACTCCCACTAGGCAGGTCTTCACGCCTTTTCTTAGAAATCACCATGAAGTTGTTCACAAAAAGCAACGAGTTTCAAAGGGGAGGTCCCAGTGGTGGCTGCCCCTCGAGAGATTGCTGGCCTCCCACCAAATTCTCGATGGCTGGGGAACCAGAACATTTCCTGAATTTTTAATAGTCGTGACTGCTGATCATGTTGATTTAAAAATAATTTTACTGTGCTTTTCATCCCACAATCTCATAAAAAGGCCCAGAATAAAAGCGCAAGTTACATCAGTGGATTTCACACTCACACTCACAAAACTGAAGGACAGCTCACAAAATCTCCAGAAGAGAGTCAAGCTATTTTGCTAAATTGGTTGTTGTGGGTTTTCCGGGCTGTGTGGCCGTGGTCTGGTGGATCTTGTTCCTAATGTTTTGCCTGCATCTGTGGCTGTGTCCAACACACTTCTCTCTGTGATACACCTCTGAAGATGCCAGCCACAGATGCAGGCTAAACGTTAGGAATAAGATCTACCAGCCCATGGCCACACAGCCCGGAAAACCCACCACAACCAGTTGAATCTGGCCGTGAAAGCCTTCAACAATATTTTGCCATATGTTTATTTGCTCTAAGCGGCCTCGTAAAATTGCACAAAACAGCTTTGGGTGCAAGAGAAAATAGAGATATACATATTTAAAATAAAAATGAGAAAAGAAATACAACTTTGTGTTGTCGAAGGCTTTCATGGCTGAAATCAAACTAGCTGTTGTGAGTTTTCCAGGCTGTGTGGTCATGGTCTGGTAGTTTTTGCTCCAAATGTTTCACCTGCATCTGTGGGTGGCATCTTCAGAGGCATGTCATGGGAAGATGTGTTTCAACAGCCTGAAGTACAATTTTGTTCTAATATCCCTCTCATCAATAAATCCGTTTAAACCTTGAAAGCCATTCAGGGTAGTAACCATCATTGTATCCCTCAAGGGTAAATTCCACAATTCAATTATTCATCAAGTAACAAAGAACCACTGTGGTGTAGTGGTTAAGAGCAGAGGACTCAGATATGGATGAACCAAATTCGATCCCCCACTCCTCCATATGAAGCCTGCTGATGACACTGGGCTAGTCACAGTTCTCTCAGAACTCTCTCCGTCCATGCAGAAGGCAGGTAATTTCAAACCACCTCTGAATATCTCCTGCCTTGAAAACACCACAGGGTCGCCAAGCTGTGACTTAACAGCACTTTCCATCACTAAAGAAGACTTCCCTATTTTCATTTTGAATCCACTACTCATCAGCTTCATTGGATGTCCCAAACTCAAGAGGGAGAAAAAATTTCTATTACTGACTTTCTCCACCAAACGCATAAATCTAGATCACGCACCCCCGGTTATCATTTTTCGTAAACTGAAAAGTCTTGTACCTTTTCCTCTTAGAACGACTGTTCAGTCACTTTTCTGTAGAATCAACGAATTTAATAAAGGCTTTGTAACTTTCTAAAATTGGAGTTCCCATTGAAGACCTTTGCCCCCACTGGAAAATGGAGACAGCAGAAACATCTGGGCCCATGACTAAGTTCACTATCCATGTTGCCTCTGAAGTGAAACCAAAAGACCTACATTGTTCATCCATTTCCTAAAACCTACAGTTGTATTTCTGCTTAAGCTAGTTCAGCTTCCTGAAAGCGGGTGTTTCGCTGGAACCGTGAAGGGGGACATCAAAACACATTCACATGGGTCTCTCGCGACACTTCCGCTGGGAGATTTAAATGCATCCTATATGTGCAAGGAAAGGTTTTCTTACTTTTTGCAAACATCCTTCCGTAAGAAAATAGGCTGTCATTTGAGATTATGGTTTTAAATTTTCATTTTAAAAACCCAGAAACCATTCCCGCCTGTGCTTTTTATCTTTTGTTAACACACTAATAGCCAAATTTTCAAGAATTCAAGGAGAACATTTAGTTTTTTTACCAATTAAAAAACCCCAGTGACAAGTTAAAATTATTGAGATTTGAATGCACTTTCCTATTGTGTACCAATTTTGGCACTTTTCACTCTACATTACTAATTTAGACCCACTGAAACGAGCTTATCTCACAACTTGACCCAACCTCTCCTGGAGTTATTTCTTGAAACAATAGAACTATTAAAGGGGGGGGGGCTGCTCCCCAATTTCTTCTCATGAAGAATCAGGGAGATTTGTGTTGAACTATTAATATTCAAGTTGCAATTACCCACTCTAAGGAACTCAGGGCTGCTGCTGAAAACGGAAACCCTGTGTTGCATTCTCCTCTCACTCTTTCATAGAATCATAGAGTTGGAAGAGACCCCAAGGGCCATCAAGTCCAACCCCCTGCAATGCAGGAACACACCATCAAAGCACTCCTGACAGATGGCCATCCAGCCTCTCTTTAAAAACCTCCAAAGAAGGAGACTCCACCACACTCTGAGGTAGTGCATTCCACTGTCGAACAGCTCTTACTGTCAGGAAGTTTTTCCTGATTTTCAGGTGGAATCTCTTTTCCTTCACCTCGAACCCATGACTCCCGGTCCTAGTCTCTGGAGCAGCAGAAAATAAGCTTATTCCCTCACCAACATGACATCCTTTCAAATATCTAAACATGGCTATCATGTCACCTCTTAACCTTCTCCTCACCAAACTAAACATCCCCAGCTCCCTAAGTCTCTCCTCGTAGGGCATGGATTCCAGACCTTTGACCATTTTTGATGCCCTCCTCTGGACCCGTTCCAGCTTGTCAATATCCTTCTTGAATTGCGGTGCCCAGAACTGTACACAATATTCCAGGTGAGGTTCAACCAATGAAGAATAGAGAGGTACAATTACATCTCTCAGTCTAGACACTATCCTCCCATTGGTACAGCCCAGAATCCCATTGGCTTTATAATATTATAATCTTTATAATATACAGACAAGGCATCCCGATGTTCGGATAACATTACCTATGCTGAACTTTCCTCCATACTCATCACTGGCGACAAAAGATGTACAGTGCACAAAATATGAAGTTCAAGTCACCTTGTGCTCTTATGGGATCGTGCTGTGTGCCACTGCACACAGCACCATCCCATAAGAGCACAAGGTGACTTGAACTTCATGTTACAGAAAGAGAAAATCTGCATGGGGTGGCTATTTGTATCAGCAGCTCACATTTATTATAACTTCAAGCTCCAACCAAGAGAACCTGATGGCCACCTGAAGCGAAGATCTGATGTCCTGGTGTAGTAGATTACAACACGGCATCATCTTAGGCTCATTCCGCACATGCAGAATAATGCACTTTCAAACTGCTTTCAGTGCTCTTTGAAGCTGTGTGGAATGTCAAAATCCACTTGCAAACAGTTTTGAAAGTGGCTTGAAAACACATTATTTTGCATGTGCGGAAGGGGCCTAAGCTTTCAAGGATCTAATCATTTCAAGGATACTGCAGTCATAAGAAAGGTTATCATCCTTCCACACAGAGATAGTTTCTCACATGGAAAGAGAAGTAATTTGAGTGGAGGCACCCTTCATGGGCACTATGATTCCATAAACAGGCACTATGCCACACTTTGTCAAATATTGGTGGGGTGACTATCACGAGGCTTGTTGGATCAAATTCACATGAAAGTTATTCCCGCGATAACTGCACAGAGCAGCAGTGGCGTAGTGGTTAAGAGCAGGTGCACTCTAATATGGAGGAACCAGGTTTGATTCCCAGCTCTGCCGCTTGAGCTGTGGAGGCTTATCTGGGGAATTCATATTAGCCTGTGCACTCCCACACACGCCAGCTGGGTGACCTTGGGCTAGTCACAGTTCTTCAGAGTTCTCTCAGCCCCACCCACCTCACAGGGTGTTTGTTGTGAGGAAGGAAGGGAGATTGTAAGCCCCTTTGAGTCTCCTTCAGGAGAGAAAGAGGGGATATAAATCCAAACTCCTCCTCTTCTTCTTCCACACGTGATCCTGCTGTATCTGTCATTAAAAAATAATTTCCCCATGGGGGCTGGCGAGCAATTAAAATATTGGACGATCCCTGCCTTCATTAAAAACCCATTTTATTTCCATAAACAGGAGAGACTGCAGACGGAGCAATTTGTAAGGAATGGTGAGACAGATGACATCACTTTTGGCAGAGAAGGGAGAGTCTGGGGTATTCCTCTCTTTTCACTCTTCTAAAAAAAATTGGACTGTTCCAAAAGGCAAGAAGCGTGCTTTTTGGAAGAATAGTGGAACAAAGCTCAAAGGGGTAGTTAAATAGAGAATGAACCTCATAGATAAAGCTGAGACATTTCTAGAACCTCTAAAGGTTCAGACCAAACTCCTGAAAACACAGACATTTTCCTTCTGAACTGGAGAGAGATTTCATTCTTAGACCGCAAAATATTGATCTGGGGCTGGATTTATTTATTCAAAATATCCTGTGTGTGTAGTCTGCAAATGGACTACTGCAGTATCTTACAACTGGTAGACCTACAAATCAGCAAAATCAAATATACTGCAGCCGCTGCCGTGAAATCTGTCTCTTCAGAAAGAAACCAAAACACCGAGCTTTGTTCACTCCAAGCCCAAGTTCACAACTTCTGCCGTTTTCTCTCTCCTTCCCTCTATTTCTCTTCAATGTGATATTCGTGGCAGGAAGGGACCCAAACCCAATCTAAGCTGATGGCAGGTGAATAAGACAGAGACCTTAAGGTCATGCAGGAAGGTACAGAAGAAGAATTTGGATTTATATCCACCTGAAAGGAGACTCAAGGTGGCTGACGATCCACCAATTTCACTGATACTAAGTTTAGACCAGGGGTAGGGAACCTGCGGCTCGAGAGCCGCATGCAGCTCTTCTGCCCTTGCACTGCGGCTCCACGAGCTGAGCTGCTGGCCCCATCCTTGCCCGCCCTGCAGGCAGCAGGGCGGGTGCACCAACTGCCCGCAGCCGGCTGGGCCGCGCTGTGGGCTTCCCCTCTCGCCTGCTCCGTTGGAGCGGGGCGGGCGCTTTCCCGGCGGCCGGCGAGGCCGAGCTGCTGGCCCCATCCTTGCCCTTCTCAGAATGAGCAGAGTAAAAGGTTAAAAAAACCCAAATATATACAGTGTTATCTTCATTTTAAATGTCAAAAATTATTTGCGGCTCCAAGTGTTTTCTTTTCCCATGGAAAACGGGTCCAAATGGCTCTTTGAGTGTTAAAGGTTCCCTACCCCTGGTTTAGACCATTCATGAAACAACCTCTAAAATCTTAACGATTGGGGATAAGGGATATGAAAGGTCTTTTAAAAGAATTAACAGCCACCTCAAAAGCCAAACAAGCTCTCCATAAATGTGCAACACAAGAGAGGGCCGACCACCAATCTGCCTTCCGTTTGTTGAACCGCTTTAAGAGCTGTGTGACTCCGAAGATGGCTGTTTTTTCTAGGCATAGCGTAGGGTTAACATCCACAACGCTCAAAGAGGGAGGAAGTGTGCTTTGCTCTAAGACAGGAAAGAGGTTTTGGTGTAAGCGGAGAAGTGCACATTTGTTCAAAAACATTATTTCAGGGGTGGGAGGAAGCATTTCACTTCTTTCCTGAGAAAGAGACCTCATTTCCCTAGATTCCAACGACATGCCCCCATGCCTATCAAGGCCAGCTAGTGCACAATAATAGCCTGAACTTTTCTGCCTCTTTATTTAAAAAATAAAAACACTTCCCTACTCACTTTCTATATAAAAACAGGCAAGAAGGAATGCGAGGTTGGGAAGTAGAACCAGTAAACTATCCTCAAAGGCCCCTTCTGCACACGCAGAATATTTTATTTTCAATCCGCTTTCACAATTTATTGTCGAAGGCTTTCACGGCCGGAATCACTGGGGTGCTGTGTGGTTTCCGGGCTGTATGGCCGTGTTCTAGCAGCATTCTCTCCTGACTTTCCGCCTGCATCTGTGCCTGGCATCTTCAGAGGATCTGAACTGTTTGCAAGTGGACTTTGCTATTCCGCACAGTAAAATCCAGCTGCAAAGTGCATCAAAAGTGGACTGGAAGTGCATTGTTCTGCATGAGCGAAAGGGGCCACTTCTGTCCCAGCATCTTACATGTGGAGAACGTTATATTGGGACACTGCTAATATCGCCACAGCTCACCAAGCGATAGAAATCCAGCCCTCCAAGGCTTAGATCAATATTTGAGGTTTAAAGCCTCATAAACTCGAGAATGGTTTGCACTCCCGTTCGGTCTTGCTTATCAATGGCAGCAAACCATCGCCTGAGTCATGCATAGGGTATGCTGAATCATAGGGAACAGTATATGAAGCTTCCATGCCAAAGGTCTCAGATGCCTTTGACGAAGACCTTTCGTTGAAAGCAATGTGCCGGGTTTCTCAGGGCGTGGCCCTGCAGGGTAACGATTCTATTATTTATCACTGCTTAGAACAATTGATGTACCTCACCTTGGGAGGTTTCAGAAAGCCCCGACTCTACGGCAGACTCAAAAGTGTGGCTGAGCCTAATGGTGGAGGCAGAGGCGTACCGGGGGTAAATGGCGCCCAGAGACAAATTGTCTCCGGGACGCCCCCCAGGCCTCTGGGACATCCCCCACTGCCAGTGCCCTCGACCCCACCCATGTCACCATGGACATGTGCAAGGTCTAGGGTGCCCACCTCCCTCCTGCCCCAGACTCCCCCTGCCGGCTGGGCTCCTAGCCGGTAGCCTGCAGTCTCTTCTGACCTCCCCTCCAAGCATGCCAGAAGAGACTGCAGTCCCAGCCTCAGAGACCTGCTTTTATAAGCACTGAGGCAGGGGTGGGACTTGGAGAGCAGGAAGGGGTGGGACTGCAGTCTCTTCTGGCCTGCCCAGAGGAGAGGTCAGAAGACACTGCAGGCTGCTGGCTGGGAGCCCAGCTGGCAGGGGGAGGAGGAAGGGAGGGGGAGTCCAGGGGGCGGGTTGAGGGAGCTTGGAGGCAGCAGGAAGTCCTGCTGCCTCATTGTTTTTGCGTGCCTCGACTGACATGGACAGGGTCGAGGTATGCAAAAACGACGAGGCAGCAGGACTTCCTGGTCACGTGGGGGGTTGATTTTGCGCCCTCCATGTGACCAGAAGAGTGGCGCCCGGGGACAAGGGGTATCCCTTGTCCCTGGGTAGATACGCCACTGGGTGGAGGTTGGGTTCAGAACCTGGCTTAGACAGCAGCCCAGCTGACTTTCCAGTCTTGATAGCCCATTGTAGTAATGCACTGCTTCACCCAGCAGCTGCCAGAACGCTAGACGCTTTAACGGACTCTTAATGGCCTTTGCCGGTCGCGACCGCACTCTTACCTCGCCTCTCCATGAGTCACGGCCGCGAAACGCCCGCCAACACCGGGCGAGGGACAATGGTTCGCCTCAGGTGAGATGAGTTCAGACGCTTACGCCTTCTCCTGACGTATTGTGCAGGAGATCATGCATCATATGATGATCTCCTCGGCCTCCCGCCTCCCGCTTCTCCCTCGAACTCCCCTCGCCCCTCCTCCTACACTGAGAAGAATACAGCAAAAGCAGAACCGCAGACGGGAGACTTCATTAGGGGAACACATCTCCTGTCTCCCGCCATGTATGCATCTCCACCAGATATGGCCCTCCTGGCTCGCTCGCTCTTTATTACGCGACCCGGCTCTTAATTACAAGCTGGTGCCGGAACCCGAATCCTCAACCTCCACCCTGCTCACCTGGGAAGGGTCAAGGATACCGGGTCTGGATCGGCTATCCCAGGACCACCGTTTTCAGACCGTCTCTGGATCGGGCGATCCAGACACGCTGGCCCTAGACACTCTCTCGTCCGGATGAACAATCAGGAGTATGGGGAGCCGCAAAAGCGAGGGCTTATGACAAGCACGTTGGATTTAACTCCAAAGCGTTAGCGAAATGCAGGGTCCCCCGTGAAGAGAAGGAGCTGCACAAATTGGTTGAGGAGGATTGAAGCTCAGTGTCCATGGTGTACCCAGAGGGGACATTGAATTTAAGGACTGAAGACATCGGGCGACTTTTCGCGACAGAGCTCACATACGATGCCAGTTACCACGAGATAATGTTTACGCCATCAGCCTGTAGACCTATGGTAGGTTCCTTTGCTGAAATTTCTTCATCTTTTACCTTCAATTTCAACCCCGAATTTCTATCCGCTTAAATTGACGCTTGTCCCTCCTTCTACCCCTCCTCACCCAATTCACCTCCCGCTGCTCAGTCAGCCTTCCCCAAGTTCACTATTTTCCTGCCACTGCATCTGGCTGACGTGAATGGCGCTGGTTTCAAACTTGCAGAACGATAGCCACGATCTGCAGAAGAAAGAAACCCTGACGGGAAGACATGCCGACATCCTGCACAGCCCCGCCCACCTCATGATACCGCGGGGGAGGATGGTATAGTTCGGCTGGTTTCCAGCACCGCCTCTTGAGCTATAATTATCCTCACCCAGTTCAAGAAGCTGCAAGGACGGAGTCACCATTCCTATGTGAGAAGCATGCTCGAGGCAGCCCAGGCCACCTAATGTCCTGACGCACTGAAGACCACTCTCCGCATGCTCCTGAGCCCTGCACACTTAGAGATCTGGGAGAGCGAAGTTCCGCCAGTAATGCCTTTAGCAGGGCACTGCCCGGCATACTACACTGCACATTAACTCTACGGTTTGATGCCTTCTAGTAACCCCTAACAATCAGATTGTCCTGCCTGAAGGCCCTTTTTTTACGGTCGCTTCTGAGGCGCTTTTACAAAGCAGCCGGTCAGGGTCTCAATTTGGCCAGCTCCACACAGAGCTCACCATCCTGCAAAACCCCAAGAACCCTATGCCGAAGCTTCTTGTGAGCAGGCTCCAGGAAGCTCTAAGAGGCAGGTTGATAATCTAGGAGGCTCAGGGCGAACTCCTTGCCGCTTTGCCAAAGAGGAACGCCTGGGGCTGGAGTGCCGAAGCAATCACAGGCTTAGGTAAGAACCCTGAACTGGCCTCTAGGGACATGCTTGCATAGGATATCGGGTCTCGCCCACCACGCTGGACTCTCCTGATCACAAGGCTCCTTCCATTGCTAGGAAACAGCCCTCGGAGGCAGATGTTTTCACTGCCACCAGTCCGACACACCTTCCGTAAAGATTGCAGGCTGCCCAGTAGGGGCCTACCCCAGGGGGTCTTTCCCTTAAGGGGAAGACTCAGGGAGGCCCGTCTCCGAGCCTCTCCACCTAAACAAGAACTATCCTGCTGTAGGGCACTGACTCGCCACCGGAGCTCCGGCGTGAGCACCCCACGTGGGCGGCATCTTGCAGTGTGAACGGCTCATCAGGGCAGCCGCATTGCGGCTCCTACGCCTAAAGAGCATCCCACCACTCCACACAGCTCAGAGGCCCAGGTGAACCCCAGGGTGCGGGAGCCTCGCACGCCATCAGCTGGTGATCGGGCTGCCTGATCAGCGGCCGCTGGGACATTTGGGCACCCGAGTGAGGAAGCAACAGGCCACACCGAAGCTCCCCCCAGAAATCAAGGGTAACTTCATCGCCTCCCGCCATGGGAGAGCTCGACCAGTAAGCCTCAGCCCCACTGCCCTCACGTGACCACGAAGACCAGTTTGGGTAGAACAGTGGCCACTTGCCCAGAGAGAAATTGACTGCTATGCACCAGGCTCGGTGGAGGAGAAGGTCATGGGCTACATTGAGACCTCAACACGCCATGGAACACACCTGTCTTTGTAATAAAAGAAGAGCGGCCGATGCATGCATTGCCAGGATCTCAGAGCAGCAAATGCCTGCATCCAGCCCATGGCCCTCTTTCAATGCGTCTACCCAACCCCAACCTTATCCTCGACTACCAGGTCCTGCTGTTGGACCACCTGAAGGATTGTTTCTTTGTATTCCCTCTCCGGCTAAGACCGCAGTACATTTCGGCTTCACGGTGCCGGTGTTTAATCATCAGCAAGCTCACCACAGATACCAATGGAAAGTCTTGCCCCAGGAATGCTCAACAGCCCCACCTTGCCTCGTTCATCACTTAGCCCTCGCTTTCATACCAAAGCTACCGAGCTATCATCCATTACATGGATGATATCCTAGTAGCCGCATTCCCACCATCTCTCTGCAGTGGGTAACGCTGCTGGCCGGGCACGCTAAAACAGTCAGGCCTATAAGACGCCCCAAAAGGTGCAGAAGAACGAGCCATTCTTGTATCTGGGGCATAAACTCCTCCACTCCTACTCCGCCTCGTCATACCAGAGATACAAAATCCCAGACACGCCCACGCCCAGCTGCAGCAGCTGCTCGAACCCTCAACTGGGTCCGGCCCTCTTTGCCCCTCACCACCTCCTGCTCAGCCTCCCCCCTGCTCTCGCTTACCCCGCTTCAAAAAATCCAGGGACAGGATCCAACTCACCCAAAAGCACAAGGACGCTTTTAAGTAGTAAGTGAGGTCTCAGCTCGGGACATGGGTGGATCGACTGACCCACTGAGGACTTCTAAACAGAACAAATTCTGCATCTCTTGAACGCTCTCACCCTCCAGCTGGCTCTAGAAAAATTTCGGGTATGGGGAGATCCTCTTCCACCTCCCCTGTGACCGCCACTCTCTCCACTTGCACTTCTGTCCCATTCGCCTTTTAGCAGCCTCTGCCCCACTCTGCTTCACCATCTTCGCCGACAAGGCCAAGCGCCATTGCATTTCAACAAATGGTCAATGGCAGACCGCTTACACGGCCGCTTCCCAAGCCTCACAGCTGGGAAGGGACCCCGGCCAAGGCCATTCTGGCCTTTCAAACTTTCCCCAACCTCTTCTTCAACCTTCTGGTCGCATTCCCACACGCGGGCGCATGACGCCACCTACCCGAGCAGTCTCAATCGACGCAAACCTTCATGAGTCTTCCTGACATTACGGAACCTACTAGCATCCAGAACTCTCAGTACTTCAGGGCCATAAGGCGCAGGGCCACACGCCGCCTCCCAGGCCCTCAGCGTAGGAACCAGCACGCAGACAACGCTTTACCCACATCTCTCCACCCTCCTCTCCCACCCTTCCAGCCGCCACGCATTTCTTCCACCAGGGGCAAAAAAGCACTCACTCGGATCCTGTAGCATCCCTCTCAACCAGGCACAATCCACTGCTAAATCTTGTGCTCAATGCTCACTTTGGCCTCACAGACCCCGGGTAAACCCGGGGGGGCCCTGGCAAAATGACTTGTGGCAAATGGACGAACTCCTGGTCCCGCCTCGTAGCCCCCTGGAAGCACTCTACATGTAACTATAGATACCTACTGCACGCTCTGGGCCACACCCACCCGAAGGCTAAACAACCAATCACGCCATCCAGCACCTCTTTGCATGCATAACCGCTATGGGTCGCCTCCCATTTTGTAAACGACAACGCTACCAAGATATTCTTCCGCCGCCATGTCTAGTTTTGAACAACTGGGAATCGTGTTAACACACGGAATTTCTACAACAGCACCGGCAAGCAATCGCTGAGAGATAAACGCAACTTCAAAGAAATTTTAGCCAGACAACTAAAGAAAGGGGAGGCAGCCCCCCCATTTAGGCCACATACAACAAACAGTTTCAAAAGTACTCTTCACCATCAATCATCTAAATCTGCTCGCTTCTACCATCAGGGCAACAGGTCACCCCCCGTGAAAGACACTTCTGTGCAGTCAGACTCTCCCCACGCCAGTAGTCTAATACTACCGCCAGCTCCTCAGATCGAACCTGGCGGGACCGCCTCATAACCTGGGAAGGCGTTTCAGTCCTTCTCCTGTAGTCCTCTGCGGATTCCAGCCCGACATGCCCTACCGCTCGAGAACGATGCCAAACGGCTAGGCCACACCACTCTAAGATGGAACAGGTCTCGAGTACCTCGGCCCCATAGCCTCAGTAGACTTACATAATCAGCATCGAACGCACTAAGATCCAGAAGATCCGCTTAACCCGGCGACTCCCGAGCAGCCGAATTCTAGACTTCAAGAATCCTAAAGTTGCAGCTCTTATGCTATCACGCCAAGTGATTTACAGCCATCAGCAGCTACTTCATACAACTACTCCCCACCGTGACAATCGGTCACCCCTGCAGGATCTTCATCTACAACCATCCTCCTTTCCTCCCCAATCACCGGGTTGAATTTGAACTTACAGCCGGAACATCCTCGATAGGTTAACCTTGAACTCTCCTGCCTTCAGCCACTGAATATATCACTACTTTTCTTCACAACCTGTTTCCGCAAGAATCACCGAACTTGCAACTTAAAGGACTATCGGCAGTTTCTACAATCCTTAGAAATCCATGGACTCTAACGCCATCACTTCTATAGTTTTGTGAATCAAACAGCAAGAGCTATGCATTGGACAATTATGCAACCATCGGGTCGCCACAGTATGCGCGTACCCAGCCTAGCGTATGTATCACGAATCCATGTTTTATTGTTTAACTTTATTGCATGCTCCAACTTTTGAAGTTATGTTATTCGCGTATTACTACATTCCGGGCCTGTCTATCTGCTGACTCCTCTGCCACATTCATCATCCTACCCCAGGCTCCACCTTCAGGAGTTTTGACGCGCTGCCAACGGCTCCGCCTCCGCTTTTCAAATCCTCCTGTCGGATCGTCACGGTGCGTAGCCTCTCTCCAGTGCCGGAGTTCGTTCTCGCTAATTCCCCTTTGTGGGAGCCCCGGACTTATTTCCTGTACTATTGGCTGTAGCTGGGTCGTGGTGCCCTTCTTGCGAAGTCCACTAACTTCCACTCTTCATTGCTCTGGATGCCCTGGCCTCCGAGCAACAAGAACTTCTTTAAGCTTAATTTTAGATAATCGTGTCACTTATTTCGACTCCGTGATCACCAAGTGCCGTGAGAATATACATAATATGTGCTGTTTTAATCTTCCTGATGATTCCCAATTGATTACGTGATTGCAAGAAGTTGTATCTAATCTGAAATATTATGTTCCGCCCCATTGGTGGTCAGCCCTCTGAAGCTGGCTGCCGGGGGGGATGATTGAATGCCATTGTACAGCTCTGCATTGGTTTAATTGTATGCCCTCAAGCATCGAATCTTGTTTCGCTCAATGCGGCTCGAATATTGCCTGTAACGTGTGCAAGAAGCTTCTCCTAATTTCCCCTTTACCCGCAACCAAGTTCTAATCGTTACACAAGCAGCTTGACCAGTTTACCCAAACGGCGGAGGAGACATGCCCCTTTAAATCGCTTCTTTAGCATTTCTCGCCCCCCTTTTTCTAAAATGTAAATGAGGAGATGTAGTAATGCACTGTCACCCAGCAAGCTGCGTGGTAGAAGCGCTGGGACGCTAACGGACCTACATTGCCTTGCCGTCGCATACAGCACTCTACCTCATCCCCCCATGAGTCCACTGGTCATGAACTGCCCTGCTCAATCACCGGGCTTAGGGACAATGGTCTTGCCCCCCAGGTGAGGATTAGGCTCAGACGCTTACGCCTTTCTCTCAAGATGTAGCTGTGTGAGAGATCATGCATCACATGATGATCTCCGACCTCCGCCTCCGAACTCCCCCCGGTCCTCCCTCCTACCACTCTATAGAAGAACAATAAAAGGTGCCAGGAACCGGCAGACGGGAGACTCGCTAGGAACACGGACCTCCGGTCTCCCGCTGCTGGCGATCTCCACCAGATGTTATCTCCGCGTCTCGTCTCGTTCTTACGCTGACCGCGTGGGTCGACTACAGCCCATCCTTGTTACTTCCTAGCTGTTCTCTTAACACTGTTGTAAGAATCCTCCAGGATGTTGCAAAGGTCCAGCCCCTCTCTGTGGCGTAGTGGTTAAGAGCAGGTGTACTCTAATCTGGAGGAACCGGGTTTGATTCCCTGCTCTGCTACCTGAGCTGTGGAGGCTTATCTGGGGAATTCAGATGTGTTTCCACACTCCTACATTCCTGCTGGGTGACCTTGGGCTATTCACAGTTCTCTCTGAACTCTCTCAGCCCCAAACTTGGCCAATACTCAGAATGCCCACTAGGATTCGAGTGGTCAGCTGATCAGACCAACTGATCAGATGTGAACTTTTCAGATTCACAAGGAGAGACCTGCTTCTCACCAGTGGTGAATGTGATCACTTCCAGCGTGGTGTAGTGGTTAAAAGAAGGTGGATTCTAATCTGGAGAACCGGGTTTGACTCCCTACTCTTCCACCTGAGTGACTGAAGCTTATCTGATGAACCAGATGTTTCTGCACTCCTACATTCCTGCTGGGTGACCTTGGGCTATTCACAGTTCTCTCTGAACTCTCTCAACCCCACCTTCCTCTCACAGTGTCTATTGTGGGGAGAGGAAGGGGCAGGCGCTTGTAAGCCACCTTGGGAAAGGTGGAGTATAAATCCAAACTACTACTCCTCTTCTTCCTCTTCCTCTTCTGCCTTAACTGTACCTTTCCCTGTAGGACAACTGCTCCACCACTTGATTGTTTTGGTTGCCCTAGCTAGCATTTGATGTAGTTTTACAATATCTGTTGTTGTTTTTAGATGATGTGACCAGAAATGTATAGCGTGTTGAAAGTAGGGCCAAACAACCAATACAAGAGCATTATGATACTGACCATTTCATTTTATGTCAGAGATTTAGAAAGCTAGCATATCAGGGAGCATGGTTCTAGCCTCACCTTCTCTCTATTTACCTTCATGCAGACTCTGTTTCTACCAGCAGTCTAAAATGATACAAGCCCAGAAACAGACTGACCACCATATTTGTCTGCAAGAGCTAGGTCTTCTATTATGCCGGAATAGAGTCTCTCCACTTAATATAGGCAGCCTGTTTTGTTTAAAAACAAACAAACAGGTAAAGGATGTTTTTTGGCAGCAAAATGTTTCATTTATTGAAATGTACACTTTCCAAAAAGGAAACTGTGTTTCACGACAGAAGCTTGACTTTGCTCTCCACAGGTAATCTCTCGTGTCTGCTCACTGGCCCTCCCGATGAAAGATTGTTCTGTGACTCTTTTTAACAGCCCAGAGAGGGGTCTGCAACCTGTGGGTCTCCAGAGGTTCATGGACTACAAATCCCATCAGCCCCTGCCAGCATGAACATCTGGAGAGCCACAGGTTGCAGACCCCTGGCCCAGACAATTTAGAATCCTGCTGCTCGCTGATGTGTGTTTTGCGCATCAGAAAGAAAACAAAGGGATAAAAAAAGCATCTTTTAAACAACTGCTTGTAATCATTTTAATCAAGCATTAAATCGAGCAGATTAAGCTGGTGGCAGAAGGGTCAAATAACTGTCTTCAGTGCTCTCCATTAAATCTTTCTCATGGCTTGCTTCATCAACCGGTTTCTCTTTGTGCTCAGCAGAGCATTTGCAGAAACAATTGCATATCGCTGCTGTAAAAGGAGGGGGAAAACCTGATCTGTGGAAGCTGCTGTTGGAAGCGCGACTCACAGTCCTCCGTCCCTATATTGTGAAATTCGTGGAGCGTAAATTAAAAACAAACCTCCACTAAAGAAGTGGGCACCCATCAAGAGTCTTGTCTGTATTGATGCATTTCTTGTGTTCTTGCTTCAAACCACTAGAGAGTCGCTGTTCTTCAAAGCAAGAATTACATGGTGTAGAAAAATGAACACTGATAGTCAGACAGGTCCTACCTCCTTAGTCTGCAACTAGTTTTAGTCTGCAACGTGCCCTCTGAGAATAAAAGTGAGGGGATCCCAAGTCCCCCAAGATGGCCAGCTGGCAAGTCTGGAGGTTGGGTTCAGAACCTGGCTTAGACAGCAGCCCAGCTGACTTTCCAGTCTTGATAGCCCATCCTTGTTACTTCCTAGCTGTGCCAATTGGCCATGCTGACAGGGGCTTATGGGAATTGTAGTTCATGAACATCTGGAGAGCCGCAGGTTGCAGACCTCTGGGCTAGTTCAACTTGGAGCATTGGCAGGAAGGGAAAGGAGTCTGTCAGCCCCTTTGAGTCTCCTTACGGGAGAGAAAGGTGGGGTGTAAATCCAAGCTCCTCCTCTTCTTCAGTGAAAAAAGAAGCCAGTGAAACAGTCAGAATATTTTGCCAAAATGAGAACTGATAAAGCAGGGAAAAGAACTCAATCAAAAGACCAACTTTGAGAATGGCTGCAGCCCTTCTATTGATTTCAGATGTTTATATTCCGCTTTTTAGCCAGAATGGTTCCAAAATCCGTAACGGAGAAGAACAACTACCTGCATCTAAACACACATAGCTAGGAAAAAGGGGGTGGGGCAAGGCTAGGAGAACATGCATAATTTAAGACAAATGTTTGCTGCTCGTTTGTCTAACTTCACCCCACCCCACCCTTTCCTGGACTGTGAGTCGTTCTTGTAACAGCCTGCTTGGCCAAACCACTTCTTCCATGCCTTTTTCAATGCAGTCAACTGTTGAGAAGCTGGGTTCCTTTCCCTCCACAATAAAAGATCTTTCTGTGAGCACTGCAGCATGGGTTGGGGGCTTTGGGAAGGCACAGAGTGGCTGGGCCAATCCAGTTTCTAGAGGTAAGGGGGAGGGCAGACACAACCTATGCATTAGTTCCTTATTTTCATTCCCATCGGACAGTCGATGATAACTACTAATAGCTGCGCTGAGGGTGGTTTTCAAACCCTGCCTCATGGAATATCTGCTCAGTAAGAGCTTCCCTCCGGAAGGGCACCCTAGTGAAAATAAATTGTGCACCACATATGCTGCAGCTCAGAAAGATCCAAGGATTGTTCAGGCCTGCCAGGACAGAATAGGGACTCGCTCGGTTAAACCTCAGCCGTTCAGCCAGGTTCCAAGTTGCCACTGCATTGCATCGCCAAGCCAAGTCGCTACAGGTACAGCAGCATCATGGGTATTAATCGAGAGGGTATTGAGAGGGTATCACTCAGGGGCGGAGCATCTGCTCAACCTGCCGGAAGTCTCAGGTTCAACCCCCACCATCTCCCATTGAAAGGATTTGGCAACAGTCAATGAGAAAGACCCACCTGGGTAGCCACTGCCAGTCTGTCCTCAATGGCCTGATTTAGTATACAGCAATTTCACACGAGACAGTAAAATCCTGCCTCTTCCCATTGTTAAACTGAGAACCAGCATTGTGTAGTGGTTCAGAGCAGGTGGATTCTAATCTGGAGAACCAGGTTTGATTCCCCACTAGTCCACCTGAGTAGCGGAGGCTTGTCTGGTGAACCAGATGTGTTTCTGCACTCCTGCTGGGTGACCTTGAGCTAGTGACAGTTCTTCGGAACTCTGTCAGCCCCACCTACCTCACAAAATGTGGAGAGAGGAAGGGAAAGGAGCTTGTAAGCCACACTGAGCCTCCTTACAGGAGATAAAGATGGGGCATAAATCCAAACTCTTCTTCTCAAGCAGCTGTTCCATGTTTCATCGCTATGTTTCAGGGAACTTTGGGGAATCCTGAAACCTTGGTGGAGTGGGGTCCACAATGAAAAGATTAGTAAAGGCAGCTTTACTGAATGCTACCTACCAAGTGACTCTTGCAATACGTTGGCAGGCGCTGGGTGGGGTACCAGGTGTGCGGCTGCTTTTTGCAGTGTAACGAAAAGGCCCAGCTAGCACCCAGCATGAAATGAGCATGTGCCTTAAAAGCCACCCCAGAATCCTTTGCAACACGCAAGGCTCCCTAGCAAGATCTTTTTTGGCCGAGGGGACAGGGCGGCACGAAGGCAGAAAGATTTTTGAAAACAGACACAAAAAGAAGCTGAAGTACATAATCATAATTTTAAAAAGTTGGAAAGGCTTAGGTTTATTAAAACGCAAGCCACCGACAATTCATGGTAAGAAAAACCCACGCAGAACCAGTAACATCCAAGGTGACTTTTTTTTAAAAAAAAAAAATATCCGGCTTGGAAAATAATTCACCTGCACTTAACCGAGAAAGCTGAGACAGAGGCGGAGGCAGTTATTTGTTTCTGCTGAGAGTTCTTTGCTTCTCAGCATGCTCCACAATTTTCTCGTCTACATAAAGTCCCTTCCGCTTTCTCACGGCATTCATGTACTTGCGGGCCTGGTTCTCGGAGTCCGCCTTTTCCCCAAAATGCAAATACTCCTCCTCTGTGGTCGGTACCCAAAACGGATCATCTGAAATGACCTAGGGAAAGAGAGATTGTAGGGAAAAAATGGCATTAATGGAAGGGGGCAGGGGGAAATGGAGTGGAGAATTACAGATAATTTTCTGCGTTTCAAGAGGTAAAAGCAGACTGCAAATCAAGCCAGAAAGCTTTGTTTTCCAAACAAGGTGCCAGTCAGAAAATCAGCTAGTTGAGTAAAAACGAATGTGGAAGTAATTTCTGCCTGAAGAAATGAACAATTACAGAAGTGCATTCCCTCCCTATCCTCCCAAGAACAGCACAAATCAGGATTCTACATGTGCTCACTTTTCCAAGATGCACAGAAAACTGGCAGCACAGATTATGTGAACTGAGACACAGAACCCATGTGCCTTTAGCTCTTACCGAACTCTTAGGCTGCCAAGGGAGAAAGAACTGCTGTATTGTATGATAGGGTTGTATTTGGTTGAGAAGGACACAAATTAAATATGGACTCAGGAAGCAGCCGGGAGATGGCTGCTGCGTGCCTGGATTTACCTCCATCTGATAACCTTTAGCACCCAACTGCCACCATCAGTCACCCTTTAGCACCCAACTGGGGCCCTTTCCGCATGGGCCATTTACAGCGGGCCAGGGACGGCAAAAACACTGTCCCTGGGCAATTGTTCGCACAGGAAGCACTGCTGGATCGCAGCAGCGCCATTCTGCCCGCCCAGGAGCGGCGTGAAGCCACTCCTAATAACCTCGCTCGTTTAGCGAGGTTATTCTAAAACGCCGTCTTCCCATCGGCGCGGTGTGAACCTCACTGCTGGGAAGACGGCACTTTCCCCGCCCCCCCCCACTCACCTCATCCTCCAGCGTGCTCTGGAGGCTGCCAGGGACTCGCCCATGCTGCCCTCTGACCTCCAGGGGTCGGAGGGCAGCGTAGGTGGGGCCCTGATGGCCTCCAGAGCAACACTGGACGACGAGGTGAGGGGGGAAACGCAGAAGAGGTGGCTCCGTGTGAAGCCACCTCTTCTGTGCCAACTTCTGCGGGGCCGCTCGGACGCTCCTGTGCGAATGGCCCCCACTCCTCCACCAGCACAATTTCTGCCAGTGGAGAGGCACCCTTTCCGCTGTGCGGAAAGGGCCTGGGTGTTGCCAGTCATCCTATCATCACACTTTGATCCAATTCTGCTGACTTATGGCACCACCATAGGATTCTCAAGGAAAGAAATATTCAGAGGTGGTTTGCCATTGCTGCGTCTGCGGCAACCCCTGATATTCCTCGAAGGTCGTCTATCCAAATACTTGCCAAGGTCGAGAATAAAAGCCCAAGGTCACCCAGCAAGCTTTCATGGCAGAGTGGGGTTTTGAACGCAGGTTCCCCAGATCCCGGTTTGAAATCTTAACCACAACACCACACACTGTAACCCAACTCTGACTACGATCGATGAAGCGAGAAGTGGCAAGGAACCCCTCTGTGGTGAGTAGATCCAGTTCACCAGGGAATCCTCATGAAACATTCATATTATATTTTGACTGTCTTTGCATTGTGTTGGGTTTTTTTTTTTCCTTATGAGCTGCTCTGGGAATTAATCAGGTCCAGAAAGCAGGGCGAATGAAGACATTTTGATAGCAAATACTGGTCTGCTGATTTTTGCATTTCGAATCCTAATACCCCAGAGGACAGGGTTAGAATTCAAAACAATAGATTAGAGAGCTGGGTCAAAACTAACAAAATACATTCCAACAGGGAGAAATGCAAGGTACCATACTTAAGCAGAAAAAAATCAAATACACTGATATAAGATGGGTGACACCTGGCTTGACAACAGAACATATGAAAGGGATCTGGAAGTCTTAGTAGATTCTTATCTGGTGAACCAGATTTCATTCCCCACTCTTCCACACAAAGCCTGCTAGGTGATCTTGGGTTACTCACAGTTCTCTCTGAACTCTCTCAGTGCTACCTACCACACAAATGGAAGTGAAGGTTCTAAGACTCCTTAAAAACAGAGAAAAGTGGGGTGCAAAAACCAACTCTACTCTTTTGCCAAGGTCTCTACATAATTAAGTATAGCAAAAAAAGGATGGGCTCTTTAAGTCTTGACTGTTTAAAATAAGTGCTTAAGAAGAGTCTTTCTGTTGGTTTTGGAAGGAAGAGGGGTGGGGGGAAACGAACTTGGACTGTGTGTCAGTTTTCACTTAGAATTCCTTTTACAAACTTCCAATATTTATTGCAGTGAAACCTGATGAATAAAAGCAAAATAGCATGTGGCTACAGTTGCTAAACTTGCACACATAGGTTAAAAGGCATGTTGTGGATTATTTGAAAACAAGCACTACTGCAAGACAGATCTTTCTTGAAAGTTAAACCAATTGTAGTGCTCTCTGGCATGCAGATCAGGGGTATATTCCAGCATAGCAGATCTCCACCCAAGAAGCTTGCCCCAGGCTGAGGATGAAAACTCAATTCAAACTTATCCGTACGCCTCTTTGGAAGCCTCAAAGGCGGAAAAGTGGGTTTAGAAAGGCAGAAAGGTGGGATAGAATAGATGATCGTGCCTCTGAGCAAGTGCAGAGTTCATTTCCCAGAGAGCCCCCAAAATGTTAGGGACTGGAACAGGGGAGGGCTGTCAGACCCCAGACTGATGTTTCCAGGGAGATTTAAGTTCCCATTTGCTTTTTCTAAACATTCGGCAATTTTTCCTGCTGTTGAAGAAGAGAACAAACAGAATGGGTTTGCATCCAGTTGCCCCAAGAAGGACCAGCATTTGAAGGATGAAGAAAAAGAGTTTGGATTCATATCCCCCCTTTCTCTCCTGCAGGAGACTCAAAGGGGCTTACGATCTCCTTGCCCTTCCCCCCTCACAACAAACACCCTGTGAGGTGGGTGGGGCTGAGAGAGCTCCGAGAAGCTGTGACTAGCCCAAGGTCACCCAGCTGGCCTGTGTGGGAGTGTACAGGCTAATCTAAATTCCCCAGATAAACTTCCACAGTTCAGGCGGCAGAGCTGGGAATCAAACCCGGTGAATTATGTGGTGAAATGACACAGTAACGGCTGAATTATTTTATACAGCGACCGTGGAGTGAGTTGGCGAGGGCGGGAGAGGGGGTGGGAGACGTGCCAGGGGGGAGGGGTGGGAGAAGGCCGATTGGCCGGCAAAATCTGCCACCAGCCCATACAGTCCTCCACCTGCACTTCCCCTGCATCTAGTGTCTATTTTACTGCAGATTAAAATGGGCACTAATGCTAGTCGATTATATAAATAATAAGCTTGAGAAGATGCTGCCAGAGCATAGAAGATATATGTATTTGACAACATCAAGACACATGAATGTACTCCTGCTCTAGTGACACACTTAGAAAAAGAAGAGTTTGCATTTATATCCCCCCTTTCTCTCCTGTAAAGAGACTCAAAGGGGCTTACAATCTCCTTTTCTCCCCCTACAAGAAACACCCTGTGAGGTGGGTAAGGCTGAGAGAGCTCCAAAGAACTGTGACTAGCCCAAGGTCAGAGACAGTATCTTGTTTAAAGAAAGGAAAACAACCTGTCTGGCTCTAGTGCGAACTATACAAATCTATTTTAATGAAAATAATTTAAACATTTATATACCGGAACCACAACTCTTAATCAACAACATATTATAAACAACAACAACAACAATAATAAAACAATGAACAATACATACACAGAGGATCCCAAATAAAATAATATCAAGTCTCTGTAATGGAGTAAGAGATCCACTAATGGTGTAGAAGGATACCAATGTCTGATGCTTTTTAAAAACTCAACTTCCGTTGATAGGTTTCATGTATATATAGATCCTCTGTGTATGTATTGTTCATTGTTTTATTGTTGTTGTTTATAATATGTCATTGATTAAGAGTTGTGGTTCCAGTATATAAATGTTTAAATTATTTTCATTTAAATAGATTTATATAGTTTGCACTAGAGCCAGACAGGTTCTTTTCCTTTCTTCAAACTAGCCCAAGGTCACCCCATGTGTTGGAGTACACAAGCTAATCTGGTTCACCAGATAAGCCTCCACAGCTCAGGTGGCAGAGCAAGGAATCAAATCTGGTTCCCCAGATTAGAGTGCACCGGCTCTTAACCATTATACCACGCTGGCTCTCAGCTTAACTACTGATCCATGATTACAGCTGAGCTGATTGTCTCTCTTCTGTCCCTCTGTTGTTCTGGAGTTTTTCCTGAAGTGGCATTCTGCCTCACTATCGTTCCAGTTTAACCTGGAGAACTTCTAAAAATCATCCCAGAAATGAGACATGCGCAGTTTGCTACACCTTTTAGTTAATTTGCACCTTCCTTTATTCTTCTACATTACTGATGTAGAATGCTGGGGGGAAAGGTGCCAAGTACCTCCTTCTTGAGCTACCATTGTCTTGAGTAACTCAAGGTGAACATGTATGTAGTAGTAACCCTGGAAATATGGGGGGGGGGTATTCTTGCAGAAACTACGCAGAAAGGAACAAAAACAGTGTGGCCTTCTCGGTTGGGTTCCAAACCTGATACCAAATCCAGAGCTGGAAGATGCCCCAGATGAAGAGAGCTACCACGAACATTTTGAAGCCATATTTTCCTCTGAGAGAGGTCTTTGAAGAGAGGAACTGCCTAAATAGATTGTAACCAACTTAGAAAAAGAGGCATGTAATTTTATTCTTCTTCCTAAACCCTTAAAACATCTTCCCCTCAAAAGGCCTTGATTGTAAATTACATGGTTTGAGAAAAACACAATTGGAAAAGAAAATGTACAGGAGAGAGAAAACTGGAGAAAAGCAATTCGTTTTATTGCTGTTCTTGACCCACAAACAACCCGACAATCAAACAACCCGACGATCAAAATAATACTTGATCCATGGTACCGAGCAAAGTATTTCAAAAGGATTCCTACCTTTCAAAAGTAGCACCTTAAAGAAAAGACAATTTGGGCAAACAGAAAAATCCCCATGGGAGCGACTAACTAGCTGGTTTTCTGTAACTAGCTGGTTACCTGAAGCACAGAGGATCTACCAAATCTGAATCCAAGTGTACTGCATACGAAAGGGGGAGAAAAATCCTGAAAATTGTGGGTAACCAAAAGAATCCTCATTGTAAAATTTCAGGAAGGCGTCTGTTTTGACCAGCAGTCAAGAGCAAGATTCAAGTCCAGCAGCTCCTTAAAACCAACAAGATTTGCAGGGTATCAAGAGAGGCAAAGCTACTTTTGTCAGATACCTGCTACAGGACTCGAATCCTGCACTTCTCATTTTAACAGTATCTCTCTTTGGCCCCTTCCGCACATGCAGAATTTTTTTTAGCAAGCCTTTATTGGCATAGACAACAGTACAACAATAATTAAAAAAACGGATTAAAAAGCATATACAATACAGGAAATAAATGTTAGGTCGAAGGAAATCTACTGGCGTTTAGTAATTTCCAGGAGAAAGTCTGCCACTATCATACAGAGAGAAGGATCAGGATTGTCCAACAAGTAGTGTAATCTAATTAAATCGGGGAGATGTAAAGGAGTAAGATTCACATACTTGGATCTGATTTCCTTGAATCTGAGACAGTGTAGTAATTGGTGGGCCAGGGATTCAACTGAGCCATCGTTACATGGGCACAATCTTTTAGCCTTTTCTTGCTTATTAAATCTGCCATGTAACAAGGCAGAAAGCATAACATTAAACCTGGTAAGCATTATGGCTCTCCTTTGAGCAGGGCTTATTAAGTAATACAGGTAGTGTGCCAAGTGGCCCCGTTCAATTGGGAGAGAAAAATACAGGGGGGAGCACGTTTTCTTGGCTGCGGTGATTAGAGTAGAGAACTCTCTATCCAATAGTTGACCTTTTAATTTTCTATAAGCTTCTGAATAGGACAGAGGGCAAAGTGAATCCACTGACAGTCCAATAGAGGCCATTTTTTCTTCAATTATGGAAAGCAAGGGGTTGGAATGGTGTCAGAGACCAGACGGTGGAGCACATGCAAAATAAGGCACTTTCAATCCACTTTCACAATTGTTCACAAGTGGATTTTGCTACTCCGCACAGTAAAATCCAGCTGCAAAGTGTACTGGAAGTGGATTAAAAGTGCCTTATTCTGCCCGTGCGGAAGGGGCCTTTGTGTCTCCACATAATTCCCCGTCCAGGCCAGCACATGTGTTCCACACACAGACTGTTGCTGTGTTAATAGATGGTCTTTGTGGCACAATGCGAGGGGACCTTTGCGGTTCATTGACAAGACTTTTTTTAGAAGTAGCCCCAGGCTTCATTGTGGAGCCTGATCCTCTCCCAAAGTTTAACAGGTTATGCAGCAAAACGCGTGTCCTGAACTTAGGCCACTGATTGAGAAGGAAAGGGGTTGTCCAAGAGCCCAAGACCAGGCTATCATTTTATTTATTCCACCTCTTCCCGAGAGCAGGCTACCTGCCGCCTGCCTGCCCTGCTTAACCAGATGGGCCCCGCTATCTTCTGCTGTAAAGGTCTCATCTGCCAAGCTGAAAAAACCTATCAAAATGGGATGGAAACAAGCAAATGCATTGCAAAGATATGAGAATAAAAGCAAAAGCTGGCCTTGACCGTGATTCAACCTCTTTTGCTAACCTTTTATTATTCCTTTTCGGAAATAAACGCTCCAGGACAGATGAGGACAAGAAGAGGTCTTACCTCCCAGTGACTGAACACCAGCTGTGGACTGGCTAAGCCGCTCGTTCTCTTCCTGATTTCGTCGGCAAAACCAAAGCTCTCTGCCACAGGCAGCACAGCCTTGATGATAAACATGTCGGTCCCTTCTTTCATCTCTTCCTGCAGCACACGGCCTTCTCTTTTGGACAGGACGGCATAGACACGGCCTGCGGAGGCACAAGGCTGATGAGGTCTCTGCTCCATTCCCACCCACTCATACTCACGACAACTGAACTAGAGATATAGGCACCACCAAAACACAGCAGGAGGAAGGCTGTAGTCACCAACATCCCTACAATAGCTACAATGAAGAAGAAGCTGGATTTATACCCCATCTTTCTCTCCTGTTAGGAGACTCCAGGTGGTTTTAAAGCTCCTTTCCCTTCCTCTCCCCACAACTTGTGAGGTAGGTGGGGCTGAGAGGTCCGACTAGCCCAAGGTCACCCAGCATGCAGGAGTGCGAAAACATATCTGGTTCACCACATAAGCCTCCGCCACTCAGGTGGAGGAGCGGGGAATCAAACCCGGTTCTCCAGATTAGAATCCGCCTGCTCTTAACCACTACACCACGCCAGCACATTTCACTTAGTACAGTGGTTCTCAACCTTCCTAATGCCATGACCCTTTAACGCAGTTCCTCATGATGTGGTGACCTCCAACCCTAACATTTATCCATTTTACAGATGGAGAACACTGATGCAGAGAGTCTTAGGCGACCCCTGTGAAAGGGTTGTTCGACCCCCAAAGGGGTCCCAACCCCCAGGTTGAGAACCACTGACTTAGTACAATACAGTGCCAAATGGGACAGCCTGGACTATCTCTCTAGAGTGCACAACCAATAGGCTTTGAATTTATGTGTTGCGTTTATCATCTGGACGGTGTCTAAGGCTGGACATTTCCTTTGTCTTGCAGAGTAGCCGGGTGGGCTTGATTTCTTTACTGACGTCAGTTTTCCCAATGCACCCAACACACAAACATTCTATCCCTCAGCTAGACCTGGACAGCTTCATAGACCTGGATGGTGTTTTCTTACCCAGTACTTCCGCCGTGGCCATAATATCACAGGTGTACATGGCAGCCATAAGCCTCTGTGGCTTCGCTTGCATAGCATAACGGCAGGCGTCCTTCATGGTGGCAATTAGCTGCCCAGAGAAAGGGCCATAGCAGTCAGCAAGAAGCGTCTCTCCTTTACGTCTACTCAGTAGTTTGAAAGGTTGCTGGCCACTTCCTTGGGTTTCTTTACTTTCTGGAGTCGATTCGGAATCTCCGTCTGCCGAAACAGGAGTAGTGCCCCCTGTCGCCAGCGTCTCTCCTTCAGCCTTTTCCTCCAAACCCTGCCGGTTCGTGGATACCTGCTCTGCGAATTTGCTCATGTCCCATTTCTCCACCGAAAAGCAGACACCCATCAGCGGCTCTTCGCACATCGGCCCGGAAAGCGTAGCCAACTGAAACCCGCTCACTACGCTGTTGTCGAAGTCCCGGTAGAGGCTTGCTTCTTTCACGCCCTTGTCCAAGCACTGCCACACAGATCTCTCATAGCCTTCAAATCCGTTCAGCAAAATGTTTGGCCCGCATTTTCGGGGGCCGAAGGACCAGATGCTGTCGATGGCGTTTCTCCATTTTCTACCTTGCAGCTTTTCCTGCAGTTTTTGTTTGAGTGCTTGGATCTGGTCGAGGGTCTTCTGATTCATCTCCTGGGTTTTCTTACCTTCGTTCAGGGATGACGTGAACTGCTCCATGGTTCGAATCAAGTCGCAGTTTTCCTCCAGGAGCCGAGTCACCTCCTCGGGAAGCGGAATTGCCCTGACGCTCAGAGTGGCGTATTTGTTTGCCGTTGACATGGTCACGAGTCCATCTGAGTCAACCTGCACCCCCTCTGGGATTTTGTTCTGCTCCTCTTTACTCTGGTGTATGACTGCGACTTTCTGCTGCCTCCCTATTTCTTCATTCACCATGTCAACTTTGGGGGGCCTCGTGATGGTTTCTCTGAAAGGAATGATGGGTTTCGAGACACTGATTTCTACCCTGGCAAACCTATCGAGAGCAAAAAGGCACAATTAAGTCCACCTGGGGGAAAAAAGCACGAGGTTCCTGGAATCGAATGCCATTGATGGCTTGTCCACCACAGTAATCAAGGCAGGTGTACAACAGGTAAAGACCAAAGTAATTACACCAATGCGTACTTATGCTCACGAAATGAGTTTACTCCTGGAGGAGGGAAAAAAAAACTAACATGAATTATGTAAGTGTATATGGGACTGGGCTTCCATTTTGAAAACTAAAAACAAGTAGGACGTATGTATTTGAATATATGTGGGTAGTCGATTTTGTACCTTACAGAACGGCTTGAAAAAGAATCATCGAAATAAAAACCAAATTTGGACGTTTTTATAGCCAAATAGCCTAGATGCTTACCTGTTGAACTACATTAATAATATTTTGAGTTGTTACCGAGAAAACAAAGACAGAACTGTATTCCAATTTATTATTGGTTTAAATATTACTCATTTTGTGAGTATAAGTACACACAGGTGTGAATGATGGCTTGACTGTATTGGCTTATGAAAAATTAACCTGGCCTCCACTTCCTATAATATTAAGCAATGACTTTATAATAGACAACAAGAATAGAGGTAAAGTTTCACTATCACATTGGTAACCCAATCGCCACCCCACTGCCCAAGCTATACTTTTCTCCAAAATGTGCATAATGACATCCCATTTTTGCATTGTCAACACTGCTTAGGGTTGATTAGCCGATGTATCGCTTTGTGGCTCTTCCTTCCCAGTAACGTAAGTACCTTGCCTGCCCAGGGACGACTGCTGTACAGAGAATGCTAAGAGTCCGATGCTCTGCAGAAGACAAATTTGACCCACCTGTTTGATGTAAAATTGCAACACTTTACAAGCGTAATATTTTGAGGGCTAAAAATGTCCTCCGCAGGAGTTTTTACAAAGAGGGCTTTAAAACAGGCACTGGTAGTTCAACAAATCACAAGAGAACAGGCACAAAAGCAGCTTATAATTAGCAGTGGGAGACTGAATGCATTTGCAGTGTCTTCTGGGAATGCTGCCGGAAGAAATACACAGAACCCCTCAGTTCACACCAGTGAATCCCCATTCTTTGATCTAAATCAGTGATGGCCAACCTTTTGGGTTTGGTGTGTCAAAAACCTAGAAAATGCCTAACTTGACTCGGCTGGCATGTCACCCAAAATGTTGTGATGTGTGACAAGCTTGATGTGACAAGCAGGTCATAGGTTCGCCATCACTGATCTAGACCATGTAAAGATCCAGCAAGCTGGAGATATGAGTTGCACAATATGGGGATGTACACAGGGCAGGGAAGCTGCAGCCAATCACACAGAAGAAGAAGGTCACATGAGTTTTCTCCGTGATAGAAAAGACACCAATGAATGTGGGTGAAGCATCCCAGCCCGAAGGATTCTTCAGTCTCACATGAATGTAGTGCTCCCCGAGTATAAATTACTTCTCACTTTTTATGGATGTGATGTTGATAGTGTGGAACAACTGAGGGAAGTTGGCATTGACCTTTCCCAGAAGTTAAACCACAGTTACAAGCTTCACCGAGTGAGAAATGCTACATAAAACCACTGAACCTTGAGTGTTTCCTTCCTGCCAAAACATACCTCTCTTTCAAGTCGTCCAAACAGCGCTGAAGGTGAACTTCTCCCGCCGTTATTAACACGTGCTCTCCCGTCTCTTGGATTAAAACTTGTACGCACGGATCGGCCTGATTTAGAAGCTTCATACCTTTGACCAGCTGAGGCATATCACCTGGGAAAATAAAAGCATTTTTAACTCAGTGTTGACAAAGTACTTAATTTCAAAGTAATATATACAATCTTGCGAACATGAAGCACAGACTGGGAAATTAAATATTTCAACTTGAGCACCCTAAACGGTATTTAGGTGGCGAGAGTTTTGAAGACCAATTGTTCTGAGATTTTAAATATGTAAACATCATAGCACAATCTTTCTTACAAGGGAACTTTTACACTCTCCCTGATCTGCTTCAGGATTTATATTTATATTCCCCCTTTCTCTCCTGTAAGGAGACTCAAAGGGACTTACCATCTCCTTTCACTTCCCCCCCCCCTACCTCACAACAAACACCCTGTGAGGTGGGTGGGGTTGAGAGAGCTCCAAAGAACTGTGACTAGCCCAAGGTCACCCAGCTGGCATGTGTTGGAGTACACAAGCTAATCTGGTTCCCCAGATAAGCCTCCACAGCTCAGGTGGCAGAGCAGGAAATCAAACCTGGTTCTCCAGACTAGAGTGTAGCTCTCCTACACTCCTGCTGGGTGACCTTGGGCTAGTCACAGTTCTCTCTGAACTCTCCCAGCCCCACCTACCTCACAAGGTGTCTGTTGTGGGGAGAGGAAGGGAAAGGAGCTTGTAAGCCACCTTGAGTCTCCTTACAGGAGAGAAAGGTGGGATATAAATCCAAACTCTTCTTCTTCCTCTCCAACACAACAGGGTTGTATACCTGTTCCAGGTCAGAGAACCATAAAAGCATAGTTGGAAGGGACCTCCAAGGTTATTCAGTCCAACCCCCAGCTCAATTCAGGTAATTCACAACTACCCTGCCAACCCCAAATCCAGCGATCCCTGTTCCATGCCCAGAGGAGGCATAACCTTCCAGGATCCCAGAGATTGCTTCCTGACCCCAAAGATAATTTATCACTATCTCATTCCAGCCGGAAGGATTTTCAGAAGTATACTTGCTTTCAACAAATGGGCAGTGAGTTTATTTAAAGAAACATTCAGAAGACTCTTACTCGGGTGTTTTGGCTCAACGGCAACTCGCACGATGGGTGTCGCTTCGAAGTTGAGAGGCGTAAATGGTGGACAGGCTGGTGAGGAGGACAGCGTCGCCGACTTCAGCACAAACTCTTGCAATCCTCCTATGCCTAAAAGGCACAGAGAGACAGTCAGGGCAGCCTTCCCAAAGACAACACGAACTGGAATACAACACATTGCATCTTCGAACCTGGCCTTCAAATAAGCACTAGAAAGGTTTGCCCACTCATCTAATAGGCAGAGAGAGGGTCTCCACACTGCACATAAAGCTGCCTTATATGGAATCACACGATTGGTCCATCCACGTCAGTACTGTCTATTCAGATTGGCAGGGGCTCTTCAGGATCTTCCATGATCACCTGCCCTCTGGAGATGCCAGGGATTCAAACCTGGTACCTTAAGCATTCCAAGCAGATGCTCCACACTGTTGTCTTTTCCTCTGAGAAAAAGGGGGCACGGGGCGGGGGGGATTCACTGCCTATTAAGCCTCCCACCCCCGCACCGTCTTTTTAAAAAGAATTCTTTGGCCATTTGGCATATGCAGTCTTTGTAGCAGCATGGCACAGTGGTGAAGAAGAAGAAGAGTTTGGATTTACACCCCACCTTTCTCTCCTGTAAGGCGACTCAAAGGTGGCTTACAAGCTCCTTTCCCTTCCTCTCCTCACAACAGACACCTTGGGAGGTAGGTGGGGCTGAGACTAGCCCAAGGTCACCCAGCAGGAATGTAGGTGTGCAGAAACACATTTGGTTCACCAGATAAGTCTCTGTCACTCAGGTGGAGGAGTGGGGAATCAAACTTAGTTCTCCAGATTAATGGTGGGCTCTAATCTGAAGAATTGGGTTTGATTCCCTCATTCCTCCATATAAAGCCTAATGGGTGACCTTGGGCTAGGCATGGTTTTCTTAGAACTTTCTCAGCCCCACCTATCTTACAAGGTGTCTGTTGTGAAGATACCTTCATTGTAAGCTGCTTTAAGACGTCTTAAGATAGAGAGAAGCACAATACCAACTCTTCTTCTATTACTACTATGGGGAGGGGAGCAGGTTCCCCACCCCCCATTTTACTCACACAACCATCCTGAAGTTAGGCTGAGAAAATCATTAACCATGTTAGGATGGATTTTTGACCCTGTGCAGCAGCGGCGTAGGAGTTTAAGAGCTCGTGTATCTAATCTGGAGGAACTGGGTTTGATTCCCAGCTCTGCCGCCTAAACTGTGGAAGCTTATTGGGGGAATTCAGATTAGCCTATGCACTCCCACGCAAGCCAGCTGGGTGACCTTGGGCTAGTCACAGCTTCTTGGACCTCTCTCAGCCCCACCTACCTCACAGGGTGTTTGTTGTTAGGGGGGAAGGGCAAGGAGATTGTAAGTCCCTTTGAGTCTCCTGCAGGAGAGAAAGGGGGGATATAAATCCAACTCTTATTATTATTGCTACAGCAACACTCAGTTGATAGGTTAGATTATAGAGAGGATTTAGAAGAGAAAGCAGAAGAAATGACAGCAAGGAGATACCCTTTGAAGCACAAAGAACATCAAGGCAACGTTCATTCAAAAACCTACCCACACATTCACGGAGTTTAGTTTTTCAATTAATTCTGAAACATATTCAAACCCCACAATCAGGTTTTAATTCTGGCCCGAAACAGCTGGGGGAAACCACAAGCAGAACCAAAGGTGATGCAAGCCCAGAGACATTTCCTCAGAGCCGTGATTAAAACTGGCCTCGGCACAAGTAACGTTTTTTTAAAAGCTGCTTTCCCTTTGGAGATCTTGGCAGCGATTCATCCCCTTCAGCTACAAATCAAAAATCAGTCTAAGAGTCCTGCAGTTTGTGGCTCAAAACATGTGCTTGTTATTTGAAGATATCAGGTTTTTAACTCATTGTATCTTGGTTATTACCAGAACACACATAATTGAAGATTTTGCGCAAATGTTCTGCTTTGAGCAGGGACCAGTCGCAGACTTCTGTATGGTTTAGCCCAAGGTTGTGAAATCGCATCTGCTTTAGTACAGTGAGTGAGAAATGCTTCTGGATGACCAAACAGAAGTGGTTTACAGAACTGTTTTGATGCTTGTGTGTGCTTGTGTGTGTGTGTGTGTGTACACAGAGGGTATTCTTAGGCTCATTCCGCACATGCAGAATAATGCAATTTCAAACTGCTTTCAGTGCTCTTTGAAGCTGTGCGGAATAGCAAAATCCACTTGCAAACAGTTGTGAAAGTGGTTTGAAACGAATTATTTTGCATGTGCGGAAGGGGGCTTAGACATCCTCTGAATACAGGGAAGCTGGAGTTTAGTACTGTATTCTCTATCTGCAATGTCGCACCTGCCATTTACCTGTTATCGATTTAAATGTGTGTGTTTTTTACAAATGCCTTCATGCAGACGATTCATCCGCTGCTCAGCTTTCACAACGGGATTCTTCTGGTGTGATGCAAAGTGTAACGGCACCTTTTAACTCTACTTAGGTTCATGAGCTTAGAAGGAATCAGCTCTGCTTAGGAAAAAGAACCGATTGGATCCAGCCCACCACCCCCATGTCCACCAAATGCTGCTCCAGGGACGGGATAGAAGACCCCAAAGGAATGACGTGAGAGGGGCCTGCAGTATGAAGGAGGAACGGGTGGAAATTCCCAATTTAGTTCAGATCCCTCTCAATAATCACTGCTGCTTTAAGAAAGCAAGGTCAGGGTGATATTAAGAAAGGATCGTTTCAGGCCGCCCTCCTGCTCAGCTGAACATTATGATGAACATTTTGACAAAGCAGTTCCCTATTGGAATAGGTTTCCTCGGGAGGTGGCGGGTTCTCCTTGTTTGGAGGTTTTTTAAGCTGAGTCTAGACGGCCATCTAACAGCAATGTTGATTCGGAGAACTTAGTGAGGTCATGAGAGGGAAAGCAGGAAGGAATGAGCCAGCGCTCAGCTCTCGTGGCCCTTTCTTTCATGCCCAGAGTAAAGCCAATCACCACTTTGGGGTCGGGAAGAAATCTTCCTCCAGGCCAGACAGGAATCCTGGAAGTTTGTTGCATTCCTCTGGGAATAAAGCAGGAGTCACTGGGAGAATTGGGCGGGGGGAGGTAACTGGGAATTTCCAGCACTGTGCAGAGGGTTGGACTAGATGACCCTTGTGGTCCCTTCCAGCTCTATGTTTCTGTGTTTCAGGATGGTACACATAGTTCCCCCACATTTCCACTCTCCAAATGATTTATTACACTTTAGCATGACCAAGCACAAAGCAAGTCTGTGCAGGTTGGAGCTGGAATTTTTCAGCTTCTATCAAGTTACATAACTGCTTAAAGGAAGAAGAAGAAAAAGGAGGAAAAGGAGGAGGAGGTTCACATTTATATCTCCCCCTTTCTCTCCTGCAAGGAGACTCAAAGGGGCTTACAATCTCCCCGCCCACAACAAACACACTGTGAGGTAGGTGGGGCTGAGAGAGCTTCGAAAAGCTGTGACTAGCCCAAGGTCACCCAGCTGGCATGCGTTGGAGTGCACAGGTCTAGTTCCCCAGATCTAGTCCCCCAGATAAGCCTCCACAGCTCAAGTGGCAGAGCGGGTTAATCAAACCCAGTTCTCCAGATTAGAGTGCAGGTCACATTAAACTACTCTGGAATAAAGACAAAACCTTCCTCGCGCCCTATCATCCATCCTGGACTCACCCAGTCCCAGCAATAAATCCCGAGTATCTCTTTACTCTTTCCCATATACATGAATCACCGCTGTGCAGTTGGGGACATTGTCATTCTGGTGACAGAAACCGTCCCTCTGGAGAGTGGGCAGCGAACACAAAGATGGATCCCTGGGGGTCTTTGTAATACACAGACCCTCTCCAGGGCCCATCCATCACACTGACGGGCACTGCGCCTCAGCAAACTACACAGCAAAACATTGCAAGCTAGATCTCAAATCAAAGGTAGAATTAAATTACATTCTCTCCTTTTCCATTACAGTTGCAATCAGTTTAATATTTGACATATACATATATTGGGGGGGGGGGTGATCACTATGCAGTCATCTGCTATTTAAGTGGAAAACCTTGTAGAAACATAATTTAGGATAATAGCCAGTGAAAACGCTGTGCTTGGATTCTTCAGCCAGTCATCGTGTTAACCTGCAGTTAACCTATTAAAACTAGATTTGTTAAGACTGGGTTTGTTATTCCCAAAGCCTTGAGGGTTCACTTTCATAAACTGTTCCTTCCAGTGTACATTTTCTTCCAAATGAGTTTTTAACAGTTATTGGATTGGCACCTTTACGGAGTCTAAAATACCCAGAACAATCGGACAATTCTGAGCATTTTCTACTGAAATGATGTTTTTTATTTGAAACGGGGCAATTTTAAAATGCTGTGGAAATTATGAAAGGGACACACACACACACACCTCATGCTTCCAGGCCATCAGCAATAATATTAACAGATACAAACCACCTTTTCCCATTTCTTAGATTAAAAAAAGATGCTACCACTGTGGGTGTGTGTGAACAGATGGTACGAAACGGAACAATAGGAATTGCTTGAAACGGGCTTGTCTTCCCAAGATGTTATTAATAAAAGACAAGCATGTCATGCTTTCTAATTTTAGCTTTGAGAGTCACTTCCAAAACCAAAAGTTTATTAACTCGAATACTTTCAAGCAAAATCACTTGTGGGATCCCATCAGGAATGAAGCAGAGATCTGTTTACTTGAAGCAGAGATCTGTTTATGTGCCCCTGTGATTCTGTCTATAGCAGTGATCCTCATTCAGTTGCTCAAGAGCCATGTGTGGCTCCTTGACGTGACACCCATGACTTTTCTAAGTCCAATGCAGTACCGGGCCTTCTTTCCAAGAAGGTAAGCACAGTTTCCAAGAAACCCTGGAGTTTGTGGCTGTCAAGTGGCTCCCACCTTGACACAGGTACTGGTGAGCTGCAGGTCCCATGCTAGGGATGGAAGAAGGACCTGAAAAGTCATGTTGATGAAGCCAAGATTACAGTTATGTACTCAATAGTTTTATATTATTGAGGAGAGTCAGACTGTATTGGTTAAGAGTGATGGGCTACAATCCAAAGAACCAAGTTTGATTCCCCACTCCTCTGCATGAAGAGGGCTGGGTGACTTGGGACCAGTTGCAGTTCTCTCAGAACTCTCTCAGCCCACATGGAGGAAGGCAGTGACAAACCACCTCAGAATGTCTCTTGCCTTGAAAACCCTATTAGAATAATAGAATCATAGAGTTGGAAGAGACCACAAGGACCATCAAGTCCAACCCCCTGCCATGCAGGAACACACAATCAAAGCACTAACAGGTTGTCCAAGTCAGCAGTGACTTGAGGATGCTTTTTACCACATATTATTTCACATGTGTGTTTGGTGTGGTGATGCAGAGTGCATACAGCAGGCTCTTGATGCATGATAATTGCCAATATGACTCTCAGAAGGCTGTTGAATGAGTAATAATGATATGGTGAAAACGGAAGCGAAACTCGCACACGGAGGGCACCAAGATGGCCAGAAAGAGAGATAGCAGAACAAAGATGGAAGACATATTCTAGAGTGCAAAGGGGGAGGACATATTCTGGAATGCTTTTCTATGTAAACCCCCCCCCCCCCCCCCAAACTACCACAAACAGAAAACCAGCACTACATGCAAGGAAGGGACAGAACTTTGCTTTGGGCACTTTCACACATGCGGAATAATGCACTTCAAATCCACCCTCAATGCACTTTGCAGCAGAATCCACTTGCAAACAATTGTGAAAGTGGATTGAAAGTGCATTTGCATGTGCGAAAGTGCCCTTGGTGCTGCTCCAATGTTCTGTTTGCATGGACTTAAAAAAAAAAGTCAATATACAAAGTCGGACTCTACCCCCTGCAGTCCATTCTACTGCATGTGATAATCTGGCTCAACCACTTTCTTCGACCCTCTTCGTTCTTTTCAGCACAGGCAAAAAAAGAATCAGTGGGAGACTCCCAGAGCTCATTTTGAGCGAGGTATTTCAGCCACGTAGAAACAAGCACGGAATTTCTCTCCGTTCATAAGCTAGTGTCTGCCCAGGCTTTGTGGAGGAAAGTGAGCAGGAGCCCACGGGCACTTTTCAATCACAGGGAACGAGCACCAAGCAAATAAGTCCCCGACAGGCCTGTTCTAAAACACAAGGTTGCAATCCACACACTCGACAAAAACCGGGGTTTACTGAAGTTCCTAGGAGATATCGAACATCCCCTCAGAAGAAGTACGGAAATGGGGCTAATCCGAGCACGACGTGTCTTTGCCACAGGTGCTTCGGTCTTTAAAGTGATAACTAGCGGCATTGGCGAAGAACGCCCCAGTGGATGTAAAAAAGAAATCCAAGAAGCGGTTATTGCAAAACAACCCCAAGGCTTAACAAAAATAAATAAATAAAATAAAGCATCACAAAAAAACCCAGCAATTTTTTCCACCTGGACATATTAGAGCTAAAAAATACCAGTATTTCTGGTTTCCCAGGTTCCAAATACTGGTTCAGTATTCAGCTACAAGGGATTTTTCCTCCCAGGAATTACAATATTTCCTGGCTCCATTATTCCCTATGGGAAATCTTTTGGGATTATGCTGGGGTATGTCTGTTTTTTTAAAGGCACTTGCTAGGTCTGAGCACTCGGATTAAAAAAAACACAAACCCCAAATGAGAGAGAACTGACCCCCCACCCCGGCGCTTCTCAGCATCCGCAGCCCAGTGGGGCTGTAAGGGCACGGGAGAGGCACGGATCCTGCCTGTTGGGCTGAGCGTCTCAGACACGCAAGATCTGTCAGATCGCTGCCACCCCCTGCCCAAATGCGCTTCCATCTAATCCGGAGAACAGGTTTGATTCCCTGCTCTGCCACTTGAGCTGTAGAGGCTTATTTGGGGAACTAGATTAGCTTGTGCACTCCAACACATGCCAGCTGGGTGACCTTGAGCGAGTCACAGTTCTTCGGAGCTCTCTCAGCCCCACCCACCTCACAGGGTATTTGTTGGGGGGGGGGAGGGAAAGGAGTTTGTTAGCCCCTTTGAGCCTCCTTACAGGAGAGAAAGGGTGGGTATAAATCCTCCTCCTCCTCGCCTCATTAAACAGATTGTCTTCTAGCAGGAGATACAGGGGGTAGCAAAGGGCTTCTTTCACTTGAAAGTCAAGTTGGAAACAAAGCTGGGATAGGTCACGGGGTGGGAGATGTGACTTAAAGATCAGGTCTGCATGCTCCAGCGTGGTGTCGTGGTTAAGATCAGGTGGATTCTAATATGGAGAACCTGGTTTGATTCCCCACTCCTCCATACTTCTTGAATTGCAGTGCCCAGAACTGTACACAGTATTCAGTTCTGGGCACCGCAACTCAAGAAGGATATTGACATGCTGATTCCTGAAATAAACCAAAACTTTCCCCACTTTTGTTTGGCCCCCTCCCCTTCACTTCTGAAGGGGGCGGGACAGACAGTTTGGACCTACCCCTGTAATCTCAGCCCCCCGGCAGGAATATATAGGCAGATGGCACCATGGCTAAAGCGGAACAGGAAAGAAAGGTGGAGATTTGCATAGAGCAGAAGAGAAGGAACCATGCAGTCCCACAAGAGCCAGCATGGTGTAGTGGTTAAGAGCAGCTGGATTCTGATCTGGAAAACCGGGTTTGATTCCCCACTCCTCCACCTGAGTGGCAGAGGCTTATCTGCTGAACCAGATGCGTTTCCGCACTCCTACATTCCTGCTGGGTGACCTTGGGCTAGTCACAGTTCTCTCTGAACTCTCTCAGCCCCACCTGCCTCACAAGGTGTCTGTTGTGGGGAGAAAAAGGGAAAGGAGCTTGTAAGCCACCTTGAGTCTCCTTACAGGAGAGAAAGATGAGGCATAAATCCAAACCACCACCACCACCACCTCCTCCTCCTCCTTTCCTCCTCTTCCTCCTCTTCTTCTAGCCCAGGAGGACAGGAAGGGCATGGCAGAGGTGCACACCCCTCCTCTTCTTGCTCTAGAAGCATGTGGCAAATGCCCCCTTATGTTGCTTTCCCCAAGCAAGCTCCCCATTTAGTCTCTCTCTGCCACACAGGCGTCTCAAAAAGCTTAACCCAGCTGGCAAATCTTTCTGCTGACTAAACAAAGCTCAAGAGAGAGAGAGAGAGAGAGAGAGAGAGAGAGAGAGAGAGAGAGAGCCGTGTCATGTATCACCCACAAGCGATGGAGGCCAGGCAGAATCTCCTCCAAGACAAAGCAAAACACAGGAAGCCAACGTCAGCTGCTTTTCTGAAGGCGGCTGGGGGGGGGGGGGGGCGGCAATCTTTTCTGCTCCTTCATTTTGCCAAGGCTGCTAACACCCAGTTCACTCTCCCCCACCCCCATCATAAAAACAATCATTAGGGCAGAATGATATTAAAATGATCTGAGGAGGTAAACACCAACGGTGCTGCCTTTGAGCAAAAGAGCAACAAAGGCACTGTTTTCATGCATCCCCCTGCTCTTTTTGTCCGTAATGCTCTGGGAAAAAGCCCTCTGCAAAATGTTTAACAATTCAGCTCCGACAAACACAGGGACCCGCTTTTAAGGACTCTGGGTCTGACTGGAGCTCTGTTGTGACAGTGGCTTTTCTCTGCAATCACACCTGTGTGTGTTTGGACCTGTTCATGCGTTGAATAGAATGGAAGGCAGAATTCAATTAATATCATGTCCAGCATATGAACAGGCTACAAGCAATAGCACAAAAGCCATAACATACTAGTTCTGCCTCCGGGATGTGGCGGGCATGCTAGCTACATAATGCCTCCCATGTAGGCCTGGTATATACCCTGTTCAGGATAAAGACGACAGGAGATTTGTGAATTCATCCACCATTTACCGGACCGCCTGTGTTCTAGAATGCTCCACTGCTGGAAGAAACAGAGTCTCTGCATAAAGGTAAATAGAGAGAAGATGAGGCTAGAACCACGCTCCCTGATATGCTAGCTTTCTAAATCTCTGACGTAAAATAAAATGGTCAGTATCATAATGCTCTTGTATTGGTTATTTGGCCCTACTTTCAACACTCTGTACATTTCGGGTCACATCATCTAAAAACAACAGCAGATATTGTAAAACTAGATCAAGTTCTAGCTAGGGCAGGGGTAGGGAACCTGCGGCTCTCCAGATGTTCAGGAACTACAATTCCCATCAGCCTCTGTCAGCATGGCCAATTGGCCATGCTGGTAGGGGCTGATGGGAATTGTAGTTCCTGAACATCTGGAGAGCTGCAGGTTCCCTACCCCTGAGCTAGGGCAACCAAAACAATTAAGTGGTGGAGCAGTTGTCCTACAGGGAAAGGTACAGTTAAGGCAGAAGAAGAAGAGTTTGCATTTATCCCCCACCTTTCTCTCCTGTAAGGAGACTCAAGGTGGCTTACAAGCTCCTTTCCCTTCCTCTCCCCACAACAGACACTTTGTGAGGCAGGTGGGGCTGAGATAGTTGGGAGAGAACTGTGACTAGCCCAGAGTCACCCAGCAGGAATGTAGGAGTGCAGAAACACATCTGGTTCACCAGATAAGCCTCAGTCACTCAGGTGGAGGAGTGGGCAATCAAACTCGTTTCTCCAGATTAGAATGCACCTGCTCTTAACCACTACACCACGCTGGCTGAGTTTGGATTTACAGTCTGCTTTCTTAACTGCAGGGAGTCTCGAAGTGGCTTACGAACTCCTTCCCTTCCTCTCCCCATTAGACACCTTGTAAGATAGGCGGGGCTGAGAGTGGGGCTGAAGAACGGTGGCTGATCCAAGGACATCCAGCAGACCTCATGTGTAGGAGTGGGAAAACAAATCTGGTCCACCAGAGAAGCCTCTGCCACTCAGGTGGAGGAGTGGAGAATCAAACCCGATTCTCCAGATTAGAGTCCACCTGTCTTAACCACTACACCATGCGGCTTGAAAACTGCTTGAGGAGGTTATCCAGGGATTGAGAGTAAGAAGCTGTCAACAGGTGGGCATCAATCAGCCAACTGCACTTGAGTAGGGGAAGCAGAAAAGAGAGGCAGGGATACAGCAAAACCATCAGGTGGGAGTTTAATTTACGTGACTGGCTCTACTGGCATCACGTTAGCCAGGAAGCCGGTTCCACAGTCACCAGTGGGATTTACTTTCAAGTCAAACAACATATTAAGGATCTGCTTTGCATATCCAAGTTTCAGAACTCCAAATCTAGCAGTGACCGGAGCTTATGCTCCTAAACGCAGTTCTGCCGCCGCTTGGTTTTGATAGCCCGCAAATCAAACAAGCCAGATTTCTGACTCACTTCCTTAGGCCAAGACAACCCTCAAAAACACTTCTTGCGAGGTCACAGGCACCGGGAAGCGACATGGAAATTATAACACACATGCTTAAAAAGACTGTATTTTTCAAGTTATTCAAAAGAAAGCTTTGCGGGCAGAGCTTTGATACTTGTGGTTTCTGGGTCAGGGGCAGGGAGAGTGAGACTGTGCCCAGTTTGTCCCTCCCTTTCCCAATGAACTTTGCCCTGGTTGTTTAACCACGGCATAGCCAATGGCCTCTTTCTTTCTAAAGAGAACTGTGATGGGTCAAGCTTTCCTTGAACCCCTCCCATACACACGAAGAAGAAGAAGGAGGAGGAGGAGGAGGAGGAGGAGGAGGAGGACGACGACGACGACGACGACGAGGAGGACGACGAATTTGGATTTATACCCCACCTTCTCTCTTGCAAGGAAACTCAAGGTGGCCTACAAGCTCCTTTCCCTTCCTCTCTTAAACCTCCTTCCTATAACCATGCACTATGTAGACTTTTAAAACTACATGTCTCCCACAATATCCCTCAGCCTTTCAAAAGTCAAATCCTGGTCGGAGGTTCAGACAGGGTCCAGAAAGCTAGTGCTAACAATGGGTGAGGCAGAAGAAAAGAAGGGCTTGCCAAAGACTATGTGCTGCAAAGTTTAAAACATACACATACACAGGACAAGAAAAAAAAAACCCCTAACTTGAGAACATCTAGATTCGGGTCCAGTAGCACTTTCGAAAGCAACAAGGTTAAGCCTTTGAGGGTCAAAATGTGACGCAGTCAAGTTCTTGAAAGCTAATCCCGCCCAAAATCTTGTTGGCTTCTGTGGTGCTGGTGGGACTCAAACCCAGCTGTTTTACTGTAGGCCGACACGGCTCCCCTCTGAAACTAAACCGAGAAGTGACTGCGGCCCGCTTTCTGTAATCTGTGGCCCGCTGCTTTTGATGTGTCTGTTTCGGTTGCTCTCCAGCTCCCCGATCAAAGTCAGGCCATGCCCCTGGGGAGACTGAATCCAGCCACATCATGCCATTGAAATGCTTGTGGCAACTTTACTCAAGTCAGAGAGCATGACAGCTTTGCAAAACACTGCCGGTGCCAACTGCTTCCTTTCAACAGCGGGAGCCGGCCAAAAATCCACACCACCTCCGAGGTCATGCTTCAGCCTCCGGGGTTTGAGCTAACAAGGATAACCGAGCGCCACACCATCTGTGGGATCTCTTTTTTTAAAAAAAGAACTGTATGCTTCTACTTATTTTAAAGTTGACAGAGTTAAAAAAGAATCATAGGACACAAATCACCAGCCCGCATGTTATTTACATCCAGGACTGAAGACGGAGAACAGTTAAAAGAAAAATCTCCAACACAAGTTAAGCCCAGTTCTGATGTAACATTTCCAGATCGCTTAAATATAGCTGAGGGCTTGACCGGGCTTGCCGGAACAGCTACGCTCTTTCTAAGCCCACTGGCTTCCATGTACTTAGAAACTTCCATGGCCCAGGCTAGCCTGATCTCATCAGACTTTGGAAGCTAAAGGGGGTCAGTCCAGGTTAGTATTTGGATGAGAGACCGCCACAGAAGTCCGCCTTTGCAACATAGAGGCAGGTAGTGGCAAACCAACTCTGTCTCAATTCTTGACCACCCTATGGAGTTGCCACAATTCTGCTGACACCTGACAGCACCTCCCACCACCAGTTAAAATTCTGCTTAGGTCAGCATAGTATCTAGAAGAAAAACAGTTTGGATTCATACCCCATCTTTCTCTCCTGTAAGGAGACTCAAAGGTGGCTTACAAGCTCCTTTCCCTTCCTCTCATCACAACAGACACCTTGTGAGGCAGGTGGGGCTGAGAGAGTTCAGAGAGAACTGTGACTAGCCCAAGGTCACCCAGCAGGAATGTAGGAGTGCGGAAACGCATCTGGTTCAGCAGATAAGCCTCTGCCACTCAGGTGGAGGAGTGGGGAATCAAACCCGGTTCTCCAGATCAGAATCCAGCTGATCTTAACCACTACACCATGCTGGCTCTTGTGGGATTGCATGGTTCCTTCTCTTCTGCTCTATGCAAATCTCCACCTTTCTTTCCTGTTCAGCTTTAGCCATGGTGCCATCTGCCTATATATTCCTGCCGGGGGGCTGAGATCACAGGGGTAGGTCCAAACTGTCTGTCCTGCCCCCTTCAGAAGTGAAGGGGAGGGGGCCAAACAAAAGTGGGAAAAGTTTTGGTTTATTTCAGGAATCAGCATGTCAATATCCTCTTGAGTTGCTGCGCCCAGAACTGAATACTGTGTACAGTTCTGGGCACTGCAATTCAAGAAGGATATTGACAAGCTGGAATGGGTCCAGAGGAAGGCATCAAAAATGGTCAAAGGTCTGGAATCCATGCCCTACAAGGAGAGACTTAGGGAGCTGGGGATATTTAGCTTGGTGAAGAGAGAGTTAAGAGGTGAAATGATAGCCATGTTTAGATATTGGACGGGATGTCCAAAACCTTATTTGGAGGTTTTGAAAGAGGCTGGATGGCCATCTGTCAGGAGTGCTTTGATTGTGTGTTCCTGCATTGCAGGGGGTTGGACTTGATAGCCCTTGGGGTCTCTTCCAACTCAATGATTCTGTGTCTGCTTCCATACAGGAAGAGGGGTGTGGCTTGCTGGTAGAACATCTCTGTGCAGACTGAAGAGACCTGGTTCAAACCCTGTTACCTCCAGTTGACTGATCTCAAGTGGATGAGCTGAGAAAGGATTCCTAACTGGGACACTGGAGAGACAGCACCAGTAAGGGTTATAAAATACTGGGAGTTTGGTGCAGAGAGTTTCCTATACTCTGATTTGCTTCTCGAAGGTAAGGCAGTGTGTATTTCAAGAACCCAAATGATTAAAAAAGATAGTTAAATAACTCTAAACCATATATGTTGTGATGCCAGAGACGCACAAGCAAATGGGTTAGGTTTCTTTTATTTTAAAGAAAATAGGTTTCTTTTCAAAAGTAATGCTTTGCTTTCAAGCATTCTCATGTTTCTCCTTCTCCATTAGTAAACACTACGTTAAAATACTGAAATTAGGTACTGACAGAAGGTAATAAGATAGCAGTTATTTCATTTCCCTGGTAAGAGACCTCTTTGAAATGAGACCATCAGCACAGCATTGCGACACCAGGTGTACATATGCCTGAAGTCATAAAGATTAAAAAGTATGGCCTTTAAAATTGTGAATGTGTGCGTTTGATGACAAGTGCAAACTATTTGGATTGAGTATGCGTGAGCTTCAATAGAACATCATTCATTTTTAAAATTTATTATCATAAGGTGCAGTCATGACCACCACCTTAAGAATTAAAAACTCATACAAGGATTAAAACAATTCAAGAAAAGAGGCCCAATCAATGGCAAATAATTAGGAGATCAAAATGGGCTGTTCAGATTCATGGACCGTCACATGCCTCCAAACCCCAACAAATAATCACCAATTGCCTGTGGAGGACCTGCTCTGCCATGTGAGCTTCCCAAATAATCTGCCCAGCCATGGTGGGGAAAAAAGGCGCAGGTTTTTATGTACCTGTGTTCTGATCCGCAAGGTCCTTATACTGCTGCATTGCTTACAACGCTCACAATGAAAGAGACACAGCCTTAATGCGTTGCCAGACAGCTGCTGAGGGTCTCGCTTTGCTACAATAAAGGGAAAGCAACACAACCGACTGAGAAATCTACTCCACTGGCATTGCAAGCAAACAAAGGGCAATAAATCCAACTGCACGAACACGGCAGCCCAAATACACAGGAGGCAAGGGGTTCAGCCTCAGCCACTGCAGGAGAAGGGTGGAATTTGGATCCCTGTGCAAATTCGGCATCTGCTTTTGCAGTCTGGACAGAATACACCTGAGTAGAGATTGCAAACTGGAAGGCTAAAAGCAAACAGGGCTGACAGACATGTTCAGGCATGAAATAATAACACGATCGAGAACTTTTTAGGTTGTGTTGCTGACAATAAAAAAGCTCTGCTTAATTTGTTTCTATTCTCACCCCACAACCTTTCGGCAAACAAAATATAAGCTCCTGTTATTCCACAACAGACAAAACAGTAGAGCTCCTTTTGTTTCCTGGAGAGCGTTCTTTGAACAGCAAATTGCTGAGAAAGGCCGCCCTCCTGCGTTCATGGGCACTGGCTGAGCTGGGATGCTTTGAAATGCTGGAACAGCTTCAAGCTGGCTACCGTTGGTGAGCAAACAACCGATTGGCCACATGAAATCAAGCCACCCATTGTCTGTGCAGAAAGAGAAACAACAGCCCAGCCAGCACCACTGTTCCTAGGTGTAAGTGGGTAAGCAGCAACCTGGAAAAGCCACTCGAATGACTTTAAAAACAGCATTCCTGCTTCCAGATGCTCCTTTGCACTGGGCAGAGGTGACATATGGAAAAGCTCACCAGCGGACAGAAGGAAACTCAGAATATCTGTCTGATTGCCTGTGATGAATTTAAGCCACCTTAGGGCTTGCTCATTGCAAACCGGTGCTCAGCAGGAATAAAATAATTTGTTTTCAGCGCACAAATTAATGTTGGCCATAAAAGGCCGCCAACAAAGTAGTGGCAAATTCGTTGCTTTTTTAAAAAAAGGTTTCACGTCAATTTTAGGAGTGAGGGAAAAAAATAAGTTCCAGGCCAAAATGCTTTTAACAAGCAGATGTAAAGAACGGTTTCCTGTTTTTCCCGTTTGAAGGAACGATCTTGCTCAATCGCTCAGGTTACCAGTCAGATTTTACTTTCTCCTCATGTCTCTCCCCTTCCCCCTTTTTTTGTTTCGTCACATAAAGGATAAATTACTGGACTATTTGATTCTTCACCCTAAAGTATCAAAACAGAAGTTGCGAAATAATTTCCTTTCCAGTCTCCTGAGGCTGTTCTGCCTTGCAAGAGGGGAAAACATCCGATACCAATTCCCTCTGCTCTCTTCACCTTTCTCACCCCCTAAGAGAACATCCAGAATTTTGAAACTTTAATCCTTCCTAAATCACTGCAACCGGGCTCCTGCGATGCAATCAGCACATGTTGTAATCGAAACAGAAAACTGTGTTGGGCCAGGCTTGAGTGAGAACACAATACTTATCTCCCTTTGTGCACCAGCACAGCAAATTTAGCACTAAAACTGCACACGGTAGCCAAACACTGCTCAGTTATCCATGTTCTACTCTCTTCCGAGTTTGAGTACTGCAATACCCTCCATGTGAGGCTGCCCTTGAAGACTGTTTATAGATCTCAACTGGACCAGAATGCAGTAGCAAGGCTGCTAACTGGAGCAATCTACTGGGAACACAAGCTCTAGAAGGACATCACTAGCTTCTGGACCTAATTCACAGTACTAATCATTACCTATAGGTCTTACAGAAGACAGCATGGCATAGCAGTTAAGAGCAGTGGACTCTATTCCCTATTCCTGCACATGAAGCCTGCACAGTTCTTGCAGAACCTTTTCAGTCCCACCTACCTCACAAGGTGTCTTTTGTGGGGAGGAGAAGGGAAGATGATTGTAATCTGTTTTGAGATTCCTTAAAGGGAAAGAAAAGCAGGGTATACAAACCAACAGTTCTTCTAAACACTCCAGTTAGTACCACCCATGCCCAAAGGATAGCCAGCCTTGAAATATGGCGGACGGCTCCCTTTGGGAAGGCCTTTGGGTTCTGCTATCACAGCGGCATCAGCTCACTTTCAGCCTTCTTCTTTGAACTGCAGGCACAAAGCAGAGACACTCCGTTTTCCTGGCCATCCAGTGAACAGCAAATTTATTTTCACATGGTTGCCTTTCAACAGATGTTTTTATTGGTGATTACTGGTACTGTTCTTAATTTTGCAATCAGGTTTTTTTGTATGTTTGCAAGCCATAACAGGGCCTTTAAGCATGTACACTGAAGTCTGTCATAATAGCCTCCTTGAAGATTAAGGCATGTTAGCATGGTGTAGTGGTTAAGAGCAGGTGGATCCTAATTTGGAGAACTGGGTTTGATTCCCCACTCCTCTGCCTGAGTGGCAGAGGCTTATCTGGTGAACCAGATGTGTTTCCACACTCCTACATTCCTGCTGGGTGACCTTGGGCTAGTCACAGTTCTCTCAGAACTCTCTCAGCCCCACCTGCCTCACCAGGTGTCTGTTGTAGGGAGAGGAAGGGAAAGGAGCTTGTAAGCCACCTACAGTCTCCTTACAGGACAGAAAGGTGGGGTATAAATCCAAACTCTTCTTCTATAGCATAAACTTTTTCCTGATCACTCAATATCAGGAAATCTTTAAAAGTTCTGAAGATTTGACACACACACCCCTTCCTTTTACGGCACTGGTCTCAGGTACATCCCAAGCTTAATGCCAGTCATGGCTTTCTTGAAACCCACGTCTAAAGCCAGTTTGCAAGTCCCAGTTGAAGGTTCTCTCTGCAGGATCACAAACAGAGAAAATTCTCTCCACATCGACTGTCTTCGATCTCTTAACTGGAGATGCCTGGGATTGAGAGAGACAACGTAAGAGGTGCCCTTCCGGATCAGAACAGTGGTTCATCGAATCCAGCATCCTATCTCACCCAGTGACCAATCGGTTCTTCTGGAGGGCCAACAACAGGGCATGGAGGCTGAGGCCTTCCCCTGATGTGCTCTCTTTGGGCTGGGATTCAGATGTTTATTGTCTCTTATCATGGAGGTTCCCTTTAGTCAACATGGTTAGTAGCCACTGATAGACTCATCCTCCATAAATTTGTCAGATCCCCTTTTGAGGTCATCTGTGCCTATAGCCTATAGCTTCATCGTCGGCAGCAAATCCCACATTTTAATGTCTCGTCGTGTAACATGGTATTTCATTTTTTCCGTCCTGCTGCTCATCACCTTTGCTGGATACCCTCAAGTTCTCATATTTCGGAAGATGTTTTCTTTGTGCACTGTTTTGTAAAACTCATGTCTTTCCCTTAGTCGTCTCTTTCATAAAGTGAAAAGTCTCAGACTCTTCCAGGTGCTTCATAGAATCATAGAGTTGGAAGAGACCTCAAGGGCCAACAAGTCCAACCCCCTGTCATGCAGGAACACACAATCAAAGCATTCCTGACAGGTGGCCATCCAGCCTCTCTTTAAAAACCTCCAAAGAAGGAGACTCCACCAGCCTCCGAGGTCGTGAATTCCACTGTCGAACAGCCCTTACTGTCAGGAGGTTTTTCCTGATGTTTAGGTGGGATCTCTTTTCCTTCACCTTGAACCCATCACGCCTGGTCCTAGTCTCTGAAGCAGCAGAAAACAATCTCCTTATCACCTGGGTTACCCTCTTCTATACTTTTTCCAGCTCTGTAATGTGCTTTTTAAGAGACGGTGGCCAGAACTACACAAAGTATTCTCAATGAGGCTGTGGCATTAAAATACTAGCTGTTTTATTTTCGCTGTCTTGCACAGAAGTTCGCCTTTGTCACCACTGCAAGCAATGCATGACGCCCATCGATAAGTGGAGTCCTCTTTGCTAGTTGCAACAGTTATGCCAAAAGACAGGATGTTCCCTGGATAGCAGAGAAGGGTGAAGAAGGCTTTCGGAACAGAAGTACCACTGAAGAATTACGGCGTGACCTGATCAGAAAGGAACTAAGTCTGACATTTGCTTTGGGTTGCCTAAACTGCGAACACAACAGAGAATCTGTGCAATATTGCAACACAATTAAAAACAAATGTTTCTATTCAGAACTTGATAGCGGATCAGCACTAAGCCTCCTGGACTCCTCTGGTTGTCTTGATTGCTCTTGAAAATTCTCCGTTTGCAGATGGTTTAAGTTTAGAAGGCCCCATTAGATCCCTATATGTACCCGAGGCAGAGATATCTGGCATCTCTCTGAAAACAAGAATTGCCAATCACACAGTATTTGTCTTAGTTTCTAGTACAAAAATTTTTTGTTGTTGAATGACAGCCAGCTGAAAATTTCCAAATAGAGAGCCTTCAGGCTGATTCACACATTCAAAACTGGCTCTGTGCAATGTGTCAGAAACCATCTGCGGTTATAATGTGTGAATGTGTGCAAACTGGCCGGATTCCCATTGAACCAAATGGGCAGCTATTTCTGTAGCAGAGGAATGTGAGAACCCAGCCCAAGAACTATTCCTGCACTACTACGAACAGAACTTCCTCCATCTTGCTCTCCCCTCCCCCTTGCTGATTTCCCTCCTTGAACTTTGCTGAATTCCGATTAGAATGAGAAATTCAGCACTCGGGTTATCACTCGAATGCCTGGTTTTTTGTTGCTGTTGTTAGTAACGTTTATTTATTTGGAAAATGTCTATGCTGCCTCTCCAGAGAACGTGCTCAAGATGGTTTACAAAACAAAACATAAATCACCATAAGAGCTATGAAAACTCACCGTTCAAATCACAACAGAGCAATAAAACATGAACAGTGGATCGGACACATTTCTCAGGCTGAAAAGGGGCTATGAAATGATGCTAAGGAGACCTCAGTTAGAAGGCTGGGGAAAAAGAAAGGCATTGGCCTGGTAGTGGAAGGAGAAGAATTTGGATTTATACCCTGCCTTTCTCTCCTGCAAGGAGACTCAAGGTGGCTTACAAGCTCCTTTCCCTTCCTCTATTTGCAACAGACACCTTGTGAGGTAGGTGGGGCTGAGAAGGTTCTGAACAAACTGTGACTAGCTCAAGGTCACACAGCAGCCTTCATATGTAGGAGTGGGGAAACAAATCCAGTTCACCAGATAAGAGTCTGCCGCTTACGTGCACAAGTGGGGAATCAAACCCGGAGGGCTTACAACACAGGACTACAAAACAGCTGGTCCCAGGAGTTAGTGTTCTTTCCTGTGGGGCCTTTGATAATCTCAGCACCATACTCATATTTTCTCCCCATCAAATGAAAAAAACTTCTCAGATGTATGCATAAAAAGCAACCCTGAACAGAGACACCTGCTTATTTCAACAGCTCCTCAACACACAGTCACAACTGTGGCATTCAGAGTTTTTTAAATCATGTTGGGGTTACTCATCTGTCTAAATACCCTGGACATGCAGACTTGCATCCAATCACACACTTCCTCTAACAGAACACATGACAACAATCTCTGTCAACACTCCCCCCTCCCTGGTTTCTGCAGACTTCCATTTTGGTTTTTTTGGAAGGGAGAGGGGTGCTGACCCACAAGAACAAAATTTCAGGGTCTCTGAAAGCTGCAGAAGGAAACAACAGTCCCATTCTGTACAATCTGTGATTAATCAGATAATTACCAGAGTTTCATTTTTCCTATACTTTTATCCAGGGCTGACCTCCATGTGTAAAATTCTTGAATTAAGAGACAGAAAGGCCCTTTCTGCACGAGCCAATAAACACAGGTGAAGGGCAGGATAAAACCTAGCTTGGGGGGGGGGGGGATTTCACACGGAATCCACTCCTAATGCTAGTCTGCTCCAGGTGCCCCCCCGCCCCCCCCGATTTTTCAAGAATCACACTATCTGCTATTCTTTTGTTTTAACGCGCCTCACGGTCGTGGCCAAACTAACAGCCGAGGAGGCGCATTATGCAGCTGCGCTTTCCCTTTTTTTGTTTACCTCCTGGCTTCCATCTGCGGAACCACGGAGGCACTTCTGGGCACAGCCAGGCTCTGGGGGTTCATCTGTGACTGCCTGCGTAGATGCACATCAGTGGAATGCAAGGAAAAAAAGATGCGCCTCTGTGCAAAGGCAGGTCAGTGGCCCGCATTACCTCTGGGGCCGTCCACATGGAGGCGTGCAAACAGCCCAGGGCTGCATCGGGCTCGTGTACCCCAGCTGCACCCCATGTTTATTGGCCCGTTCAGAAAGGGCCAAAGAGAGACAACAGCATTACCAACAGGCGAATGAACATCTTCATTCTAAGTCACTCTAAGTCATTCTAAGTCATTCTAAAACACATGGGAAATCCAGGTATATGTTATGGTAACAATGGGCATTCTATCTCTCTTCTGAGTGGGATTTGACACCAATAGTCCTGGGAAGTCAACTAGGTAGGTTATTTTATTAGGTTTTACAAAATTAAATTCAACTCCTATTTAAATAGAGAATAGGCTTGCTAGCTTTCCATTTTAGTGGGGAAGGGCAAACATTAAAAAAAGGATCAGCTAAGCTCTGCTTGATCATTCATAAATGCAACCCACACTTCTAAGAATAAGACACTTATATTAGAAAGGGAAGGCAAATCAACTCTTTGAAATAAATTCTGCTTTTAAAACCTACTGTCAACATTCAAGAAACATGACTACTAGACGTTTTAACAAAACAGGGCACAGCAATCATAAAAAAATCCCACAATATCTAATCAAAACCAGTATGGATGAAACAGGAATAGAGTGATAACTGTCCCTCCCTCCCCACCAACTTTAATAAAAAAAAATAAATGTGTATCAGATGGCTTCTGAGGCAGCACTTTAAAATCATGTGAGTTAGAAGACATCTGGAGCAGATTTTAACTTTCCATGGTAAACAAAGATTTGGAAGGTGAATTTAATTTCCCGCATATTTTAGAAGATCAACATCTATTCCAAGGGGTATCTACTACCAACTTCTCTCACAAAAACCACAGCACACTAAAAATAAATGAATTGTTACCCACTTAAATGTAGCATGTTCCAGTGAGCAGGCTAAACATCTAACACAAAAAAGTTAGCAGATCAATTTCTCTCTGCTGAATGGAGGAATAGATGAAGCCCTAAACATTACAGGCTCTGAAATTTTTTAATTTTTGCTTTATGCGGGTACACTTTTTTTGGAGACATAAATTTCTGTTTGAATGAATCACACATAATACAAAATAAAGTCAGACCAGCATTCTGTTCATCTGTTTTTATGCTCCCTGGCAGTGGCTCAGCATGGCTCTAGATAGCGGAAGGGCCTGCTCAAACCCTACTGTTAGAGCTTAAATTGCAGATACAGAGGCATTGGGCAGTTAAGAAAGGCTTGCTCAATTTCTTCTTGGCTGCTGAAAAGCCTCGGTCAATTACATTTTTGAGACACAGGGAGAGCGTGCAGCGTGCTAGTTTGGATGGAATCACTGAGACCAAGAACGTGAATCTTTGGAAGGGAGCACCTTTGAGCAGCCACAGAACAAAAGGATAGGATTTTCCTGCCTGAGAAGAAATAAAAGAAGATGCTCTGCTCAAAGGCTGGGGATTTTAAGGTAGCATCTTTAGAAGGAATACTCCATTGCAAAGTAAAGGCAGTAAATAGTTCGTTTTTAAGCAAGCCCTGCCCTATCCTGACCCCTTTGGATTTCAGAAGCCAAACAGAGTCAGCAATGGTCAACATTTGAGGGGGAGACCACCAAGAAAGGCCAGCAGCCCCATCCGGCGGGTGTTTGTGTTTGTGTGTGTGTGTGTGAATCAGTTGGTGCGGGATTGGTTCAGGGGGGTGGCCAGTGGAGGAGCCAACATTAGGCTGCTCCCTCTCAGCCACTGGCCCCATTGTGCCGGTGACCAGGGCTGCGGGCTTACACCACCAAAAAGGTGGCACAAGTCTATCCAGCCCAAAAGCGGCTTCCTGGTGGCAGAGATGCTTTTTAGAAAGCCTTTTTGGGGGGCGTGGCTCCAGTGCCGTGGACCCTTGGATGGGGCTGCCTGTTTGTTACACAGAGGAAAGTAATGACAAGCCAAACTCTGCTGGTCTCTTATTTTGGACACCACATAGACCTGGTGTCTCCATGACCCACCTGTGACTTGACGGCCCACTGTTATTACAGCCACACCCACGTCAGCATGAAATACAAGTGCTCGACCACCGGTGGGGGTCCTCACATCTGAGCCCATGCACACATTAAGTGCTGATAATCCAAGGCAAAGTTAGCCCCCTAAATAGCAGCAATGAAAGATGCTTGCTTGTGGGAGTTCTTCAGTTTGATTTCCAGGGTGAGGCGTTGGGATAACAGCTTCCCGCCAGTGGAGAACGGCACTCTCCCAGACAGACCAACAGCTGGATTCTAATAGAAGGCAGCTTTACGTGCTCATGAGATCCAACCCACCCCAGGAGCCTCTCTAAGACAGAACAACGTCAGAACCAACTCACAACACTGCTGACGCAACGTCTAGCTGTGATGGCACCTTCAGCCCCGGTGTCATTTTGATCACACCCCTAGAACGGAGTCAAGTCGAGCGCTCTTACCTAACACGTTTCCCACGGGCACCTCCTCCAGCTGCTGCTGTTCTCTTCCCATCAGTAAGTAAAGATCTTCTAAAGTGCAACAAGCCAAATGAGGTACTGGCGGCAGGTCATCGGCAGCACAACACCCTACGGGCATCTAGAGGAGAAGGCAGGGAAAGATTGCTGAGTAGCAGAGACCGCTGAGTAACAGAAGAAGAAGAGTTAGGATTTATATCCCACCTTTCTCTCCTGTAAGGAGACTGAAGGTGGCTTACAAGCTCCTTTCCCTTCCTCTCCCCACAACAGACACCTTCCAAAAACCTGTGACCAGCCCCCAGAAGGAATGTAGGAGTGCAGAAACCCCCAGCAGGAATGTAGGAGTGCAGAAACACCTCTGGTTCACCAGATAAGACTCTGCCACTCAGGTGGAGGAGTGGGGAATCAAACCCAGTTCTCCAGATTAGAATCCACCTGCTCTTAACCACTACACCATGCTGGCTCTCGCTGCTAGACAAATTCTTCATCCACACCCCAGTGAAACATACAAAGAACAACATTCTTACTTTTCAGGGGGATGCAGGTTAAAGAAAATGGACTACAAGATTATCAGGGATAAAAAAGAAATGGAATACTAAATCAGCACAGTGCACTGGATGTGAAACATCAAGCTACACTGCAGCAAGATTTCCCAAAAGTGTCTCCAGCCCACCCATTCTTCACGGCCCCCCAAGTGTCAGACTCTCGAACGTGGAAATAACAGAGACCGTAGGAAAGTCCTAAAGCAGTTTATTAAAGCTAGAGAGCTTAGATCCAGAGACTATATCCTTCAACCCCACCCCACCGCCCCGCCGTTTTGCCCCACACCAAATGTCCCTTACAGTTTCTACAACATTTGCACTACAGAGCTTCAAAGAATCTGGGAACCGTTCACACCTTCTTGCAGATGAGCTGGCGCCAGGAGGTTGCCAGGAAGGGAAGAGGGAAAGAGGAAAGCATTTACAGGAAAACATTTGCAATTCTTACACAGCAAGACATCTGGGCACTGACAGGCATGGTCCTGACACCAAGCTTGTAACTTCAAAAACAGCACAAGCTGCTCTGGGGAAAAGGTAACACTACCAAAGCCCATGGAAGCCCAGAGGAACCTTTTCTTTTTCCAGAGCATCTCACCTTGTGAAGTGATTCAGCGGGATCATATTTTGGCCCAAGAACGAAGAGTTTTCGCCCCTTCTTCACAACTCCACTGAAGACCCTCGCAAAAGCTACAAAAGCCTCCTTGGTTTCAGCTTCTTGCTTCACAGCTGCCACCGTCACAGCCTCCGTTTGAGTGACAGGGGGCTGATCATCCTCTAATGGAGAGTCAAAAAGTATCCTTACACACTTCCGTATCGTTTCATTCTGCGTTCTAATGCAGTGTTCATTCACCATACACAACATCCCAACAGCACTATATTGATAATTATATACTGGATTTTTAAAAGATGGAGATTGAGTCTACTTGTGAAGAAGAAGAAGAAGAAGAAGAAGAAGAAGAAGAAGAAGAAGAAGAAGAAGAAGAAGAAGAAGAAGAAGAAGAAGAAGAAGAAGAAGAAGAAGAAGAAGAAGAAGAAGAAGAAGAAGAAGAGGAGGAGGAGGAGGAAGAAGAGGAAGAAGAGGAAGAAGAAGAGGAAGAAGAAGAAGAAGAGGAAGAAGAGGAAGAAGAAGAAGGAGGAGGAGGAGAAGAAGAAGGAGGAGGAGAAGAGGAGGAAGAAGAGGAGGAGGAGGAGGAGTAGTTTGGATTGATACCTCATCTTTCTCTTTGGATTGATACCTGTAAGGAGGCTCAAGGTGACCTACAAGCTTCTTTCCCTTCCTCTCCCCACAACAGACACCTTGTGAGGTTGGTGGGGCTGAGAGAGTTCTGAAAGAACTGTGACTAGCTCAAGGTTACCCAGCAGGAACGTAGGAGTGCGGAAACGCATCTGGTTCAGCAGATAAGCCTCTGCCACTCAGGTGGAGGAGTGGGGAATCAAACCAGGTTCTCCATATTAGAATCCACCTGCTCTTAACCACGACACCATGCTGGAGCATGCAGACCTGATCTTTAAGTCACATCTCCCATCCTGTGGCCTATCCCAGCTTTGTTTCCAACTTGACTTTGACCTTCAAGTGAAAGAAGCCCTTTGATACCCCCTGTATCTCCTGCTAGAAGACAACCTGTTGAATGAAGCATCCAAAGAGTTTGGCGTGGTAGAAGAAGATGAGCTAATCCTAGCAGGTATTAAGACAACGACAGCCAGAGTCCAGAGCTGGTTCTCCAGGGCTCTCAATGGATTCCTTGCAAAGTTGACTTCCCTCTTTGAAATTCTTTAACAAGATCAGTAAGCCTTGTTTGTCTACCAGAACTTCTGGCTGGCTATGAACGGCAGTCATCTTGGAGGGGGTGGTTATATGGGGTTTGTTTTTGTTTGTTTTAACTTGCAAGGTTTTAATTGCTGCTGTAAGCTGCCTTGAGCCATGAGGAAAAAGCAGGGTAATAAATGCTCTAATGACTAGACTTTTTTTTCCAGCAGCTCTGGAATTATTACCAGTTTTAATTCAAATCAATTTTATCATTTCTTGGAAAAGTGTCCAACAGCCAATTCACATGCTCTGATGATTAAGAAGTGACTGCAAATTGCATCCTCTGCCATCAGGTCACAGCTGACTTATGGTGACCCTGCAGGGTTTTCAAAGCAAGATACACTCAGAGGTGGTTTGCCATTGCCTGCCTCTGCGTCATGACCCACGTATTCCTCGGAGCCCTCCCATCCAAATACTAACCAGGGCCTGGAATGAGTATGTGACTGTCCCAAGGTCACCCAGCAAGCTTCCACAGCGCAAGTGGGGATTAGAACCTTACTCTAGAGGGATCATTGTTTGCAATAAAAACTTTTTGATGTATTCAGCTACCTGTTTTCTTCCCATACCTTTTGTCACTTCGGCCTTCATGGCTTGGTCCACCGGGTTTTCTCCAGCTCCTGCCTGCGCCAACTCCTGCCCTTGAGTAGCTGCCAACTTTTCAGCATGCCGCCGCCTTACAAGTTCACGTCTCTGCTCCATTTCTTCTTGTGTCAGAGGCCTATGCACCATTCAAAACAGAGTTACTGATTTAAACCGTTCTTATATTGCATTTTGACCCAAATAGCACCCCCCACCCCGGTGGCAAGTGCCAAAATATTTCCACACTAAAACAGCATTTAAAATTAAGTATATATAAAACAATTATATAAAAATGTATAATACCAAAACCAAAAAATGCATAATACCAAAACCAAGAAGGAGGACAAATAAGTCTTCACCCTCGGTAAAAGACAATGATAACAGACAGACAAATCTCTCTGAGAAGGAAGTTCCCAAGTTTCGGGGTTGTGAGAGAGGAAGCATTTCCCTGGGCTCCTAGCTGGCAGAGCACAAATAGCAGAGGCATACAAAGCTGGGTCTCCGAAGATGACCACAGCGAATGGATGGGTTATTTGGGAGCAATTTGTCCATTCTGACAATCAGGTGGCACATTATTGGGAGGGGGGAGGTTGCTGAAATATTCCTGCAACCATACGGTGTTAATTTAAGAGCCCTCCGGGGGTTGGGTGGTATATGAGAAAATTGAAGAAGAAGAAGAAGAAGAGGAGGAGGAGGAGGAGGAAGAGGGGGAGGAAGAGGAAGAAGTGGAAGAAGCAGAAGCAGAAGCAGAAGCAGAAAAAGAAGCAGAAGCAGAAGAAGCAGAAGAAGTAGTAGTCGAAGTCATTAAGGAATCTTCTGCTTACATGAGGAGTACTTCAGTATAACCACTGGATCAGTGACTACATGATCCACAGATCATCAAATACAGTGAATCCTATGCAAGGTATCTTAAGCATGGCCAAATATTCCTATGCATTTCCTCGGTGCAATGGTGCATTGCAAAACTTTACTGATTAGAAATCTTCGCATTTGCCACATAAAACCATAAAAAGAAGGTAATACCAAAACCTTTGTTTTGGCAAGCCAAGTTGTCCGGCCAGCTAAGGCAAGGAATGAACATGGAGCGATGAAAAGCCAGCGTCACGCCAGTAATGAGCGGCTCTCGCCAAACAGTAGCAGACACTAGTTTTTAATTGCTTCGCAATGATTATGGGAATTCTGAACTACGTACACAGGAAACTTATAGCAGGCTTCAATTTTAACTAGGATGAAATGAAAAGGAAGCCATACATTTGTCATTAAAACAGAACATATACATGATGCTCCAGGAATTCTGCAGTTATAAAATTAGTTAAAGGACGACCCAAAGACTCCCCTCCTGTTTGAAATTTGTTCCATGTGTCTTAGTTGGAGTCATGTGTAGATTTTGCCCTCTGAAAACTAAAGAGAACACTTCAAAGAAGCCACAAAAACCCAATTCTGTTCTTCGTTAGAGACTAAGTTTTAATTCACTGGTTTCATTAAGTAGGCACTGGGCACCGCAATTCTAGAAGGATATTGACAAGCTGGGACGGGTCCAGAGAACAGCAACCCAAATGGTAATGGTAAAAGGTCTGGAATCCATGGCCTACGAGGAGAGACTTAGGGAGCTGGGGATGTTTCGTTTGGTGAAGAGAAGGGGAAAAGGTGACATGATAGCCATGTTTAGATATTTGAAGGGATGTCCTGTTGGGGAGGGAGCAAGCTTGTTTTCTGCTGCTCCAGAGACTATGACACAGAGTAATGGGTTCAAAGTGAAGAAAAAGAGATTCCACCTAAACATCAGGAAAAACTTCCTGACCATCGGGGCTGTTCGACAGTGGAATGAACTACCGCGGAGTGTGGTGGAATCTCCTTCTTTGGAGTTTTTTAAACAGAGGCTGGATGGTCATCTATCAGGAGTGCTTTGATGGTGTGTTCCTGCATTGCAGGGGGTTGGACTCGATGGCCTTTGGGGTCTCTACCAACTCTATTATTCTATTACCTGCAAAACTCGGGCCTACAATTCTGAGAGAACCTACAACTGGACATTGGTCTTGTATACTCCCAACAGACAAAGCTGACCAGCTTGAACTCAAACCAGGCAGCCAAAGGACAGCAGCTGTACCACAGGGTACACACCAGAAGTCTGTTGATGCTTATTCAGAAACATCACTTACATAAAAGAATCACTCCCCTTTGATAGAATAGAATAGAATAGAATAGAATAGAATAGAATAGAATAGAATCTTTATTGGCCAAGTGTGATTGGACACACAAGGAATTTGTCTCCGGTGCATATGCTCTCAGTGTACATAAAAGAAAATACATTTGTCAAGAATCATAAGGTACAGCACTTAATGATTGTCATATAGGTCTAGTAAGCAATCAGGAAACAATCAATAGTAATAAAAACATAAAATGTAAAATCATAAAATAAAATGAAATGTCAGCACAGGCTATAGTCATACAGTCATAATTGGGAGGAGATGGGTAATAGGAATGATGAAAAAAGTAGTGCAGTAATTATATAATAAATATATAATAAATAGTTTGACATTATCGAGGGAATTATTTGTTTAACAGAGTGATGGCATTCGGGAAAAAACTGTTCTTATGTCTAGTTGTCTTGGTGTGCAGTGCTCTGTAGCGACGTTTAGAGGGTAAGAGTTGAAACAGTTTATGTCCAGGATGCGAGGGGTCAGTAAATATTTTCACAGCCCTTTTTGACCGATGCAGTATACAGGTCCTCAATGGAAGGGCAGGTTAGCAGCAATTGTTTTTCTGCAGTTCTGATTATTCTCTGAAGTCTGTGTCGATCTTGTTGGGTTGCAGAACCAAACCACACAGTTATAGAGGTGCAGATAACAGACTCAATGATTCCTCTGTAGAACTGTATCAGCAGCTCCTTGGGCAGTTTGAGCTTCCTGAGTTGGCGCAGAAAGAACATTCTTTGTTGTGCTTTTTTAATGACATTTTTGATATTAGGTGTCCATTTTAGGTCATGAGATATGATGGAGCCTAGAAATTTAAAGGTCTCTACTGTTGATACTGTGTTGTCTAGTATTGTGAGAGGAGGTAGGATGGGAGGGTTTCTCCTGAAATCTACCACCATTTCTACGGTTTTAAGTGTGTTCAGTTCTAGATTGTTCCAGTGGCACCACGAGGCTAGTTGTTCAACCTCCCGTCTGTATGCGGTTTCATCGTTGTCTCGAATGAGACCAATGATAATATGCATCTGTGATGCTGCTACTTGACATGGGGGCTCATGGCACTGCTCACACATTTAAAAGCACTTTCTTAAGGGAACAGCAAGAATGGTAAAAGCAAGTGATTTAGCAGACGAAATGCACACTGAGCTTTCGGACATATGGCATGTGAATGAACTACTAGCAAGAACCGAATGAAGCAGGAGTAATTTCATATGGGACTGAAAGGGAAAGCAACACTTTCGCGGCAGCCTCAAGGAAGCTTTTGTGCAGATGGAGGAACCAAAAAAAACAAAAAACCCCTACGTTTTTTCATGATGCTGTCTATTTCTGGGATTTGCCAATTTCCCAAATTGAGCCCAACCAATGCAAAATCCAAGAATCTGAACCTATATAAAACACAAGAACCTCAAAGAAAAACAGGAAATAGATACAAACCAGCTCCAGCAAAGAATGAACTTGTAAACAATAATAAAAAACACTTGAAATGAACAGAATGTTACCTAAAGCAGCTTGGCATGGTGATACCAAGCTCTGAGAAACAGAAGAACCCTGATCGGGGTGGGGTTGAGTAGAAAACAAAGGGAAAAACAATGCTGGGAGCCTGTCAATGCTGGCTCCCAATATTCACCATTAATCTTAAGTATTTCTGGGATTTTTCAGGACCCATTCTTCAGTATCCTGAAAAATCCCAGATATATTTGGGAGACCTAACTATATCTAAAAAATACCAAGAAGGTATTTTCCAGATATATATTTAGCTCAGTTTTATCAGAGCACACACCCCTAGCTGCGACTTGTACCAGACAATAGCAGAAGAAAGAAAAATAAAAATTGCTCCTATCAGATAAGAACCCTGAAATGACAACAGGAATGGCTGAAGTTTAAGTATATGTTGTTGGATGAAGGAACCTGAATTAGTGTCTACTGATTTCAAATGTTTCACTTTTATGCCATTAGAAGTATTTGTTGCTGCTGTTGTTGTTGACAATAGCATTCAAGGGCCCCATTCTGAGGGGCCTACAGAGACTTCAACTACATCAGTCATCCTGATGGTTGGGAGATGCGAGAGATGGATGCACATGATGTTCTAGTTTGAGGGCAATACTTCACAGGAGGAAGAGTGGTGCTATGTTGGGAAGAATCAACCATTAAAAAGAACCAGCCAATTGTGTTCTCTATGGCCCCTTCCGCACATGCAGAATAATACACTTTCAATGCACTTGGCAACTGGATTTTATTGTGTGGAATAGCAAAATCCACTTGCAAGCAACTGTGGAAGTGAAATGAGAGTGCATTACTTGGCATGTGCGGAAGGTCCCTATGTTTTGTAGACATGATGCACACTCATGACGTAGCCTGTGGCACATTCATCCATTCAGTTGTTGAAGCAAGCCAATTCAGGGAGCGCCTCTTATTCCAGTGATGGCGAACCTATGGCATGGGTGCCAGAGGTGGCACTCAGAGCCCTCTCTGTGGGCACGCACAGAGTTCATCATGTGGGTAGGAAATCCCCCCCCCACACACACACACACTTAGCCTGGCCTGGGCCATTGGGCTGGATTATTAGCATTGAACCTAAGACCTAGTTTTGGGGAAGCAGTAAGAAAATAAGAACAAGCCAGCTGGATCAGACCAGAGTCCATCTAGTCCAGCTCTGCTACTCGCAGTGGCCCACCAGGTGCCTTTGGGAGCTCACAGGCAGGAGGTGAAAGCAATGGCCTTAAGAACATAAGAAGGAGCCTGCTGGATCAGACCAGAGTCCATCTAGTCCAGCTCTCTGCTACTCGCAGTGGCCCACCAGGTGCCTTTGGGAGCTCACATGCAGGAGGTGAAAGCAATGGCCTTCTGCAGCTGTTGCTCCCGATCACCTGGTCTATTAAGGCATTTGCAATCTCAGATCAAAGAGTGTAGATAACCCTGTTAAGCGCTGTTAAATCCCACTGATTTTCATGCAAAGAACTAAAGAACTCCTTTACCTGGGAGTAAGCTCGGTTGCTGGCAATAGGGCTTGCTTCTGAGTATACTAGGGTCATGATTCACCCGTTGGAAGAGTTGCACGGTTGCTTCAAAGCAAAGCCATCAACTACCACCAAGCCTACTCCCGAGTAATGCACGCCTCAGAGCTAACCATTTTTTCTAACTAAAACCTCAGAATTCAGGTTAAATTGCTGTGTTGGCACTTTGCGATAAATAAGTGGGTTTTGAGTTGCAGTTTGGGCACTCGGCCTCGAAAAGGCTCCCCATCACTGTCTTATTCTCATGCTTTAGCAAACCAAATTACAATTGGCCTGCAGACAACCCCTGCGCACATCAATGATCCTAAGGGAACATTGTTTAAAATAAATAGTTTAATTGTGCCAAAGTTTAGCACTGATTTTAACCAGAGGGTATTTCAGCAGCTGGCTGTTGTGGGTTTTCTGGGCTGAGTGGCTGGAGTCTGATAGCTTTTTCTCCTAACATTTCACTCACAGCTATGGCTGGCATCTACTGAGGCATGTCATGGCAAAATGTGTTTCTCTGGAGCACAGTGAAACACATCTTACCGTGACATGCCTCTGAAGATGCCAGACATAGATGCGGGTGAAGCATTAGGAGCAACAACTACCAAACCAGGGCCACACAGCCTGGAAAACCCACAATAGCTAGTTGATTCTGCCCACGAAAGCCTTTGACAATATGGTATTTAAGTACATGCTTAATTTCCCACGGAAGCCGAACTGGTGCAAATGCGACTAGCTTTGGCTGGGTCAAGCAATTATTAATACAGGAAGGAAGGAAACGGCAGCCAGCTTAGAGGAGACTGTTATCATAAACACCTCTTCTGTAAAAGTCAGCATACCTGACTGCTTGAAGTGACAATGCAAATTCGCTTTTCAAAGCCATCTTTTCCCTATGTCAATGGCAGCAACGTCCACCAGTTGAAACAACAATTTTTCCTGAACTTCCTCTCTTTCCACTGAAAAGCTCATAAAGTGCACTCCGTATTTAAAAGATGCAAATCCTATTTCTATGCTCGAGGCACTTGAAAGTCACTGAAAAGAAAGTCAATTGGCCATGCTGGCAGGGGCTGATGGGAACTGTAGTCCATAACATCTGGAGTGCCAAAGGTTCACCACCACTGGTAAGCAGTCTTCTTGTTCCCTATGCTCTTCCCACTACCTGCAGCCAAGGAACACCTGAGAACACACTACTCCACAGGTGTCAAACTCGTGGCCCTCCAGATGTTATGGACTGCAGTTTCCATCATCCCCTGCCAGCTTGACGCTGGCAGGGGATGATGGGAACTGTAGTCCATAACATCTGGAGGGCCGCAAGTTTGACACCCATGCTTACTCTATCCTTCGCTTACAACAGGGGTAGGGAACCTGCGGCTCTCCAGATGTTCAGGAACTACAATTCCCATCAGCCCCTATCAGCATGGCCAATTGGCCATGCTGACAGAGGCTGATGGGAATTGTAGTTCCTGAACATCTGGAGAGCCGCAGGTTCCCTACCCCTGGCTTACAAGGACCCCGCCCCTATGCTGATTTGCAAGTAGTCAGCGATGAAGACTTAAGGATGGACCTACAAAACACATCACACATACAAACAGCTGAACTGCACCACCTAGGGGTCTATATGCCTACTGCATCTTCAAGCCAGAAAGAACCTTTTAAGTAAGAAAAAAAGACAATACCCAGACTTTTTGGAGATCTTAGTACATCCCACAGCACTTCTTCCAAACAGTTTAATTATTTTCAGGACCCAAAACATTTCAGGACCCAAAACAGGACCCAGCATGTTTACTCACAAGCAGAACCATTGTTACCACAATCTTATCCTTGACATTTAAGATCAACTGGAGAACTCAAGGTAAAACTGTATTCATCAGCTTGGGAGAAAGAACAGGCCACCAGATATCAGAAGCAGACTTCCACAGAAGAAGAGTTTGGATTTATACCCCAACTTTATCTCTCGTAAGGAGACTCAAGGTGGTTTACAAGCTCCTTTCCCTTCCTCTCCCCACAACAGACACCTTGTGAGGCAGGTGGGGCTGAGAGAGTTCAGAGAGAACTGTGACTAGCCCAAGGTCATGAATGTAGGAGTGCGGAAACATATCTGGTTCATCAGATAAGCCTCTGCCACTCAAGAGTTGTGGGACAGGAGAAGTAGCCCTTCCGTGTGTTTTGTGTTTTACACCTTGGTTTTAAAGATGCTCCATCATCAGACCAAATCAGTTGTTGGATGAAAGGGATACAGAATGCTTTGAACATGGACAGAATCCCTTCACAAAAGGATGGCCCAAAGGCAATTACATCACAGCTCTAGGTACAGAACCAGGTTAGCGAGTCATGTCAGTAGCTGAAATTACAGATCTTACGGCACACTCAAAAACATGCTATCACCTTGAAAAACAAAAGTGTTTCTGCTAGAGGCTTGGAGAAACATCTGAAAGAATCAGGACTAGCTCTGTATAAATTAAGTTGCATCACATGAGAAAGGAAACTGTCTTAAATTTGACAAGCTTTGATGTTTCCTTTACGTTTTCCACAAAGTAAGCTCTTAAAAGCACAGAGATGTAACAGCTAGTCTCCTTACAGCGTTTCAAGAGGGCATTTTGGGATGCAGAAGGATGGAGGAAGCTGTAAAAATCACACAAACACACACACACACACCCTGAACGCACACATCCCTGCAGACATCTAGGTGGGATTCAGCCCAACATTTTGAAGTGCTGGCATGAAATGGGGTCAACTTCCACAGTTTTACCAAGTTGCTCTTGTCAGAAGTAGCTGACCCCGAGAGTAAGGGCAAGCCATTTCCTCAGTTCCAAACCAAAAAAGGAATCTTAGACCAGATTACTATGACTTAAGTGTCTAATGCCATCAGAATGGAAGGAGATCAAATGGCATCGTTTTCTCACCTGGGCTTGTTCTGTGGCAATGTCTTAGCGTCAACTGCAAACATTTTGGACACAAAGACAATGACCGGGGCAGTTTCTTCACTGCTGCATTTCATAAACGCTAAGCAAACATAAAACGAAATAGTTACACGTCTTTCCAAGGTCTGGTCACAGATTCTCTGGTTTCCTATGCATTGGTCAAAAGGCAAGCTACTAGGGGACCCAAGAGCACAACGTGTGCAAGGTGTTTCGTACGTGTGGTTTTGAGACAACCAGGATTGAATTCTGGCCAGATTTAAAAACAGAACATATTTTGGGCACTAGTTTACATGCTGCTATAAGACAGTTTATGACAGTCGGTGGGTCTCCCCCTACTCCCACCAGCAAGTGTGGAAGAAGCCCCACTGGAATGGGACTTCCGGTTACATAAAGCCTTTTCTTAAAGTACACCCTTCTATTGCCTTGCTGATATTTACTCACCGTCTTTCAGATCTTGAGTTTCTTGTGGCAAAGAATCAAACGCCTTTCCTCCAACAGACATCAGTTTTTCCACTCTCTCGATAGTGATGTCGAGAGGACTAGGAAGTTTATTGCAGACCATTGCTAAATTGCAGTGTTAAGGATATGTAGTAATGAGAGCTGGCGCCATTCATGAAAAATTTCAGCTATTTCCATTTTCTACAGAACTGTGTAACAAGCATTAAAAAATCCAATAATCATTGGGACAGCAAAAACGTCCCTCTAAAATGAGGACTTCCTGTTAAGAGTCTGGATATGCAAAAGAATCCAGGGCTCTACCAGAATGTTTCCGAGAGGTACAAAGAAACTCACCAGGGGGTGGGGCGGGAAAGAGATCAGGAATTAATTGCTGATAAAAGCAGGAACGTTCCACACTTTGTGGCTCTGGCTTTCCCTTGACCTGGTGGCAGAAATAATATAAAAAAGCAGAAGATTGCTGGGTCCGATACTCCCTCACCTCCATCTTGATTTCTTTGCTGACCCCAAGGAAACAGTATAATCTTTCAGTAAACTATAGACAGTATTTCCTTCAAGGATACAGAGAACAGCTTCAGATATTGGCAGCCATTGACTACAGATGGCATTAAGCTGAACTTTCGGATCTGCGTGGCGGGATTCACGAGCCCCGATTTTCAGTCCCAGAGAAGAGACAATTTTGTCAATTTTTTCCTTATCTCTAAGGAAAAAATATGGAGAGAGAGATGCAATCATAGTGGCACTACGAACAACTTATTTTACCACACAAATAAAAGGGGGCAGGGATCCTCAAGCTCCTTGACCCACTAAGATAATTCAACTGTGTTATTAACAGAAAACATACAACAGAAAACATACATCTGGCCACAACAATCCACAAACAACCTCGAATTGTGGGCCACCCCACCTGACCCCTGCTGTTTCAGTTGGGAAGACCCCACTATGAGATGATCGACAACGTATATTTGGCATAAATAACGAATACCCAGCAATGGATATTTATGGAAGAAGTGACATAATGGTTAGAGTGTAAGACCTAAGATCTAAGAGAACCAGGTCTGAATCTCTGCTCTGCCACAGAAGCTCACTGGATGATCCTGGGAAAGTCACACGGTCTCAACCTAAACCCAAGCCAGTCACATGGTCTCAACCTAACCTTGATCCAGTCATAGAGTCACAATCTGTGAGATATAACAGAGAAGTGGAGAATGATGTAAACTCTGGGGAGGGAGGGAGGGAGGGAGGGAGGGAGGCAGGCAGGCAGGCAGGCAGGCAGGCAGGCAGGCAGGCAGGCAGGCGATTTAGGAGTCTTCTTACCTTTTTGTAACAGCTTCATAGAGGCTCCATATGTTGTCTAGGACCAGCTGCACAAACAAAGGCTTCTTCCCTTTTGACTAGAAGACAACATGTTGTTATAAGCAGGATCAGGGGATGGCCACTGGGTTTAGATATGTGTTAAAGGGCTGGGCCAATTCACGGAGGAATGGGTGGCCGATAGCTGGCTATGAGTCACGAAAATTGAATGAGACCTCCAGAGTCAGAGTCAGAAATGTCCCAGACTGTCCAACCCTGGGAAGCAGTCAAAAGCTGAAGGCTGTTCATCAGTCAGGATTCTCGACAACACATATTGATTTAACTAGACAGAAACTTAATGAAATATTAACTGGCTTATACAGATCAGATCTATATAATCTCTGCGTGAGATGCTGGAATGTCGCCCATCTTGAGCAGCCAGTACTGATCTAGATGGAGAGAAAGTCTGATTCAGCATAAGGTAACTTCATGTGTGCATGACGATCACAGGCAACCCAGAGGCCCCTTCCGCATGTGCAGAATATGCACTTTCAATGCACTTTGCAACTGTGCGGAATAGTAAAACCCACTTGCAAACAGTTGTGAAAGTGCATTGTTCTGCATGTGTGGAAGGGGCCTGAGTCCATCTGACTGCAGCTCTATGAGCTCCTCCGAGCCCAATGTACGTAATTACAAACAGGGCACAAACAAAAAAGGGGGAACCAACTAAACCCTACAAAACTAGAATTAAGAATCTCAAAGGTTCATAAATTGTTTAAGGAGCTGCTTAATATGAAGCTGCTAAATATAAAAAAATACATATGTACTTATTACAAATTAAAATCAGATGCATTTAAAAACAGATGCATTTCGGCCAACTAGCCTTCCTCAGTGATCAAAAGTAATATAGTGTTTAGCTACCAGACTACAAACTGCAAATAAAGCATCTTTTTATGAACAAACTAAACAATATATACACCAGATAGGGGTTAACAGAATGATTGAGTTCGAAAAGGTGTCAGGAATATACAGGCATCATTTATACAGAGAGGGAAGCCTAGAAAATTATTTCAAGATATTAACCAGGAAGCTGGCCATCGTTTCCAGTATCTTAAGATCCTGACTGTTCAGAAGATAATTCAGTTTAAAGTTTGGAGAGAATGGGGGTGCCAGAGTTGGGGCCTTCGGAAAGAAGATAGGTCTAACTTCTGTGAATCTAAAGTAAGCAAATAAAATATGCTCTAAGGTCTCGTCAGAAGTCGGCCAGTGCGCGCAAGCAAACGTCTGATGTAGAGATGCCCTCAATCTCTCTGGGGATAACACTTTTTTCAGTGAGTGAGACCAATTGTTGGAGAGTTGTTTAAATTGGCACCCAGGTCTTCCACACAAAACTGTGTTTTCTTAAAGAGTATAATAGCATGTGCCAAGCATGCCTAGCTTTGCTGCGGCAAAATCTTATAATGCCTCAGTCATAGGAAATTCTTGTAGTCTGGAGCAAATGAATTAGGTTGCTGTGGTTCAAAAGCCTGCTTTTCTAATATAAAATGGCACTGCTGTGTTTTAACCAACTGCTTGCCAGTTAATCAGCAAACACTTGGTGGACAAGAATACAAAGAGAATAGCAGTGGGTTTTTACGTTATCCAAAGCTCAGCCCAGCAACACTACCTGGTCGCTTTTCATAATCTTCTTGGCTTTTGTGTTCAGGTAATAGTCTCCCCACAAAGTCTTCAGGAGTACCGATGGCTTGATTCCAATCTTCTGGCTATACAGCTTGGCAAAATGCTCAATGCTAGAAACAAAGGAAACAAGTTCTTGGGGCACGCATGTCTAAATAAAGACCAGGATTTTCACAGCAAGGCATCTATGTCAACCTACATAGTCACCATATAACACTTTTGACAAGCAGAGCTAATGTTCTGTCTAGGAAACAGATGCTTGCATGAGGTTGCTGTGGCATGAATAAGCTGATGGACAGAGTCTCCAAAAACACTTGGCTGTTTTATGAATTGTGAATATGTCACAAACACATGACTCACTTTATGGTGACTAAGGCTTGTTCACGTGCTCTACAAATGCGACACCATGAAAACTCAAGATGTGTGAATGAGCCGTTACCTATTTAAAACCACGGCACTGGCAGGTTATAATAAATCAATGTGGTATTTGTTTTAAGAAGGTAAATATTTTATGTTTATTTTTCATTTATGAACCACTTTCTCCCTGCTCAGGTAAGAATATAAGAAAGAGCCTGCTGGATCAGACCAGAGTCCATCTAGTCCAGCACTCTGCTACTCACAGTGGCCCACCAGGTGCCTTTGGGAGCTCACATGCAGGATGTGAAAGCAATGGCCTTCTGCTGCTGCTGCTGCTGCTCCCGGGCATCTGGCCTGCTAAGGCATTTGCAACCTCACATCAAGGAGGATCAAGATTGGTAGCCAGCTATGAATTGGTACCCCAGGTATGTACGTGGTTTCCCCCCCTCTCCATTTTATCCCAGTGACCCCCCTGTAGAGCAGGTTAGGCTGAAAGCATTAAGGTGATCCAGCAAACTTTCACAGCAGAGTGGAGCTCTGAACCTGGGTCTCTCAGATCCTAGCCCCCCAACTCTGATTGCTACACCACACATAAGGACAACACAAGAAATAAACAGTATTTACTGATGGTGGAAAGTGCGGATAAGCTGCAGCTGATTTATGGCAACCAGGTGTGGGGTTTTCAAGGGAAGAGACACTCAGAAGTGATCTATCATTGCCTGCCTCCAAAGAGCAAAGATGGACTTCCTTGGGGGTCTCCCACCAAGAACTAACCAGGACTGACTCTGCTTAGATTCCAAGATTAGGCTAGCTTGGATCATGTAGGTCAGGGAATAATAATCTTACTTTTCATCTAAACCTCCCCTAGAGCTACACTTGCCCTCCTGAACCTTCTCACCTGTGAAATCTCAAAAGCCTTCCCCATGGAAAATAAGCACTCTCAAGGAGCCACGAGTAGATTCAGGCTACGAATGTTATCAAACCACACACACCTATCTACAGTAGAAAACAAATCAGCAAGGTTTTTTGTCCAAGAAGTTACCCAAAACTACTGTTGCAGTAAGGAGGAGGAGGAAAAGAACGGTGGTTCTGGATTTATACCTCACCTTTCTCTCCTGTAAGGAGACTCAAGGTGACTTACAAACTCCTTTCCTTTCCTCTCCCCACAATAGACAACCTGTGAGGTAGGTGGGGCTGAGAGAGTCCTGAGAGAACTGTGACTGGCCCAAGGTCACCCAGTAGGAATGTAGGAGTGCGGAAACACATGTGGTTCACCAGATAAGCCTCTGCCATGCAGGTGGAGGAGTGGGGAATCAAACCTGGTTCTCCAGATTAGAATCCACCTGCTCTTAACCACTACACCACGCTGGAGACCAGTGGTGCAAAGTGGTCAGCTGCAGTACTGCAAAGCTGTGCTCACCACTTGAGTCTGACCCTGACGAAAGTCGGTTTCAGGTAGCTGGCTCAAAGATGACTCAGCCTTCCGTTCTTCCGAGGTGGGTAAAATGATGTGACGCCTCCCCGTGGGTCTGGAATGACCCTGTGCTTGCACAACAGACTACCTTTACCTTTTTACCGTTTACACCTTTGCATCTTAAATGGTAAATATACTACAGTACTCAGTTATAAGCAAAAATAAAACAGCATCCCCTTTTTAAAAAATTTATGGAAAGATCTCAGTAATTATGTATACAAAATTACCGTGCTGAGGCTTCGATAGGCTCAGCAGAAGAATCAGATAAAACGCCAGTTGGTATTCAGCAACTCACCCAAAGCCCCAGCCGTCGACTGCACTGGCAAATACCACGTTCCCTTGATCTGGTGAAAAGTACAGGTGTGAATCGTCGGTGCTTTCCAAACCGGCGCTCCAGTCGTACACTTGGTCTCTCTGAGCAGAATCGGAAGTCATCTGAGTTTCTGTGTCTTTCTCAGCCCTTTCTTCAAGCACTTTTGAGGTGAAGAGAGTTGCAGTGATGGCATTCACCTAAAGATACATTCCTTTGATTGATTTCGAGTTGTACATTGCCATCTACTGGACCCTCAAGAGGCTCTGGCTGTGGTTGCCAGCAAAGCCTGCCCCTAAATTTTATGTCGACACACACAGAAATACAGCGCCGCACACCAAAGAAACAAACACACAATGCTCTCAAAACTAAAACAGTAAAGTTAGACCAAGGCCAAGAACAGACATAAAGCTGCTCCCACTAGTGCTCTAGAACTGCAAGCAAGTGGGACTTGTGTCACCCTATCTCATTTATTTCCCTATTTTTACCTCGCCTTTCTCCTGCAAACAAGACCCATGGCAGCTGACTATAAATGTCACTTGTAACAAATTCTGGTGGAAAGTGTTGTCAAGGTACAGCTGACTCACAGTGACCCCACAGGGGTTTCAAAGCAAGAGATAAAACAGAGATGGTTTGCTATTGCCTGCCTCCGCGCATCAACCTGGAATTTCCGTGTTGGTTTCCCATCCAAATATTAGCCAGGGTTGACCCTGCGCAGTTTTCAAGAGTTGATGAGATCTGGCCAGCCGGGGCTAACAAAAATTCTACTATACAACAGATTCTATTATAACACCAGAAGATTCTCACATGTCCTAAACTCTGTTCCATATAAAGATGTTTGCATATTCCTCTGCCACAGAACAAAGCATGCAGGGCCTTCTCTGTTGTATAATGCTCTCTGGGTCCAAGTCCCTACCTAGCCCTGCTCCCTGAATCTGTTGGAAAGTGAAAATACATTTTGGTATAAAAGTACCATGTTCAATAATGCACTAATGGTTTTGACAAAAGCAGCACATAAAAATGAATGATAAAAAATGAATTTTCATATTCATTTGGGACTATATTCTAATACAGAAGCAAAGAATTTTCTCAACCAATGCAGCTCAATTTTTATATGAAACAGGATCCCCCAGACAAGAGTTTTCAGGACCTCAAGCACAGAGGAAGCAGCTGGTTTCTCTCAGCTGGAGTTGCACAGGCACACACACTGCCCCCAGGTAATGTTCAGTAGGGCACATTGCTGATACGGAAGGTATTGTTCCTTGAACCTGTCAGCCTTGCTTCTGTCGGCCAGGACATTCAAACCAGAGCCTCATCAGGTGACTCCAAGGATACCCAAAGGCATGCACAGGTGACGCAATCCCTTGACCCAGAGCTTTTAATATCAGTAAAGGTGGACAAAAACAAGCAGTATGAATCCAACGTGGAAACCAACTAGAAGCCAGTGGATCAGTTTCCTGATTCTGAAACTGATCCACTGGCTTCTAGTTGGTTTAAAGGGTGGCTGCAGTCTTGAAGAAGAAGAGTTTGGATTTATATTCCACCATTCTCTCCTGTAAGGAGACCCAAAGGAGCTTACAATTTCCTTTCCTCCCTCCCCCTGCCCCCCCCCAAAACAACAAACACCCTGTGAAGTGGGGGGCTGTGAGAGCTCCGAAGAACTGTGAATAGCCCAAAGTCACCCAGCTGGCATGTGTTGGTGTGCTCAAGCTAATCTGGTTCACCAAACCTCCATAGCCCAAGTGGCAGAGCAGGGAATCAAACCTGGTTCTCCAAATTAGAGTGCACCTGCTCTTAACCACTATACCACGCTTGACCAGTAAAGGCCCCTGAAGACTTTTCCAAGATAGCCCCATGAAGAATACACTTGTCCAAACTGGACTCCATGGGGTTACTTGCTGCTCTTTCCACAACGCACGCCTCAACCTTCAGCTGATTATTAACAGCTGTTCAGTCTTTTAGCATACCTGTTCCAGGATGTTCTTCAGGTGAGAATATGCCTCCTGGGGTGTGAACTTGAGTTCCATTATGAGTCGATCTATTTTATTAATCACTAGGACCGGGCGAATGTTTTCGAGCCAAGCCTGTCGCAAAACTGCATGCGTCTAGTAGAAAAAAAAAAGAGAACGTGATGTTAATGGGCATGTTGTGGAATTGGCAAACGCAAACATCTTGCGGCTTGACGGGGATGAATCCAAGTGCATCAGGTTGCAGAATGTGCCCACTATGCACCAGCATTGTGCACAGAAGTGAGGAACCAGGGTTAGAACCATGTATGATCCTCAATCCAGTCAAAATCAGAACCCTGATCCAGGTTGGGCTCTGAACGGTTTGCTTTTGTAGCTACACTAAAGAAGACATGCCACCCACTGATAGTAAACCAGCATTTAATGAAACTGACACACATCTGGATCTCCATTATGTTTTATCACAAAGATTCCAGACTGTTAGCTACATGCCCCTAGACCACACACACAGAACCTTCATCACATTTTCAGTAATCAGTACTCCCTAACTACTGCACATTCTTTATCAGTGAATTATCAAAGGCTTTCATGGCCAGAATTAACCAGCTGTTGGGTTGTGTGGCCGGGGTCTGGTAATCTGCTCCTAACATTTTGTCTGCACCTATGGCTGGTATCTTCAGAAGAAGAGTTTGGATTTATACCCCACCTTTCTCTCCTGTAAGGAGACTCAAGGAGGCTTACAAGCTCCTTTCCCTTCCTCTTCCCAAAACAGACACCTTGGAACATAGGTGGGGCTGAGAGAGTTCAGAAGAACTGTGATTAGCTCAGGGTCACCTAGCAGGAATGTAGGAGTGCTGAAACACATGTGGTTTACCAGATAAGTCTCTGACACTCAGATGGGGGAGTGGGGAATCAAACCCAGTTCTCCACATTAGAATCCACCTGCTCTTAACCACTACACCACGCTGGCATGTCACAGAAAGATGTGCAACAACACATCATACTGTGACATCCTGTAAAGATGCCAGCCGCAGATGCAGGCAAAAAATTAAGAGCAAAAACTATCAGACAATGGCCACACAGTCTGGAAAAGCCTCAACAGCCAGCTTATGAGAGTCTCCCCTCGCGGAAGATGTCATTGTCTTAAAGAACATTTTGGCTTCTTTTCCTGCACCCTCACCTGTGGACAGACTCCTTCCACAGCATCTACCACAACAATGCAACCATCACACAGTCTAACAGCTGTAGACACTTCAGAGGAGAAATCCACGTGGCCAGGGGAATCTATTAGGTTGATAAGATACTCCTCGCCATCTAGAAGAAGGGGAAAAAGTTATTTCAAAAGTGAATATCTCATATGAATGCTTGGAAGGCGTTGTTGTACAGGGTTTTATATATAAAGGATCAGACTGAGGTAGTTATTCCTCTTTCTCTCAGCCTATTCCTGTGTTCATTACAATCCCCAATTCTACACAGCTTTTGAATATGCAGGTTCCAGAACAGCCACATCCTAGCTTTTCTAGCAGTGAAAAACATAGCTGGCTGTTGCACCTTACCCAAGCACTATTTGTGCTGGAAATTTCTTGAGCTTAATCAACACTGTACACAGAATACACAATCAATCAATTTTATTACAAAGACAAGAAAATTCTGTACAAATTCTCACAAATTTGCAATTTTCAACATAAAATGAAAGACAGATACTAAAATCAGTACCTATACTTCAATTATTCCACTTATTCATTTCATTATTTAGCATTAAGATAAATCTCTCACTTAAAATTATTCATACGTGTGTGGGCTTACCTACATATTAGATTACAGCCCACTTGCACTCCCATTAATTTAACATAATAATAGTAAGCCAGTCCTGTGTATATGGAATCCACGAACTACATTACCTTTCCCAAACAGCAAGGTAATGGCACTGGATTTCATGGTAATCCCTCGAATCTGCTCATCTTCTCTGCTGTCCAAATATCTCAGCTGTGTGAATTGGAATAAAATGAATGATTTACTTGTGAAAAAATGCGGATGGAAAAATTAAATCAGGATACTGAAAATTGTCTACCTTTCCCGCTAATCTACTAGATATTATTCCATTGCTAGAAATCAGGCAATCAGCTAAAGTTGTCTTGCCTAGGGAACAAAAAACAAAGCACAAGACATCAGGACAAAAAGAACAAAGCAGCATAAAACAATTAAGAGGGATATGCCAGACGTATCCCTTATCTAAGATATACAATTTTCTCCTCAACCTAAATCCAGCGTGGTGTAGTGGTTAAGAGCAGGTGGACTCTAATCTGGAGAACTGGGTTTGATTCCCCACTCCTCCATTTGAGCAGGGGACGCTCATCTGGTGAATGGGATTTGTTCCCCACTCTTACACACAAAGCCTGCTACATGACCGTGAGCTAGACACAGTTCTTCAGAACTCTCTCAGCCCCAACTACCTCACAATGTGTCTGTTGTGCGGAGAGAAAGAGAAAAGAGTTTCTAAGTCTTATTACAGGAGAAAAATAGGAGTTATAAATCCAAACTATTGTTCTTCTTCAAAGCACACATGGAAGAACACTGCAGGGTTCATGCAGTCCCCAGACTTGATCATTGTGTCAGACTGGGATCTGGAAGATCCAGTTTCAAATCTCCCCTTTGCCATGGAAGCTTGGTGGGTGACTTTGCACCAGTCACATACTCTCTACCTATCTACTTCACAGGGTTGTTGTGAGGGTTTCGGAGAGAACAATGAGGTACAAATGATGTAAAGTATACAACAAATAATCAAGGGATAAAAAATTATGAACATAATAGACTGGTTGGTTTGCCTTATGTGTGACCCACTTATTAATTACATGGTTACCTTTCCTCTTTGTGCTGGAACAACAGGTTTGTTCTGCCCCAGGCATGTCTGGAAAAGCTGCATCTACACCTTCTCCTTCCTATTAAAACACTGCTGTTCTCACAAACATTAGCAAGCCAGGGAGAAGATTTCTCAGCCTTATTCTCAACAGAATAGCTTTGCTCATGGAGGATGGTTTAACATGCAGTCTTGCAGGTAAAAATCACAGCAATTTTCCTGCTTGCCCTACTGAACTTCTGCTCCTTTTTTCTTTCCCATACCACTGGACACATTTTAAAAATATTTAAGAGGGATTTACAATATCAGAAACTGTTTAACTGAAACGGAAAACCACTCATTAGCTACTAGTGTAATGACACATACCTGTGGAAATGCTTCTCCCTCTGCTATGATAGCTTTGCTCATTTGAGCAGGATTTTCTGCAGGCGCCAAGCTGAAAATGGGCAAAAACAACACCTGCCCATACATCTGCTTATTCACCCATGTATCTATTTGCTACCTCCAAGTTACTTAACACAGAGATGTGTTATAAGGCAACAACCAACTCACTTCATGGCACAAAACCCGTTTAAGACCAGACACCTTCATTAAAAAAGATTCAAGATGTTGTACAATCATTGAGAGTTATTGCTCAGTGTAAAGAAGATCCTCTTACCATGATCCACATGAGCAAGTATACATATATTCCTGATACAGGCCGTCTTTTTCTGAAGTCCAGTTATCTTGTTCAAACTAGTGAGAACCATGGCTGGACAGTCTGCAGCAAATGAAAGCATTTTAATACTGAGAAGTCCAAGCAGCAAACTTTTCAAAAAGCCGCAAGGTTACAGGGAAAAGTGATTGCTGTAATCATAACCACAGTTACTCCGCTGTAAACCAACTGCTGCAGATGGACATATACTGGAATATCTATGCTTCGTAAAATACTATAAATATATCTTATCAGGGTGGATGGAACCAAGAAGCCAATGCATTTGGCCCTTCCATCCTCTCATCTGAATTAAATGACCATCAAAATGTCACACACACAGAGGAATAGCGCTAGGACACCAGACCAGATGTCACTATACATGGCAACAGAAACTCCCAGATGTGAAAAACAGATTCAAACCTCCTTGATACCATGAAACCTCCTTAATAGATGACCTTATGTCAGGTAGTCCCTTTGGCCCAAACTACCTCACAGGGGTCTTTTTGTGAGACTAAAATACAGATGAAAAAGTTCACCTATCCTACACAGAACTCCTCAGAATAAGGACATAATACATAAAGGCCTAGTGGTTTAAGTGGAGTTTGCATCCAAATCTACGGAACAAGATCTGCTGAGGATCACAACCCTGCAGGTGGATGAAATCAGCTACTGTTTGCTCCAGATCTATGGAGAATGCACAAAATATTGAATTAGGATGTCGCAAACCAGTACTGCATGAATATCATTCAAATGTATTTTAACTATACTCACAAGTAACCATGCATAAACATATATAAATACAGTTCACCCATCTGACAAGGTATATATACAATTATTCATATTCTTTACCTATAAACACGCTAGCTTATCTAAACATCGAAAGTATTATACAGGTTAACGTATTACACAGTCTACAGAGATATTAACATCATTCTCTGTCTTTTTGAATGATATTCACATAGCACTGGTGTGCAATGTCATAATTCAATATTTCATGCATTTTCCCTGATCCTTTTCGTTGCACACTGACACAATATATTTTCTCCAGATCCATGCCAAGGGGACCACGGGTGAAAAGGAACAGCCTGCCAGCTGAACTGAGAAAGGCTCCTGCTCAAATGATTCTAAGGAAGGGTTGAGATCCTAGCCAAGCATTCTTATGAGTATCTGAGTTTCTGCAACCCCTGTCAATTTCAGTAGCTAGTGTTTTGTTTTGCACTATTGTTTGCAGTCTGACTTACAAGTGACATTTGATACTGTTGCTGCTTTGTAACCAAAAGCCAAGCAAAAGGGAGACAGGAAAACAAATACAAGATATAACAAACCCAAAGCAAGGTAAGCATAAATATGACAAACAGAGTTTAAGCTCTTGAAAGCTTAAACAATGTATGGTGCTACTGGACTGGAATCATGCTCATATAAAACAAGCATAGTGTATTGTTATGGTATCTATAACATTCACCTCCAACACCACACTTCAAAAGAATCTCCTTTCTTCCTGTAAGCTTTCTTCACTGCCCAATTTTCATACCCAAGAAATTAAAACAAAATACCTGCCACACCATGTGACCACCAATGAGAAGCCAATCAAATTAGCTAAGAGGAATTCAAAGGACATAATAGAATGAGATAGTGTGCAATGTGCATACAAAGAACATATATATCCCCAAACGTTGCCTTTCTATTGCTCTCGTTTGTACGTTCTGGACCCATGTTATGTTTCACTTGCATAGGCTTCTTGTATGTTGCTTAGCTTTGTCCTTGCATAGGTTATACGATACATATTCTTGGCATACACATATCTCATATTATGTCCTTTGGGTTCCTCACATGAACCTTAGCTAATTTGATTGGTTTCTCATTGATAGTCAATTGGTATGGCAGGTATTTTGTAGTAATTTCTTGTGTGTGAGATAGTTTGCAAACAAGGAACATACATCTGTGATTGTTGTCTTTCTGTTAGTCTCAGTTCTGCACTCTGGCCCTATGTATATTTCATTTGTGCTGTCTTCTTGTCTGTTGCTTAGTTTTGTCCTTGAATAGGTTACAATATCTGTTCTTGGTATACCACTGTCTCATTATATGTCCAACTCGTTGGTAGTCATATGGTGTGGAAGGTATTTTGTAGTAATTTCTTGTGTGTCATACAGTGTACATACAAAGGACATATATTAAATTTCAAATCAAATCAAATCTATCCTTGAAGGTTACTATTCTATTAGTCTCATTTGTGTGTTCTAATCTAGACCCATGAATCTTTCATTTGTGTAGTCTTCTTGCATGTTGCTTAGTTTTGTTCTTGCATAAATTATATGATATATACTCTTGGTACAGACACTATCTCATCATGTTATATTATTTCATTCCAAGGTTCTTGGTAGGCACACTATCACATTATATTATTATACAGGTTCTTGATTTGCACACTCTCTCACTATATAATATTATCTCATTATGTCATTATATTGGTTCTTAGTATGCACACTATCTCATATTATATTTCTCATTTTACTATATAGGTTATTGGTATACATACTATCTCTTTATATTGGTAGTCATATGGTGTGGCAGGTATTTTGTAGTAGTTTCTCTCGTGACCTCCCGTCCCATCTTTAGTTTTTGCTTTTCTATTTGCCTACAACTTTTGACACCCGTCCATACCAATAGGGAACACCACAGCATGAATTAACTACCCCAAGACAGGAAAGTAAATTGAATTTGAACCTGCGAGCAGCTGCAACCGCGAACAACCCACCTCCGCAACCTGGCGCCGCTTCCCAACGTCTCGCCTCACCTCGCCCGCCAAGACGGACTCGCCTCCCTGACAGCCTCGCGCGCCCGAACCAGCGAGCGACAGAAACCGGAAGCTCCCCTATCCCCTCGCTGGAAGTCACTCTCACGGGTCCGTGCCCGTGTGCGCAAGCGCGAGTGGCGGAAAGGCGGGCTGTGGGGACAGCGAAGGTTGTCAGACCGCCTCCCCGGACGCTACTGGCTACGGAAGCCGGGAGGGGCCTGTTGCGTGATTTCGCGCGCGCGGCGACGCTGGTTGCTAGGAGACGGGGCTTGCCTGGTTACCGAAGAGAGAAGGTGAGGCAGGCAGGCAGGCAGGCAGGCAGGAGCCGCGGCTGCCGGGAGGATGAAGCGCCCTCAGTGCCTGTGCCAGATTTGTACCTGCGGGTAAGGAAGGGAGCAAAGGAGGGGGGCCCTTTTTTTCGTCCGCCCCCAGGCTTAGGGATCGTCCATTCACACATGATGCGTGCCCGGCCGACACGTGTCTCCGCACAAGGTCGCCCGTGGGACTTTCCGGGGAGGTGGCCGCCTCCTTTGCAGCCGGTATGTGCGCAGCGATCCCGAGTATGTTCACTCAGCTTCGAGTGTGATGGATGGATCCAATAAATATTTATGTACTTATACTCCGCTGTTTCTCTCCCAAAGTGGCTTGCAACACCATTTTCCCCCTTCTCATATTATCCTGTTTGTTTTAATCTCATGCACAGCGGCCCTATGAGGTGGGCTAGGCTGAGGGTGGCCCAAGGTCCCCCAGCTGACATGGCGGAGTGGGGATTCGAACCCAGGTCTCCTAGATCCAAATCTGGCAGTTCAACATGCCCATAGGATGGTAGTGTTCTCATTTACCCAGAAATCACAGTTGAATGTATGGCATAGCAATTAGGGGCTTGGTCTTGTATTTAGGCGACAGTGCTTTAAATCCCCAGTTGCCATTCTGGGCTGTGCCTATGCGTTTAAGACTTGTGGCCAGCTTGGTCCTATTGCATTTTAAAACTAAATATTACCTTTTAAGAAATGTTCTTGGATTTAGCTTTACCGTCCAAGTTTTACTGATTTCCCTTTTATTTGTCTATTTTTTTTTAATTGCAAGTTAACATTTTGATTGTTTTTACTGTTTCCCTTGAATGCCTTCCATTTTATTATTCTGGAACTTTGGTTGTTTTACTCAATGTTTAGCGTTGGTCAGTGACCGTAAATAAATTAATCCATCAGTCGCTACGCAGAGGCAAACAATGGCAAACCACCTCAATCTCTTGCCTTGAAAAACCCACTGAGTTGGCATAAATTGGCTGTGACTTGATGGCACTTTACATACGCGTCATCTATCTCACTCAGTGGCTGAGCATATGGCCTCACTCTGGCCCCTTCTGCACATGCAGAATAATACACTTTCAATCCACTTTGCAGCTGGATTTTACTGTGTGGAATAGCAAAATCCATTTCAAACAATTGTGAAGGTGGATTGAAAGTGCATTATTCTGTGTGTGCGGAAAGGGCCTCGGAATACAGGTTGCCCAAGAATTGTTACTGAAAATGCTGTTATTTCCTCCTCATCTTCAATAACATAATGTGAGGGTGGTCCCCATGAGTGTTCATGTATCTTTCAATACTGCCATGCATGTGCAATTGGGAAAATGTTGGTGATGGTGCTTGGGGTCCCGGATGACTATGGCAACAGGATGCTCAGAGTGTCATGCAGTTGTCTCCCACAACAGAAAAACCTTCAGCCCTCCCCAGTTGAGGTTTTAGGCACATAGCCAGTGGTGTTTAAGAACAACATGACTAGTTCACAATGGACAATAGTTGCTGGGGGAAACACCAATATGATACACACCAGCCATGACAACTGTGTCATGGTTTTACTTTATTTTATTCAGCTGTCAGTCACTCTACCAGTCCCAGCTGTATGGTCCCTGCAAGGCAGGGTGTGGCTGTGAGATAAATGCAGGGATAAATATATTCCCATTTAAATTGAAAGATACCTGAATAAGCAGTCTGGCTTTTTCACATGGCTCCGCAAGCAGGTGCTTTTATTTATAATTATTTAAAACATTTGTATTTTGCCTTTCCATCAAATTAGCGCTCCCAAGACAGAAAACAACAATTTAAAAGAGAGATGTAGATGAAGGTCCTTAGGGAGAGAATGTAATAATTTAAGACCCCTTTTGGGGCTTCAAAGGACTGGTGTTTCTCCAAGCAATAAAAATTCACATGATTTGCTGCCTACTGCCAGAGTATTAGTTCCCAGCTCACATGCTAGAAGAAAACTCTAAGTGTCCACAATAACGCAATGAATTAAACGTCAGCTTGGTGAGTCCAAACTAATAACCCACTGTGGTCAGCTGCACTTCCAATTCACTGCTTTGACCGTTGTTCCTTTCAGGCAGCCGCAGCTGAGCAGGCAATTTATTTTTATCTAATTTTATTTTATTTTATTTAATACCCCGCCCTCCCCGACCCAAGCAAGGCTTAGGGTGGCTAACGCACACAATTATAATCACGGTTATAAAAACGATGGATTAAATAATTAACAGTAAAAAACATTCTAACATACAAAAGTTTTCCCCAGATGGCAATTTAAATTCAACTTGGCGGCATCTCTGCGTTGGCTATAATTGGACTAACTGCTCTGGATGCAGAGATATCGCTGAGTTCCCCTTGCTTTCGGGAGCCTGTTCCATCTCTAGAGGAGTCAGGTCTCTGGGCTGCCGCCTTCAATTCCAGTGAGAGGCCCACCAACAATGCTTCTGTTGAAGCAAATTATTCTTACACAGTCCAAAAGGGATTTTCTTCCTTCTAAAGCAGTCTGTCCCTTGAATTTTAATGCATATATATATATAAATGTTTTAATGAAGGAGCTTACATTTTCATTTGGAGGTAAGTGAGGCATTGCCTCAGAATCAGTAGCCAGAATCCAAGCACCAGGAAACCAATGTCACAAGCCTAAAAGGGCTTTATACACTGCACTTCTAGCCAGAGTTGCATCCTTTGAAGTTCAGTGGACTTAGAAAGGGATAATTCTGAAAGGTAATATTTCTGAACAGCATACTCAGCAACAGGAAGGAAGCAACTCACATCTGTCGCATTGAAAATATATTACCAGTCTTGTTTTCTTTTAACACAGCGTTTCAATAACCAGGGGTCATCCTGGGTGACATAGGGCACTTTCGCACATGTAGAGTAATGCACTTTCAATCCACTTTCAGTGCACTTTGTAGCTGGGTTTTACTGTGCTGAATAGCAAAATCCACTTGCAAACAATTGTGAAGGTGGATTGAAAGTGCCTTATTCTGCATGTGCAAAAGTGCCCATAGGCAATATTATCTTGGGTTTTACTTACTGATAAGCATTTTGAAAAAAAAATAAACAAATTTGGTGGCATGCAAGGTTACAAGGATATATATATAGCTTGTGCTGGTCATTGATCGTAAATAAATACTGATTGATAACGCAGAGTTTTGAAAACAGTTTTCGGAAATGGGATGATTCTCACCTGTGTAACGAGGTTGGGCGGTGGTGTTTAAATTGCGTTGCATGAAGCCAGGACATATTTTGATCCCTAGCCAATGTAAACTTTGTGCAATGCGACACTGGAAGAGACTGAGAAACTTTAAGCCAGCCAAATATGTTTCCAAGCTGTTCTACACTGATACACTAGCACAAACAAATGGTTTTTAAAAATAAACATTGCCAATGATTTTGAAGTCAATAAGCTCTCAAGTAGTTATTGATTCAGACAGTGTGTTAAGTTTGCTTTACTTAGGCCCCAGCGCTGCATCATTCCTGTTTCAGTGGAGGGACTGGTTGCCCAGGGAGTCGAGCTTCTTGCACAATGGGGTTTCCAAGGGGAAAAGAAACAGCAGAAAAATACCCAATGGAAACACTCTCTTTGCTTTTAAGGACAGGGAGGACCGCACTTCTAGACTCCAAACGTTTTATCTTTTTACTTAGCATGTGTCTCACTGATATCTGTGGCACGACATTTATAAACATTAAGACTACTGTTTCCTTCAATGTTAGCATTTACTTGGTAACTGCTAAGTGGGTCATGCAGACATATATTCTTTTTTTTTCTGCATGGTGCATTACTTCATAATCTATTCAGGAGGTGTTCTTATGGCTTACGACTATTCAGAGTGCACAGTTCATCACAATCCAGTGTGTGTGATTACACATGCCATCATATACTGTGTATGGTGGAATCTAAATGTTTCAATAAAGTGCCCTCTGCTGCCACAATTTTAATTCTGAGACATATGCCCACAGTGTACTGAAAGTGGCAGTGTCCCATCCCAAACACTACTGAGAAAGGGAGTTAGAGAAACCTGTAGCAATTTCTCAGTCACTCTTGCCAAACTGCAGTCCTAAGGATTCTTTGCAGAAAGCCATGACAGTGAAAACCATCGTTTTATAGCCTAGATATGTCAAGGGCTTCAAACAAATTATTTTTGTTTGATAATTCCTGCCTGTTTAATGTTCCAGACGCTTAGCTAGTTTTAAGAACCCCTTTTAAAAATAGCGTTTTGTGAGAAGTAAGGGGACACCATTTATTTGCACCGTGAGAAGCTTGGCCAGGTTTTGGCAACAGGACATTTAAGAGGCAAGTTTTTTCTTCTTTTTTTTTTTTAATACCACAAAAATGTTTCTATAACTGCATTTGTCTGTTAGAGGCATTCACGGGTCTGCCGTCTTGTTTTGAAAAGATACATTTGGAACCTCGGCCAGGTATCGGTTACAGCTGAGCGTGGGACGCCTCTATAACAAGAAGTAAACATTTTAATTTCGTTTCATTTTTGTTCAATCTGCCCATGAGTAACAGATGTCTTGAACCAGAGCTCAGGGAAACAAGTGCTGCTTGCATGCACAGCTAGAGGACACAGAGTGTCTTGCCTGATACGTGAGCTAGGCAGCAAACCCAGGACAGAAACTTTGATCCTGAAACGCTGAACACTCCGAAGCAATAAGCAGGCTCACCTGTAGCAAGTACCAAAGAGCCATATTTGTGTGTTTGTGAGAAACGATGTCTTTGGAGTACAAGAACTGCCTGGATAGATCAAGAAGAAGAAGAAGAAGAGAAGAGTTTTGGATTTATATCCCCCCTTTCTCTCCTGTAGGAGACTCAAAGGGGCTTACAATCTCCTTGCCCTTCCCCCCTCACAACAAACACCCTATGAGGTGAGTGGGGCTGAGAGAGCTCCGAAAAGCTGTGACTAGCCCAAGGTCACCCAGCTGGTGTGGGAGTGCACAGGCTAATCTGAATTCCCCAGATAAGCCTCCACAGCTCAGGTGGCAGAGCAGGGAATCAAACCCAGTTCCTCCAGATTAGAGTGCACCTGCTCTTAGCCACTACGGCTGCTGCTCTTATCTAGGCACAGCAGATGTTCCCACCAGGAGCTGGGCAACAATTGCTGAATTGAGGAGCATCTGCTGAATTTAGGGGTGTGACTACAACAGTTCAGTCATTCAGCAGTGGGCTGGAGGTGGGTACGAGGGGGCGGGAACAAAGAAAACTGTTGAAAACACTACACACGAGGAAAAAGCTGACTCAAAATCGGCTTCCAGAACCATCACTGTAAAAGTAGTCTGAAGAGAACCGGGGGGGAAATGGGGTAGTGGGGAGACAAAAAATCCAAAATGAGAACTAGAGGCACAAGAATGCATGTGGAAATCAGGGAATAAATCAAATCAGTAATGGAGCCAGAACCAACCAGAGATCCCATGTGAAAAAGCCCTGCATCTTGTTTGAGTCCAAACACTCTCCACCTGTTCATCTGGGGGCCATTCTTCCTGCCCCAAGTTATTGTGGGGAAGGGTTCCCCCCCCTGATAGTGTAAATATTTATTTTATTAATTTTATTTATTGCATTTATACCCTGCCAATCTCCTGAAGGACTCAGGGTGGCTTACAAATATATATTCTTGGTGATTCATATGATTCTAAATATTATTCATATCAGGATTGAAATACCATGTAGTAAGGTATGTATTTTTGGGCAACCCTCGGTACTCCTTTACACTGGCATCAAACACAATTGTCCTGGTGAACAAAATTATCCCATCCAGGTAACGGCAGAGCTGTAGTGTAGTGGAACCTAGAAGAACTGGAGATGAGAACTGAAAACCTGTTTTGAGAGACAAGCTTTCCAGAAGGTATAGAAGGAAAAAAAGAGAAGGAAGAGAGAGAGAGAAAGAGCCAGGGAGGATAATGGCCGGTCGAAGTCCTCCTGATGTCATAATTCATCAGGTCCCAAACAATAAACCTCACCTCCTGACAACTGCCGAAGGAGCAGCAGATGGAAGAGGAGGTGAGCCCATTTGAGGGATATTTCTGTTTAATGTTTTGATATATAGTGTACTTTAAGATGCTTCCTTTTATGTGATTCTAGAACAGTGTTAGAGATCAGAGATCCCAAGGTGCCTTAAACTCTGGTTGGCCTGACTTTTACCAGCCACTAGCTTTTATCCAAGGTACTGTACAGTACGAGGGGTACTGATTTCCTGTCCCACGAAGGCTTCAGTGAGAGGGACAGCAGCCACGTTGTCCTACACCTTTGAACTACAGGATGTTTCAACTGGACTCTTCTACTGACAGCTCTGCAGACCACCTTTATAAACTGTTCCTCAACCCCCTCCTTCCTACCAAGAGGTCGAGAAATGGCTCAGGTGCCCCTTGGTCCTAAGTTCTACAGTATTGCTAGTGGGGTTGAGTCAAGCTCCTTTGTCAAGAGACACCATGGGTCTTTCATAAGAACGAGCCTGCTGGATCAGACCAGAGTCCATCTAGTCCAGCGCTCTGCTACTCGCAGTGGCCCACCAGGTGCCTTTGGGAGCTCACATGCAGGATGTGAAACAATGGCCTTCTGCGGCGGCTGCTCCCGAGCACCTGGTCTGATTTGCAATCTGAGATCAGGGAGGATCAAGTTTGGTAGCCATAGATCGACTTCTCCATAAATCTGTCCAAGCCCCTTTTAAAGCTATCCAGGTTAGTGGCCATCACCCACTCCTGTGGCAGCATATTCCAAACACCAATCATGCGTTGCATGAATAAATGTTTCCTTTTATAAGTCCTGATTCTTCCCCCCAGCATTTTCAACTTTTGTCCCCTGTTTTTAGTATTGTGGGAAAGAGAAACATTTCTCTCTTGTCAACATTTTCTACCCCATGCGTAATTTTATTGACTTCAATTATATCCCCCTCAGATGTCTCCTCTCCAAACTGAAAAGTCCCAAATGCTGCAGCCTATCCTCATAAGGAAGGTGCTTCCTGCCCCTGTTAAGAGGAGCACTTGAAAGATGCCGGCTTAGAATAGGTAGGCCGTTACTATTCCACAGGGGCTAATTTGCAGGATCCCCCGGGCCAGCAAGATAAATCCATTCCCCTAGATTTTTTTTACCTCTATGCCTCTCCCATCATCAAACCTGGCCTGTGGACAGGAGGTACTATCCTTAATTTCCATTCAAGCACACCTACAGTGTTCCAGTTTAATACATTTATAATTCTTGGGTTTATGGAGACCGATAAAGTTTGCAAATAGAAGCAGTGCTTTTCAACAGAAGGGATACTAGAGAATCAACCTACCCCAGGGAATTCCCCCATTTGGCCCTGTTATATACAGGGGTACTAAAATTATCCATTATGAATTGTTTATACAGATACAGATTTATATATATATATATTTCTTTTAGTGTGTGATACTGTTCAGAGCCAAATTAGCTGTGTGAGCAGTACCATTAAAGTGAATACTTGCTGACAGTTTAATCTTGTTGATACCATTTATCTTTTTAGCAGCTATACTGAATTTCCTTGAGAGAGGTCTCCGTAGCCATAAATCCTCCTGAATCCTCCACGGAGTTTTTCTGCTTGTCAGCACTGGGTCATTTGAGCAGCCACCAGCCGCCAGAAAGACAAGGGCGATATAGACACTGTTTTTGCTCCAACGGAAACTTTAACTGCGACAATTAGAAGCGTTACCGGGAAATTCAGTTTGTTTATAAGCCATTTGAGATCTTCAATCCCACTGGGCAGCTTTTTATAATTAAATAGAGTTGTTCTAATGGGACATGGCTTTGGAAGAACTGCCTCTAGAGCATAGGTGTCAAACTATGGGAACTGTAGCCCATAACATCTGGAGGGCCGCAAGTTTGACACCTGTGCTCTAGAGGATTGTTGCCTGAAAATACAAAGCAAGGACCATGGTTTTGGCTGAATGTCTTAGTGTATTTGCCAAGAAGACTCCATCTCGGGGTTGAGGTAGCTCCTCTTTAGACTTGTCTGTCTATGCAACCAAATGAGATCATCCAATAGACTGTACCACTTCAAAGTGTCAATAGGGGAAGGCACGGATCGTGTTTAGAATAGCCTCCCATGTAAAGAAGAAGAAGAGTTTGGATTTATACCCCACCTTTCCCTCCTGTAAGGAGACTCAAGGGTGCTTATAAGCTCCTTTCCCTTCCTCTCCCCACAACAGACACCTTGGGAGGTAGGTGGGGCTGAGAGAGTTCTGAGAGAACTGTGACTAACCCAAGGTCACCCAGCAGGAATGTAGGAGTGCAGAAACACATCTGGTTGACCAGATAAGCCTCTGCCACTCAGGTGGAGGAGTGGGGACAGGTTGGGAGCATTTTTTTTCCAATTTGACTCTTCTGTGATTTGCGAGGCAATTTTATACAGGTTGCCAGATGCAGCTTAGAGTCAGTGTGGCAAAGCCACTAGGAAACATCCTAGAAGTGGGGAAAGGGAAAACTGGAACAGGCAGGGTGAAAAGCAGCAAGCAGCAGCCAAAAAAGAGCAGCCTCAAAGGGGAGCTACGAGTGAGATCGCGTAGATAACATGGCGCTCTGGCAGGGCCGTCGTTTAGCTGGAAAGCCTTAGCAGCACAGGGCTGAACTTGAAGGACTACCTTTAATCCATTAGTTTAGATCAGGGGTCGGGAACCTTTTCCCCTCAAAGAGCCATTTGGCTCACCACCAAATTTGGCTCACCACCAAAGAGCCATTTGGCTCACCCCCCACCCACCCACTCGCTCGCCCCCCGTCCGCTCCCCGCCGACTTGCTCGCTCGCCCTCCTCCTCCCCGCTTGCCGCGGGCTGAGATGTGCCCGCATCCATGAATTACGATGGTGCCTAAGTGTAAAGGATGGGGTGTGTGAAAAAAAATGTGGAGGCTGCCATCCCTCTGTCCCAGCAGGTGGGAGCAGTTTTCCCTGCTGGGGCAGGAGCTCCCAACAGGAGAGCAAGTGGCACCGAACAGGCCACCACCGCCATTCCCTCTCTACCATGGAGCAGGGAGCTGAGCCTTCTTCTCTGTGGGGCAGGGGTCCTTGGCGCTGCTCCTGTGGCGGGAGAGTGCCGAGAAGCTTAGAGCTTCAGCGCCTTTCTCTCCCAGAGGGACTTCCTGAGAGGGAGAAAGGGGCGTTGCAGTACTAAACCCAGCGCTATGGGCTTGCTCTTTTTTTAAGCTGAGAAAGGGACCTTTCTCCGTTTAAAAAAAAGCAAGCCCATAGCGCGGAAGCAAGGCTTCAGCGCCCCTTTCTCCCAGAGGGACTTCCTGAGAGAAGGGGCGTTGCAGCGCAAGCCAGCATATGGGCTTGCTCTTTTTTTTAAGCTGAAGGGACCTTTCTCCGATTTAAAAAAAAAGCAAAAACCCTTAACGGAAACTTAAATTTCAGCGCCTTTCTCTACAGAGGGCTTCCTGAGAGGGAGGGGCGTTGCAGCTCTAAACTCGTGGGAGCTTCGCCACTGATGTGCCCGCCCTGCTTCCTGCAGGGCGGGCGAAGCGCCCGGCAGCTCCGGCCTGCCCGGCCGCCGGGGAGGGGCCACCACCCTGGCAAAGCGGGGCGGGCGGGAGCCAAAGCCCGTGTCGCGGCCTCGCCGGCCGCGGGCTACAGATGTGCCCGCCCTGCTTCCTGCAGGGCGGGCGAAGAGGGGGCCGGCGGCTCCGCTCATGGAGCCGCAGAACAGCGGCGGAAGAGCCGCATGCGGCTCGCGAGCCGCAGGTTCCCGACCCCTGGTTTAGATGCAACGCCCAAGCTCCACTGTCTGTGCCCCTGCAGAGCCTTTTCAGTTTTGGCTCCTTGCCTTTGGAGTGCCCCCCCCCCTTTTGAGACTTGCCTAGTACATTTTACTACCCTTTAGGCATTAGGCCAAAGTGTTGGTTTTAACTGGAGTCTTTTTCCATTTCTTTTGTCTGCCTCTAGTCTGTTTATGACTATAATTTTACACCACTGAATGTTGTTTTACATCCCTGGCTGGTTGTTATGGCACAGTCGAAAACTGACAATTCTTAGGTTGTTTTTTATTTCATGACATGGTTGTATTATTTTTATTTTGCGAGCAGAGGATACCCACTGAAAGGCAGCCCTTGCTGTGTGAAGCCAAGAAAAATGAACTGGCAAAAACTGAAACACAGAAGCAGAAACATCTGCATCAAAACAAAACAAACCACCAAATAAAACTGTGATTTGCTGAGTATAAAACTTAGGTTTTATTAGCATGGACTTCTCTGCTGGCAGTCACAGCTCTGCAGTGAAATGTTGCATCTTTTAAAGCTCCAGAAAGTAACCGAATGTTCTGCCATGTTTTAAGTTCACGGCTTCCCCTTTCAATTTTGTTTCCGTGCATGGGTGTGCTTGTCCAACTTCAAGACGCCATCGCTGCCCTCACAATCCCACACGGATTTATGACCATGGAGGCGAGTCTTGCGTCGTGACAGAATACGTAGACAAATACCTTCAGTATGGCAGCCTTCCTCCTCCCCAGAGTCTCAAGCCAAAACAGGAGTACCAAAAACATGGAGGGAAAATGGAAGGAATCACAACTTTCAGGTAAATATGGCCCTAATGTAGAAGTGGGGGCAGGGGTGGGATTCAGCTGGTTCACACCACTTCAGCAGAACCGCTTGTTAAAATGGTGCTTGTAAACCAGCTGTTAAATTATTTGAATCCCACCACCAGAACTGGTTGTAAAATTATTTGAATCCCACCGCTGAGTGGGGGGTACCCCCCTCCAAGAAATAATAGCTAGGGAACTATTGGCACAATTTGGCATAATTTAAGAGCCAGCAAACTTGACATGGATGGTCTAGGCTAGTCCAATCTTGTCAGATCCTGGAAGCTAGGTAGGGTTGGCCCTGGTTAGATGGGGAGACCAGCAAGGAAGTCCAGGATTGCTATGCAGAGTCAGGCAATGGCAAACTGTCTCTGTTCAGCTCTCACCTTGAAGTCCCTATGAGATCAACATAGTTAGATGCACCTTGATGTCACTTTCCGCTACCGAGAACCAACAGAACCATTACATGGCTAATGGATAGGGTCAAGGTAGTCCTATGTGCAAGCATGGACTTATTACTGACCCATGGGGTGAAATCACATCACGATGTTTACTAAGCAGACGATTTACAGGATCTGCCCCACTCCTCTACACTTTGCCCCCAGCAAGCTGGGTACCAATAGTCCCTCTAAATTGTCCCCAATGCAGCACAGAACTTCCTAGAGCCGTGGTGGCGAACCTTTGGCACTCCAGATGTTATGGACTACAATTCCCATCAGCCCCTTCCAGCATGGCCAATTGGCCATGCTGGTAAAACTGGTGAATCCATAACATCTGGAGTGCCAAAGGTTTGCCACCACTGTCCTAGAGTCTACACGGAACTGAGCCACCCTGGAGAGCTCCCTCTGCTGGGCGGTCCCTTATCTGGCCGCACAGCTTACAGGGAATGTTGCTGGGTACTCATTTTACCAACCTCGGAAGGATGGAAGGCTGAATCAACCTTAAGCAGGCTACCGGAAACCGACTTCCGTCGAGATCAAACTCAGATCACGAGCAGAGCTTTTGACTGCAATACAGCAGTTCTACTCTGCGCCATGGGCTCCTTAATTAATCACTTGACCAATATTGTTATTTAAATCCATAAAATTTAGTGAATCAATTGTATTGGCAAAACTGGCATTTATAAATTGATAGTTCTGAAAAAACGTTTTAGTGATGATCGGCCCTGCTACAACAGGCAGAGACGTAGCTGCAATGGGGACATCAGGGTCAGCTTGCTCTGGGTGCCACCATTGCATTCGCATGTTGAGGGCGGGGCCGGGGGTGGGAGGAGGCACGCAGGCAGTTCATGCCCCGGACACAGTTCCCCCTCCCTTGGTCACTGGCAACAGGCATGTATCTTTCTTGGCATTGCCTTTATGAGAGGCAGGTGAAGAATATGTCTGCAATGAGTAAAGGGATTGCCAGCTGGCCACTTTGTTTTCGCCAGAATTTAAAACCGCTTCTGATTAAAAAGATATACCAAATCAGTCAATCAAAGGGTTTCTTATCAGTCTGATTGACTATTACAGCTACAGTTGTCACTCATGTGGTGTTTGGCAACAACCCCATAGTGCCTTTCAAATAGTTAAACTTTTTTGAAATACTTCGACTTACTTTGTTTGCTACTGTTGCAAGCTTTGGTCCTTTACATTCTGTTCTTTGCCCTTCCCGCTCTAGGTCTGACTACCTTCCGTACGATGTGGCCAGTCGGCCTATTCGGGTGCAAGAAGAATACAAGCCAGCACCCGGAGATATAGACCTGGGAACAACTTACAGGAGAGATTATAACGCTCACAAAATACAACCAGTGCTTTTAGTAAAACCTTTAGACAGGAAACGTGTCAAAGGAGGAAAGCTAGATACAATACCCACATACCAAGGTAATAGCACGTGCTACTGTTGCAGAGAGAAGCAGTTGCCGTCTGTTGTAAGCACCAGGTTGGCAATCAGCCTATGACCTTCAGAGGTCTGCCTCTTGGTAGCGGATGCTCTCCTTCAATACAGCTCTTGTCCAATGTCATCTGTAGGTTCTTAGGCAAAAGCAAAGTCTCCTGTTGCACCGTACAACAGATCTACACTATAGACGTAACTGGTTTGAAAAATATTTCCCTCTTTCCTATGAACCATGAGAATAGCAGCTGTGTGTTTATCTGTACATGAGAGGTAGGCATTGGGGAGATACTAGGAAATTTTCTCAGCACCTTCAAGCTACAGTTCCCAGGTTTCCATGGAGAGGGGCAGGGCTGTATTATCCTTAAGGCTTAGGCCCGTGGTGGTGAACCTTTGGCACTCCAGATGTTATGGACTACAATTCCTATGAGTCCCTGCCAGCATGGCCAATTGGCAGGGGCTGATGGGAATTGTAGTCCATATCATCTGGAGTGCCAAAGGTTCACCACCACTGGAGGGGTCCTGTTTATTGTTGGAAACGTCTCCGCTTACTCATGGAATCCCATCGAATCCCTACAATTCCTTTTTGCACGGCCCTATGCCAAACAAGCAGCCATTACGTATACAAGCCTGAGAAATTGCATGGCACACTCATAATTAGCTGAGGCTTGCTTTGAGTCAGTGGGGAGGGCGTTGAGATGGCGGGCCAGCATCAGGCTTGTGAGTCACGCTACCACCTTCCTTATTACACCTCCATGAGCGAAACAGTCGCATTGTGACCTGGATCCCGTGTGCTCGAATGTTCCCATTAGCAGTTGGGATCATCCAAAACAGTTGTTATTTATAATTTTTTAAAAAACAACAAAGGGCAGCCTTTGTACAAGCCCAAGTCAGCGTTTCAGGAGAGAAAAGGAAGAATGATGGTGCCATGAGAAAAGAGGTCAACAGACTTTATTTCAACTGGGTTATTGGTGTCCGTGTGAACACTAAAAGTGTAAATGGTGGCATAAACATAAGCTCTGTTTCTCAAAGTGCCTGAAACTCTAGAGCACAGGTGTCAAACTTGTGGCCCTCCAGATGTTATGGACTACAGTTCCCATCATCCCCTGCCAGCATCATGCTGGCAGGGGATGATGGGAACTGTAGTCCATAACATCTGGAGGGCCACAAGTTTGACACCTGTGCTCTAGGGGATCATTTCAATGACACTGGTATAAAACAGTGGTTTGGTTTGTCCTATAAACATGCCCCTCTCTCTTTCTGTGTCTCAGTATTTGGAAGAAATCAAATAAGATTCCTATCGATGCCATCTATACCGTGTTTCTCCGAAAACAAGGCAGAGTCTTATATTAATTTTTGCTCCCAAAGATGCGCTATGTCTTATTTTCAGGGGATGTCTTATTTTTCTGGTCCACAGCTGCATGCTCTAGTGTTCTATTCGACGGGCATGCTTCCAAACAAAAAATTTGCTACATCTTACTTTCAGGGGATGGTTTAGATTTAGCACTTCAGCAAAACCTTTACTACGTCTTATCCTCAGGGGATGTCTTATTTTCGGAGAAACAGGGCAGCTACTGTACAAACAGGCTTGTTCAGTAGGGCTTGAGTGGTATAATAAAGATTGACCTGCTGACATGAGCAGGCTGACTTTAGTTTGTGTAGAATGCCACAGTTCTATATCTTGATATAGGGCATTAGCATCCCGGTCAGTTATTAAACATTGTTTTTGTCCTAAAGATGACTACAGAGCCTGGGAAATTCATAGAAGGGAGCCTTACAAAACCGACAATATCTACCACCCCCCTACCGAGAAGTTTGGGAATAGCACTACATTTCAAGATGATTTTTTCCCCAAGGAGCTCACTACTCAAAAAAGTTTTAAGCCTGTCGCAAAGGCGAACGCTTCCGACCAGCCTTTCAACGGCGTCACCAGCCATCGCGCTGACTACACTGCGCATCAGTTGGAGCCAAAGTGGACAAGATCAAAAGTAGAATACAGGCCGAACAGCCAACCTCTCGAAGACATCACAACGCACCGGTGTGATTTTAGAGGGCTCCTGGGGGAACTTCCAAAAAGCTTCAAACCTGAGTACACTAAAATAGAATCAAAGGCTCATTTTAACGGAGTGACAGAATTCCGTGATAGCTTTCAACCGTGGGTGGTCTCTTTACCTGAACTCCACAAAGCAAAAGAATATATTCCGCCTGCAGGTAATATGGACTTGAACACTACAACCCACCTGGATTATACTGAACATGAAGTCCATCCACTTGTCCTCATGAGACCACTAGAAACTACCAGGAAGAATAATGTCCCCTTCCAAGGGAACACAACCATGAGGGACGACTTCCAAGCTTGGGATGCCGGTCGGCAAGATATGATCAAGAGGCCCCAGGAAATGAGAAAGCCTTCTGGGAAATTTGATGATATGACCACTTTCAGAGCTCACTATGTACCACACAGTATCATTCCAACTCAAAGCTGCAAGCCTTCAAAGATGGCTGTTTCTAGTTCAGCGCCTTTTGAAGCTGGCACCATGTACCGTTCAGAATATATTCCAAAGATGCAGGCCATCTGCCCGGCGACTTACCCATCTCCTCCAGGATATGTTTTTCTCAGCACTGATTCCCGTGGCCACAAATTCTTTCGCAAAGCTACACCAGAGCTTAATAAGATTGCCCGTGCAAATGGTAATCACGTTCCAAAGCAAATAGCAGTCGTGTCATAATCACAGTAGTTTGCATATTCTTGCGCAATCATGCGGATGACTATCATGTAGCTGGAAAACTAAATACTCTAAAATAAGTTCACTAAGGCTTTTTTAAAAATTGGAAATCACTACCTTTTTTACAAGATTGGTGAAGATTTAGTTATTTGTAAAATGTGTGCCAATGCTTCGGTGGAATCTCTTTTCTTAAACTGCATTTTTTAACACCATTCAATAGGATCCTCTGCTTTTGGTGATTTGGATTAAATTGCACACTATTTTAATCTACCACAAACACGATTCTCTCATCCCATTTCCTCAGTATAGGAATTGGGAGCTGAAGTAGCACACTTGGCATGTATGAGCTCCTGGTTTTAAACCCCTGGCATTTCGAAGGACAGGATGTCATGCAGTAAGACCTCATAAGAATAGAGCATCACTTCTAGCATTAGATAGCGATGTCTTGGGTCAGCGTCTCATTGGCAGGACAAAGTTATATCCTATACATTCCAAGTATTGATTTCAAGCTCCACAGCAGCAACATAATAATCTGCACTATTTCAAAAGTTTACAATCAAGGTGTAATCTAAACTGACGTCTCTCTTTTCCTGTGTGGTAATAACTGCCACGGGTCTTTGTAGGCCAATGTGGGACACGGGAGTACGCAAAACCAGCTAAAAACCTGAGCTGTAGCTCATAAACAGTAAGGCTTTTTTAATTGGTGGTTCGGAAGGGTCCATGTATGTAGCCTAAATTATAATATATGTTCCAGTTGCAGGTATTGTAGGCCACATGTTGAAAATCTTTTACATACAGTTTGTTATTTGACTTTTGGGGAATCACATTCACTTTACACATTAACAAGTCAACTCACATGTCACCTAAGCAGTGGCGCAGTGCTTAAGAGCAGGTGTACTCTAATCTGAAGGTTTGATTCCCCGCTCTGCCACTTGAGCTGTGGAGGCTTATCTGGGGAATTCAGATTGGCTTGTGCAGTCCAACTCACGCCAGCTGGGTGACCTTGGGCCAGTCATAGCTTTTCGGAGCTCTCTCAGCCCCACCTACCTCACAGGGTGTTTGTTGTGAGGGGGGAAGGGGAAGGAGTTTGTAAGCCCCTTTGAATCTCCTACAGGAGAGAAAGGGGGGATATAAATCCAACTCTTCTTTTTCTCCTCTAAGTTGTCCCCGTGCACCTCACAAAAGATGGGCCAGGATTGTCTGATGCATGAACCATACTACAATCCAGCTAAAACCAGCCGTGATGCAGGTCCAGCTGGAAACAATGGAATTGTACATGCAAAGATGCCTTGTACTTAATCAGATTAGCAGTCCATCAGCATCAGTATTGTTGTCTTTTCAGAACGATAGTGGCTCTCTAGGAGGTCAGGGTTTCAGATCACCTGCTAGCTGATTCTTTCAACTGGAGAGGCCGGGGATTGAACCCGGGATATTGTGCATGCCAAGCAGATGTTCTGCCACTAAGCCACCACCCCTGCAACGTTGGTGATGCTAAATTGTTCCTTTGGTTTCAGCCATAACAACTTTAGCCAGACAGGGGCTTGCGGGTGAGTTAAGACACTTGACCTGGATTGTCCAAATGGGTTTAGTCTGGTGGGGTGTGTGTGTGTGTGATTTGATACTGAGTAGGATACTGATATTCAGATTATGATTTTTAACGTTGGTTTGTGTAATTAAGGCTTGGGCTGGGCTAATGCCTGCGAAACACAGCAGCTGTAGCTGGTTCTCGTCATGTTCTGATCAGAGTGTTGTCTTATATTCACTACTTCAGGTAAAGCCACGGTATAACAAGTATCATGTAATTCCATGTACTGTATTGCAAATCACCACATTCAGGGACTGCGATCAGGCAGTGAGTGTTCTTAAGAAAGCACACACAATAAATCAATAGGGGTAAGAAAGACGACATAGTAAGGCTTCTGTCTGCGTTGTTCCTGAGTTGTGTCTTTGGAACGCTCACAAAACAAACGGAGATTGAGGCCTGTTTGTTCTCTTCTTTGTCCTATGTAAATTTAATGTTCTGGAAGTGAGGGAAAATCAATTAAAACGTCTGATATTATCTGTGTGTCCAGTTTTGTTTTGTTTTGAAGTGTAAAACTTGAGTTCCGCCCCCATGCCCTAGGAACAGAGCTTTCCCTAAGCACATTTTCAGCACAACGATGCAGCATATGCTTAAGGGTTTCTTTCAGACATCCAACATAGCTGTAAGATGGGTCCTTGATCCAGTTTGAGAGCATGCTCTCAGGATTGTTTTCTTGCCTTCTGTTTTAATCTGGAGAACTGGGTTTGATTCCCAACTCTTCCAGCTGAGTGGCGGAGGCTTATCTGGTGAACCAGATTTGTTTCTGCACTCCTACATTCCTGCTGGGTGACTCTGGGCTAGTCACAGTTCTTTGGACCTTCCTCAGCCCCACCTACCTCACGAGGGAAGAGGGAGGGAAAGGAGCTTGAAAGCCACCTTGAGTCTCCTTAAAGGAGCGAATGGTGGGATATAAATCCAAATTGTTCTTCTAAACGACTGAGAAGTTCTTTGTTTGGTTCTTGTTTACACAAGTCTGGTTGACATGTATACATTGACCACTCGACGGCCAGCAACATTTGCTTTGGATGAATGCTCCTCACCGAATGAAATCTACTCATGGAAACTCCATGCTGCCTTACATCATGGCGGAGGCAGTGTTTTTTATTCATTCACTTGCTGCTCCTCAAAGGTACACCTGTTTGGAAGGAAGCGGGTAAGAAACAGGGCATGTTCTGACACTGCGTCAGGCTGTTTCCGTTTGTGTTTGCATATTTCTGGGATGAGGACATGTCTCCATGGAATAGCGCCTGCTTTTAGGCAGAGGGTCCTGAATTCCGTCCTTGGCTTCTCCACCCAAGAGGATCTGTAGGTAACGTGAAAAACCTCCACTCCAGACCCTGCGGAGAGCCACCGGCAATCAAAGTATTCACCTGGATAAAACAGCCACAGGACAAAACAATTTTATCTATTCATGTACTAGTTGGGGAAGTGGGCAGCTCAAAAATCACCCCTCTGAGGAACCTCGCCACAAAACCATTTCCATATACCGTATATACTCGTGTATAAGTCGACCTGCATATAAGTTGAGGCACCTAATTTTACCACAAAAAACTGAGAAAACTTATTGACTCGTGTATAAGTCTAGGGTGGGAAATGCAGCAGCTACTGGTAAATTTCAAAAATAAAAATAGATACCAATAAAAATGTTTTTAAATATTTATTTCAAAGAAAAGCAGTATGGTATCAACAATAAAAGTCCTGAAGTGGAATATATAACTCTCACAGACATTATCTCTTCAGAGTTTCATAGGGAAGATGCTCAACAAGATCCCCCTTTTAAAAAGTCCCTACAGGTTCTCCTTCAACACGGATAGCTTATTATGACACAGTGAAGATGCTTGCATGGTGATGGCAGCCGCTGCCCCAAAGCAAGTCTTTTTTGCAGGTCTGAAAGCTCAGTTGGACAGAAGTCCCACCTGCTTTCCAAAAACACTGGGTGGGACACAAAAAAATGTGCCGAAAAAGTAGACTTATACGTGAGAATATCAGGTAATAACGAATCTCTGCAAAATAACAAACCATTTCCAAATGATAACGAACCTTTGCAAAACAACAAACCATTTCCACATCGTGACACAGCTGGGATAACCAAAGTAGTATTTATTTGGTGAATATCAAAATTACCTTTATGAATGAATAATATTAAACACCTTCAGTTGCTGCAGTTGCGTGAGAATAATAAATGGAGGTCCGTAACAAGCTGCTTTTACATCCGCAGCTGTGCGGTCTCGAGATCATGTCTTCCTAACCAAAGTACTAGCAACACAGGAGGGCCAGCAGTTTGTTGCTTTCAAACATTAAATAAACCGATAAGCACTGTACAAAAAAAACAATATTGCACTTTTGGAACACGTAATAAATATATACAAAAGTATATTACATGTGTTTTAATTTAAAAACAGTATAAACACAGAAGACCCATGGCTGATCTGAAAGCTAGGGTAACGATCCAACAAAAGCAGTTCTAAGTCCATTGAGTTAAATGGCACATATTTTACTCTCCCCATTAAAGTACGTTAAAGGGTTGGCTAATTCAGTTGTCCCTTCCACATCACTAGGTTTAGGGATTTAGGTTTAGGGGGCTCCCTCTTCCCCCGCAATCTGGAAAACTGTGTACTTTTTTTTTGCCCTCTCTTTTTCTTTTATGGGGTATTTTCAGTTAAGGCGCAGTGGCCAAGGGGTGGGCCAGGGGTGGAGGCATGGGCCATATATAGCCATCCAAGCCATTTGCTCGGTCTCCGAAGCAGATGGGTAGAAGCGCCTCTGGAGCAGACAAATAGAAGCCACCCAGAGCAGCTGAATAGCTGCCACCACATGCAGGCCGCCAGAAAATCCTGCAGCTCCACCACTTGCTCCCACCTGGTGCTGACCCATAAGTCAAAACAAGGATGTGGAAAGTCGCAATGTGGGAGGGATGACTGTATACATAGTCAGCAGAACTGAGTAGTAAAGCTGTTCATAAAACTACCATTCAGTCTACAGATGGTGAATTGCATAGTGTTTTATGTGTCCCTCCAATGGAGTCTTAAGCACGGTTGGCTATTGTTAGTACTTGGATGGGAGACCACCATTGAAGACTAAGGTTTCTATGTGGAAGAGGGCAACGGCATACCACCTCTCCTTGTCTTTCGTCTAAAATGCCTGGGATCACCATGAGTCAATTGTGACTCAACGGCAAGTCTTCTTCCATTGTGACTCAAAGGCAAGTCTTCCATATTATAAAACCCTTACATTGACCATGTCAAAAATTAGGCTTCAACAAAACTTTCCCTCTGGCATTTGGTCTATCTATTTGTTGGTTACTTCTAGGCCTCTGTAGAGAGGGTTTCCCCAGAGGTGGGATCCAGCAGGTTCTCACAGGTTACCAAGAGTAGGTTACTAATTTGGGTGATGTGTGGTTTCCGGGCTGTATGGCCGTGTTCTAGCAGCATTCTCTCCTGACGTTTCGCCTGCATCTGTGGCTGGCATCTTCAGAGGAATTGAAAGCCTTCGACAGGTTACTAATTATTTGTGTGTGCTGAGAGGGGGTTACTAATGGGTGATTTTGCCACGTGACCTTTGCCTTAGTTACGCCCCTCCTCTCAGCAGTAGCGTGCAGAACTTGAAGCAGTCTAGCAGGAGGTGCACCGGCGTGCGTGGCAGCCTGCATCTTCGTGCATTCGTTTCCTGCCCAAGGACTGGCGCAGTGGCTGCGTCCTTGCCCCGCCCAGGAATGCCCCGCCCCTGGAATGCCCAGCCACGCCCCTGTCGTGCCCTGTCCAGCCCCATTGGCGCTACGCCACAGTTTGAATCCCACCACCATGGGAACCTGTTACTAAAATTTTTGGATCCCACCACTGGTTTTCCCTCCAAAATAGTCAATGAAGTGGTACAGTCCAAGAAAAGTTTTACCACTGAACTGCAATAACTGCAAACTGCCTCAAAAGTCTAATCATTGATTAGATCACGATTAAATATATCTCTTCTGTACACATCAGTGGAGGACTCAATTAACCCCAATACAGGCTTGTTTTCCAGTAGCGCTAGATTAACAGTCAGCGAGGCAGAACTGCCCCATGTATCGATCTAATAGAGACAGTACAGAAAACAAAACCTTTGATGCCGAACAATTACTATAAGGTCCCGCTGAACAGACTCTACGTATCTTCTGGCATTTGCACAAGTGCTCACGCTTGCAAATGAAAACAATCAGTTTCCTTGGCTATTGTCTCAGCAACAGGAGAGTTCACCATCCCAGATGCCTTTGGAAAGCCCATAAATAAGGCAACTTACTCGCGGTCTTTGGCATCTGGTAATTGGGAGCATATTACCTCTGGATGTGGAGTTTCCACTGATCTATCATGGCTTATAGCTTACAGCAGTTGATGGCTTTGCCTTCCATGAATTTGCCTAATCCCCTTTTAAAGCTATCCAAGCCAATTGCTATCATTGTATCATCTGGCAGTAAACTCCATAAGTTAATTATATGTTGTGCTGTGTTTTTTTTTAATCTGTCCTGAACCGACTGCCATTATCACTGGATTACCCCATCCTGCCCCAGTTCTAGAATTACAAGCAAAAAATGTCTCTCTCACTGTCCACAATTTTCCGGCTGGTCCTCTTGCTACTTTATAATCCTTCCGACCCCCGGTAAATTTTCGTTGCAGTTTTCCATAACTTTCGGAGATGGAACATTCAGAATAGCATGCCATTATCCCAAATCTTGGCACATTTATTTCCTATTTTGCATGGTTTTCATTTCTCAAAAGCCCAACTGCCTTCCTCCCCCTTCCCCCTTCCCCCCCCGCCCCGGAATCACACACATAATTTGTAAGAGGAAAAAACTGCTACTTCAGGTCTGTCTTTCTGAGGATTTACTGGCATGCAATAATTCTAAATGCATGCTAGTCGAGAGAAATGAAACCCGGTTGAAGCTGATACTTAACACATGTCTTTCTCAATGTATAACAACTCTTTCTGTTTTGTTTTTCAAACTTTCCAGTGACTGGGAAAGTATAGGCCGTTTCTTCAAGGGCAATCCAGCCTGACAGAAGCATTTGGCCAGAGATCGGCTCTCATTTCCCATATGACTGAGTAGAAGAGAACAGTTCTCAAAACATAAAACCTTCATGCTAAGCTCCCATGTAGATTCATAATAGACTAATCATGCCCCAGCTTTGATCAGATTCCAGTGAGATTGAAGCAGACGCCATGGGTACCTCTCCCTAAAATGTCACCTCATTGATTGAAAAACAGTGATTGATTGAAAAACAGGCAGTGGCAGGTTTGATTAAAAAGGTGCACACACTGGCTTTTGTGCAGGCACTTAGGTGAAGGAACAAAAATGAATTAGGACGCTACCTGACAACTAATCGTCACAAAACGTAATCTGCAATAACACTGCGTTTTGTCAGACATTAAGGAAATGCTGCTATTGGCAAATCTTCTTAAACCACAGTTGTCAATTTCTACTTGTTTTCAGTATTGTCTAAAGATGGATCTAAACCAGGAAGGTAACAAGCAAAGCAGATTGGTCACTACATTCCAAAATTCTGTAAAAAGTTGTGTAAACTAAAATATGACTGGCTCGATACGATCCGGAGTATTTTGCGAGAGCTTCGCAGCCAATGAGTTTTCCTCCCAATGTTGTTAAAATTGTAATGTTCCATAGATAAGGTGTAGTGACATTCTTTTTTCAACATCCATTTCCGCTTCAGTTTCAAGAACGAGGGAGAAACCAGATGAAAAATACATATCCAGTCTGGAATATTCCTATGTTCTCTTTTTAGTCAATTTAGACTACTCCTCTGTCTTTACGATCCAAAGCACTCCAGATTGAGAGCCGAATTCTCTTCTTGTGATATCTTCATCATAGTATCACGAACTTCCCATAGAAGAAAAGCCTTCTCCGCATGATTGACAGCACCTCTGTTTGTAGACTTCTATCAAGCACAGTTTTAGGTGCTTTACAAATGTACAATAGTGAGTAGTATCCTTGCACTCACCTTCTGGAAAAATACATTGAAATATTACAAGAATTGAAAGAGGATTGATATGTAGCATCGCAGATACTCTGATGCTAATGGTCTACACCAGCATCCCATCTCATGCAAGACAAGTTTAAGATCTGCATAAAATATTAACTTCTCTACTCAATTCTGCCATCTTTCACAAAATGATTGCAGAATAACCCATAGGAGACTCGTTCTGGTGGGTTTTCCGGGCTATGTGGCCATGGTCTGGTGACTCAATTGTGAGCAAGCTGTTTTAAAATGGGCATTGCAGGGTGTTGGACCTGATGGCCGTTGGGGTCTCTTCCAACTCTATGAGTCTATGATTCTATGAGCCTGGGTCTACTCTTTCTAAATCTAACCCAGGAGTTACTTTGCTTTCTATTTCTTCAGTGTCAACTGAGTGGAACAACATTGCTCAAAAATTCTTGGGGAGGGCAGGTTTCACTCAAGATCTGGCTCATTGAATTCATTTTAGAGTTCAAGGTCACCATTCTAGAATTCAAGGCCGCACAATCACCGAAGCGAGCAGGGCTTTCTAAAACAAATAAATAAATGTTTACATACTGTCGCAGGACGTGACATTGCAGTGCTGCCAGGTCAGCGGTCTCTTTCTCCAGGCACAGTACTGATCCGCTACAGGTCTCTTACTTCTCCTGTGGATGCAGTCAACGCGTCGTGACTGGAACCCGCTTCCACAGTCCACGCTGCAAGGTCGCCAGGGACCCGTCCGCCAAAACACATCACATTTCTCTGTGGAGCAGTTTCTTCTAACTGGTGGTCTTGAAAGGGGTGTCGGAGAGGACAAGAAACCAAAAGGTGGTTTGAAATTTAGTTCAGCAGATTCTGCAATTACTCAATTGCCTGCAGTGGCTACTTTGTTAGTATCAATATGCAGAGTTCATCTACTGCTCCTTTGACCCTCTGGAACACAAGTGACAGGAAAAGCCACAGTGGGCAGTCTAGACCCAGCAGAAGGGTCAGTCCAGCCGGGTCCCTGGCTCGCAGTCCCAGTGCTTCAAACCTTCTTTACCTGTCATTCTCTTTCCTATAAATCACAGGCCATTTCCCATCTCTGGGTTCTCTCTGAGCTTTTGCTCCAGTTGTGATTTTTACTCAGCCGAATTTTCTGGATCTAGCCAGATTTTTCCCCCTATCGCCCATTCCACACGGGCCAGCATGACCTCTTTCAATGGCCAAAAAGGACATCTTCCTTTTTCAAGGAAAAAGCAAAGGTAGTTGTGGAAAACGTATAGAACAATAATCAGCCTGGCCAAGGCTAAAAAACCGCATCAAACAAAGGGAGGGGAAATGCACTGGTATCGGGGTGAAGGAAGAGGCACCCCGCACGAAATCACTCGATGTCAATGATGATAAATATCAATCATATATCATATATTTCGTTACTATGATACATAAACATAGAAGCTATTTTCCTACATGACTCATCAGAGTATTATGCAGTCTATAAGAACACATAGAAGAATGTATTTCAGAGAGTCTCTATATTCAATAGTTCCAAGTAAAAAGGTACTCAGCAAGTCTTCTTGAGTGTTAATGGCTGAATGGCTCCACATTCACGAGCATGTAACATTGTGACAATGGGTTCAACATTCCAAATTTATGAATGGCTTGGCTCAACTCAGCCATTAACACTCAAGAAGACTTGCTGAGTCAAAAACGTCCACCAGCGCGCCTAAGTTTTGCTCGCTTCCTCCTACGGGTATCGTACCGGATTGTAGACTTTCTTGACGATCTCGACCCTTGAAAGGAGGGCTGTGGCGTACCTTTTTACTTGAAACTATTGAATATAGAGACTCTCTGAAATACATATATATGATTGACATTTATCATCATTGACACCGAGTGATTTCGTGCGGGGTGCCTCTTCCTTCACCCCGATACCAGTGCATTTCCCCTCCCTTCGTCTGATGCAGTTTTTTAGCCTTGGCCTGGCTGATTATTGTTCTATACATCTTCCTTTTTCACCAGTAGAAAGGCTGGCTGGATCCAGCCCCAGGTCCTCAACTCACTGTTTCCTGCTTTCCAGTATCTGTTGCTTCTGTCCCCTTGTCTTCCAGACCTTTGAGTTGAAAAATTCAGGCTCAGACTCAGAGTGTCCAGAAATCAAAGCTGGGGAGGAGGGAAATATTGCAAGGGCCTACTTGTGTGACACTGGTACATAGAGTCCTTGGCTATTGTTTTCCAAGAGTTCTCTAATGTCTGGGAGACCTCAGAGTAGCTAAGAGAGATTGTTTGTCAAGGTGTCTTAACTCTCTGCTAAACTGCAAGATGACACAAGTGACTTCCTACAGCACTTAAGATTTTTTCCCTTTCCTAAGAAGTGGAATTGCTGGTTGAAACTCCAGCCATCCATTAATCCTCATACAAAAGGTTTACCAACAGGCAAAATCAATGGAATTTCTAGTGCATTCCCCACCATGGGCACTGATTTAGAAGAAACAGCCAACAGCCCTGCCAGAAAACCTAACCAGATGTCTGCCGTCGTCTGTGCACACAACTGTCTGGAAATGTCAAGCACAAGACACACAAGGCATGATATTTACTGAAAGAAAGAAAACTCGCCGGGCACAGTTCCTGCCTGGCAGCAGCGATACCTTTTTCCTTCATCACAGAACGAGGACGAAGCCGCCGATCCATTCTGATGTTGACACCGGACAAGACGGTGCTGCGAGCCCACACCATGGCCGACGCAGCGTCCAGCACACTGCCAAGGAAAGGGAGAGACCATGTGGAAGGCGGAGGAGCTGCGTCTCCCACAGCAAGACCAAAACCAATGAAATGCACAGAGCTACTAGTCTACAAGTCAGTTCAAAGGGTATGGACACTCAAATATCCAGAAACAGAATCCGAGACAATGCTATGCAGACAGGGGCTCACTAATACACTAACAGCATTCATCCATAAGACAAAATAAACAGGCCACTATCTGGAACATGCCTATGAGAGAGACCAGTCCTGACATTCACTCTGAACAGAGTGGTTTCCGGAGGGAACTGGTGAACCAATGAAGCTGCTTTATGCTGAGTCTGGCCATGGCTCTAAAGTCAATATCAGCTACTCTGACTGGCAGCAGCTCTCCAGCGTCTCAAGTAAGAAGTCTTCTACACGACCTACTACTCTATCCTTGTAGCTGAGGTTGAACTGGGACCTTCTGCGTGCAAAGCAGGTGTCCCAGAGCATACCTTGACTTTTCAGCCACATAAATGAAGAAGGAGGAGTTTAGATTCATACCCCACCTTTCTCTCCTATAAGGAGACGCAAGGTGGCTTACAAGCTCCTTTCCCTTCCTCTCCCCACAACAAACACCTGGTGAGGTAGGTGGGGCTGAGAGAGTTCTGTGACTAGCCCAAGGTCACCCAGCAGGAATGTAGGAGTGCGGAAACACATCTGGTTCACCAAATAAGCTTCCTCCACTCAGATGGAGGAGTGGGCAATCATACCCAGTTTGCCAGATTAGAATCCATCTGCTCATAACCACTATACTGTGCTGGCCAATGGTGTTGAAAAGCCACTGATGTTGAGAAGCAAAGGCCTGTCTCCGCTCCTAGCCTATTGGGAACCCTACAAATGCCACCTCAAGATCCGTAAAAGGTAAGATTCTGCATATAATAAATATTATATTAAGATATCAATATCTTGATATAAGCATTTAGAGAAGCAGGAAGGAGCTGGCAACATGAAAGGGGGTTAGGAGAAAGTATGGACGGCAGGGTGAGGCTAGGTAGGTGGGCGGAGGGAAGATGTCCAGGGCAAAGTTGTGCTCACTGGCAAATCTGTCCTGCTCTGCCGGCGAAGCAAACTGAAGTCATGCTAGAGGTTGTCACATTAACTAGCCGCAGAGAGAATGGAAAGTGAAAGCAAGGCTCCAGAAAATATGTCCGCACAAGAAATCCTGCTGCGACAGACATTCGTCCCGATTGCACAGCGGACACATTGCACATAATCAGCCATTGTTTCCCATTTTGAGCAAAGGTGTGTGTCACTGGTGAAGGAGGAGAAAAGGTGGATAAGAAAGATGGAATTCTACCACCAAGAGCAAATGTGTGTACATGTATGAAAAGCTGCTGCGGTAATTTTAGAGGAAAGGATAAGACACAGATGGCAGAGACACTAAAGGAGAGGCAGAAAGCTACTTTTAACTGCTTGGAGTGTTACTGGCCATTCCCACATGTTCTTCTACCCCTCCCTGCCTGCTCAATATGCAGGCTCTCTTCACGGGCACCCTGCTCAGAAAAATGACAGGCATTTGCTACTGTTTTAACAGCAGCCAAAAGAGGGATTGTTCTTTTTTTTCCCCTTTCCACACTTGGTGTCATGATTAATTTGACAGTGATGTTAAAATTCAAAACATTTGGCTGTGGTTTCCATGGCGAGGAATAAGTTACGATGGAAGCTGAATAAATATTTCAGCAGAATCTCTCAGCTCAAGAGAAAAAGATTAACAACCTCAGCATGCCCAATCATTTTACCGCACATAAGAGAGTTCCTTAAAGCTAGATAAGGCCTGGGTCAGCATCCAATTGGCCTGGATGGTCTCTTTGGACAAAGAAAGGGCCCTCTTCCTGCTCCCCCCCTCCACTGGCTTCAAGGTCTTACTGCCACAGAGGCTGTTCGACTGGTTCGGCAGCTGAAAACCCAGTCAGAACCACAAAAGCCAGTCAGAACCACACAAGAGACCAGATTTGGGCTCAAGGACAGTGGTGGGATTCAGCCGGTTCGCACCACTTCGGAAGAACCGGTTGTTAACATGGTGCTTGTAAACAACCAGTTGTTAAATTATTTGAATCCCACCACTGCCCAAGGACCATATGTTGCTGGACCCCCAAATGAGGATTCTGGTTCTGCTTCGCAGCCCACCTTCTATCTTTAAAATGCCTATAATACTGACCTTGCCCAAAATGTTCTGTTTACACTGAATTTTTCCTTTCCGAATTTTTCTGTTTACGTTTCTGTTCACACCGATTTTTTCATTTCCGAATTTTTGGACAATTTTTGAATCAGCATAGTTGGTTTGGAAAGCCCTATTAGACCATGCTCAGTGTCAGCCCCACCAGTATGAACATGACAGTTACCTGACCCCATGAATGAATTATCCATCGTGGACACGAATGTCCAGCACATGGTTTCCTTTCCATCGGACGCTCTCTGTGTGAACAAGCACTTGGAGGCACCGTCATGACAACACCACTGGCCTTGACTTGCTTGCAAATTCTTTGCTGATGGTGAAATCCACGGTCACATGAACCAGAGCATTTGGACCAGGCACTTGTTGCCCACCTGAGTGGGGAAAATGAAAAAAGGCCATCACGAAAGCAAACTGAAATCACCCATATTGCCCCGGTAGACCCCTCCGCTCCTCAGAGGAGGACCTACTTGTGATCCCTGCCCAAAAATGATCAGGCTGGCCTCAACGAGGGGCAGGGCCTTTTCAGCCCTGGCCCCTACCTGGTGGAACAGGCTCCCTAGGGAGATCAGGGCCCTGCAAGTGGACTTCACGGAGTTTCCACGCCCAGGGCCTGCAAGAGCTTGAGACCTGGTGTTCCGCCAGGCGTTTGGCCAGCCTGGTTAAAAATACATCTACCATGTCATCTGGCCTCCCGTGGGCACAAAGGGGGGGGGAGAGGGGGTAGCCAGACGCCATCCACATTTTAAAATGGGTTCTGTTTTTTATGTAATTAATATTTAAATTATGTTTTACTGTATGTTTTAATCTTGTTGTAAACCGCCCTGAGCCCTCGGGGGGGGGGGGTATATAAAAATAATAATAAACAAACAAACAAACAAATAAATAATCACATGCTGAACATCATACAAAAAGGTAATTGGGTTAGCTCTTTTGCCTTTGGATGGGTTATGGGACAATCTGAATAGCCTGAGCTCATCAGATCTGGGAAGCTAAGAAGGAATGACCATGGCCAGTTCCTGGAAGGGAGCCCATCAAGCTATGCAGAGGAAGGCAATAGCAAACTATTGTCTCCTTGTCTCTTAACAGAAGATAGTATCGACAGACGGTGTGTACCTGGCGGGACAGTCACGGATGTTGCAAGACTGATAATTCAAGGCTGGTTTCTGACTGTCTTTACACAGTGACTTGTTCACCCTTTGCTCCTTCAGGTCCACACACAGCAGCCTTCGGACCCGGGTTCCTGAGTTCCCACAAGACGAAGAACAAGGACTCCACTCGCCCAGCTCCCACCTATGTTCTGCTGGGAGGAAAGGCACAGGTGAGGGAGGGAGGAACAGCAATTGTGCCTCTATCGATATGCAATTTTATACATATAGCACAGTTCCTTGCATGAGTCTCACACCACTGACCCATCAGGGGCTTCTCAAGGTCTCAGAGAAAACCCTACCCAGTTTGCTATCAAAGGAGGAGGAGGGGGGAGGGGGAGGAGAAGGAGGATATTCTCTAGAAGACCTTATATCTTGTGGTTCCAGTTCAAAAAGATCCTCACAGCTCAGACATGACTTAAAAGTATTATAGCAAATTTATAGGCAAACTCAGGAGTCACAAATTCTTTTTCATGGGGTGGTGGGGGTGGTAGAGCAGAGGTTGGTCCCATAACACCCAAGGGTAATTGATTGCTCCCAGCTGTGTCCACAGTCACATTCCCACAGCACATAATGAATTATTTATCTTATTGGTTTTCAACATTTCCTTATTACTTCTGGCTTTCTTAAAATAATAACAAAAGATACCTTTTCAAAGCAAAAAAATGGTTAAAATTTACCAAGTAAAAGTGTGACTTGGGAGGACATTATTATTATTTTAACCACAAACATATCGTACGATGATACTTCCTACAGACCACACCATGCAAAAATCACCCCTTTAGCTATCAAGGTGTTTAAATAATGAAGCGCCCCCATGTACACTTTCTTACAGAACTGGGGGGGAAGTTTCTATAAAAACATGCAACAATCCTGCTGCCACTTGGGAATAAAAGCAGGGAGCATGCTCGGACTGATGGCATTCCTGCTGTGCTTCTGCCTTAAAGCATCCAGGGATCTCTAGCGACCAGCAAGGGCCCAGCCACCTTACCCTCTGTACCACTGTGGTCATTTAGCAAACCAGGTTGTTGTAGGACAACTCTCAGCCGTGCTGCAGTGCCACCAATGCAGAAGGCCAAAAACAGTACTGCAGCTACCAACTTAGATGACACAACAGGCAGAGGCCAGTACTGCTCCACTTGGTCCTATAAAACTACCAACGGTGGCTGTGAGCATCTCACTACAGACTGTGCTGTTCTTGAATTGTTCATCACCTTGCTCAAGTGTCTTCTTGCTTTCAGAACACCAGGCCAGACGCCTGTGGCAAGCAGACATTACAGCCAAGAGACTAGGAAGGCCTCCCACGTGTTGCATGTGTGTGTGTGTGGGGGGGGAGTTGTATCTGCCCTGATACGTCCTTGGTTAAAATGGGGCTGTGCTATGGAAATGGGGCTGTGCCAAGCTCTCCACTGCTCTCCTAGATTTAGAAATACAGGGATCAAGTTTAGGCAGAAGAAAGCAAAAAACCTGATTCTCCACATCTACTGCACAAAACAATGATACTATTCAGCTGGTTGTTTTCCCCCTCCCCAGACCTCTCTAGTAATGTAACTGAGACGCAGTGGCGTAGCACCAAGGGGACAGGGGGGCACAATGCACCGGGTGCGTGCCCCTGCGGGAGCGTGACAGGGTGTGGTGGGGACACACATGTGCCCTGGGCGCAGTTCCCTCTCGCTAAGCCCCTGCAGAGAAGGAATGGTCCATCAGGTTCTTCTCATGGTTCTCATATAGTCCCACCAGACTCAGAGGTTTAAGGAGGACTTTTCAGATTCATTCGCCAGAAGGCTTTTTGCAGCACAATCCAGAATAGAGTTAGACTCTTCCAAATCCACTGGCATCAAAGGACTTAGAGGGATGTAACTTTGTTTGGGACTGCGCTGTCAGTTTCCCAACTGAAGAAGGTGAGAAGTGTGACTCAAGGCCATCATGTAGTTGACTAAAATTACAGGTCATCATGTTGGTGCTCCAAATGACATCCCAATATCTAATATGTCTGCCCTCCCCCATAATATCTATTTCATTTTATTAAATTTCTACCTCACCCATTCCCCACCTAAGCAGGACTCAGTCTGCTTACATCAGTCATATATACAATAATTAAAATTCATTTATATAAAACTCAAAATTATAATATAATGATACTATACCAGGGGTCTGCAACCTGTGGCCATGCTGGCAGGGGCTGATGGGATTTGTAGTCCATGAATATCTGGAGAGCCACAGGTTGCAGACCCCTGTACTATACTATAACACTAGAAACCAAACCTATGGCACCACCTATAACATCCCTCCTGATTGAGTTAACCAGACTGATAGTATGGGGGGGGGGGGGGGGGGTAGTCCAATACTACCACCAGTAGTCCAATGTAATTAATTACAGTAGTCCACTGTAATTAACCACAGAAATTCACCACAGGATATGACAATTTATGCCCTGAATCACAATGAACTACCCATGACACCCAATTCTATCCAGTGGAAGTGTGGGGAGGCATGACATCATATCCAAGGTGGGGGGTCCTTACATGGGATTATGGGGAATTGGGAAGAACCAGAGTCAAGTGTTCTGTTCACTGGCAACCCCATGGAATCAAAGAGTTTTACCCTATGCTTAGAAAGCAGTAAGATCTCAAAACTTTTGCAACTGAAACATGATTAGATGTTAGAATCTTGTCATGGAATATTCAACAAACCTTCCTTCTGGACATTTACCCAAACAGACAATGGCTTGACACTCGATGAAGTCCAACATCTGTACTGTCCGGCAAGTCGATCGGAGATGATGTTCACCTCTAGGAGACGTCCCTCAACCACAGTTCCGTGACTGAAGCCTAGAATTTTGCCAACGGGTTCATTTTTAAAGGACCAGTAAATGGTATTCTTCGTACTGGGATGTACAGGACAGCCTAAAAAGCAAAGGTATTTTAGTTTGTTTTCTTAAAACACTGGATAGCTTTTTAAAATGTCTAAGTTACAGATTTAAGAATGTAAAAATAATCAAAGTAGATCTGGCCAATGGTCCAGCATTCTATTTTCTACAGTGACCAATCAGATGCCCCCAGAAATCTTACAAGCAGAGTATGATGGTCAAAATCCTACCCTGGTTCTTTTTCTGCACAGCTACAGGTATTCAGAGGTACACTGCCTCTGACTGTGGAGGCTCTATTTTTCATCACAGCTAATGGTCACTGCCAGACTTGTTCTCTCCATATGGTGATGAAGCAGTACCACAACATGCTGTAGCAGTAAATCTTTGAATGAATTCTGCTTTTTATCTGTCCTGAGTTTAGTGCTCACCAATGTCAGCATGTATCCCAAAGTTGACCTTTGGGTGTTCCTAAATTATCTTCATCTGCATTTCAGTAAAGGATTCTGCAGGGTGCTCTTTGCCATGTTTCAGACCACGCATCTTTATCTCTGGACAGTTTTGTGATGGCAAAGGACAGCCCACTGCTCCTTCACTGAAGCACAGATGAAAGTAACTCAGGAATGTTCAAAGGTCAACTTTGGAAATAAAGAATGGTTGGTTATGGTTAATATTTGGATGGGAGACTGCCAAGGAGGCCCAGGGTTGTTATGCAGAGGCAGGCAATGGCAAACCAACTCCGAGGCCCCTTCCGCACATGCAGAATAATGCACTTTCAATTCACTTTCATCGCACTTTGCAGCTGGACATTACTGTGCGGAAAAGCAAAATCCACTCGCAAACTATTGTGAAAGTGGATTGAAAGTGCATTATTCTTCGTGTGCGGAAGGGGCCTGAATGTCTCTTGCCTTGAAAACTCTATAGGGTCACCATAAACCACCTGTACCTTGATGGCAAAAAAAATATTTATTTATTTATTTATTGATTGATTTGATTTGGTATACCGCCCTATCCCCAAAGGGCTCTGGATATACAATAGATGAGCACAGTAAAGGCGCAAGGATTCTTTTAACATTAAAAGGGTTGCAATGGTCTGTTTCAAAATTACTGCTCTAGCAATTGCGAAAGCATCCAAACAAATTCTCATAATTTGCAGTTTTTAGAGTTCACTGTCCCTCTCCAATGGACATCAGACATGAGCCAGGAATTAGTAGAGGGCAAAAATTAAGTAGAGCAAAGAAATATGCTTCTGAAGAGAACTTTCAGGGACAATAAAGAGAGGTGGTTTCTAATCTCTATCACCTCCTAGTCTTCTTTTGAACATCATAAAATGGCATCTTCTTTCTACATGTACTAGGTCTCTAATGCCCTCTAACCCCAAAATGTCAATGAGTACCGCAATTTGAATCCGAGGGCATATCTATTCATAGCAGCTGCAAATGTGAGCTCTGGCTCACGAAAACGTATGCTGAGCTACATTTTTTCACCTTCAAAGTCCCACTGGATGCCTGCATGGCTGGATATTATGCTATCATAGTGCTATAACACTCATTTGCAACTGGTTTGTCTGGAGAGTTGGCTGGTGTAGTGGTTAACAGCGGTGGACTCTAATCTGGACTACTAGGTTCAATTCCCCACTTTACCACATGAAGCTCGCTGGGTGATCTTGGGCAAGTCACAGTTCTCTCAGAAAACCCTACAAGGTCACCATAAGTCATCTGTGACTTGACAGCACATACATACACTTGTCTGCACAAGAAAATCCAGTTGCAAATGACTGCAATAGAACAAAAGATCGAAATGAAGAAGATGATGAAGAAGAAGAGATATCTCCCCTTTCTTTCCTATAAGGAGACTCAAAGGGGCTTACAATCTCCTTGCCCTTCCCCCCTCACAACAAACACCCTGTGAGGTGGGTGGGGCTGAGAGAGAGCTCAGAAGAGCTGTGACTAGCCCAGGGGTAGGGAACCTGCGGCTCTCCAGATGTTCAGGAACTACAATTCCCATCAGCCCCTACCGATTGGCCATGCTGGTAGGGGCTGATGGGAATTGTAGTTCCTGAACATCTGGAGAGCCGCAGGTTCCCTACCCGTGGACTAGCCCAAGGTCACCCAGCTGGCGTGTGTGGGAGTGCACAGGCTAATCTGAATTCTCCAGATAAGCCTCCACAGCTCAGGTGGCAGAGCAGGGAATCAAACCCGGTTCCTCCAGATTAGAGTGCAGCTACAGATTAGAATGAAAGAAGTTGAGGTACCCATGCACCCATAAGTTAAAAACAGGTCTTCTTCCCTGGCTCTTAAAGGCCCCTTACCACGGGCTGCAGTCCTGAGAGACCTGAGCCAGATGCTCCAGGACCTGCCCAGGAAATTAGAACGTTCTGTTGTACTGTTTGTTTTTTGTTGGTTTAAATTGTATTTTCTTACTTTGCAAGTTGCTTTAAGCCCCCCTGAGGAGCAGAAAAGTGGGATGCAAACAAAGAATGCTTCTGCTATTTGAACATTTAACAAGCGTGTTTGGGGAACATACCTATCTGTAAAAGATCACCAGGTACCACACTAACATTTGTGCCAGTCCAAGATGCCATGACACGCCTTTTCCTGCTGCTGCCAGATTTTGGAGGCTCTTGAAGTCTTTCACCTGGGGGGGAAATATTACATCCAGTGGCGTAGTGCCAAGGGGATAGGGGGGGTGCAAGCCAGTGCGGGGGCATGGCGGGGGCGTTCCAGGGCGGGTGGGGACATGGCAGGGGCGCAGGACGCACGCGTGGCCCGGGTGCGGTTCCCCCTTGCTCCGGCACTGATTACATCCAAGTAGAGAGGCCAGCCTCCAGGTGGGATCTGGGGATCCCCCAGAATTACAGTTCATCTCCAGTTCCCCTGGAGAAAACAGATGCTTTGGAGGATGGACTCTATGACATTGTGCCCCACAGAGATCCCTGTCTCCTCCAAATCTCCACTTACCAGCCAGTCGAAGAGCAGTTTTGGCTGCAGCTTTTCCCACAGCATTGGTGGCTGTGCAGGTGTACGTTCCAGAATCCTCAGATGAAATGTTCCTTAAGAGTAAAGACCCATTCACTACTGTAAAAAAAGGACTTTTTATGGAACTCCCATTCTTAAACCAAGCAACATCTGGTTGGGGAACACCTGGAAGGGTGGGGGGGGGGAGACAGGAAATGCAAAAACAAAAACGTTTTGACTCAGAGGTAGCTGCTCCAAAGCTTGTCACTTTAAAGTAGTACGCTGAAATGTGGGGACAGGAGAAAGTTATCCGTTGCTTATCATTCAGATTGTCAATGCATTATTATTTTTTACCAGTTGATCACCCATCGCCTTGTGAACCGAGTGTGGTCAGGACTTGTTGCCAAAGTGTACCCCGGAAGCCCTCAGCCAGCTGCTTTGTAAGTTGGTAGAAAGGGCCATCCCATTAAAACCAAGCTATGGTGACCCCGTAGGGTTTTCAAAGCAAGAGATCGCCAGAGGTGGTTTGCCATCGCCTGCCCCTGTGAAGCATTTGTGGACTTCCTTGGCAGTGTCCCAGTTCTGCTTAGCTTATGAGATGTGACAAGATTAGGCTAGCTGAGGCCATCCAGGTCAGGGCCTTTGTAAGTTACAGACTGCCAAATTTCTCTCCAACCTCAGGCAAACCATTTGCAACGCACATCAAGCCCCTCCTAGTTGCTAGCAGCCATCAACACTCATTTATAGGGAGGGAAGAAGACCTGGTGCACTATGTTTTAGAACATCCCCTGTATGATGAGCCCAGGAAAAAGTACATTATGGGATTGATGCCTTTATTGTAGGACAGGAGCCGTGAGGAAAAATTGATCTTTCTGTTAGCAGATTGTGACCGTTATATCTCAAGTCATATGGCTATATTTGCCTATGCTGCTAGGAGAATGAGGTTGAAGGCGGATGTCTGAATGCAATATTAATGATTTTAACTACCGTATATACTCGCGTATAACCCTGTTTTAAGGCTGAAAAATGCCCCCTCGGCTTATACACGAGTTCTGCTTTCCTTCAGGCCTCTGCCCAGGCTGGGGGTGTGGCTGGGATAAACTCCCTGTGGCTGCACAAGCCACTTGTTGCTCCCTCCACCTCCCAGCTGGGTTTGAGGAAGCCCAGGTAGCAGGGAGGTGGAGGGAGCTCCTTGTTTGGGCAATGACATCAGGGGGAGTCACTGCCCAAATAAGGAGCTCCCTCTGCCTCTCGGCTTCCCACCTTCGGCTTATATGCGAGTCATACGTTTCCCCAGGTTTTGCTAGTAAAATTAGGTGCCTCGGCTTATACACGAGTCCGCTTATACACGAGTTTATACGGTAAATTTAAATATAGCTCATGTATATTTGAACTTTTATAGGATGCATTTTTAATGTAAGGAATTGTGATGGCCATCCATCCATCCATCCATCCATCCATCCATCCATCCATCCATCCTTCCATCCTTCCATCCTTCCTTCCTTCCTTCCTTCCTTCCTTCCTTCCTTCCTTCCTTCCTTCCTTCCTGGCATAGTACTACATAGCTATCTCATTTATAGAAACATTTTCTAGCTATCCAACAGTGCCTATTCAAGTGTCTGTAATGACCTTGGGCTCTTATCTTTCCACTGAACATGACAGGTGCACAGAACCACTTCAAGGCACGATGACACCCCAAGCCTGGTAACCAACCACTTGCTGGTCTGTGCAGTCAGTGTTAACTATAAGGTTCAAGCCAATTTCCTGCAAAAGCGATAATCCCCTCCTGGGCTGCTGATGACCAAGAATGACCGAAGCCATCATGGAACACCAGCACCTTCTTCACCCTGAGACACTCCAAAGAGTCACCTGGATGGATGAGCAGGAGAACCAACCAACCAACAACCACCACCTTTATCAGGCATATAAAATAGGCTCTAGTACAGTGGCGGCGAACCTTTGGCACTCCAGATGTTATGGACTACAATTCCCATCAGCCCCTGCCAGCATGGCCAATTGGGATGGGAATTGTAGTCCATAACATCTGGAGTGTCAAAGGTTCGCCACCACGACTGTAGTACATTCCCAGTACTAGATATTGGGATGTCACTTTTTAGTGAAGTGTTGAATAGCCCTGCAGTTTGCAAGTCAGTTTTATTGACAGTTGCTTTTATGGTTGATACTATTCTTATTGCTTTGTTTTTCTGGTTGTGTTATCCACCTTGATATGCTGTTGGTTGTTAGTTGAGTGCAGCCAGGACATCTTGCTCTCCCTTGCACTTTGGAATCTATCCTGAAATTAGCTTCACAGCTAAATATCTATCCCAACTGTCAAGAGTCCAGGCAGAGATGGATCATTACTCGAGCTAAATGTAACACATCCCCCTCTGCCGTTCTTAAGGGCCGACAGTTGAATATTCCACTTCAAGATAGAACACGTGCAGATTGTCGGGATACTGTTGAGACCCTCCAGCATATTATGTTTTCGTGCCCGAGGTATGCGTTACCTGGACTCTCCCTACTTGGCCCGGCTCTAGGGAATAAAAAAAGCTGTTTGGAGCAGACAAAGACTATTCATCTGCTGAATAATAGCAACGGCGGGGTAACTGGAAAAACGGCTGATTTTTTATTAGAAGTGCCCAAGTCAAAGACATAATGGAAGCTTGATCACCTCTTCCTTACTAACCTTATGTGCTTTGTCCAGTTTTATGTCCAGTTTTAACACCTACTCTGTCCTGTATTTTGTTTATTTTTGCTGATATGCCTAATAAAGGTCGGTTGAAGTTGATATGCTGTTAGACTTGACTTGAAGGGAGTGGGAAGAGGAGGAGGAGGAAAAGAAGAATTGATTTTTATAGCCCATTTTTATCTACCTTTAAGGAAACTCAAGGGGCTTACAAACTCCTTTTCTGCTCCTTTCCCCACAACAGACACCTTGTGAGGTAGGTGGGGTTGACAGAGTTCTGAGGGAACTGTGATTAGCCCAACAGGGTTCATGTGGAGGAGCAGGGAAACAAACCCAGTTCTCCAGATTAGTGTCCTTTGCTTTTAACCACTCACCAAGCTAGTAAGGAATTCTGGCAACTGGTCCCCACTATGACTTTGCGTGAGTGTGATGGAGAACTAGTGACTCTCATTTCTGTATGAGACACGACGTTATTTCATGAACCGTACACATTGAGACAGGAGGAATAAGAGCGATTTTGAACTGTGCATCTGATCCCAGGAGGCAGAATAAAATAGAGACACTCTAACTATACTTGTCTGGTGTAAAATCCATGACTATGACAAAAAAAAGGCAAATACTGTCAAGGTGCACACTGCATCCCATTCTTCAGCTTTTTAACCTGAAGTTTCCTCTGTTTCAGTAGAAATTGTTTTTCAGGTACATGAGTTGTGCTAAGAAAATATTTTCTACCTTAAGAACCTCAGAAACAGTAAAAAAAAATTGGGCAGGCTGAGAGTGCATAAAACATCACGCATCTATTTCCTAAAAAGCTTTGCACTACAGGGTGCCTGTAAAACGAACAGTGTTTAAAAACAAATTTCCTCCAACCTTAAAAGCTCAATAAAATATTACATGCTATAAAATTTTTGGCTTACTAACTAGTTACTTCTAAAGTATTGGATTTTTTTTTTTTACCTTCTGAAAACTTTCCTGCCAGTCTGCAGCATTTCATGAAGTATTTTCTGTTTTCCATCCAGGAATTGTTTCCAACCAAGCTAGAAGAATTTTGCTGAGAACAGAGTTTTGTAAAAGCCTATCTAACTTAGGAATGTTCCGATCCTATATCTCCTTTATTTTTTTCCAGATTCTGACTTCAGAGAAGTGTCATATTTCCCTTGGCAAGACTTTGTAAATGTGAAATAAAATAAGTGCACCGGACAGTACAGTTGGCAGCTAAAAGAAAAACAGCAATGAACAAACTTGCTGTTAAATTTGTCCAGAGGGGATTCTGGTAAATTGGTCCTCAAGATTCAAGAAAACTGCAAGTAAGAACTGGGAAAAGTCAAGATGTTTTCGCCAGTCAAGATATGAATATTCCACTGCAATGGAAGTTTAAAAGCATAATCAAGACATAATAGCGCTGTAGCTCCTAGCATGGTGGTTCCACATGGTGACTTGAAATTTCTGTCTTCTGTTATGTTAAAATATTTCTTCTTTGCTTAACCAGTAGGTGGCAGACAGACCATGCACATTATAATACAGACATTTTTTTTAAAAAAAGATTTATTTCAATTCCCTTTAATTTAATGCGCCAGTCTCAATTTTTCAAGAATTTTCAGGGTTTGGTAAATGCAGTTCTATCCATCTGTAATTCTAACAATACACTAGTACACTCTCTAAAATTTTTATAGCATATATTGATTGAAGAGTAGAAAGCAAGCAATGTGTGAAACTGATCTGAAATCAGAGGAACAATTAAAATATTTCCTTGATCTTATGGGAAACTCCTAATATTTTATGTATGTACTATGCTGTTTATATTGTATATTGCATTATTTTTTTATTTGTAATCTATGTTTTGTTTTTTGCATTATTTTAAATTGTTTTCTAATGTACTGCAGGGTTTTTTTGGTGAAATGGGGTTACATTTTTTTGCATTACATTGGTTCAGTACATTCCTTGTTCTTCTGTAACCCACCTTTACTCTCAGGCCCTTTCCACACGGCCAGCTTGCAGGGGTGCAGCAGCATAGTTTATGCTGCTGCACCCCCGTGGGACCCCAGTTCGCATGGACGGTCCTGCTGGGCGCGCCTCCTGCAGCACAGCCTTCGCACAGGCTGTGCCGCTCCCAAATGCTGCTTACTTCCCGTCTCCTTCCATCACATTGTAGAGGCCAGGGGAAACGCCCCCCCCCCCCCCCGGCAGAGCGACGACCCTGAAGTCGGAGGCCAGGAGGCATGTCTCCTGGTCTCCACAATGCGACAGAAGGAGACCAGAGGTAAGCAGCGTTTAGGAGGGCCGGGGGAGAAACGCCGGCGCCTGGCACTGAATGGAAGCCAGCATTTGCAAAAAACCTCACTTCCCGAAGGAGGTTTAAAAACACCGTTTGGGCGGGAACCGAGCGCCGCTGCAGTGATTTGGCAGTGGCGCCTGTGCGAAGGGTCCCTGCCAAAACGGCGTTTTACCGGTCCAACGGCGTCGCTTTTGGCCCATGCGGAAAGGGCCTCAGTTAGAAAAACCGAGTACCGAGGAAGTAAACGTATAAATAAATATTGTACCGAATACTGAGGAAGTAAATCTATAAATAAATATTGTGAATCCCTTGAAAAGAAACGCTAATCTGTACTAGATCCAGAATGCTTTCTGCAACGGAAAGAAAAGTACCGGCTTTAAATATTAACAGAAATAAATTTTTTATCATCCAACAAAAATCCTGGCATTAGATGGAAACCTTTTCAGTACATGCTTGGTTAATTTATGCAGCCTTGAAGAAGAAGAAGAAGAAGAAGAAGAAGAAGAAGAAGAAGAAGAAGAAGAAGAGGAAGAAGAGGAAGTAGAAGAAGAGGAAGTAGAAGAAGAGGAAGAAGAAGAGGAGGAGGAGGAGGAGGAGGAGGAGTTTGGATTTATATCCCCCTTTCTCTCCTGTAGGAGACTCAAAGGGGCTTACAAACTCCTTGCCCTTCCCCCCTCACAGCAAACACCCTGTGAGGTAGGTGGGGCTGAGAGAGCTCCAAGAAGCTGTGACTAGCCCAAGGTCACCCAGCTGGCGTGTGTGGGAGTTCACAGGCTAATCTGAATTCCCCAGATAAGCCTCCACAGCTCAAGTGGCAGAGCAGGGAATTAAACCCGGTTCCTCCAGATTAGAATGCACCTGCTCTTAACCACTGTGCCACTGCTGGTTTTAATAACCAATATGATAGAAAGATTGTTGGGGGACATGTTGATATTGTCATATAACATCCTTTGTGATTGAGAATGACCCCAAGACAGTGTTACATCCCTTGATATAAAAGGGGTCCACAACAAGTCAGATATTAGAATGATATCTAAGTGTCCAAGTTAGATAGACTCAAGGCAAAGGGATGATTTATTCTTTCCTCATGCTGTTTTTTTTAAAAAAATCCTTCATTATTTCTACCATGGTGAGGAAGACTTACAGAAACTCCTATTCCCCACACTCTGGTATGGGTGGGTGGAGCTTGCGGTTGTTCAGGGTCACATAGCCCCTCCCCCTTTTAAAATCACAACCACCACACAAGTGCATCTTGTTAAAAAAAATTAAGCAAAAATCTGTCGAAAATTAAGCACACAGAATTCAATTCTATCTTTGAACATAATGCGCCGTTCTACCTCAGCATTGCTGTGGGTAAGCACCTCACGGTTACAAAGAACCACTTCTGCAGGTGACAGGTTGGCCAAGACACGCTACACAGCGGTGGGATTCAGTCTATTCGCACCTATTTGGTAGAACTGGTACCTAATTTTTTGTCTAGTTCAGAGAATTGGTTGTAATCCCACCAATGAGTCCTTTTGGAACCGGTTGTTAAATTATCTGAATCCTACCACTGATGCTAGACCTCCTGGAGTGGTGTGGGCTCTTCTACTGCTCATTACTTCCTACTACTTGGCCACTTGAAAATTATTCTCCAGTGAGTTGAGAAGAGAAGAATATGATGGATTCAAACATTGTCGGACTTGACAGTGTGAAGAACTCAGTTGCTGAGAACAAAGTGACTCTGGAGTCCTTTGTGTGATGGACCACTCGCCTGCACAATAGATGTTATTGCCCTGTGGGATGAGAAGGTTTGATCTCCAGTACCAAAATAAAGCCCCCGAACGTCATATTGCAGCAATCCGCTTCGGTGATCTATGAAATGTTAATAATATGCTGCTTCTTTCTTAGTACTTTAACTTGGACTTGATTTCTCTGGTTCTAATAGGTGAAGTAAAGCAACCACTGTAAATGTAACTGTGCTCATGACAGCGTGTATATAACTGTCTGCCAGCCAGCGTATGTATAAATGACACCTCCAGAATTGTATCCAACCGATACAATGCTGCAAAGCAAAGCAGCCCTCGGGCCAGAGGCAAAATGACTCCGAGATCGCTAACGCTACCCATGTTTAGCACCAAAAGTGTGACTAACTCCGCTGAATGTGAGACGCAGGTTGCTGTTCCACACACAGTTGCCAAAGTAGAGCTGGAAAACATGACATCACCCAACCAATACCCTTAGTGCGAGCAGAGAACAACCGAGACGCGTGTCCCAATATCTGTCGGTCTGGCGCCACTATTTTAAAAAGCTATTTGCAGAACTATGTGTGTTCATCTATTTCTATCGTTATTTTTGGGCGTCTAGAGGTGCTTTCGCGCTCTCTTTCCTGGTAGCAGCCTAAGGGAAAATGCGCCTCTCCCCCACCAAAGTAATAAAAATGGAAATGGCACAGCCGGCTCATTTTAACAATTTGTTTTCGATTGCCTGTAGTTCCAAGTCGGAGTAAGAAGTGGGGGTTTGTATGTACTAGCTGATTTTGATTAAACACGACACTCCGCACTGGCCTGTGCCAATGGTTGGCAATGAGATGCACTTCTGGGCCGCGTGATACACAAAGGTAATGGTAGACAGTCCAGTTTCTTTCCTGGAGGCTTTGTAAGGTTAAAGCTTACCAGGCCGTAACCACTTCCCAGTTTTTACAGAAATACTGGCAGCCTCGGGTACTGCTGGTTCTCCTTCTGATTCTTTAGTCTGTGAGACCCCAGATATTTCTGAGCCCCAAAAGAAGAAGAGTTTGGATTTATACCCCACCTTTCTCTCCTGTAAGGAGACTCAAGGTGGTTTACAAACTCCTACCCTTCTTTTCTCCCAACAACAGACACCTTGGGAGCAGTGGTGGGATCCAAAAATTTTAGCAACAGGTTCCCTTGCCAGCCCCGCCTCAGCAAAGGGGGCAGAGGCGTACCTAGGCAAACCTGAGCCCTAGGCAAAACCTGAGTTGGATGCTCCCCCCCACCCATGGGCAGCCACCCCACTATGACCTCAAAAAAATTTTTTTTCACCAGGTCATTTCTAAATCATCATCATCACATTATAGAAAATGCCCCAACTCACACATCTGAACACAGCAATGGTGAAACACACAAGTTCTTTGATAGAGACTGGTGAGATAAAAGGTATGAAAGGCTGAGAATCAATGAACTGCAGTACCTGAAAGGGATTAACCCAGTTCAGGGAGTTACATTATTAGTCGCAACTGCTGTATGGAACCTTCACGTTCAAAGGCAGTGTGCCTCTTGGGGAGGCGAGGGCGTGCAGATGGAAAAGCGGACTCAATTAGTAACCCCCTCTCGGCACACACAAATAATTAGTAACCCACTCTCGGGAACTGGTGAGAACCTGCTGGATCCCACCTCTGCTTGGGAAGTAGGTGGGGCTGAGAGAGTTCAGAGAGAACTGTGACTAGGCCAAGGTCACCCAGCAGGAATGTAGGAGTGTGGAAAAACATCTGGTTCACCAGATAAGCTTCTGCCCCTCAGGTGGAGGAGTGGGGAATTAAACCCGGTTCTTCAGATTAGAATCCACCTGCTCTTAACCACTACACCACACAGAACACTCTTGTAGTCTCCAACCACTAGGGTACAGAAACCACTCCCCCACATGCTATGGGGTCCCCCAGTTTTTCCCCCTCAGGAAATGATCACCAGTCACTTTTGTGAGAAATGGGGAAAACAGTATGCCCAGGGCTGTAAAACTTGCCTTGCGTACATTGCTCCATTTTTTTTACATCAAGTCACAGCTGACTTACAACGACCCTGTAGGGTTTTCAAAACAAGAGGCTTTTACAGATGGTTTGCCACTGCCTGCTTCCACATCACGCCCCTGGTATTCCTCGGAGGTCTCCCTGCCAAATACTTGCCAGGGTCAAGGGTAAGAGCATGCGATAGGTTCAAGGTCGCCCAGAAGGCTTCCATGGTCAAGAGGGAATCTGAAACTGGGTTTTCTGGATTCTAGTTCAACACTTTAACCCACAGGTGTCAAACTCGCAGCCCTCCAGATGCTAGGGACTACAGTTCCCATCATCCCCTGCCAGCATCATGCTGGCAGGGGATGATGGGAGCTGTAGTCCACAACATCTGAAGGGCCGTGAGTTTGACACCTATGCTTTAACCACTTCACCCACTGGCTGCCTTTGACGTGATATTCACCAGAATCAGCCTTCATTGACCTTAGAGCCGCATTTGATAATGTCACACGTAGCCGGCTATGGACAAAACTAATGAAAACTAATATTGATAGGCGTCTCCTCCATCTAATTATCAAGTTACACGAAAATACAACTGTGCAGATAAGGTTTACGCATGATGGCAGGCTAACAGCACCCATTCCTACCCAGAAAGGGGTGAGGCAAGGGTGTCTCCTAGCTCCTCATTTATTTAACATCTATGTTAATACACTTATAACTGCATTTCAAGGGGCAGATACCCACGCACCTTCCCTTACCCCCAATAAAAGAATAGCCATTCTTATGTATGCAGATGATGCAGTGGTATTATCTCTTACAAGGGTGGGACTGAAGAGAGAACTGAGGATTTTTGACCAAAAGTGCACAGAAGAACTGTTAAACATCAATTATACCAAGACTAAGATAGTGCCCTTCAACACTAAACTCAAGAGATCTAAATGGCAGCTGAAAGGGCAACAGATAGAGCAAACAAAATGTTTCAAATATCTAGGAGTGGTGTACCAATACAATGGGAAGCCCACAGCCCATGTACAATCAGTTATTCAATCGGCTCAAAGAAGTTCACAGGCAATCTTGAGGGTTTTAAGCTCACAGGGGAACAGTTCATCCCAAGTGCAGTTAGACTGTTTGAGGCCAAAGCCTTAGCCCAATTGACCTATGGTGCTCCGTTGGCAATGATTTCAGATTTTGTGCCATTGGAGAGAGTCCTATCGATTTTTCTGAGATACTTGTTTAATACACCGAAATGTACAGCCAATGTGGTATTAAGGCAAGAAGCAGGGATGGCCAAAGTTGAGACCATCTTTTGGAAATTAACCATCAAATACTGGCTTAAAGTGCTTTCCTGTCCCCAGGGATTAATGCCTTCATTATTGGCAGCAACACCCTACCCTGGATGGCTAGAAAAGATTATAACAAAACTTAGACAGTGTGGTCTTGATCCAATGCAACTTTTGGAGATTGGAAGTAGCAGAGCAATGGGTATGGTCCACCAACGTCTTACTGACATTGAGATGCAAACAGATTTTCCCCGGCTACCTGTTCTATATAAACCACTAAAATCATGGATAGGTATTTCAGCTGCACCTTATCTATCTGTAATAACATCAGCAAGAAGCCGATGGGCTTTTTCTAGGGCTCGCTTGATGCCTTCCCGTCAGCTAATCTGATGGAGACGATTCCCAAAAAAAAATATTCCAAGGCACAGGAGAACCTGTGTGTGCGGCTCAGGGGAAGTAGACTCAATGTCACATATCTTACTGCATTGCAAGTTACATGAAGGTGAAAGGAAGCTGTTGATCCAACCATTGTTAACTCGTCATGTATATCCATTCATAGATAACTCAGATACGAATTCTGTAAGAATATCATTAGAAGATCGTGTTTCTGCCATTTCACAGAAGGTAGCTAAATTTTGTATATTGGTACACAACAAGCGTAGTTCCTTATTAAAACAAAGAGCCGCACTGTGTGATGAGGACTGTAATAATGCCTGAAGCTAATGTTATTTATTAATAGATTTTATAATGGATTTTAATTTATATTATATTTTTGTATAAGTGGAGTGCTATGTATTCACATGTACTCTGATTTTAAACTATTGGCTGGCCAAAAAGGCCATAATAATAAATATCTATCACCAGAATTAACTGATGGCACGAATGCTTGCATATCCTTTCGTTTGTTATGCACAGACGTTGTCAGTCCTTTTTTTTGCCTTTCTGTTGCTCGTGCTCCATTCATTTATTTTGAATTTCATTTTGCAAAATGTTTATACCGTTTATATGTCATGCATGCAACTTATGCAAAACTTGCTGTTGTGGGCTTTCCGGGCCTTTGACAATACGTTCAGAACTTGTTTATTGGGAAAAATCCATGCAAGGGAAAAAAAACGGTATGGAAATAAAGACTGGTGGGTTTAGAGCAGAGGTGGGATCCAGCAGGTTCTCACCAGTTCCCGAGAGTGGGTTACTAATTATTTGTGTGTGTCGAGAGGGGCCATTAGAAATTCCATTAGAAATTCCATTAGAAATTCCATTAGGTCCAAAAATCATAAAGTCCTGTTGTTTCCTATGGGGCTGGTTAGCGAAGGTAGAAAACGGGACAATTCTTCCTGTTGGGCTGTTTTAAAAACATGTTTTAGAAATATGATAAAGTTCCTTGTTTAAGGAAAGCATCCTTCTGTTGATTTCTAGAAACAAAATTAAGTATTTGAAAGTATTAAGTATTTGACAGGCAGTCAGTTAGAGGAGAAGTAGTTGTTTCTGTTGGCAGTAGACGATAGGACTTGCTATAATGAGTTTAAATTATGGACAGAAAGATACCAGCTGGAAATTAGGAACTTTTTTTTACAGTAAGAGTTTTTTACAGTAACAGAGAAATTATTAATGCCCCGCCTCCGGAATGCCCGTCCACGCCCCCGTCGTGCCCCGCCCAGCCCCATTGGCGCTACGCCACTGTTTGAATCCCACCACCTGGGAACCTGTTACTAAAATTTTTGGATCCCACCACTGGTTTAGAGTGCAAAAGGGAGGAATAATGTCAAAATAGGACATACTGCGCATGAGCATACATCTACCCATGCATGCTCCCTAGCGGTAAGACCTGACTGAGTTTCAAGTCGAAACTGTGGAACTGCAAAATTTGGCAGGCATCCCCAGCACGCAATTTGTCTCCGGGTGCATAGTGCATAGGTTTTAACTGTCAGGATATTGAAAATTGCAAGGTGGTCATATGCTGGTCTAGAATGACTGGAATGTAACAGTCAGCAGGGTAGCAAAAGGTCCCGAGACCTCTCTGTCTGGAGTCTGCAGTGATTGGAATGTAAATAGTCAGTAGAATTGTGTGCTAGTCGGAGCCTTCTCTGTCTGGGTCTGCAGTGATTATATGTAACAGTCAGCAGAATTTGTAAAGGTCGGAGCCTCTCATGTCTGGGTCTGCAGTGATTGGCATGTAAACAGCTCAGCAGAAGTGCAGAAAAAGGTCAAGCAGGCCAGGATGATTAGATCATCTAGCTAATGATTTGCTGGACAAAACTATGCATATAAAGAAGACTACGCATACCCAATTCAGTGCACCTCTCCCAGCTTCACCTTTAGGTTCGGGCTCAGACTGTTGGGTCAGAGTAGTGAGTGGATAGTTGGTATTGTTATTTTTGTTCCTTTGAGAAACAAAGAGATAAAGAGTATTCTCTGTTTGGAACTAAATCTACTGTCTGAGTGTTTCTTTTTTATACTGCAAGCAGTTACCTCCTGTCTCTAGCATAAGTGAGTTGGCACCTAGTCACTTCCTTCGTGCACTAAGGCCATACATTAATTTGGGCCGTTATAAATCTGTGTATCCCAACCACTCCTGTGCTAGAGAGGAGTGTCATGAGAGCAGTGCGGACACCATGACATCCCACCATGTGCCAGTTTATTCCTTTTGAACTGCTGACTGCAGGGAACCTACTCCAGCATGGAGTGTGAAAATGCCTTGGAGAGCTTTCTTACATCGCGGAAGATTTATGGGCTGTGTCAGAGACCCCACCGAACCCAGGCACAGCAGCAGAGCAGAGGGTGATGCCAGAGCCAAAGGCGCCCATAATGTTGGCTGTGGAAAACTCCCAGCTCATCTATCTAATGGTTGGGTTGAGAAGGCTTGACTGCTGGAAGGTGTTGAAAGGACCACCTGTACCAGGCAATTAGACGCAGACCGTTGGTTCCAAATGTAATCTTGACCAGACGTTTATACAATTTGAAGCTGAGAAGGGAGGTGAAAATGTGGCCAACCATGTCCAACAGCTCGTACATTGCACTATTCGATGCGAGGCTGGAAGACAGAGGCTGACTTTCACTGAACAGCATAGGGCCTATATTGTACCACTCTCTCCCTAGATGACAGCTGGGACAATGTTTTGTCTATAGTATGCAGAGCATAAAAAAGGAAGATGATTTTGACTCTCTAGACTATGTGGATCAGTAACGGCTTCTGGAGCTCTAGAAACAAAGAGAGATTTTGCCTTGAAGCCACAGCCAGAGAGAAGCCTGCTGTTTCCAGAGGCAAAGTAGAAACCCAACTTTCCCTGGAACTGTCCAAAGGTCCATATGCAGTTCGGGTTGTTTCCGTTGATTGTGGCTCTACTCAATCATCTTCCTCAGGGAAGTGCACCCACAGAGGGGGGAGAGAAGAAGGAGGCTTGGCCAGCTAAAGGGACAACGGGGAAGAGGAAAGAAGGAGCACTACTTGGACGGTAATTAACGGAGAACCGATGTCCAGAGAAACCATTATACTCATCCCTGGCTCTTGGACCCTGCCTGCTCAGGAGCATGTCGTAGAAATGCTCATCACCCTATTGACTTGGAGGAGTCCCAAGGCCAAGTGGCAGAGCATGTCCAGCTTGGTCGATGGATCTTCACCTGCGCGCATTACGCTGCAAGGGAACTGCCTACATACCCATGTACCTAGGTAAAAAGTTCTGCAAAAATGTGTTGTGTGTTCCTGGACTGGATTTTTTTGTTTGTTGAGTCGTCCCAAGTTTAAGCTGAACAAGGGGTACAAAACTATATTTGATAGACAGGGTTGTAGTTGTGTATGCGAGTAGAATGACATAGAGTGTGGCACAAAAAGGTACACTCTGCATGACCATTAAAATGTATGTTATGAATTGGATAAAGGGCAAGAAATGAAAATGTAATGAATAGTTTCAAATTCTAGCTAATAAGCCTCTATGCATGATGATTGTGTGCACTTAATCTTCACCAGAGTCCCCACTAGGATGTGCAAGTCTTTGCCACCACCATCACTGGGCAGCGTTGGCAATGTAACCGATTTATGTGACGGAGCGTAAAGCCCTTGCAAAAGCATTCCTAGACCGTTCAGTCTGTAGTGTGGGGTTAAGGTGAAATCCCATCCAACTCCGAAAAAAAGAGCTTTGTAATAAAATGGAAAGAAGACCGATTTTGGAATCCATAGTCCCTTTGCAGACTTAGCGCTGGTCCCTTTTCCGAAATCCAATGCCGGGCAAGTTGCACGCATATACCTGTTTTCTGCTGATTGATGATGATTATAGCAGATATTCTTACCTGCTTTGCTGTTGGAAATCTAAGGATGAAGCCTTTACAAGGTTTTAAGGAATGGGTCCTCAATGATTGAAGGCGTGAGGTTCCCTCACAAAGGTGGCTTTACCTGCAATCTGACAGAAGCCCGGTGAGTTCAATGGGGGAACAAATTCCAAACATGCCGGACACAGAAAGGTATTAGCCACAGGAGAACAAAATCTGCTCAGCCCGGGCTGAAAATGGCGTATATTGGGAGGAGACTAGGCATTCTTTGCAAACAATGCTGGACAGCGATAAATGATGCCAAGGTTCCCATTCCCATTTCTGAGGAGAGGCTGTTCTAGCTGCCACACATACGTAATAAACAGGTTTGTGGAGTTCAGAGTATCAATGAAACACCATTTTTCAGAATGTTTGCAAAAGGTCATTCCTGGAAACACTCTTTAGAATATTTGGGAGTTTTTTTGCTAACGTCTTCCCATTCCCAGACAGTAAACGGAAAAAAAGGACAAAAGAAATGGCAGAGACCGCGCTTTGTAGTGATACGCAGGAATACCAAAGGCGCTATAGATTTTCATTGGGTACCATGGAAGAATTGCTATCTCAATGCGAAAGTGCCAACTTTGAAAAAGCATACAGGTTGGGAACATGTGCATCAAAGCTCTGAAGTGTTCTTTACCACGCAGTAAAAGCCAAGACACTGAGTACCTAGTGACAGCACACAACCCCCACCTCCTGTTCAAGGTCCACACATCTGCTCCGGAGCTCAAGGCAACAACAGAATAGTGATAGTGATCCAGGAAGGAAGCTAGAGAGGAGGGGGGGCTGAGCAAACTGGAGAAAATAGCTATACCCAATGCAGGACTGTGAAAGAGCCGAACAAAGGCATACCCACCAAAAGGTTTATGGTACAAGAAGGAGAGTGTGCCAATTAGGGGACAGAACCACAAGGTTTTCTTTGATATGTTGAAATGTCCAATCTGAGGAACAGAGGGGAAAATGGAGATCCAGGCTATGGACAATGAGTTTGAATCCTTTGTGAACTTAAAGTGTTTAACATTGTTGATAAACTCAATTGGATAAGCCGGATCATAGGTGCCTGCAGATGGGTATACGAGGCGTGCAAACTTCCATGTACACCATGGGACTTGGTAAATATAAAGAAAGCAAGATTGATCGCACAAGGCTTCTCTCAAAACAAAGTTTGAAGCAGTTGGCGATCAGACTTATGCACCCACTGCAAAGGCAGAATCCATGAGATTGAAAGTGGGATTGCGCTCTGAATTGAGCAAAGAGACTCTTTAAAATAGAGCGCGGACTTCGATTTTGAAACAGCGCATTTAAAATGCAGATTTGCAAAGAGACCGCATAGCTACGCAAAGCAAGCACCAGGTTATGAGCATGAACAAGGTTGATAAAGTTTATAAGCTCAACAAAGTTTTGTAATGGCTGAAACAGTCAGCCAGATGTTGCCCAGAACAAGGTGCATACACAGCATTATGTGAAATGAAATTTGACCAAAGTGTAATGGCCCGATGCCTGTATATATACCAGAGGTAAATTGGTGATGAAATGTATCATTTTGACATTTATAAGTTGATGATCTCTGTGTGGTTGCAAAAACAGACAACCAAATCAAACAATCCTTTACACTGAGTTGAGTAAACACTTTAGCTGAAAGACTTGAAGATTATCTAAAGTAATACGCTGGGTATTCAAGTCAGTAAAATCTGAAGAAGGGGATGTGTTTCTGACACAAAACAAAGATAGAGGGTGTACATACAAAAAGTTGGTCTGTAAGATGCCAAAGTGGCACAAACCCCAATGGTGGCTGATTTTTGTAAGCAAGATAACAGCAAAGCATTTGAAAGGCAAGACCTATATCGATTTCTTTAATTATAGCCTGCTGTACATTTTCACTAAGTTAACTGGACAAGACCAGACATAGCTTTTGCTGTAGGTTTTATTAAAGTAGAACAGTTGCAAAACCTACTGAGAAAGACGCTCAGGTAGGCTAAAAAAAAAGAGTAATTGCGTTAACGCTTGAAGGGAACTGCTAACTATGGTTTTACACTTTCTAACCAAAACAACAAGGACTTAGTGGTGTATCTTGGGACAGCCCATTTGCAGAGGACTCCAGGATGCTAAAGCCGTGAAGGAGTGGTTATTATATGCAATAGCTGGCAGCCATCCCGATTTGTTGGAGATCTCGAAATTAACAACGGTTTGCCACTTCAACTGTTGAGGTGATTATGCGGCTCTTAATAAGAGGCATGCAATGAGCTACAATGGGTCATGCATTGCTAAAAGACCTAAGTGAGAAATGAACAACCTATAACAGTTTTTTTTTTTTGCAAGACTCACAGACATGTATAGCCATGGCAGAGAAAGCTAAAACCTTAAAAGTAAATCGCATTTCAACATGTAGCACAACCAAAATTGTAAAACCGCAAACAACTGATACAATTGTCAAATATGATTGTTGCAGTAATTGTGAATCATGCTGTAAAACATAGCCGACATCTTAACAAAAGGCAAAATTACTCAAATACAAAAAACATAATGACTTGGTGTTTGGTTTCGGCTTAGCAGATGTACAATTTTGGCAAGAGACTCTGTACAAAGTGAGTGAAATAAGTAACTCTGCGTACTGACTGTACATGCTACCAATCCATGTAATGGTAGTGTAAATAATGTGAATGGACTTTTGTTTGTAACATTTTGTTTCGTAAATGTATGTATAATGAGGCAACATTCCAACCAGAATATGAGAGAAGGTGTCATGGGATATTACAGAAAATTGCAAAGGCGGTCATATGTTGGTCTATAGGATAATGACTGAATGTAACAGTCAGCAGAATTGTAAAGGCCTGTTTCTGACCTCTGGGTCTGCAGTGATTGGCATGTAAACAGTCAAACTACAGAATTTAGTAAAGGTCGGAGCCTCTCTGTCTGGGTCTCGCAGTCATTGGCATGTAACAGTCCAAAGCAGAGAGTGAAGAAGTCACAGGCCAGGGATGATTTTTCGAGATCATCGAAGCTAATGATTTACGGCTGGACAAAACTATATAAGAAGACTACGCATACCCAATTCAGTAAATTCCTCCTTCCGGCACCTTTAGGTCTGCCCTCAGATTGTTGCCGAGTAGGGAGGATAGTTATTGCTATTTGGCTTTGTTCCTTTGAGAAACAAGAGATAAAGTATTCCTGTTGGAACTAAATCTACTGTCTGAGTGTTTCTTTTTTTTATACTGCAAGCAGTTACCTCCTGTTCTAGCAAGGGTGAGTTGGCACCTAGTCCTTCCGCTGTGCACTAGGCCAACATTAACGCCCAGGGGAAACTAGCAAACTACTGGACTTTCTCTGCATACATCCCATTCATGCGTGTGACAAGCATTTTGCTAATCAGTACAAAACTTTTTGGGACAGTGCCTGCCTAGAGCTGGCCTGGCATACTTCTGTGGCTTGGCACTGTGCCACTGGGGATCTGTGGAAGAGTTAGGTGTGACATCAGGCCATTCCGCTGGCAGGGTTCTGGGATCCAAAGACAGAAGAGTCTTAAAAGAGGGTGACCCAGGAAGCGAAGAGGGGATATGAGGAAAGCCAGGATAGAAGTCGTACTGCTGTGTTCCTGAGAAAAGAAGCAGCTGGGCATGAAGCTAGCTTTTAAAGACCTTCTACAGCTCTGGGAGCTGTTAAACACTGTGGTTGGCCACAGATGATCTTATGGACGAACTCCTTGGAAGCAAGAATACTGTGTGTGTGCAAGCAGGATGTGAAGTGGGGGAGGAACACGGTGTGGAAGGCCGATATGCCTAATAAATATATATGCTCCATGATTAATGTTCTGTTGTTTTTACTGGTTAAGATATTTTTAATGCTGTCCCAGACTTGAGATGAACTTTTCAGCATGGTGTTTCATGGAAGTAATAGGCTTTTATTTTATTATTGTAATTATTTTGCTTTACCTTTCACTGGGCATTCCAGAAGAACGTTGGCTCCTTTCCTGGCCAGGATGGTCCCACCAACAGTCACAGAGACATTTGAAAGCTCCAAATGGGTTATGTTCAGTGCAGAAGACAATATTGTAGGAGCTTCTGCAAAAAGTAAATAGGTAAGAAGTAAATAGGTAAACCAGACAAGCATGCTCTGACTCCCTGCCTCACTTATCTGGGGAACCAGATTAGCCTGTGCACTCCAACACATGCCAGCTGGGTGACCTTGGGCTCGTCACAGTTCTTTGGAGCTCTCTCAGCCCCACCCATCTCACAGGGTGTTTGTTGTGGGGTGCAGGAAGGAGTCTGCAAGCCCCTTTGAGTCTCCTTACAGGAGAGAAAGGGGGATATAAATCCAAACTCTTCTTCTTCTTCTCTTTTTGATTGTGACAGATTCAGAAGGCAACCCCACTGGGATCCGCACAAATACTACGCCAATACATTACAACATCCTAGGCTTCTGGGCAGGGCCGGAGCGAGAGGAAACTGCGCCTGGGGCATGTGTGTGCCCTGCCCTGCCACGCCCCAGAACACTCCGGAACGCCCCTGCCCTGGCACGCACCCGGTGCGTCGTGCACCCCCTAGGCGCTATGTATCTGCTTCTGGGTGAGGCTCGAATTGTATGGAAGGCCAACAACCAACTAAAGAACTAGCAGCTGTGCTATTAAACAAAATTTAAAAACAACAACAGCCACAACAATAATAGGTTATTGGTTGAGAGTTAGTTAATAAAAGTTGGTAAAGATTGGTAAAAGTTGATATAAAGTGATGAGGAAGTCTCAAACGTTACCCATAGCTCCCCCAACCATATGTTGGGTGGAACAGCTTCACCTTACAGACCCAGCAGAATTGCACTGAGTTATAATAACCGTACATTGTTATTTTTTGTTTCAGTGCACGCCAGTATGTGTATTTTTAAATACAAAAATATATAAACGCTCAAACAGAAGTCATAAAGTAAAATCCAAAATAGGAGCATCAAACACTACCTGCATATAACAATGTTGAAGTTTCCACATCAAAACCGAAGTCATTTTCCACCATGCAACGATACACACCCATTTCCTTCTTGGTGGGATTCAAAATTTGGATCTTGTCACTGGCTGCCAAAACCACTCTGCAGAATGTTGAAGACAGATAGGATTGCACCAGAAAAATCACTGTCCAGCCAGCTAGAAAAACAGAGGAAAAAGGATCTTTCCATCTAGGAACCTCCACACCAGCCCAAACTCCTGCCTTCCTTTCGGTATATTTTTCTTTCACCCACAGATGTACTTGGGTGTCTTTTCTATTCTGATATTGTCCAGG